>NC_135578.1:113858942-114491859 GCF_965152235.1 Eretmochelys imbricata
AAAGTTAAACACATGCATAAGTGATTGCTGGATTGGGGCCTGTGCCATAACCACAATTTTTTCAGCAAGGAGGACTGGAAAGGATTTACTTTATAACTAGTCAGTAACAATCTCTGTCAAAGGATCACATTCCCAGGATTACAGCAAATTTCCAGCCTCCACTGTCCTGGGACTGCATGCCTACTTCCAGTCTGGAGATAAAGAGGCTGGGAATCAAAGCCATGTCTCTTGGACGGCAGCACTAACATTTCCTAACTAGACTGAAGATTGCAAATATTTTTCCCATCTACTAATTTTATCTTTTTTTGAAAAAAATAGGGGAGAAATCTGTCAGTACACACATCCCTTGCCAACATATAAGAGGCAAGAAAGAATAACTTTCATGCAGCAGACCACACTCATGTTTAAGTATATGTAGATAGGCAAAATGGGTGAAATCAGGGCCCCACTGAAGTCACTGGGAGTTTGGCAGTTAACTTCAATAGGGCCAGGATTTCACCCAATACCTACAAATTAGTGGATTATCTCACTGAAGAAAAAAAAAAGTCCTTAGATCATTCCCTCAGCCTGATTCAAATCCAGAGAGAGCAAATCCAAGAAAGATGGCCATAGCTTGAGTCTGTACCATTACGAGTAGGTGGGGATTTTGTCCTTTTTGATTTTTTCTTCCCAGTATTTTAGGGAGTTAAAATTCCTGTGCTTTTTTTGCATTATAAAACAGCAAAATCACATACATACTGTTTTATCAGGCAAAAAACATGTGTGTGTGTGAAACAGCACAGTTCTTGGAGTTTTCTTTGTAAGTTAACTGCAGTTGCAGAAAGAGCACAAAGCCTTGCTGCATGTGCAAAATACAATTCCTTTTCTTAAATTTCATGGCAAAGTATGTTTACACATCTCCACAGGTGCACAGGGCCCGCTGGAGGAAAAAAATTAAGACAAATCCTTGACTTGATGAACTTTCAATCAAAGTTAGACATAAAACAGCAAGGAATGTCAAACAAAGGCTGCAGAAGAGACCAGAGAGGATGAAGATTACAACAGGAACAAATAATGCAATATTAATTTTCAACCAAATCTTTACCAGCATATCCCAAAGTGTATTAAAAAACAAAACAGAAACCTAACCCTGCTTCCTAAAATAGAAAGCTAACACTGCTTCCTAAAACGTGGAAAAGGTAAAGAGCAGAATCCTTGATAAAGCCCACTATGAACATCAATATGCAGATCTAGATTAACACTTCAGTGCTCTGATATTTACAGTGATGGGTACTATAGAAAAATCAAAGACAGCTAAGCATGCTTACATATCTTGTTTTGATAATATATTAAAATATATTAAAAGTATCGAGCAGCAATAATGGTAATTTTCCCCTTAAACTAGATAACATTCCAAAGAACTTTTAACATTGAATTAGAACAACAGAAGACAACTTAAAAATCTCTTTAGTAGTTGTCAAGCATGTTTATTTTTGGCAGCTATGCATCTGGCATTCACAGTACAGAAAAAAATTCAGAACTTCAAACAGTGCTTAGGAATCTAATTCACAATACATTTATTAATGCCCACTGTTTAGGTTTTTTAATCACAGTCTTAATATGATTAACAGAACAAAGTTACTGACTGTGGAAAACAGAACATGCAATCACCATTGCATGTAGAAATATCATAATATTTTACAAAGTACATTGTAAATTTGCAGATTGGGAAATACCAAATTTGCCTTCTGTTACGTTGACAACTTTGCTAGAACCAACGTTTCATTTTACTATCAGAAAGGATCATAATCATCTGCTTTCTCAAAATTCAGAGAAGTCTAAATTATTAGACATTACAGCTGTCAAATTAAGTTTTATAAGTTCACCTTTACAGTTCATTACACTCTATGGAATGAAGTGTTTCCTTGTTATTTCTGTTCAAAAGATCTTTTTCTAGTAAAAGGCAGTTTTTGTAACATTAAAAACACCCATTTTTTTCTTGTAACATATTTCTATTATGTACATTTAAATTATTAATGGAATATAAGGCATTTTAATAATCCCTTAAACACCAATCTTATCCCCTAAACACCACTCTTTTGGCTTGATAAAGGACAGTAAATAGAAGTCAATAGCTTAAATTGATTGCTGTGCAGTTGTTACGAAGTATGCCAGAGTAGCTGACTACTTGACCACACAAAACTATATCAACTCTGTGCCAAGTCTCTCCCCGATTAGTTTCCCTTCAGAAGCCTAAATGGAAGAACACTACCAATTTAGGAATTATTACATTTGCCGGATAGGGGTGGAGAACCCAGGATACAACTTGTTTAGGACATGTGAAAGTTCCCATTATATCTATTTATTCTTTCCTTCTGTGAGTTTTGTAAGCAAGGCTGAAGACAGCTGTTCCATACATTCAGATAATATGTACAAGGAAATCACACACTATGAAATCTTTCCAAAACAGTGAAAAATTTCCTGGCTACTCCACTTGTGCATGGCATGACGTTTTGCTGTGACTTTTTTATATCACATTTCTCAAAAGACCTTTTCTCTTTAAGTACTTTTGATATGGGAAATAAAATCTCAGTGTCACCTTCCACTCATTTGTCGAGCCCTATCCTCACTACTGAGCAATTTTTAATTTTGTTCTCCAAATATTTGAAAGAAAGACCCTTAAGTTTTCCTTTACAAATACGTATCTGGGTATTTTGGGATCTCATTCACAAATACATCTGTAGCCCCTACTGTTACATTCCAATTATATTTCTATTACAAGATCTTCTGTAAATTAAAATACACATTGTGTAATGAGGTCACGAGAAATGTGCGTTTAGAGAGCCTAAAATAGTCAAACTCTGTGATAACAAAGAGCCAAAGTTCAAAGCTTTTTCTGTGCCTTAATGGTCTGAGAAATCAAAGAGCACCTGTTAAATGGTATTCAGTTGTTATCAACTTGTGGAATTATGGGTGAATCATCAGGAATAATTCAGAAAAATTATAGTATGCAATTTTTGTAAATAAGCCGTTAACAGAAACATGGAAAAATCTTACATTCCTTTGCCTTTTAAAGGTTATAGAATTTGTACTTCTTTAATAAAATACTGCAGTTTCATTTAAATTTGATCCACATAAAACTTACAGCGGTTTGAAGAAAGTACAAACTTCCAGGTAGGTAGTTTACTGAAGTGTGGTCAATACTCGGCGTTTCTATAAATAGATGCAAATCATGTAGTTCAAGACTGGATTTTGGAATCTAAAACGCACAGCTATGTCACTAAGCATGGGTCACAGTTCTGTTCCTTCCAGTAAGAATGCAGCTATCAAGAACATTTCGCACTTAGATCAACTGTGCATTTAAGTATCACTTGCTTTCAACAGCCACTGAATAAAAATAGAAGAGAGCTTCAAAATTAATAATACATTTTTAAAGGCATACCCCTCCATATGAAAAAATGGGGTGAAATCCTATTCCATTTAAGTCAATGGGAGTTTTGTCATTGACTTCAATGGGGCCAGGATTTAATCCATGGGGTTCACTCAAGAATTATAAAGCAGACTAAGACAACATTTCAATGGGCACAGCAATGAAATCAGAGATAAAAAACAGGATTTTATCAACAGTTAATTTAATCATTTGCCTTGTCTTCATAAATTCCCTACCTTAAAAAGATATATTTGTTTCAGTTTTCTTATGGTGGCTCAGCAGTCACTTAAACTCTTTGCCTCAGTTTTTGCCAACTGTAAAATGGGTATACAAAAAGCTAACTAACCTCATAGGGATGTCGTGAGGCCTGATAAACAGGACACTGAGATCCTTGATGAAATGTGCTCCAAGTATTTTCCTTTTCCATGACCATTTTTGTACAATGCACCTTCCTCCCAGGCCCTGCATAAATCCATCAAGTACTGATCTTTACACACAGACCGTATCGATGATCCTAGAATAATACCCATTAGTGTATCCATTTCAATCCATTTTGATTATCTGATTGTTTGAATGGTTTGTCCCTCTAAATAAAAATTCTGCAGTGTTTTCTAGGATGACCAGACCATCTACTACACAGCTTTTCACACTAGGATTTAGAAGTCTGCTTCTTGATATATTGCAAAATAACAGCAAGCACATGGAATTTAAACAAATTTCAGAACAAATTTTGTGAAACGCTTTACTCAAAAACCTAAGGCAAAAATCTATGAGCCATATATTTGATATAAGACACCTTTCCTGAATTATCAAGCCACAATTCCACAGTAAGGGCCTGATCCAAAGCCCATCACCTGGAATTCAAACACTATGAAATGTTATAACTAACACAACCATATACTTCATACCTTTGAAGATGAACATTTTGAAATAGAACTGACCACTAATTGATCTAATGTTGTAAGAGCACCAGTGATATACCAATACAAACAATATGTTTTTTAAACCAATACAAAAGATTTGAAATTGTTTCTGTTCTCCAGTGAAACACACAGGCAATTAAAAAAAACTTAGTATAGAAGTCTTTTAAAATACTAATACGTGCTATAAATTACTTTATAGAGAAGGATTAATCTCTTAAAACAACAGACTGATATGGAAAAGGTGAGTCACTTTTAAGATGTAACCTTTTTCTTTGAGACTTTGAAAAAGGTCAGCACAAGTTGTTTTATATTGTAAGTGTCTAGTATAATATATACAGAGCTTAAGCATTTAAGACCCTTTTTGCCTGCCTTCCATACCCTGAATATCATGGCTTTTGGCATAGAAAAGGAGAATCACAACTGTCTCCTGTTTAAAACCCTATGAAATCTGTATACATATATGCTCTGAAAAAAAAATCTCCTGGTGCATCTGGGGCATAGTTAAGTTATGTACATCCTACTAAGAGAGGAGCGAGCATGCAGGAAAGTGAAAATGTGTGCTATAGGTATTCTCCATTCCATACACTATGCCAGTTAGTAACACAAGTCAAATGAAACAATTCGTGTATCATCAACCTTGATTTGCTCATGTGTAACCCCCAGCTTGCCCGGAGACACTTGCTGCATATGCAAATTAGAGACTGTAGAATCCTGTTGGCATTTGGACAAGCACAGAAGTGACTTTTGAAAATCCAGTCCTTTATTTCATCCATCCAAATCCACAACACAGACATTAAAACATCAATCCCCAATGCACTATGAATATCAGTTCTACTTATCTGAACACAGCACACTGAAAATCAACAGGACAGCTGAATCTCTGCCTGGAAATGGAACTTTTACTTTCTTGGGCCAGGATATTGAACACTTCCTACAAAATTGTATTTTATATAGCATTACTTTTTAATATTTTCTGAACACCATATAAGATAAATCTGAATGTCCTTTACATAGATACATTACTATAAGTGATAGGACTGTAATGCAACCTAGCATCTAAACATAAAAATATACTCTAAATCAGGGGTCAGCAACCTATGGCACACGTGCCAAAGGCGGCATGCAAGATGATTCTGAGTGGTACTCTCACTGCCTGGGTCCCGGACGCTGGCCTGCGGCTCTGCAGCCGCCCCCAGCTGTGGCTCACTGCCCCCAGTCTGGGGCAGTGAGGGGTGCAGACAGGGGAAGAGGGGGCACAGCTCAGCACCCCCATCTTAAAAATTATTTCAGCGCCACTCTACTGGGATATTTTAAAGTCCTGATTTGCTGCTTACATCACTATCACGTCATGTGGAACTGCACATTGCATTTGACGTCGTGCATGCTGTCTGTCGCAATTTTTCCCCCCACTATAAGTTGAGGGGTACATTTGACAAAATGTCAGCTCCTAAGAAAGCAAAGTTAGATGTCCATTAATTTCACTTCACAGCAACATTTGGTGGCTAAGTTGTGGCAAGGTTTTGGTGCACTTTGTAAACTGTTTTGATGCAATCAAGGCTTTTTTGTTGGAAAAAGGACAAAACACCCCGAACTGGATGATGACAAATGGCTGTGTAAGCTCATGTTTCTAACTGACATAATCGCTCACCTAAACGAACTCAACCTCAGTCTCCAGGGTGCAGGGAAAATGGTTCCGGATCTCTATGAAACCTGGAAGGCATTTGTTGTAAAACTCGCAGTTTTTTCTCGGGATATTCGAACTTCGACTTTCCAACACATAAAAGAGCTATCGACACATTGCACTGTCAGTGTTGATAAGATTGGAATCTACATGCAAGAACTGGAATCAGAATTTTCTGACAGATTTCAAGATTTCCAGCAATTTGGCCCAATGCTTTCTTTTCTAATTAAACCTGAAAAGTTCAATGAAAGCGACTTGGATTTGTCTGTATTTCAGTGAATGAGTGTTGAACACTTCAAAATGCAGCTCATTCAGTTAAAAAGCTCAGAATTGTGGGCAACGAAGTTTGGAGATCTGCAGAGTGCACTTAAAGCTACCGAGAGAGATCATGGGGCCTCTATTCTGACCTGCTGGACACCCCTGCCAGTGAAATTTAACTGTTTGAAGAAAACTGCATTTGCAATGCTTTCAGCATTTGGATTCACATACCTATGTGAACAGCTATTTTCACACATGAAATCTGTCCTCTGTCTCTCTCAGAACCTGTTAACAACTGTTCACTCAGAAGCCCGTGTGCAGCTTAAACTATCCAAATACGTGCCAGATATTGGAAAACTCAGCAAGGAAAAGCAAGGGCAAGGATCGCACTAAACCAGGGGTCGGCAACCTTTCAGAAGTGGTGTTCCAAGTCTTCATTTATTCACTCTAACTTAAGGTTTCACGTGCCAGTAATACATTTTAACATTTTTAGACGGTCTATCTCTATAATATATAACTAAACTATTGTTGTATGTAAAGTAAATAAGGTTTTTAAAAGGTTTAAGAAGCTTCATTTTTTCACTCTAATTTAAGGTTTCACGTGCAGGTAATACATTTTAATGTTTTTAGAAGGTCTCTTTCTATAAGTCTATAATATATAACTAAACTATTGTTACTGTATTACTGGCATGCAAAACCTTAAGTTAGAGTGAATAAATGAAGACTTGGCACACCTCTTCTGAAAGGTTACTGACCCCTGCTCTAAATTATCAAAATATCCTGCCAACTCTAAATTGTTGGGTATCAGTCAGTAAGAACTGAAGTCATACAAATGGCACTGATTAAGGGGGACTGGAAATGGAATACAAATCATAGTCTTTGGATCTTGGTACAAATCTGGCCCAGGCTGGTGATGGATAAAAATTATTAGGAGCTGAAAGGCTGTTCAATAGCCTCCATTAAGCACAATGAGAATACGTATCTAAAAACATCAGAATTGGTACTCAATGGCTTCAACAGAGACACCAAAAGACCAGATGGGCCTAAAAAGAACTACTCATTCACCAACAGAGATGGACCTTGAGGTCAGGGTTGAGGCAGAATGTCAGGGAAGCAGGCCCTACTGATGTCCCTGCTGTGTCTGTTCTGTAGCTAGCTAGAAGATTTCAGTCTCCAGGGCTGTCTAGTTGGCCCTAGAGAAGCACTAAACAAACAAATAAAAAAGAGAGTATTGATCTAAGTCTAGTAGACACGCACATAAATGGACAATTGATTGCTAGGACCCAATTCAGTATGAAAAATCCTCACAAGTTCTGAGGTAAGAGCATTTACAAAAACTGGCATATATAAAAATCTGGCAACTGTATCAAGAATCAATATGTCATGAAGCTAAATACCATTGTAGACTTGATTCTCTGCTGCCTTTCATTATGTGCAGTCATTTATATTTGTGAAATGTGAAAGTAAAACACTATCAAATCAGAAGGAGAAAGGCAGTGGAAAACCAGGCACTATATTTTTAATGTGTCAGATGCCTAGGCTGTTATCCACAATTTCTATTCTTGTCTCTCACAAAGAGCCCATCAGTTAATGCCTCATTTAACAATCAATGCTATCTTTAAAAAACAAACAGATTTTTTTGGCACCTGATAGAAATAGAGGCCAGCACCATGAAATAAATTATAAGCAAAATATACACTTGCCTATTGGATACTTCAGACTACTCCACTAAGCAGCTTAAGTTACACACTGCACAGTTCAAAGCTGTGCGTATCTGTTTATCCAGGGTGTCGCATGGTCCCAAGGGTCCCACAAAAGACCATATTCATATAACCAAGGCAATTGGCTACTCATTACATGAGGTTCCAGAAATAAAGCAGAATGGCATAACCAGTCAGGATAAAGTTCAGAAGGCTCAGCCTCTAGCTACACCACACTGCACAAGGCAAGGCATTCACTTCACATTCGTGACTGGGCCTTTTGTAGGCAGGTTATTGATGAACCCTAACCATATGGAGAAAACTCTTTGGACAGAAACCACACATATAAGAAAGATCATGTAGCACTAATACAGGACAAGCTAAAAATGCTAATAATACATATGGGTGCAGTTACCTGTCACACTTCCCAATAACCAAGGCCCCGGGTGGTACCACTCTCCATTACACAGATTTAAATTCTTTAAATTCACACTCAGACTGTTTTTCTCTGATATCTGACCCAAGATTAGTGCTTAGAAAACTTTACTGTCGTGGAAGTATTTGTACTGGGCTCACCAAAGTACTTCTAATTAGAGATATCAGACTCAACTCATACCATTCATATCACACTCTTTTTTGCCTACACTTTCAACTTCTGACATTATTTTAGAGGCTTATTTAGAAGAAACGCTGGAGTTCAAAGTCAACTTTTTATACCAACTGAATGCTGAGGTTTTAAACTTTAAGATGATATGAAATATTGGTTTCTAGTTGTTATGGATCTTGAAATAGCAGCTGCTAAATCATGTTGGAATAGACATTGAGTGAAAAAGTAAAATAATAAACCACAGTTATGTGATGTCAAGCTCAAATGTGTATCAACTGTACTGGGAAAGAAAGTTATATATCCGTGGGAAGCTGAGATATTTTTTCTTACCAGTTGTGTAGAGCTTTCATTTTTAGCCCAGATTGTAGTCAACAACGGTCCTTCCATCTAGCAATGCTTTTTGTCACGGATCCAGGAATGAACACAGCAAATCCCAAATTAGTGTCATTTCCATTTCCTAAATCCTAATGTTTACAAATGGTTAGAGATCTTTGATGGCCTATTGTAGGAAGGTGGTGCATTAGCTTTCTAATGTATACACACATTTTAAAAGAGCCTATTAAATTACAAAAAGAAAAGGAGTACTTGTGGCACCTTAGAGACTAACCAATTTATTTGAGCATGAGCTTTCGTGAGCTGAGCTGTAGCTCACGAAAGCTCATGCTCATATAAATTGGTTAGTCTCTAAGGTGCCACAAGTACTCCTTTTCTTTTTGCGAATACAGACTAACACGGCTGTTACTCTGAAACCTATTAAATTACAGTTGCTGTCTGAATGATTCTTGTGCAATACAATAGGCTAGTGCAGTAATACATTTTAACATTTTTAGAAGGTCTCTTTCTATAAGTCCATAATACATAACTAAACTATTGTTAAAAGAAAAGGAGTACTTGTGGCACCTTAGAGACTAACCAATTTATTTGAGCATGAGCTTTCGTGAGCTACAGCTCACTTCATCAGATGCATACCGTGGACTTTTCCACGGTATGCATCTGATGAAGTGAGCTGTAGCTCACGAAAGCTCATGCTCAAATAAATTGGTTAGTCTCTAAGGTGCCACAAGTACTCCTTTTCTTTTTGCGAATACAGACTAACACGGCTGTTACTCTGTAAACTATTGTTGTATGTAAAGTAAATAAGGTTTTTAAAATGTTTAAGAAGCTTCATTTAAAATTAAATTAAAATGCAGAGACCCCCGGTCCGGTGGTCCGGAGCCAGGCAGTGTGAGTGCCACTGAAAATCAGCTCGCGTGCCGCCTTTGGCAAGCGTGCCATAGGTTGCCTACCCCGGAGCTAGTGCAAGTGATCATGACTCCCTCTAGTGTCTGATCCCAGGGATTATTCAGCCTACTACAATTCACAAAATTCTCCTCAGGTAGCAGAGCCTTCATTTTTATGCTAACAATCCTGGATTTGATACCTGCGGAAAACTGTGGTATCTGTGTGCATGAAAGCCATAGCTCATTAGGCCAGATTATGAAAACAAACTGATTTTACATCTAAGAATTAGACAATTAGTAAAAATATATATATTTGGCAAGCCGATTTAAATATGCCAAAATGCTTATTTAAATGTGCAAAATTTCAAGCTCAATTGATACAGTACCTGAACTTCCAAAGATCACATCCCATGGTGAGCTGATGGGCTGCTCCTCTCCTTTTGCTCCACCCTCCTTGTCCGTGCCTTGTATTCCAATGCCTGCTACAGTGTTCACCATCTCTAATTCAAGATCAATCTATGAGGGAAAAAAGTAATACACACAATGATTTTATAGGCGGTGATATTGACTTTTTCCTTAGCTAACTGACCTAAATGTCTAAGGGTACATCTACACTGGAGCAGGAGATGTAATTTCCCAGTTGGGTAAACACACCCATGCTAGTTCTCATCCAGCGAGCACACTAAAAATAGAAGTATAGCTGTGGTTTTGTGAGCGATGGAACGGGCAAGCCACTCCAAGTATGTGCCTATGGTGTCAGACAGGACCATTCTCACGGGTGGTTAGCCCAATACACTGCTCATGCCATGGAAGCTTCACTTCTAGTTTTTAACAAGCTAGTTCGATCAGGGCTAGAGTGGATATGTCTACACAAGCTAGGAATTACAGCTCTAGCTCCTGTGTAGACTTACCCTAAAACAGAAAGTCTGCTATGTAACAAGTTGCCTACAGACAGAAACAGATTGCCAAATTTGAGTGTCACGTATTTTACAAGACAATTAACAACTTTGCTAAAATTAGTAGACTTATTGAAAAGCCTCATTTTATTTTCCATCTGCACCAAAATGGTAAATGACCTTTCTGTCATGATTAAGTCAAAGCAACTAAAGAAATATATCAGGTCTTCTCTAGAAAAGTGCACAGACAATGGACACCTATGTTAGAATTTTATTTTAAAATAAAACAATGTGTTTTAAAAAAATTATATACACACAAAAACATACCATGTATCATAATGTGCACACGGCAAATGATACTCTAGAATTTACTTAATTAGTAAGATGTGCAACTCAGGCTATGTCTACACTACAGATCTTACAGCAGCACAGCTGTACCACTCCAGCTGCACAGCTATAAGATCTCCTGTGTAGGAGCTCTCCACTCCTCCACAAATGCTAATGTAGACAAAGCTTAATTTATGCCTATTTCAGTGAAAAAGAATGTTCTGTTTCATTTCTGCCTTCCCAATCCCCCGCTCTCCTCCTGCATTCATTTTCAATTTTCACAAAGGATTTTCTGATTGAGTCTTCCTCCAATTTGTCATTAATTACTCCTGATGATTATGTAAAAAAGGAATAAAGAGGAGCCTGTTTATATGCAAT
Organism: Eretmochelys imbricata; assembly: GCF_965152235.1. NCBI lineage: Eukaryota > Metazoa > Chordata > Testudines > Cheloniidae > Eretmochelys > Eretmochelys imbricata. Next base: position 113,870,342 of record NC_135578.1, read on the forward strand.
ATTACACCACATGTGTACCAATAATTCCACTTTTACATTTAAATTTGTCTTTTGCTAGCATCAAAAACAACTGAAAGCACACAAAAATAGCTTTTAGATTACCTCAGTTCTTTAAAGATTGTGCTATCGAAGTACCCCTTCAGAAAAAGGGCAATGGTTAATCATCTAGGAATAACTATGTGCTAAAGCAATAAGTTTCTATGATATGTAGAAAATGCTTTCATCAGTAAGATGTCATCTTTTTGCTCCCATGAACTGCAACTCCTTGGTATTCTGAATCAATCACAGGCTACATCCAAGATCCAAATCACAAATTTAAGGAGTACCACATTTACAACAGCATAGCCTTTCATTTAATAACCGGGAGGAACCGAGTCTATAAATTCACATAGTGAGAATTCTAAATTTATAAGAATATAAATGACTACTTGTGGCTTGTTATCTACTGCATAGCTCTACAAAAACTATGAGTCCTACTCTACCACAGCGCCACAATACTTGTACTGTACATAAAAGTATGATGTTAGGTTTGTAACTTGAAATGAAGGGAAAACAATTTCCATATTCATTACTAACAGTAGATATTTCTCATAGCAAAATAATAGGCAAATCAGGGGTTTGTCAGGACAATCAGGTATGCATCATTTTACTGGAAAAAATGTCATGGCACACAATATTTCAATTATTATTGAACATTTTCCATTAGGAAAGTATTAAATTGCTGTTATTAATAGTTTTCAAGTATTTAAATATAGCAAAAGTGGACATGATTCCTCTAAAAACAAATTGGGCAGAAAGTATTGGTTTAGTTATTGATAAATACTGGGCCAAATTCTACTCTCAGTTACACAGCATAATTTGTGAATAATTTCTTTGATGTCAATTTTCATCTGTGCAACTGGGAATAGAATTTGCACTGTTATCCTTTAACTTGCTTTTAAATGAAAATTTTACCTTTCTAATCAGATGGTTTTCTGTATCAGCTACAAAAATAATGTTATTCTTTATAGCCACCCCTTGCGGTGAATTGAATGCTGCCTCTGAAAATCTTCCATCTTTTCTCCCACTGTTTGGTCCTAAACATGAAACAACCCAATCAAGAGAATAAAATTTCACACTGCACAAAAAGGAAAACAGTAAGCAATCACATGTACAATTATTTTACAGATTTAAGCATTTTCCACAAGGTGCTTTTGCAGCTCTGCATACAGTTCAGTTATTTTTTAGATCTCTTCTGTATAGTTTCATTTTAGAATCACCTTGCTGTGCAACAGCAATGATACAATTCAATATTCTGACATTTTTCTCCTCAAGTTCTAGGCATACATGGGTTCTCCGCTCAAGCAACATTCACAATAAAAGTTTTTTATTGGGATTCTAAATTGCTTCTCTTTTCTTGGACTAAGACAGACACAATTTCAGAAAAGCCATCTCTCAGTATTTTAATCCTGGCTACATCAAAGCAAATTAGCTACAAACATTTTAACTTCATTACTTTTATTTACTTCAATTATTTAGTGTTCTGGATAAGCTGCAAATCAAGGTAATTTTCAGCTAGCAAAAATAGTTCTTGATCAGTAATTACTAGCAACAAAGAGGTATTGAACTGCATGTAAAGGGCAGCGTGAAGAATGCATCTAGTTAGCCTTCTAGACAGCACGATAAGGAGAGAGAAGAGCATCATGATCTACATAAAAAACTGTAAACGTAAGTATCATATCTTACAATGAGAGACAGAGTATACTGTAAAATGAATTAGCGGCAGCTGTCACAGGAAGACATTTAGACTTTATTAAGTTTGCATCACGATCTATGACGCAAATTCAGTTATTTTAACCTTAGTGGATACCAACACTTATTACTGAATTATAATCTTTGCTACATTGTTTTCTGCCCACAACTCTTTTACTGAGTCACTAAAATAAACAAATTACTATTAACTTTTACATATAAATTGTAAGATGACAGTTTAGGGTTTACAGATAGCAAATACAGGATGTGACAATGCCAAATTTAATTATTTATGCAGAATCAAGCTCAAAAAGTACTTGGATGCAAGACCTCTCAGAGACTGCACAGGATGGGATAAGTGGTCTTATTAATTAAAATAGATAGTACTTTGAATCACTATTGAATGGCTAACCCAACATCATATTAAGGAACACCTTGCTGTTAGAAACGCCATCTTACTGGTCATAAGAATTCACATAAAACCTCTGCTGTTGTGGAAGGTGCTAACGCTGGTGTCCTGATCAGATTTTTTACTTGGATAATTATGTTCTGCCTACTTAATCTGCTGTCATTCAACTAATAAGGTTCCTGTTTTAAAAACTGTAGTATTGCTGGCACTGTTTTAGTAACTGCAACATCCTACAACGAAGCAGGTGTTATTCAATGGCAGATGAATTGAAATAATCCATATATACACAGAGGGCCTGGTGCAAAACTCACTGATGTCAATGGGAAACTTTCCTTTGACTTTAATGGTTTTGCATCAGACCCACAGAAAAATTTGTCAATAGTGGTTGTCAGTAGGACGGCTTGTAATTGAGCTGTTATAACAGGTATACGTTTAATATAGATATGACCAAAAGAACCTATAAGATGCAATCACTGTTCACTTTTTTTATGTAAGATTATAACAAAAAATGCATATAAGAGGTGCAGAAGAATGATTAGGTCTGTGTGGTGAACAAAAGAGAAAGCTGAACACTTTTAAAGAGACATTAAAAATTACCTTTGCTACCCAGGCTATCTTAGTAACTAAATTTAAATATGTAGTTTACTTCTCACTATGCAGTATGTTACTTTTGCATTCTTGCTTTGTTAGGAAAAAAGGACTAGGCAGTTTGACAATTATTTCTAGTCAATTTCTAGACTTTTAGGTTTCTATACAACAGTTCAAGACTTCAATTAATTTGTTGCAGACACTACATGAGATTGTTAAAGAGCAATGCTCCTAGGGAATCCCGAGTTAGTAGCTGGCCTTAGGATTCCACTAATAAGAAAGGGTTCATCAGTATTGCATTTTCAGTGGACTGAGGGAGGTGTTTGTGTCTCGCCTCATCTCCCTGGCTCACCCACTCCCTTGCAGTGGATTCTGTCTTTGTGGTGTCAGGGAAGGAGCGACAGAGTACCTGCTATTTAGATGTACAGCACCATGTACACAAAGCGATCTATAACTAGTAATTGTCTGGGCAGATTCTATACTCTGCTATCTGTACTGCATGTTGAAATTAATATAAAAATGTCAAAATTACTCTAACAATTAGAAACATGAGGCACCTTAAACAAGTGTATTCATAGTCTCTCACACAGATTTGTTCTAAAAGTTATTTTACTATCCAAAAAAAATATTTAAAAGGGAGTTGTAAGCAAAATGCTTAAACAAAATAGTTGAAAAAAAATCAGTAATTATTTTCAAATGTCTACAATATGCTGAGCGCTGAACACAAAGAATGCAGAACTTCTCTGAAAAGCCTATGCTCTAAAATAACATGATTCTGAGAAATTAATGTAAATCTTACCTCCAATGGTGTGTAGGATTTGCCCATTTTTCCTGACAACCAAAATCCTGTTATGTCCGGTATCTGCTATCACGAGTCTATTTCCTGAATTGTCTACAGTCACTTTGCCAGGAAACAGCAAGGGAGAAGAAGGCAGAGAGTCTCTGTACAATTTTATTCCAATTTTGTTATCTGTGATTTGTCCTTTCTCTTTGTAGAACTTCAGAGCAATAGAAGTAAATAAAAATAATTTATCTTTGTGTCCCTCTCCAACAAGAGAAAACAGCATATTTCCACGAGGCCCAAGAATGACCAGAGTTGGCCAGCAAGACACTTCCAGCTCATGCCAAAGTGTTGCATCAGCATCATTTACCACAGGGTGGGTAATGTTATATCTAAGAACAGCACTTTTAATGTTATTGAGAACCTTTTCGTTTGGGAACTTCGCTGAATGGACACCAACAACAAGAAGACCATCTGAAAGCAAAAATAAAAGAGTCTTGCACTGAAACATGCCTGCATCTGAATAAGAGTTTGAATAAGAGATTAAAAACAAAGTACAGTCCTAAATCACAACTGACTTCATTACAAAGTGAAAGAGGTGTGATATAAGTTAAATAAAATAAAGATCGCAGCTCAATACAGTAATGGCTGCACAACCTATCCATTAATACTAAATACTATGGTTTACAAGTAAGATTTCAGTACAGTTTAGATGCTATTACTTCCCAAGCTGGTTAAGATTTAGTGCATCAAAATTTTTTTTTTTATTTGGTTGGTCCCCTTCACAAGTAATAACATGGAGATGCTAATGGTTCCACTGAAATTTAAAATTTTCTCAAGCGTTCATTTCATCAACATATTACTTTTAATTCTACTGTACAGCTTTTCTGCTTTAGAAAAATACAGTAATGGAAAACTACATTCGAAAACTGGTAATCAAACTTACCACAGAAATCTGGAACTAGTAAGTAGGATATAAATAATTCTTTCAAAGTTACCATGAAATAGTTGGAGATTGAGATACTGTAACATTCAATGTTTCAACAAACATTAGAAACACATCAGTATAATAAATAGTGCTTATGACAAGCCAGATATGAAACTTTTCATGTACTTCATTTTAGGGAGGACTAATACAGAGTCTTAGAAATCAGCTAAAGAACCCAAACTGCCTCTGATTTTCCCCATAAGAAACAGAGGGGATAACAGCCTTGATATCCTAAGAGAAAAGGTGCTATATAAGTGAAAAGTATTATTATAATTCAAGTAATGTACACCAGCAGCCACCCTAGGTCATCCATAAATAAGATGGAAACAATCAGCTAGTCACCTTCCTCAAGTTCCTTGACTACTTTTTCTCTGCTTTCATAAAATTCAAAGCAAGTTTTTCATTTCTAGTTAATTTTCTTCTCATGACAAAGGTTAAGTTTATTTAGTTCTATTACACTTGGCACTTATGGACGCTGCTGCTCTCCTGCCAGAAAGTAAGAGAAAGAAGCTTCACTTCACCTTTTAGTAATCTTCCAAGGAACAAAGCCGAGACTATTTAATTTTCTATTTACCATATTTCGGCAAGGAGAAACCAGAACTGTCTCAGAAGGATTAATCGATATTAGTGTCCAAGGTTCATTGTATACCTTTACCTATATCATTTCTGCATACTTTTAAATTTCAGGACACAACTATATATATTACATAAAAGGCACACACAGTCCCATGTTGTTTGTAGTTAGAACAGAGGTGAAAGCACAGTACTATTTGGAGTGGTACATCCTATTTAAGGTTTTATATTGTGTTTTGGTGAGAGATTATGCTGTTATATTAAAGGAATTTAACTGTGCATGTGACATAATGATATTTCCTAATCTTTCTTAGCAAAGTTCTAGAGTGCTATTAGCCATAACTATATTTTTATGTTATACATAATTAATTCATGAACTCTGTTCTTCCTAACCTTACAGATCTGAGTGGAACAGATCAGATAGTCTGGGATTGTGGTTCAGACAAGTTCTGGAATCTGTCTGTTTCCCAGATTGCGCTGCTCACAGCTATGATCCCATTTAGTCTCCCATTCCTTTTCTTGAATGGAGCAAAATTACATCAACTAGGCAGTTGTATAAAGCTACTACTTGATAAGAAATCAGAATTTTTAATACAATGGAAAACCCTGGCAAAGCATAATATAGCCAGTACTTTTCCAAGATCACTCATGCTTCTGAATAGTGTAAGTGTTCTGGAACCATAAATAACATCTGGAATCTCTCAACCTTGGTATCCAAGTACAGTAGACCCTTGTTTGCAGCAACACCTTGTAAGAGCAACTGCCGCTTATGAGCAATATTTCCGTTGAGAAGACTTTCCCTACTGTGAATTGTCCACTTGGTAACAGGAACATAGCTACCACATAAGAGCAATGTTTGTCATGTTGTGATGTCACATCCAGGGAGTGGAGACTGGGGGGGCATGTAGGGGCATTGTCCCTCCCAAACTGTATCTTTCCACTCCCTTCCCAACCCTGGCCCTTCAGCACAGCTCCAGGGCACACAACCCCATCCACTTGCCCTGCCTGATAGAGCCTGCATAGAGAGCATGTGTAGGGAGAGTTTGGAGTTAGGGTTTGGAAGAGAGATTTTTGGGGGGAGGGGGAAAAAGTTGGGGTTCAGAGAGCAGCAGAGGCTCAGCCAGAAGGTTTCCTCCTCCCTTTCTCATCGTCTGGCTTGCAGCCAGAGGGGTATGTGCATGCTATTTTGCACTGGGGAGTATTGGGAACCCCCCCCCGCCCCGCCAGCATGCATCGAACTATCCTCTCCAACTTGGTTGCCGGGGGAGGGCTTTGGGTGTGCTGTTTTGCAGTGGAGGATCGGGGAACCCCATGCCCCAGGGCACTGACCAGTCCCCACTGTCCGTTCTAGAGTCCACTCCCTGTTCCATTGCAGGCTGCGCATAGTACCCTCCCCATCCATCCATTCCTCGCCAGAGTGGAGCACGAAGGGCCAAATTCAAGATAATTGACCATTTTTTGTATTCTTTTCTTCATCTGATGTCAACTTTTCTTTTGATCATGCATACAGAAAAAGTTTATGACACCAGAGATTCCAAGCACCCCACTTCCAATTTGTATTATTCCTTTAGGAGAGAGTAGCACTCAGGATTGAGTGTCTCTGTGCTGAGCCTTCAATTTCAAGGCTCATCCATACTCCTAGCCATTATAAACAGGAGCAGGGAGAGGGGGAATGGCAAATGAAATTACTTCAAGAGCAGAGCTACCAACTTTGATTATGAAGCAGTTTGCTTCTCAGGTGAATTCTCTGTGGTTCACCAGACAGGACTTAATCTGAAGGACCTGAGTAAATTTGTCAAACTGGTACTATAGGTCAACAGTATGAAGACCTCCTGTAGGGCTTGGGTGGGAGCCAGGGGTGGGGTGGGGTCGGGTGAATAGAAGCGGATAGGCTATTGCCCCTCCCGCATCTCCTCTCTCTCTCCTTGTGAATATATTGTGTAACAATCAATCAAGCATGCTCGTGCATGCACAAAACACACAAACATGTTTTTAAACTCTTATACCATTGACAAATCACCAGTCCACCCAAAGGCACATCCTAGCGACCAAGACACCAACTCCCTGCCAAGATTTCAAGTTTCTAGCTTGCATGTTTTTTTTTTTTTAAATAATGGGAAAATATTTTTCATTCTGGAAAATGATTGAAACGTTTGACTCAGATTTTAAGAAGTTCTTGCACACTGAACACCTGCCAAAATTTCAGTCTAACAGGTAAAAGGGAAAGTGTTAAAGAAACAAAAACGATTCCTTTGAATAGAAATGTGTATACTACCTGAATATAGATGTCACTCTGCTTCTTAAACTATAACTGTATTATGCAGTGGTGGTAAATCAGGTGGAGTGATAGTAAATAACGAAAGAGTCGGCAGGGAGGAATATTTTGTAAAGTACATGTTTCTGGGTAGGTGGGAGGAAGGAATTTATTGGACTCCACTGAAACACATTTTTAAGTTTTTAGTCTGAGAATACTGAAGTCAGTAGGTATGTCAACGCTGCAGCTGGGAGCATCCCTCCCTGCCTGGGTAGACAAACTCTTGTGCTAGCTTTGCTCAACTACCATACTAAAAGTAAGCGTGGATGTGGTGGTGGGCAGTGGCTTGGGCTAGCAGCCTCAGTCCAAGCCCACCTGTCTGCCAGGGGTTGAACTAGGGTGGCTAACCCAAGCCACTGCCCTGCCACAACATCCACACAGTTATTTTTAGTGTGCTAGCTAGTGCAGAGCTAGCACGTGTCTGTCTACCTGAGTTGGGAGACGTGCTCCCAGCTGCAGCATTGATATAGACCCATGGGAAACCCCATTGGGTAAGTGTCTAACTGCACAGATCTGATTTCAGAATCAGAGCCCTACTCCTTCTACTTGCCATTGCAGGATAGTTTCCTTCAGCAGGGGATGGATGGATGGATCACTCGATAAGTGCCCTGTTCTGTTCATTCCCTCTGAAGCATCTGGCATTGGTCACTGTCAGAAGACACGATACTGGGCTGGACAGACCACTGGTCTGATCCAGTATGGCCATTCTTAATATGTTTTCTAGTACGTTGTCCAGTCTTACTTTAAATGTCTCATATAATAGGGTTTCCCACAGTCCTCACAGGTGACTAGTCTACAGTACAGCAGATCTTACCGTTAGGAGTTTTTTCAGCCTCGTTTTCCTTTTTGTGATTTCAACCACTTACTCCATTTTAACCCTTTTTGTACCACAATGAACTCTCTCTGACTACTGAACATAGTCTTCAAATATTCATAGATAACTGTGTGTCTGATCTATTCTTCCAGCCCATTTTTAATACAGTGTATGCTTAGGAAATCTTTACAATTAGCCTGTGTATAATTTGCACAGTATGTTATGTAATATGAAACAAATGAAACGAACAGGAAAATAATACAGATAAACTAGGCATTAAATCAAAGTACAGCTCTTTACTGTATTAAAGTAATTTATGCAAAGGTGAATGCTTGTTTCGTTGTCAGTCTTTTTAAAAGACTGTTTGAATAATCACAAATTAATATAATAATTTTAAGATGTGGAAAAACATGGAAGTGTTTAAAACCACTAAGCAACGAAACTTTCAGATAACATTTGAAAACTGACTTTCTGTATACAGCAGTGTAGGTCCAAGGCACTGAAATACATATGCCAAGGATTAAATCAATCTTTCTTTGTGAAAAAACAAGCTTAGTTTATACTTTATACTGACAGACTGATTTTTTAAAATCTTTACACAAGTTACGTCAACCTTTCAGCACCTCACATAGAACATCTCAGAAGAATGTTTCCTTTCTCTTCTGTTATACAGTGTTGACAGAATATCATCATAAATGAAACTGTAAATACACAACATGTCTTGTATTAATAAACTGAATCCTAAAAAACAAGTTTTTAAAGACAGTGGCAACTATCAGATTTTCCTTTCAATTTGATTTCTGCAACACACTTCAGAGTCCTCATGTAGTAGAATAAAAGAGCTTTGAATTGTTTTGTATTTTAGGTTGTGGTTAAAAAATAATGTTCAACAATAAATTCTCACTCAAACATTGTAATGTCTACAACAAATCTATAGAGTTTCCATTAATAATACTCTCAACAGAATAGCGCCTTCATTTCAACAGAAACCAAAATTAATTACAATTGAGTATCAGTAGTGAAAGAGTATTACTACCACGTGTCTTAGCTGGAATTCTACCTCGGCTTTGGAGCGGAGCCCAGAGCTGGAGTGCGGAGCAGCTCCAGACCTGTGGAGCTGCAGGTTTTTGCCTGGAGCTTGAGTGGAGCCAGAGCACAGCTCCAAAGCCCTGAATTCTACAGTATTCCATCCTAGGTCCTTGTCTTTTCTACCTCTACACTTATATCCTAAACTCATTTGATCAGCTCTTATTGATTCAGCTATCCACCTCTACAATAATTATTCTCAAATATTTATCCACCTGTGATCTCTGTCCAGTTCTACATCTCCATTTGCCCTCTCTGATCACTCTTCTTCGATGTCTTGCCACCACCTTCCATCCAATGAACAAATTCACTACAGGCATAAATGGGAGCAAGTTCAATTAAGTCAGTACAGTTATACCAACAGTGAATTTGGTCCAGTACATCTCAAACTGGGGTTCGGGACCTCTCATGGGGTCATGAGGTTATTACATGGGCGGTTGCGAGCTGTCAGCCTCCATCCCAAACCACGCTTTGCCTCCTGCATTTATAATGGTGTTAAATATATTAAATATAAAAATGTTTTTAATTTATAAGAGGGGGGAGGGTCTACACTCAGAGGCTTTCTGTGTGAAAGGGGTCACCAGTACAAAAGTTTGAGAACCACTGGTCTAAAGGAAGTTACTCTTTTCTCTCAAACTAATTCTCTTTCTCACTTTTCCTGCCAGCAATACCATTCTTCCTGTTACCTACACTCACAACCATGGTGCAATCTTTGATTGTTCTCCTTCCCGTTACCTCTTACATTCATGTCTTTGTCAAATCCTGACACTATTTCTTCTATAATATCTCAAATTCATCTGGTCTTCTTTAGTCTTACTGTCAAAATAGCAGTCAATGCCCTTATATTCTGGCTTGAAAACTGCAATATCTCCCCCCCTATGGGCTGCCCTGCTCTAATGCATCTAAAACAAAGCTGCCAAAATTATCATCTTTTCCTACTGCTCTGACCTGGTCTCCTACATTTCTTAAGTATTTTCATGTAGAGGAAAAGCGTAAGCCAATAAAGCTCAAGCTTCTCGTCCTCATGTTGAAAGTTTCCACAAAGTGCCTGCACCTCCCCTCCATCTTTGTATCCGCTCACTACCTCACCACTCACACTCCCACCTAAGCTGCCACCCTAACCATTCCCTTCGTCTCCTCCATCCAACACCTACCCCTGGGGGAATTCTGCAACAAAAAATTAAAAATTCGGCAATATTCTGCACATTTTGCCAAAATAACATTATCTAACCATGCTAGTTTCAACTATTTTGGTAATTTTTTTCGTAATACTTGTCAGCAGGTGTGTCTGCAACAATTGACACACAAAAACCCTCCCTAGGAGTAGAGAGTTAAAGAAACCCCTGTGACAACCCAGTTCCTGCTTCTTTGCCCCCTCCCCGCAGAGCCCAACTGGGAGGCCAGAGACACACACCCCCTGCAGAGCCCAACTGCAGGGCCCCTCCGGCCCAGACATTCTCCCTCCCTCCTTCTCCCCCTCCACAGAGCCCAGCTGCAGCCCCCCCCAACCCACACATTCTCCCCCCAGAAGTGAACTGCAGGGCCCCCCCCCAGCTCACACACACTCTCACCACCTACCCCTACCCACCAGAGGCCAGCTGCAGGGTCCCCCTCCCCAGCCCAGACACTCATATCCTCTATGCTTCAGAGCCCAGCTGTGGGCTGCCCCCAGCCAAGACACTCACAGATCCTATCTCCTAGAACCCAGGGATCCAGAGGAAGAAACAGCCTGATGCTGGGTCCTGGGCTTGCTTGGAGTTTCCTGCACGTCGCGGTTACCTTCCTTCAGGACATGCTGGAAACGGCAACTGCTGGAAAACCTCCCGTTCCCGCCCACTCCCCCCGGCCTTGTCTTTTATTTATGAGCTGGGGTTTGCCAGGTCCAGCATCCCCTAGTGGCAGCCAACATCTCTGCGGCCCATTTCTGTGGGGGAAAAAGGCAATTCTGTGTGCACAACACTAATTTCTGCAAAATTCTGTATTGCACAGTGGCACAGAATTCCCCCAAAAGTAAATACTAACCCCATGTTTTCTTCCCAGCATTTAAAACATCTGGAATTATGGTTAATGTACATCCAGTTCGCTCCAGTTCCTAATTCAAAGATTCTAAGGACCCATTTAGCATGCAAAGCATTAAAGCTCCACTCTTTGTTTAGTATGTTCTGTATTATTTTGTAGTGTCTCTATCTTTGAAGCATGATTCTGTTAACTATTGAGCACATTCCATCCACTCTACAGTGTCATGTACAATTATGGTGCCATATAAATAATGAGAGAAATTAACTGTTCCCCCTTTTTGATGTACTATTAGATAAAAAAGGCAATCCCTTCCCTTCTTGCTACAAAAAAGGAACTCAGCATACACAAATACAATATGGTTTTCTGTCTCCTGTTCCAGGAAAAGTAAGTTTCTGCTACAATGCATTTTTTACTGTTACTGCTCACTGGATTTGCTCTGTAAAAATGGCTGCCAAGCTAAAGTTGTTATTTTTGCTACACAGTTCCTGCCTTCATATAATTTTAAATAACATAAATGGTTTTGTGGTAGGAATCTAAGAAAGTTAGTTATTTCAATGATTTTTAATCTGCATTGGATTTAAATATATTCTACAATATGTGAGCCCATAGGAGATTTGGGTTTTTTCTTTTTAAAAGCCAATTTAATCTAAATTGTGCACACTATTGTGTGAACTGATGAATGTGTTGCCATACACCCCAGATTAAAACCTTAGTTTCAAGGATTATACAAAAGCACAAATTTGGGCCTCTGCCAAACTGTTTATGAATATTAAAAAGTATTTCTTATAGAAATCCAACAGGCAATTTCTGGTCTACTGATAACATGAACCGAATATGCCCCAGGGTTTAAAATAACGGACTGAATGACACTCTGAAAACAGAAATAGTGCTGCTACAGATACGAGCAAGAACCCATCCGATAAAGACCTCCAGTGGCATTTAGTCCAATGGAAAAAGTGAGCTTTATTTTGAGACAAACCCATTGAAGATCCATATAATAAAAGTGTGTATGTGCACGTAGATAGATTTGATGTTTCTGATCATCCTAAAACAACAGCTTCTTGTGTTCAGGCATCTCATGTCACAGCAGCATATTGCTAAAGTTCCATCATTCTGGCATCATACTGTTGTATGCTAAGATGGTACTTGCATCATGCGATCATAAAATAAATGTTAGAATGTCAAAAAATACTCTGAAGTTAGTGTACAGTACCATAAATTTGAAAAAAGATACTCCCATGCATGTTTTATGTGGCCATTAATGCATGTTTCCAGTAGTAGTAAAGCAGAAGGGAAAAGGCAGTGTGCCTTCAAATATCCAAATCATACATTAAGCCACAGAAACACCAAGTATTTTCACTCTTACAAAGTAAGGAATGGGAGACAAGTAAATTCAGCTCCTGTTTCTTCTCACTCTCACCACCAACCTGCACCAACCTGCCACCCTCACTGTTCTGTCACCTTTTCCATCCCTTCTCTGGAAACAGCTCTCCTTCCCCTAACCCATTATCCCTAGTCATCACTGCCCCCCTTCATAGAGCAAGTTTCTCACTTCTGGTCTGCCAATCTCAGGGGTGGGCAAACTTTATGGCCCGAGGGCCACATCTGGGAATAGAAATTGTATGGCGGGCCATGAATGCTCACAAATTTGGGGTTGGGATGCGGGAGGTGGTGGTAGTGAGGGCTCTGGTTGGGGGTGCGGGCTCTGGGGTGGGGCCAGAAATTAGGAGTTCAGGGTGCAGGAGGGGGTTCTGGGCTGGGGTGGAGCTGGGAACAAGGAGTTTGGGGTGTAAGAGGGTGCTCCAGGCTGGGATCGAGAGGTTTGGAGGGCAGGAGGGGGTCAGGGCTGGGGGAGGGAGTGGAGGTGTGGGGAGAGGCTCAGGGGTGCAGGCTCCCAGCGGCACTTACTTCAAGCAGCTCCCAGAAGCAGCGGCATGTCCCTTCTTCGGCTCCTATGCGGCAGCGTAACCAGAAAGCTCTGCGCGCCACTCCATTCACAGGCACTGCCCCTGCAGTTCCCACTGAAGCGATAGAGGGGGCCATTGGAGCAGGGCTATGCTGCGGCTTCCGGGAGCCGTGGTGCAGCCCCTGACCCTGCGCCCCGCTGGGAAAGCCCCAGACCCTGCTCCCCAGCAGGAGCTCGCAGGCATCTTAAAATGGCCCACAGTTTGAACCCTCCCCTCCCTGCCTGTCTCCTGCAAACCTCTTCAGCAGGGAAACTTCTAGGCATTAAGCCACCATCTCCCTGTGAGCTGCCTACCCGAAGCTATTTTTTGTCACAAGCAGTGGTGGAACCATATAGCAGGGCAAAGCACTCAGGCAAATCAAAATTGGAGGTTTTTAGCAGCAAACAAGTCTGACTCTGCTTAAGAGCTGGTGGCATAAGCGTCAACTCCGTGGGTGCTCCGGGAAAAAAATGGTGCATGCTGAGCAGCCACCGGCAGCCCCTGCAGTGCCTCCCACCCGCTGGCAGCCCCGCCGATCAGAGCCTCACCCTCCCTTCCAGTGCCTCCTGCCTGCCACGATTGGCTGTTTTGTGGCATGCAGGAGGTGCTGGAGGGGAGGGAGAGGAGCAAAGGCGGGTGCCTTGGGAGAGGAGATGGAACAGGGTGAGAAGAGGCAGGGTGGGGATGTGGCCTTGGGGAAAAGGGTGAAGTGGGTGCTGCACCTGGGGCACAGCAGGGGTCGAGCACCCCTCCCAGCCTCTGGCTGGTGGGAAGAAGTAGTACAGACCATTCCCATACCTATGCAGAGCAGAAATGCTGGGGTAGACATTAAAAGATCCCAAATCTCTTTTGGTCAGAACAGAAGTTTCCTGCGGTGTATGGCCAAAACTTCCCCTACCCCTTCCATTGTGAAACAAGTTGTCCACCAGGCTGACATCCTCCATCATTTCAGTGATGCTGTATGTGTATAGTATGCAAAGCGGTTTTGGACTCTTAGGCACATAGGGTATTATATCTACATTTCTAAGGTTTTTCTTATACACTGAACATCAGCCCATCGAGGCACTACATTAATAATCGTATCTTAACATTAATCAATCATATCTTAACATTCTTAAAATATTATCTCCATTTTACTGGACATATCTTTTCAGGGGGAATGTTTTAAAAAAGTTTAGGAGAGAAGAAGTAGAAACACACTGTACCATCTGCATCAAATCTTTTCATTGTTTTTAAAAATCATTTTGTGTCCAACTCTGACTTTTTGAAGCTGTCTAGAGCTCTTCCTGAACTCCTATTTCAGACTCATTCCCCAATTCCTTAATCCCCGAAGGCCCAATCATTGCATTCAACAATTTGTTTAGCCTGCAGTCAATCTTTAGATTATTTTAGGAAACACACTGAAACAGTTTAACTTAAAAAATATCCCAGGTTTCTGGTGAAAGGTTACTGAAAGGAGAACAGTATGGCCAAAGAAGGCCTTTTAAAACTTTTTCTTCTTCTTCTTCTTTTTGAAGCACACATCTGCTTTCTAAGTTCAACAGAGCTACAGTTGCAGGTGTGCATCGTTAAAGTTTTATTTACTAGAAGAGAAAGCTAAAACTGAGATCATATCCAACTCCTGACTCAGGTTTTCCACTAGAAGGTAAAGCATGAAAGGAGTTGTACCCACTTTAAGAGCTAAGAGGGCAGCAGCTGAGAGTGTGCGGGTGGCTGGCTGGCTGTAGGGACCCAAATGGAGTTTAAAACCTCCTGAACTTTAAGTTATATATGCTTTTAAAGCCTGAAGCATATAGATTTGAAAAACAAAATGTCTGTTAAAAAATTTCTATTTTAAAACCAAGCTTTCTTCACACTTTTTACTGCATTTTTTATGTTAGATGAATATTTTACATAAATTGGAATACTAACCTATTTTATTTTCCTTCTTTCTCCAGCCTTATTCTTCATCTCCCCAGGTTCACAAACTCTGATGTTTCTCTTGGTCCTTTTCTCCTTATTCAAATGATCACTAAGTCTTGAGTCAATTTCCTGTTTAATATCAACACACACACACACCTTCCTTCACTGTCACCACTACTAAAACCCTCCTTCTCTGACTTAAGAAATCTCTCACCTTGATTACTCTATTATTGTTTATATTGTAGTAGCACCTACATTCACCATAATAGGCACAGTGCTAGGAAAGTTAAATAAGTTATTATAATCAGAAAAAAACAGAACAGAAAAATTCCCCAACTTGGCATTCAGCCGAGTGCTAAGGACCCTAGTATGCTAATATAAAGCCATGAATTTCAAACATTTAATATAATAATAATTTTAATAAACAGAATCAATGGTGGAATCATATTGTAGGCAAAATTTAAGAACATGCAAAGAGCCTATTTGTGAAACAAAAGCAAAAGCCTTTTTCCCCCAGTGAGATCTGGTGGTGGAATGAGAAGTTCAAGAAGCTGTGAAAGAAAATAAAAAGTGTTTTAAACTTTGACAGGCTCCAACAGGAGGATTTTCAGCAGTGTAAAATACCCAAAAAGACAACAAAGAAAGAGGTGGTAGCCACTAAGCCTAAAGCCATGGAAGGCGTACATAGCCATCTTGAAATGAAGGAGGGTTTAGAAAAATACACAGAGTGGCAAAGACCTGTGATAAGAGAACTGAAGACATCAGTGAGATCAAAGTGACAATATGCTGATTAATGTGAAACAGACTAAGGAACAGTGGAGAACTAACTTTGAACCGATTATGAATGAAGAGAATCTAAGAGAAGCATGCCAAATGATAAAACCAAGACAGGATCTGGTGGCACCAGTCATTCGAGTTGCAGAGGCATTGAGCAATAAGGAACATGAGAGCTCTCAGCCCCAATAGCATACCACCAGAAGTACACAAGTGCTTGGGGCACGTAGATCTGAACATATTGACATAACTGTTTCATAGCCTCATGAGGACTGAGAAGATGCCTGGAAAAAAAAAAAATTACCACCAATATTTAAGAGAAAAGGCTACACACAAGAATGTGGTAACTACTGCGCATTAAATTCACGAGCCACATGATGAAGATCTGGGAGAAAGTTATTGATAATAGACTTCAAAGAGCAGTAGAGGTCAGGACAATCAGATTTGACTCATGTCAGGACAGTCAACACTAGATGCTATCTTTGCAATAAGACTGCTTGTGGAAAAATATGGAGAGAAGAGAAAACGCTGCACACGGCATTCACTGAACTTGATAAGGCTTAGGACCACGTTCTGAGAGAAGTCATCCCAGTGACGCATTAGAATGAAATAGATACATGAAGGATGCATCAGACTCTTCCAGAACATGTCTGGGGGTGCTGCTACCACAGTGAGAAGACAAAGTAAACAGTTTCTAATAAGAGTCAGAGAACATCAAGGCTCGGAACTTAAGCCCTCTTTTATTCACATTGATGCCTGATGCACTTACAGAAAACATTCAGAGAGCGGCACCTTGGTGCATGCTTTTTGCAGATGATGTAGTGTTCATGGAGAAGAGCAAAGAGGAAGTGGGAGACTGAAAGAAAACCAAGGGCACACATGGCACGAAAATCAGCATAAATAAAAGAGAATATATGGTCTGTAGATCCCATGATACCTTGCAAGAAGACAATGAGACTAAGTCTGGGGAGGTCAGGCTCTAACAAAGGTACAGCAGTACAAGCACCTAGCTTCAAGAGTACAGGATAATGGTGAACTCAACAACGAACTTATAATAATCAGAATAGGAAAGACGTGGACTAAATGGAGAGAAGTGATCTGCAATAAAGAATGCCTGTCAATTGAAAAGTCAGGTCTACAAGACGCTAATTCTTGTCAGCAAGTTAAAGAAGTATGGGCTGGATGAATGCACTATAAGGTGGGTAGAAAGTTGGCTAGATTGTCGGGCTCAACGGGTAGTGATCAATGGCTCCATGTCTAGTTGGCAGCTGGTGTCAAGTGGAGTGCCCCAGGGGTTGGTCCTGGGGCCGGTTTTGTTCAATATCTTCATAAATGATCTGGAGGATGGTGTGGATTGCACTCTCAGCAAATTTGCGGATGATACTAAACTAGGAGGAGTGGTAGATACGCTGGAGGGCAGGGATAGGATACAGAGGGACCTAGACAAATTGGAGGATTGGGCCAAAAGAAATCTGATGAGGTTCAATAAGGATAAGTGCAGGGTCCTGCACTTAGGACGGAAGAACCCAATGCATAGCTACAGACTAGGGACCGAATGGCTAGGCAGCAGTTCTGCGGAAAAGGACCTAGGGGTGACAGTGGACGAGAAGCTGGATATGAGTCAGCAGCGTGCCCTTGTTGCCAAGAAGGCCAATGGCATTTTGGGATGTATAAGTAGGGGCATAGCAAGCAGATCGAGGGACGTGATCATCCCCCTCTATTCGGCATTGGTGAGGCCTCATCTGGAGTACTGTGTCCAGTTATGGGCCCCACACTACAAGAAGGATGTGGATAAATTGGAGAGAGTCCAGCGAAGGGCAACAAAAATGATTAGGGGTCTGGAACACATGACTTATGAGGAGAGGCTGACGGAACTGGGATTGTTTAGTCTGCAGAAGAGAAGAATGAGGGGGGATTTGATAGCTGCTTTCAACTACCTGAGAGGTGGTTCCAAAGAGGATGGTTTTAGACTATTCTCAGTGGTAGAAGAGGACAGGACAAGGAGTAATGGTCTCAAGTTGCAGTGGGGGAGGTTTAGGTTGGATATTAGGAAAAACTTTTTCACTAGGAGGGTGGTGAAACACTGGAATGCGTTACCTAAGGAGGTGGTAGAATCTCCTTCCTTAGAAGTTTTTAAGGTCAGGCTTGACAATGATTTAATTGGGGATTGGACCTGCTTTGAGCAGGGGGTTGGACTAGGTGACCTCCTGAGGTCCCTTCCAACCCTGATATTCTATGATTCTAATTAAGCCTGCACTTTTGAATGGCTCTGAATGCACTGAGGAAGAGACAGGAGCAGAGCTTGAATACAGTGGAAATAAAGATGGATGCTTGGAGTTACAAGGATGGATCATATTCAGAATGATTGAATTAGGGCAAGTGTGAAGGTGGTATCAGTTATAGAAAAGCTTAGATGTTTTAGGCATGTGAAAAGAAGATCGGAAGAATACATAGGAAACAGGGTGTTCAACTTAGGAGTGGAGGGTAACAGAAGAGTTGAAGACAAAAACTAGATGGATGGATTTCATTCAAAATTATTTGATTAGCTTCAGAGTTTCCAAGGAACTGCTTCAAGACAGACTGGAATGGAGTGGAACTCGAAGAGTCAATGCCATATAGATAAGACTAAGGCTAGAAGCAGAAGAAGAAAAGATATACTATTCACAGAAATACCAGTGCCACCTTAAACAGCACTTTTTGCTTAAACCTTTCCTGCCACTCCAGAACAGCCCATTTTCTGCGTGTCAATCACTTCCCCGTCCCACCTAAAGTTAGCTTCTCTCACAAATTGCAGTTACAGTATTTCCTCACTGGCAACTTCTCCACAACTTCTTGCATCTCTACCATTGTACCAAGTATTGTATTTCTCTGAAATAAGCTATAAATTCTTCAGGGCAGGGAACTTCTCTTTTTAAGTCTTCTGAAAAGAGCTATGTGTATTTATTACAGCATATAAACAACAGTACTTTATGCAAGACTAGCTAAGTTTTAGTACTCTAACTGAAGTGAACAATGCAATAAAGTTAAGTATCAACAAGATAACTAATAAGAGAGGTGCATGGGAGGTAAATCATCATAGTTTGTAACAAAGAGTTGAAGAATGAAATTAGTTTCAATCCTCCTCATCTCATCAGAAGAAAATACCTTTCCAATATGTCATAAAAAGTGTCCATCACAGGTTAGAAGCATTTAGGAGTTTGCGTAAGAATGCAATTCTCCTCTTCTGACTCATCCTGATGTCAGGAGATCAGAATTTTGCTTAAAGATGGAGGGCAATTACTACCCATCTATGTAGCTCGAAAGCTTGACTCTCCCACCAAACAGAAGTTGGTCCTGTAAAAGATATTACCTGTCTACCCTAGTCAAGAAAGATAGTAGGCAGATTTTCTCTCCAACCAGAATTTAAGGAGGAAGAGATGAAATGCGTCTCTGGATCAAAGAAGAGTAGGAGTGGAGGAGAGGAGGTCCTACAGGAAAAACTGTAGGAACAGCCAAATTTGGGAAAAAGCTTTAGCTCAGGTTTCTGTTTTGTTGTTATTGCAGTCACTAATAAAACCAAACCCCAGGAATGGTGTAAGTATAGATCATCCACAAAGTACATATACTCTGATCAGAGCAGGTAGGGAACCTCACCTACTTAAAATCAGATTTTTTTTTTTAACCTATCAAGCCTTGAAAGCAAATTCAGCGGAACACATATGTCTAGAAATTCAGGGCCCGGTTCTTGCACCCTTACTCACATTGAGTAGTACCTTACTCTGCAAACAGCCCTATTTATGAGAGTAGCAGACCTGGACTTTTACGTATTAATATCGCTTTTCTAAATTCACAGGTGCAACAACTGCCAAATGTAACACCTTTCAGAAGTGCTGTGGGAGTACATACAGTCGTCCTTTTTTCAGGCTACCATAGATTAGAAGGTACTTTTAGACACCACTGAAGTCTTGCCAAGTGTTTAGTAACCAGCAACAAAGTGACTCAGCTACTCCACCTGTGACATTGCTAAGAAATTCTATTCCAAGCAAACTAAAGCACTGATACCTTTATCACAGTACTTGTGCTCTAAGGCATGGAGGTCAGGCAGCAGGTGTATGCAGTTGATGCAGCAGTAAGTGAAGAAATCCAAAACCACCACTTTTCCGCAAAGGTCTTTGTACAGAGAAATGGGACCGTCAGTGTTCACCCACTCTAAATCTGGAATTTAGAAAACAGAGGTACTCAGTTAATTAAAGAATGAAAGAACAGATGACAGCGTTCAACATTGTTGGTACACTTCAGTACAATATAAAACATAACTTTCTATGCAAACAGGAAGGCAAGCCAAAAATCTTACAGATGGTAAATGTGTTTTTATGATCTGTAATTCTTCATAATTAATTATTTTAAAGGAACATTAGTGTACAGTTAGAAATCTAACTTAGGCTAATGATAATTCACAGATAAACCTTAGAAACATTTGTTCTGTTCAGAAAATATGATCTCCAAAACGCAACCACATGAGAAAGATGCAATGAACAGATATTTAGAAATAACTGATGTTAGTAAATTAAATACCTGCTGAACTTTGTTGTTAATGACTTATAAAGATGTAAAATCTCCTACTGAAAGAATATTTCAATAACCTGTGCTATGTTTCTGTTTTTGTTCCCCTTAAATTTTACTGTAACAATATTAAACGACAGCTACAAATATCTGTTTACTTACTAATTTTCAATAACAAAAACTACTATTCCAATAAGAAGTGACTTCCCAAGGACAGATGGGAAGTCAGTAACAAAGCTAGGAATCAGAGTGGTAGCCACGTTAGTCTGTATCAGCAAAAACAACGAAGAGTACTTGTGGCACCTTAGAGACTAACCAATTTATTTGGGCACAAGCTTTCGTGTGCTAAAACGCATTTCATCAGATGCATGGAGTGGAAAATACAGTAGGCAGATATATATACACAGTACATGAAAAGGGAGTTGCCTTACCAAGTGGGGGATAGGATTTTTAATCGAATTATCTCGTTAGCACTATCTCACAATCATATGCTTTAAACAGTAGAAAACACTTCTTCTGAAAATACTAAAGATCAACATATGGGTGGGATTTTCAAAAGAGCTTAGGTGATTTAGGACAATAAATGTTATTATATTTTTGAATGAGACTTGTGCTCCCAAGCCACTTAGGCACTTCTGAAAATTCCATTTTATGACTATTTCAACAGACTAGACTCTCATCAGCCCATAGGCTCCGGGACAATCCTGCTATTGAAGTCAATAGGAGTTATGCCTTTTCCTTCACTAAGAGGACTGGGCCTTAGCTACATATTTACAGCACTGGTAACGTTAATGGCACTTATTCACATAAGCTAAGAAGAGTCTATTTACACTACCAGACCATCAATTATTAAAAACCACAACAGAATGAGATTTATACTTTATGGAGTTATGGATTTATACTTTATGGAGTACTTCTCTTACTGGAGTTAAAGTATCTTTCATGAGCTGGATACAAATATGCAGGGAATAGAAAACATTTGCTATTTATTTGTGCTGCTTTTCAGGCCCTGACAAAAAGCACAGGGGAGCAGGATTAACCTATCAGTGACCAGCCCAAGGTGAGCTTGCACATAAGTGGCAGAACTGAGAATGGAATCCAAGAATCCTAAATCTAGCTAGCAGCTCATATTGCCTCATTAGTCACAAATCAAATGCACTCCCATGATGGATACTTTCATTTTAACCTATCCAATGCTGCTTTTTGAATTTTATACATTTAGGCCTCAACCCGGCAAACTGCTCCATATGGTAAGGTTGCCAGGCATCCGGTTCCAGTCGAAAGGGGACCCTGATAGCTCAGGTCAGCACCGCTGACCAAGCCATTAAAAGTTCTGTCGATGGCGCAGCAGAGGCAAGACAGGCTCCCTGCCAGCTCCACACAGCTCCCCGGAAGCAGCTGGCATGTCCCTCCGGCGCCTAGGCGCAGGTGCGATCAGGGAAGTGTCGCGTGCTGACTCTGCCCCCAGCGCCAGCTCCCACTGGCCAGGAACCGCAGTCCATGGGAGCTGCGGGGGCGGCGCCTGCAGGGGCAGTGCCTGTGGGGGCAGGCAGCACGGCTCCACGAAGGGGCTGGAAATGCTAGCCGCTTCCTGGAGTGGCATGGAGCCAGGGCAGGCAGGGAGCCTGCCTTAGCCCCGCTCCATCGCCAACTGGAAGCCACCTAAGGTAAATGCCGCCTGGCCAGAGTCTGCACCCTGAACCTTCTCCTGCACCCCAACCCCAGATTGGAACCCCCTCCTTGAGCCTGCACCCCAAACACCCCCCCCCCGTACGCCAATCCCTAGCCCCAGCCCTGAGTCCCCTCCTGCACCCAAACTCCTTCCTAGACCCCACACGCACACCCCAACCCCCGGCCTGAGTCAGTATGGCTCTGTGTAGGTAAACCCTCTTGCAATATTTAAGACTCCAGCATGTGAGGCTGGTATCACTGACTTGGTATGTGGAGTGTAAAGAACATAAAAAAGATCAAAGAAGACAAGTAGGGAGAGGAAGAGTGGTGAACGGTCTTAAAATTGAGAACAAGAACTTGATGCAATGTAACAGGGGAAGCTCAGGAAAGATTCAATGAGGTGGTCACAGTGATCAACAAGGACAAAGTATGAGTACGGTATCAGATATACTGGAGACAAAAACAGACAGGTCTTTTCATAAATAATGAAACTGCTAATAAACGTCTTTATTCTTATTTTCTTTTAAAGTAGCTTAAGATCTAGGAAAGGCTGGGGATAATCTGTCAAACTGTCTCCACACATACAACAGGAGGAAAAATGTGGAAACTGGAGAGGAAAAAACAACCTACAATTGTAGTTTAAATTACACATGACAAAATTCTTCTCTCAAAACTGAACAAAAGATGGTTTGACCATTCGCTCTCACTACATGAGCGTTCCCATTGACAATAGTGGTATCTTGAACATCTGCCATGGAGATCAAAGTAAATAATTTTGCTTTATTTTAGTATTAGATGGATACGCATGAAGAGGTTTTCATTTAAATACTGTAAATAGCGTATCAGGGCAGAAATGGGACATCATCCTTTAGGGTTTGGGAAAAATCCTGAAGCAGTCCTTAAATCTATTATAGAAAAATTACAGTATTTATGTGGGAAAGAACAAGCCTGGAAGTCTGTATAATGCCAAGTAGTTGTGGTGAAGTTATTTGTTTAAGGTACCCTGTTAAATAATTAATAAATTCTAGCTTTGCATTTAAGAAGCAGTAGCATTTTTCAATTGCTTAGGAGCCCAAATACTCCTAGTGTAGATATGCAGAATAAAAGTCAAAGAAGCTCCAACAGTTTCCTGGCTTGAGGTAGCTCCATACTCCAATTTACAACAGCTCGGGATCTGGACCATATTCTTTTAGATACTTTTTGACATTAAAAGAATTTAACCTAATAAAGGAAGGTTGTCTGTCCATTATACTATTTCAAATATAATGTTTACTCATAGAACTTCCCTTGACTTTATCACTAGCAGTAAATCAAGTGAACAATATTAACATAAGAAACATAAATGGTCGGAATAAACTGTCAGGAATAAATGGTCAGTTTTCAGAATGAAGAGAGGTAAATGACAGGGTCCCCCAAGGATCTGTACTAGGACCCAGGCTGTTCAACATATTCTTAAATGATCTAGAAAAAGGGGAAAACAGTGAGGTGACAAAATTTGCAGATGGTACAAAATTACTCAAGATACTTAAGTCCAAACCAGACTGCGAGGAGTTACAAAGGGATCTCACAAAACTGGGTGATTGGGCAACAAAATGGCAGATAAAATTCAATGTTGATAAATGCAAAGTAATGCACACTGGAAAACATAATTCCAACTATACATACAAAATAAAATGATGGCATCTAAATTAGCTGTTACCACTCAAGAAAGAAATCTTGGAATCACTGTGGCTACTTCTCTGAAAACATTTGGTCAGTGTGCAGCAGCAGTCAAAAAAGCTAATGGAATGTTAGGAACCATTAGGAAAGGGATAGAAAAATAAAACAAATACCAATATAAATCCATGGTATGCCCACACCTTGAATACTGCATCCAATTCTGGTTGCTACATCTCAAAAAAATACATTAGAATTGGAAAAGGAACAGAGAAGGGTTTAAAAAAAAATTAGGGGCATGGAACAGCTTCCACGTGAAGAGAGATTAAAAAGACTAGGACTGTTCAGCCTGGAAAAGAGATTACTAAGGTGGGATAGGATAAAAGTCTATAAAATCATGAATGGTGTGGAGAAAGTGAATAAGGAAGTGTTATTTATCTCTTCATGTAGCACAAGAACAAGGGTTCAGCCAATGAAGTTAATAGGGAGCAGGTTTAAAATAAACAAACGGAAGTACTTCTTCATACAAATCCCAGTCAATCAGTGGAACTCGTTGCCAGATGTTGTGAATGCCAGAAGTAAAATGGGATTAAAAAAAAAATTGGGTAAATTCGTGGGGGTAGGTCCATTAATTGCAATTAGCCAAGATGGCTAAGCCTCTGACTGCCAGATGCTGGGACTGGACAGCAGGGGATCCATCACTCGATAATTGTCCTGTTCTGTTCATTCCCCCTGAAACATCTGGCATTGGCCACTGTCAGTAGACAGGATACTGGGCTATGTGGACCTTTGGTCTGACCCAGTAATGCCGTTCGTATGTTTTTTATGCAAAATAATAAAAGTCAAAGAAGCTCCAACAGTTTTCTGGTTAGCGAACAATACTATTATGTGGCTATTAATATTATCTTAAGTCAGCCAAAGGATATTTAGGGACGAGCATAGGCAGTTTTCCAAAAGGATTTGAAAAATTATTAGCCCACACGCAAGAGCTACTTGCTGATCCTTACCATAATGACGAAAATTCTACTGCAGTGTTTCAGGAGCCAAATTAGCAATCAACGTTACTCAAAAGAGCCACAGTAGTGTGAATTCATGGTTTCATTTACTATAGTACTATATAGTCATATTTAAATGGTATGACAGGGAAAATATTTAGTTTTCATATATTATTCTCACAGCAAAATGACTGGCCAACTATTATTATTTTATCAGCTAGAATTGGTTAATAAACATAGTAAAAACATCCTGCCCGTTAATAACTTAGATTGGTTAATAATTAAATAACACAGTGTTTTAATATTATGTGCTGCAATAAATAGGCATTTGTGGCTCGCAAGCCCCAGTCTGAGTATCACTGCTCTAATGATATTTTACCCAGCCATTAGTACTTGTTACAAGCAAATGGATAAGTAAAGATTTGAAGAGATGTTTCAAGATCTGCTGTCTTGCAAACAACCAAGGCTACAATTTTTAATTTGTTTCACCACAGTTTGAAAACTTGGAGCTGCTTTCTTTTTGGCCGGAATGGCAATAACACAAAGTGGGGCATTTAGAGAGAAGCTCAGTGGGGATCCTGGAAAGGGAGAAAAACAATTTAACAGATAAGTGTCTTTCTTGCTACAATATTTAACACTTACTATTTTACTGAAGTTTAAGTCTTCAGTATCAAAGACATGAATATCACTAAAAACATTTTAATTCCATCTTTTTTTACACTTTGTCTCTGAAGATATACAAGTGTCAAAAAAAAGGTAATAAACATTTATTTGAATTAATAAAAAAGTTACAACAAGTGATTAGAGCAATGGATTTTACACCCAGCCTGCTGGGTTGTATTCCCACATGAGGATAATTATACTACTTACCCTACTATTTCTTGACTGCTATTAAGTCAAGGACACTGTGTTTACACCTCCCCGTGTGTTTACTACAATGCACCAGATAACAGAACTGCTAACCAAACCCCAGCATGAAAAATAACGGGGCAGATCCCTCCCCTCCAAAACCATGAGATTGGCTAAAAATAATTTTTAACGGTGTTCTGTTTATTTACCTTTTGACTGGAGCCTTTGGTTCACATTTCTTGCAACCACGAGGGTGAATTTTTTTTTCATACTTTTTTAAAGAAAATCTAAGATTCCCAATTAATACCTGATTCCAGCAGCTAGGGCTTAAAGAAAAACACCAAACACTGAAATACTGACAATAAAATTGTGAGAGCTAGCAACACTGAAGTCTGGTGCATTTTTATCTCAAGGCAGTGCCATTGTGTTTGCTTAACTTTTTATTCTTGGAGACTTGTCTTTATTCTACAACTAGGAAAACAGAGGCCACAACGTTAACCTAACTGCTCATGATCAGGAAAAAAGGCAGATAACTAGATGGAGAGAAAAGAGTGATGACTACTCAGAGCTTCCTGTCATCCAGTCCTGTGCCTCTCATGCTCACAGACCACCCGCCTCCTGGAGCGTACAGAAAGGAGTGTTAGTAGCAGCCGTGTTAGTCTGTATCTGCAAAAAGAAGAGGAGGACTTGTGGCACCTTAGAGACTAACATATGTATTTGAGCATAAATCCGATGAAGTGAGCTGTAGCTCACGAAAGCTTATGCTCAAATACATTTGTTAGTCTCTAAGGTGCCACAAGTCCTCCTTTTCTTTTTACAGAAAGGAGTGGGATTAGAACTCAGGGCTTATCATCTCCCAGTCCTGTACACCCAGAAAATGAATCATGGCAATTGATTTTCTTACACCAGCCCAACTCTCTGGGTGCGATTCCTAGGGCCTTGGCGGCAAGTGCCAGAGGCCATCTGGGGGGACGCGGAGGGAGGTGACAACAACCCAGAGCGGCATGCCGGTGTCGCGCTATAGTAGGGCGCCACCTCACCGCCTCGCAGTCCGACGTCAGCGGCTTCACCGTGGCACCAGCCCCCAGCCCTCGCCTATCACCCACCTCCTCCAAAGTCGGGGACCCTGAGGTCCTGCTCCCAGCTGTCCACCTTCCTCAGGTACTGGTAGACCAGGTTGTCCTTCTCTTGAGGGGTCAGGGCGTCCAGCAAGGCATACTCCAGCTGGGTCTGGGCAGGCAGGAGCCCAGGGAGGCCGCCACCCGCCGCCATGTTGTCTCCCTGCCTGGCCGGTGTAACGACAGACACTGTTTACTGAACTGCCTTTTTCTCTCAGCGTATTCGACACCCACACCTTCCATTTCTTCGAACGATAGGAACAACAACAAACGGGAGATGTTTCTTTTTAAAAATCACTAATTTAAAATAATAAAAAGGTCCTATATTTTTAAAGCAAAACAAACGTTTAATTTTTGAAAAGATTAAAAACACCCTTCATATTCCCAGTAGCATATTCGTCAAACAAACACAAAAAAATCCCAGTGGTAGTTTCGGCTCAGCAGATTCGACGCAGCACATTTGGTCAGCCAGTTATTGAAAAAAAAAAAAAATGATGGGAGCGACCTGAAAAACTCAAAGGATTAAAACAACCTCGACTATTATTATTGAGTCCCTCTTCCCTTTGGGAGAGGCGGAAAGTGGAGCTACACAGTGGAATGGAATATGCGGCAGCGGATAGGGCGATGCTGCCGGGAGGGAGTGGAAGGTCTGTTGCGGCGGGTGTGGTAGAGGAGGGGGCTGGTCCGGGTGGGAGCGGGACGGGGATTGGTCCCTCCCGGGACAAGACCCCTGCTGCCCCGGCTCCGGCCCCTGTGGCAGTGGGGCGGCTGCTCCCGTAGAAGTGGGTTAAGCAGTGAGCGGAGGGGCTGTGCCCAGGGGCACTAGGTATCCCGCCATCAGGGGCGGAGGTGGATGAAGATTTATTGGGGCCCTTGGGCTCCAAGAACAGTTGGGTCCCGCACACCCTGGGGGGAGGCCCAAGGGGGCCCAGAGCTGGGGGGAGGCCCAAGGGGGCCGTGCCCGCCCATTCTTTAACATGGACGTAGTAGCCTCAGGCATGCACGGTGCCGTGGTGGCATGGGAATAGTGGGGGGGGGCAATTCCTCTTCCCCCCCCCCGTTGCAAGCCTCGGGCCAGAGGCGACAGGAGGAGCGGTGCCACACGTGGTTGCTGCCTCAGGTACAAAGCCCAGACGGCAGCTGGTGGGGGCAGCCTGCCAGCGGGAGTGGGCACAGGCACTGAGCAAGCTCAGGTGTGCAGAGGCCGCTGAGGCCAGGCCAGTAGTTGCAGAAGCTCTCCCTGCCTGTGACCTTCCTGGGGCTCCCCAGCTCCTCCTCCTAAACCAGGCAGGGCCTCCTTTCCCCACAGAGCATGTCTACAGGCTCTGGGGAGGGAGTAGGAGGCAGGACCAGAGCCCTTGCCCCTGGGTCCCATTGGCAATAGCATGCCCGGGGGGTGGGTACACAGGCCAGGGGCTGCTCTTGGGCACTCTGGCCCCTGCTCAGGACAGGTGGAGGGTCCAGGGCTCCCCACAGCAGGCCAGGCTCCCTGGGTGGCTCTTACCACTGCCTGGTTCCAGTTTCTGGCCTGGCCAGGGGGTGGGGTCTTGGAGGGAAGAAGGAGGAGCAGGGCCACAGTTCCAGTGTGATGGCCTCCCCTTTCTACCCAGGTTCTGATGCTCCTGTGCAGGCCCTCAAATTGACTGAGGCCCCTGGGCCCATGTCTCATGAGCCTGGGCGTTAATCCATCATTGATTAGGGGATTTACCTTATATATACAACGATACACCCCATCCCCCCTCAGGAAAAGTAGTGTCCTGATTTTTCACACTTGCTATCTGATCATCCTAGGTGTTCCAGATCAGGGGTCTCCTCCCACTGGGTCAGTTTTTAACCCCTCCACTGAGGTGCTGGCAGTCTGAGCCCGGGGGTGCCTTTGAGGCAGAAGACTGCAAGTGTGACGTGTGAGTGGACCAAAGGCGGGGCCTAATCCAAGTCCCCTTAAAGTCAATGGAAGATTTGCCACTGACTGCAGCAGGAGTTGCATCTGCTCGATAAAGCCGCTCAATCTGTCACCTCATGCTGCTTTTTGTTCTGTGAGCATCCGCA
Source organism: Eretmochelys imbricata (assembly GCF_965152235.1). Classification (NCBI taxonomy): domain Eukaryota; kingdom Metazoa; phylum Chordata; order Testudines; family Cheloniidae; genus Eretmochelys; species Eretmochelys imbricata. Next base: position 113,899,147 of record NC_135578.1, read on the forward strand.
TACATATTAAAATCTCATTTGTTTTCAGGCTCCCACCTTTCAGGCCCTCAAGGCCCTGGAAGGAGTCTCTGTCAGATTTGGATTTGCAATCTCTAACCTTGCTTTCCAGAGGCTGTGGTTATCTACAGTGCTCCAGTGGAAGAAGAGTAACTGCAGCAAATGGCTTCCTCCACAAATAAGTACACCTATGATCCACTTTGATTTCATTTAACAATAGCATTAAAATACACAACCCTCCCCTGAGTTCTTTTAAAACTAGAGCTCATGGCCTTTCAGACCCATCTGTGATGGCTATCCAGTTTGTGGTCCAATGTAACATTTCAAATGGAGTTCAAGTGCCTTTCAGCTTCAGGTCGAGGGAAATTAAAAAGGAAAAGCATTAAAAGAACAATCCCCAGACTTAGGAACATTGAAATACTATTGCTTAAAGCTGAGGAAAATATTTGATTTGTTGCTATTTTGCCATGTCTGAAAATGACGGGTTGGAAGAAGATATTTGGGAGTACAAATCCGTTCGGAAACCAAAGTCATTATATCAAAATAATAATTCAGTGAACATCTCTACATCTATGCAGAAAGCAAATGATGGGAAGTGCAAATCAAAAGGAAGTGGAGGTAGGAATAATAAAAAGGTATTTGAAAACAAGGACAAGTCTAAGAAAAGCGAACAGGGACCAAGACAGAAAAGTATTCAACCACTTATAAAACCTGACCAGAACTTAAATCTATCTAAAGATGACCATATTGTGCAGTCCCAGGAAAGTGTAACTACGCCAACAAAGCGAAGCAGGACTTGTAACAAAAAACAAACCACACCAAATGCAAGGCCAGTTTATGATGGATACTGCCCAAGCTGCCAGATGCCTTTCTCTTTACTGTTAGCCCAGACACCACGGTGGCATGTTACTGAATGTTTGGACACTCAAGGATCCACTGAAAAAGGTAAGGCTCTGGTGAGGAGAAATAGCCCATTCAAATAGATTTTAAAGGTTATTCAAAGAAAGTTGCTTGAAATTTAGGTCATATTTAGTAGTATAGAACCTCACATCAGTTTGAAATCTGAGAGAATTTATAGTATGGTTGGAATGACTATTACAATGTTATTGTTTATCAGCATTATTTTCATATCAGATCTGGGGCTGTCTGATTTCTTTTTCTGAAGCATTGATAAAGATTGAAGGTCCAATCTTTAAAGGTGCTGACTCCCTCTTAGAGGCGTTGCACTCAACTCTCATTGGGTTGAAATAGGAGTTGAAGGTCTTGAGGGTATTGCTTGTTCAGCATCTCACAGGTTTGAGATCTAAACCACTGACACTTAGGTCTGAATCCATAATGAATATTTTGCTTCCTTCTGCCACACAGCCCCTCTTCTTGGGGTGGGGAGGAACATTGGCCCACGCTGTTTTCAGATTTTCCACGATACTTAAAAAACTTGGAAGCTGAGATCAAGATTTGAATGCTCGGTCTACCAAAGTCTGGAGATGATATACTTCAGACCTCAGTCCCAGGGCCTGTGTACTTTAGCAACCCTATATTGACTGGGTATGCTGTAAGAACACAAGAGATCACAGACTTATTTTAGTCTGGGAGGGGTGGGACCCTCTAACATACAGTTTTATGTGATGATACCCATGGATCTGGGTCTGTGGAGACCTTGTAAATCTTCCAGGAGCCTAATCTGTGATTTTAATATATCTTTTTCTGTTTGAAAAACAGGAAGTACACAGCCAGGAAACTTTAAACTTAAAGTAAAGGCTGCCCCTTTTCTTATATCTTTGTCTTTTATTGAAGGGATGTTTGATGTCACTGTTGTATTATGAAAATGGAGCCCTTAGCCCTTAGTTTTTTTATAGTTTTAATTGTAGGCAAATATATCTCCCACCTTATTTCCAGCTTTAAAGTAACAGCTGTAGAATCTTGCTGTTTAGCACTGATTTATCCACTGATCCTAAAATTCTCAACGGCATTAGGTTAGTAAGACATAGACCTCAACATTTTGTGACAATGTTAAAAAAACAAAAAAAGAGAGACAACTACTGACTATTTCATAAGGTTGAACATAAAAACACTAATTCCTGTGAATAGTTCCAGTGGCATTTTTAAAAGTTCATTGTATCCCAGCTGACAACTGGGAGGTGGAATGTCAGGTTGATGTGATTCCGAATAGCTCAGGCCTGGCCCTGGCCTCAGACAACTCTATTTTTAAGGGAAAGCTCTTAACAGCTATGCCATAACATTAATATAAAATCACTGTTTGTGTGTTTGTGCTGAAAATGCCTTTTGACAAGATATTCTGTTTGTTTCTTTAGAGTGTCCTGATGGTCTAATGTGCACTTCCACTATTCCATCGCATTACAAGCGCTATACCCATTTCATACTTGCTACAAGCAGAGCAGGGGATTATCTTGTCAGCTCTTCAGCATATAGCCCAGAGAGAAAGTTCACGTGCTCTGATGCTGCTAACTCAAGCTGTTTCCCAGGCCTTGTGGATGGAACCTTGCAGTGTGAGAAATTGACCAGGAATGTAAGAAATGCCCCAAATGAGGATCATACATTGTTGATACAGAGTTCAACACAAGCAAAATCTCCAAATGTAACCAATGTAACTACTGTGTCTTCCACAAACATTCTAAAGCCCCAACAGACTCTTCCACTTACACAGTCTGCAGATGATAATGGTCAGCTTGAGTCTTTAGAGTTTCCATTTTCTCAAGGAAGCGAAGCTAGTGGAGATCTGGATAGTCAGAATGACTCAAACCAGTTAAAGCTGCTACTTCCAGAAGCTGACTTCAGTGACTGTGAAATTTCCTACTCCCCACTTAATACTGATGAGGAAAATGAAGAGGAAACAGAGGAGGAGGAGGAGGAGAAAGTAAAAAATTCACAAAAGAGATTATTTCACACCCAGAACTCTGAAGATGAGAGCACCAAAAAGGAGGAATCTAGCTGTATGTTGTGTACTAAACTGGATTGTTCTCCACTTCAGCAAGTACACAGGTATGGCTGCCTTAAAATAGGTGGTTTCATAATACAAAATGAACCTTGTGAAGTATTGAATGGACTGAGTAGTTCAGATGGTTTTGTTAAACCTGTTTCTCAGGAGCACATGAACAGCATGTTCTCTAATTCAGGAAGTGCTGCTAATCAGTTAAAACACCCACAAGGGGAACTACCTGCACAATCCTCTCTTTCCCTTAATTATGATATAACTGAGAAGGAATTTGATTGGCCAATATTCAGTGCCTCTGTTTCTAATACAGGTAATTTGGAGGTAAAAGATTTTAATGCTTGCCATTTGGATTATGCAAACTTGGCTGTGAGTGATCCATCATTGCCCTTGAAAGTCAAAGAAGAAGGTGGTAGATCTCTTCTGTCAAGGCAAAGTGAAGTTTCGAAGAAACCTAGTAACTTCCTAATCAATAGAAATAAAATGACTACTAACACAAGTGGAACTACATTATACCAGAAGAGTTCACAGCCAGTAATAGAGGAAGAAGGAAGGCTTCCTAATACAGCGGCTGTACCCCTTCCCAGTACGGTCTCTCAAATGCTGCCATCTGTTTCTGTTGCAAATATGAAAGCCAAATCTATTTCAGCCAAAGAACTGAAACAAATGGACATTGGTGTTTTCTTTGGGTTAAAACCCAAAGCAAAAGAAGAGAACAAAGGAAAGAAACATTTTGGTGAGGGAACACAGGCCTCAAGTCCTGTAACTCCCATTGGAAAGAGGCCCAGACAACAAAAGAGGAAAGCTGAAGGGTCTGTGGGGGACATAGATGCGGTCACAGAAAGTTCAAATAAAAATGGAGTCTGTGTAGATACAACATCTGGTGGGAAGCGAAGTTGGAGAAAAAAATTTAGAGAATCATCTTCTACAGAAGAAGGAACAAAAAACAGAAAGTGTCCCTTTTATAAGAAGATACCAGGTGAGATGTAATTGTGACTTTTAATTGTAATAGTTGATTTTAGAACTGTCTAGTGGATATAGCTCTTTCCCATTTTAATAGGAGGCTTTTTTATTCTGTTCCATTGCAAAAACCTTTTAGGCCTCAATCCTTTAATGATTTCCACTTGGGTGGACCCCCTTTGAAGTTAGCAGCGTTCAGGGCCATAGACATTTACAAGATTACAGCGGCTCATTCTATGACTGAGCAGCAATGAAAGAAGGAAATAATTTTGTAAAAATATAATCTTTTAAAGATAGTGCTAGAAGAATAAACGTTTTGACTTAAATTATGTTTTACAGGGCACGTAGCCTAAGGGGAAGATTTTTAAAAGCATCTAAGGGATTTAGGAGCACAGGTCCCATTGAAAGTGAGACATGCTCCTAAATCCTGTAGGTATCTTTTCAAATCTCTCAACTAATGTTTGCCTTGTCTAATTCATCACTTGTAACTTTTACATAACTTATTTTGAAGCCATAAGAAAGGTTGGCTAATAGCCATTTATAGAACAAAATGTTTGTCACTCTTGTAATTACTTTACCATAGACCACGTACACTAATTGAGCTTCATTTTGTGTTTAAGGTATAGTATTACATTAGAATGATATTCTCCAGTGTCAATTAGTAGCGTTATTAAAAAATACTTTCTAAAGCTAAAGGAACAGCTCAGAATTTACCAAAATCTTTTCAAATAATTATCCAAAGCATAAGGAAGACTGATCAATAGTTTGAAAAGGTTAAACTTCACAGATTTCAGATCACCAACAGAGGATCATCTTAGTTGTGCTTTTTGATTCTGGAATCCTGGATAAAGATACAAGGAAGATGGGAGTTGGGGTAGTAAATGTAATAAGCATGTAGCCTACTGTCCGTGACCTTGATCCAGCAACCTGATGCATGCAGGTAGACCCTTAAGCTGGATTGGAGCCCCATGATGTCAGTTTAGTCCTGAGGATCCTCTGCATGTATCAGTCTGGAGGATCAGGCCCCATATCTACAATATAATTGTCAGTTTCCTTGGCTGCCTATCTAGCTTTTGTTTTGAACCACATCCATTTTATTTGAAATATTTCTGAATTTATTTTCTATAATGTTTTCAAATAACTTGGAAATGTACTTTTCAAATGGTTACACCTTAATGGGTTGAATGGCGTGGGAGCAATTGTATGAAATGTTTGGCAATTTTTGGAATATATAACTAAATTTAAAGAAAATGTCTACCAATAAATTTGATAGTTTTTTTACATTATTGATTTCTCATTTGCAGAGAATAGAAAAGACTCCTTACATCTGTTTTTATCATGAGAAATAATAACTCATTTCAATATATAATACCAAATCTGTGATATATAACCATCAGCAGATAGAGATTTTTTAAGAACCCAGGTCAATTGCCTGCTAATTGTAGTAACATTTAGCAAGAGTGTTATATGTATGGAACTGGCATGGTGCAAAATGGAAGTGAAATACATAATCAGTGCTTTGGGCAGCTTGCACTGTGTAAGCATTTCAGAAATGCCATTTTGAATACAAATGTCTGTTTACTCAGTTTATCAGGTATAATTGAATAGGATGGCAGATGAACGACAGGTATTTATTTGGGAGGAATATGTCGATGTTTGTATTTGAAGATTGTTTAGTTTGCTTAGTTATGACTTTAATCAGTGAAGCTATCTCTCTCCTTGCTGTTTGGATAATGTCTGCAAGCTGCATTTGTTCTCACATTCAGCAAAGAATGAGTATACTATTTTAATGCATTTTCTGCTTAAAAGAAAAGAAAATCTAACCAGTAACTGGCTGTAGCTACTCCATTCATATTATTTGATTTGCTTCTGTTGTATTTATGTTGTAGGAACTGGTTTTACAGTTGATGCATTTCAGTATGGAGAAATCGAAGGCTGCGTAGCCTATTTCCTCACTCATTTCCATTCTGATCATTATACTGGCCTAACAAAAAAATTTACATTTCCAATCTATTGTAATAAGGTAAGATTTCCTAGGGTTACTTGATAATTACCAAATCAGTATGCAACTATGAATGAAAACCAAAAGAATACAGTGTTCAGATTCTATGGATATAGAACCAGAACCTCTGCTGTGGCTGAGGAGCATTTGGCATGGCGAATTTGGGTAAAGGAACCCTTCACTCCCTCATGAGGTGATTCTGTATCAGGCTAGTATCCCAGAGGCTGCTGTAACTAGTACCGGTTGCTAACAGCCCCAAAGAGCTGTTATAGTAGTGATGGATCAGACAGATGTAAGGAAGTCCTTATTAGATCCTCTTTCTTGAGCCAGCTGCAAGGAAGTACGTGAGGGGACTAGAGGCTCTCCTCCTACCCAGGAGTTTCTGTAACCCAGATATAGCAGATGTTCTAAGACGCTGGAGCACAGGCCAGTGTTGTAGCCATAATCTTTTATAATGCACATATTGTGCTCTGTGGCTTTGAGATTCTTCTAAATAGTTACAATATAATCTAATAAAATTAAATAATAATTAGAAATTCCACAATTCTTATATCTTTAAAGAATCTTACGCACCATCCCTGTGATATAAACAAGTATAGAGATTGGCATGTGGAGGCATAAAGATGACTTTTCCTGCAGGCACACAGAAAGTCTATTGTAGAGTCAGGAATAGAACTTAGAACTTTCTGGCTCCTAGTCTCAGGCTTTAAACACCAGAGATGCTACCTCTGTTTGTAATGGTCCTTGCCATAACTTTAGCCATACTGTGTGGTATTTATGCTTGGGTTTTTAAAAAAAAACCCTGAGCATTAAAATAGTGAACTTTGTTCCCATTAATTGTTTTTCTCTGAAATGTTTAGATGTTTTTCTTTGTCTTTCTACGTTAACTATCAGGTAAAGCACATGGGGTTGACGTGGTCTTTTTGTTTGTTGCCTCAGAGTATGTCTACGCTAGAATATGTCTATGTGTATAAGGTTGACTTACAGCCACCACAGTAATTACTGCTGTGGTGCATGTCCATACTACCCTCCTTGGGTTTATGGTGCGTGTCCTCACCAGGAGTTCTTCTACTGATCTAAGAAGTGCAGTGTGGGGAGCTGAGAGCCCGGTCTCTCACCTCTGTTGGCAGCTCCCTACAGGGAGCCCGGCTGCTCCACAGGCTCCTGGGCTCCCGGTGGACTGCCCCCCACTTCCATTTCCTGTTCCCCACTGGAAGTGGGGGAAGCCTCCTGGGGCTTCTCTCCTCCCTGCCAGGGGTCATGGGAAGCTGCCCGTGGCTTCTCGCCCCTGGAGAGCAGGATCCATTTGCCCCAGCTTTTCGGCCTGCTCCCCACTGGGAGCTGAGCAGCTTTGTCAATTTCACGTCTTGGCTCCCAGCTGGGAGGAGGGTTGGAAGCTGCCAGGGCTTCTTGCCCTGGCTCCTAGCTGGGAGCAGGGTCCATTCTCCTACCCTGAAATTGACAAGACACCAATGTAAGGGACGCAGTGTCTACCCAGATACTGTGTCGCCCTGACTACACCGACATAAGCCTTATGCCTCTTGTGGAGGTGGAGTTATGATGTCAATGTAATAGGGTACTTACATCGGCAGGAGGAAGGCTGTAGCGTAGACACTAACATAATTAGGTCAACATAAGCTGCCGTATGTCAACCTAACTATGTAGTGTAGACCAGCCCTTAGTACTAAACTCTTTCTCTTTTTCAGATAACTGGCAACTTGGTGAAGAGTAAACTTCGAGTGCAAGAACAGTATGTCCATACATTGCCAATGGAAACAGAGTGTATAGTGAATGGAATCAAAGTGATCTTGCTTGATGCCAATCAGTATGTATCTTTGCAGCTGAATTATATACATCATTTACAAATAGTGAATGTCAAAGATAAGTTATTGTTTAGAAGTGGTTTATACTGTCATGATTTTTTTGGCTTCAGTGGATCTGGAAGACTAAGGATACATTTTTTTAAAGCGCTTAAGTGATTTTAAAAGTGCTTAAGTGATTTAGGAGCATAAATGTTGTTTTCAGAAGTGAGTTAGGGACATAGGAGGGTAAATCTTATTGAATGCCAATAAGACTTAGTCTTCTAAGTGCCAAAGTTACTTTTAAGAATGGGAATTAGGCTCCTTTGAAAATTTTACCCTAAAAATATTTTGTGCATTTGTAATAAGCTCATCACCAAGATATCTAGATGCTAGTGTTAGTGTGCTTTAATTTTCACATTTCTTTACAGACATTAATCCTGACTGATACTTAGAACACCTCTCTGAAGTGGGTAAGAAAATAGAAGCACAGCAAGATTTAGGACTAGGGTTTCCAAAGTCGTCCAGATTCTGAGTGTTTCGGTTTTTAGTGCCCAATGTGAGGCGTGCTGAGCCTTATTCTCAGAGATGTTAAGAACTTTACAGTTTGCTGATGACAATGGGCGCTTCAGATAGTGAAAATCAGGCCCACGAGGTCTCAAGCTGGACACAGAAATCATTTGACAGTTTGAAAATTTGGCTCTAAAAAGACCTGATATTGCTCCCATTGAAATCTTTGGCAAAGCTTTTATTGAATTCAGTGGTGCAGGGCCAGACCTTAACTGCCCAAGGCCATGTAGACAGTCTATGGTAATGTCCGGATTAGAATTCAGTAGCTCCTGGCTTTCAGTCCTGAGTACTGATCATTTTGCCTTTTGGCACCTTATTTGTGTATTGCATAAAAGTCCTCTCTTTTTAGTATATAAATTTAAATGCAGAATTCTGTTGCAGCTGGTTTGAATAATACTTATCTTAGGAGTTGTTTATAGTTTGAGAGATAAGATTCCGAGAAAGTCCTTTGAAAATGCTTGCTGGGAATGAAAGAAGCCTTGTAGCTTATGTAATTTGGACATTTTTCAGTTTTTCCTTTCCCCTGCATTTTAAAAGGAATATAAACTATAGGTATAAAGTTCAAGTTTTTGGAGCACTTACCATCTCTGTCTTCTAAGCTACGATCTATGGCCAGTGCTTCCTTTTTTTTTTAAACTTTCTGTATATGACTCATATCCAAAGTACTCTTATTTTGGCTGCCCAGGCTGAGTGTCTGCCCGACAAAACAGACTAACTTTGGTGAGGAGCTGCACTAGTTGCAATGGACTCACTGCAATCATAGCAAACAGGAAATGGTACCTACCCAACAATAAATTCTGGATGCAGAATAATGTTTAAAATCTGCAAAGAGAACTTAAAAAGCAAATATTGCACCAACTCCCACAGCACTGAAGATGGCACCTACAATTATTCAGTTTCTGCTTTTCCTAAATCATAACAATGCCTCTTCTTTCCCCAGCCTGCCATTTCCCCTTTATTTAAAATTCATATTGGACCAGAGAGACTGATAAACGTAAAAAGATGAGCTTGGAGTATCTTTTGTGCCACATGTGCTGGAAGAATGATGAACACAAAAGGCAACCAATGCTTTATTAGTCGTTTAGGTGTAGTTGTTGTTCTCCCACAGTCCATCTAACCTAAAAATTGTAGTTATTAATAGGACTTAAACAGGAGTTTATTTTTTTAGCTTCACTGGAATTGGAAGATGAAAGAAACTTTGCACTTAAATAGCACTTCACAACTTCAAAATCCTGTGTAGATATTAATCTTCCAACAACACTGTGGGCAGTCATCATCCTCATTTTTCAGATGAGGAAACTGAGACACAGTTTGAGAGGTGGTTGCTTGTTTGTGGTCGCAAGACAAGTAGTTGGCATAGGTAGCATTAAAAAGCAGGAGTTTCTCCGTCTTGATCTGCCGATGCGTGGGGCTGAATATCTGTAATTTACCGTGCTTTATCCCCCCTGCTGCTTGAAAGCAGTATAGTTTGTGTGGTAATGGATGTCACTTTGGAAATAAGAATATGTTGTGGGTTGTTTTTTTTTTCTTTTCTTTTTTTTTTCCTTTTCCTAGTTGTCCAGGTGCCACAATGATCCTTTTTTGCCTTCCCAATGGAACTGTCATGCTACACACTGGGGACTTCAGGGCAGATCCTTCTATGGAGCGTTGTCCTCTTCTGATCAGTCGAAAGATTCACACCCTGTACTTGGATACTACGTAAGCTAGTATATCCTTCTTTCCTGTCCCAACAACAACTGTGTCCAATAATAGTACTTTATAGCTAAAAAAATTAATATGAGTGTTTTGATACCACTCATCAGAGCTAAGTGAGTATGTAAAGAAATAAGGTATTTGTTAAAAGGCCATTTGCATAATGTCTGTTGACTTTATACAAATAGGGATATAATAATTGTGTGTGGCATAAAGGTTTTTGCAGTATTCATTTGAGATGGCCAAATTAATCATAAGTGGTATTCAACTGTGAGTGCCATTTGTCCCTGTAAAAGTAGAGGTTTATGAAATTGAAACTGGCTTTCTATGGGTCAGGCCCTTAATGCAAGAAACAAACATTCAAACAGTGAAAGGCTGCTCAGTGTTGGGGTCAGTTGTCCAATTTTTCATTAGACCTTTTTTTGATTCATCCATGTGAAACTGTTTTTCAATACATGATGACTAATACCCAGTTGCAGTGCTTTTGTTTTCTGACCCATATTCTATTACTGTGAATGAATAATGCCTTGTATGACAATTATGTGCATGCCAAAAAATAATAGACCTATGGATGTAATTAGTATGTGACTATTTATAAAAATAGTACTCAAAAGAGGGAAAGATTTCACTAGTCATAGTATCAGATGAGTGAATATTGGCAGTGTTCTTAAATATGCATATAGACAAGAGTGTACATTGTATAACTTAAAATGTATTTATTGAAAAAGATTAAAGTTTAATCTTAAAAAAATTACCATATGCCACCATGATTTTTAATAAGTAAATAATAAGTTGAATTGATATTGACGAATAACTTGGCTTTCTCTTCCTTCTGTCATTGTTGTGTGCAGTTTCTGACAAAGCCTATTTATAAAGTAGGATGCCTCCTGTATTCTGTTCTGTTACATATTCATATCCAATTTCCATTTATTAGATACTGCAGTCCTGAATATAGTTTTCCTTCTCAACAAGAGGTTATCCAGTTTGCTATCAACACTGCCTTTGAGACAGTAACTCTAAACCCACGTACATTGGTCATTTGTGGAACCTATTCCATTGGAAAAGAAAAGGTCTTTCTAGGTGTGTAAATGGACATATCAAATCAAAATGAATATATGCATATCTGAATCAACGTAAAGTGAGCTTTTCCTTAAAGTATGTGTGAAGGTAGCTTAGGCTGAACAGTTAGATTTTGTGTATAGCAAAAGAAAGTATGGCTGTTAACTCACGCGATTAACTCAAAAAAATTAATCGCAATTAATTGCACTGTCAAACAATAGAATACCAACTGGAATTTTTTAACTATTTTTGAATGTTTTTCTACATTTTCAAATATATTGACTTAAATTACAACACAGAATTCAAAGTGTACAGAGCTCACGTTATATTATTTTTATTACAAATATTTGCACTGTAGAAAATGATAAACAAAAGAAATAGTATTTTTCAGTTCACCTCATATAAGTACCATAATGCAATCTCTTTATTGTGTAAGTGCAACTTAAAAAAAAAAATCTACATTTGTTTTACATAACTGCACTCAAAAACCAAACAATGTAAAATTTTAGAGCCTACAAGTCCACTCAGTCCTACTACTTGTCAGCCAGTTGCTAAGGCACACAAGTGTGTTTACATTTATGGGAGATAATGCTGCCAGCTTCTCATTTACAATATCATCAGAAAGTGAGAACAGGCGTTCGCATGGCACTTTTGTAGCTGGCATTGCAAGGTATTTACGTGCCAGATACGCTAAACATTCATATGTCCTTTCGTGCTTCGGCTACCATTCCAGAGGACGTGTTTCCATGCTGATTGCACTCGTTAAAAAGTAATGCGTTAATTAAATTTTGACTGAACTCCTTGCGGGGGTAATAGTATGTCTCCTGCTCTGTTTTACCTGCATTCTGCCATGTATTTCATATTATAGCAGTCTCAGATGATGACCCAGCACATGTTCATTTTAAGGACACTTACCTGCAGATCTGACAAAACAAAGGTACCAATGTGAGATTTCTAAAGATAGCTACAGCACTCGCCCCAATGTTTAAGAATCTGAAGTGCCTTCCAAAATCTGAGAGGGACAAGGTGTGGTGCATGCTTTCAGATGTCTTAAAAGTGCAACACTCGGATGCAGAAACTACAGAACCCAAACCATCAAAAAAGAAAATCAGCTTTCTGCTGGCATCTGACTCAGATGATGAAAGTGAACATGCGTCAGTCTGCACTGCTTTGGATAGTTATTGAGCAGAACCCATCATCAGCATGGACGCATATCCTCTGGAATGGCGGTTGAAGATGAAGGGACATATGAATCTTTATCGCATCTGGCACGTAAATATCTTGCAGTGCCAGCTACAACAGTGCCATGCAAACGCCTGTTGTCACTTTCAGGTGACACTGTAAACAAGAAACGGGCAGCATTATCTCCTGCAAATGTAAACTAACTTGTTTGTCTGAGTTACTGGCTGAACAAGAAGTAGGACTGAATAGACTTGTAGGCTGTAAAGTTTTACATTGTTTTATTTTTGAATGCAGTTATTTTTTTGTACATAATTCTACATTTGTAAGTTCAACTTTCATGATAAAGAGATTGCATTACAGTACTTGTATTAGGTGAATTGAAAAATCCTATTTCTTTTGTTATTTTACAGTGCAAATACTTGTAATCAAAAATGTAAAATTAGCACTGTACACTTTGTATTCTGTGATATAATTGAAATCAGTATATTTGAAAATGTAGAAAACATCCAAAAATATTTAAATAAATGGTATTCTATTATTGTTTAACAGTGCGATTAATCACGATTAATTTTTTTAATTGCTTGACAGCCCTAAGAGAAAGTAAATTTTAAAATCTAATATTAATTTTTTTAAATGTCAGGAAGTTTTAAAAATTCAATTAAAAACTAGTTTATGATTGCAACATTCACCTGCCGTGTTTGCAAAGTTAACCAAACCATATTGTGCCATTGCATAGAATGCACAAAGTGACTACACACAGAAAGTGAAATTAAGCAATCTAATTTAACCATAGCAAGTGAAGTGCCAATAGTTTACTTTAAAAAACAAAAACAAACCAGCATCACTGGTGAGATTATAAAATTTGTTTTCAATTTTAATAATTTCAAGTGCTATTAGTAACACAGTGAAAGAAATGTAATTATTTTTAAATTTCAATTCTATTAACACTTATTTCCAAGGGCGATATTATGTATTTCCCTGTAAAATGGAAGCAAGTCATACAAATGAACTATTTATTAAAAACATTCCCAGCAGCTCACTGCTTCTTCCTGCTGTTTTCTGTCTTTAATTCAGCCTGTTGTGCCCCAGGCTTAAATCAGCACAGTGATTACCAGACTGTACTTTCGAGAGCAGACAGCCATGCAACATTCATACTTTTTAAAAGATTTTCAAAGTCATTGGTACCAGAATTTCTCTCACTGAAATTCAGGCCATCATTAACATGGGTTGTTTGTCCCTTCTTCAGAACTGTACCAGGTTCTAGTGTCTTAGAAAGAAATGTCAGTTTGCTCCCTTGAACATCAATATATTATTGAGGAGGTATGATTTGTAACCTATTAATAGACTTTTACTACTCCTCTCTCTGCAAATAATTCTAAAGCTACAGCAATCAGTGTTTGCCAACAGTTATCACAGTTCTCCTCTATATATTTTAGAATATGAAATAGCTTTGTTGGCAAGCATGGATTTTTGTAATGATAACCAGTGAATCAGTGAGATGATCAGGAACATCTCGGAAACAACAATGGAAATCTTTATTATTTGCAAACTTTGTCTTCATTATGTCTGATCTTTTCCCTTTCACCCTACAGCAATTGCTCAAGTTCTGGGCTCTAAAGTGAGCATGTCCCAAGATAAATACAAAATGCTGCAGTGCTTGGAATCAGCAGCTGTTAATTCCCTCATCACCATGGACTGGAACAATACTTTGCTTCACCTTCTTCCCATGATGCAAATTAATTTTAGGGTAAGTGTAGAAAATATCATCTGCACCTGTTGGCTAACCTTAGCCTGGATGATATAACAGCAATAGGGTACCTTTGGTGCTTTTTGCCACCTGTCAGATCATATTTATTTAGCAATGTTTTGACATATAGCAACACATTGAAAATGAGATGCAATTAAACATTAATAACAGGCTCCAAACATAATGCACAGAAAGTGTAATTTCACTCTAATGTAGTGTTCATGGAACAAGATTAGATGAGACTTGTTCAAAGGCTTGCCATTTGTGTCCTTTTTTTGAAGTAGGTTTTATTTAATGATTGCAGGATCTCTCCTATTAACAATTAATATACTGGGACACTTAGTCCTGGCTTCTCTCTTTCCATTAATTTGTGTGTTGTAAAAAAGGACTGAAGGGGTTCTCTTCCTCAAACTTCCTCTCTTTTTAGGCAGTTAATAGAAGGGATATTGTCAACTTGACATCATCAAAAGTTTTAATCTTGTGTTTAAAAAAAAAAAAAAAGGTCATTTCAGCTATGACATATGCCCCTGAGTCCACTGCTAGTTTTTATGGCTTTACATTTACCTTTCCTCATTTTAGACAGTTTTTCTTTCCTCTGTTGCTGTGTGGAAGACCTGCACAAACTACAGAAGGAAATGGACTATATGAGAAACAGTGAAACTGACACAGAATGTAGTTAAATGAACATCATGATCAAACTGAAGAAGAAATAGATTCCCGTCTTTCAGTTATAAGAATATCAGGTGTTACTTGTAACAATAGTAAGTAAAAGGATTTTAGACAGAAGTGTGTTTTATTTTTTGTGAAGTTGACTTTTGTGTACAAGTTTTATACAAGGGAATCAAGTGCCATCTGTTTGTTCTGAAATGAAGCCTGAGATCATATCATAAGTATTCATAGATGATGGAAGGGATAAACATGTTTTTATTTTAGTTTTATTTTAGTTTTTAAAAGCTTCATTCCCCCTTCTTATTTAAAAGCTAGAATATTGACTCCCATAAAAAGCAGATTAAAGGTGAGTTTATAGGTCTGTGTTGATTTTACCAGAGTATGTAGATTGAGGGGGAATGGGAAAACAGTGCATTTTTTAAATAGATTAGAAAGTGCAGAGCAACAACAGGGAGGAGCTCTCTATTTGTTGTATGCTAATTGAGATACATTGCACCCTTTAATTGTATGAGAAGTTGGTAAATTCTACATTACACCTTAATGTTAGTGTACAGATACTAAGTTATGTTGACTGAATCTCAGGAAATTTCCATGTCATGAAAGATGCATAGTGTATAGGCAAATATGTCTAGCCTTTAAACAGGACAATACTAAAAAAGAAATAAAAACAGAACAATTGGACCATGTTTAAAGGTGACCTAAAACAAAGAGGAAGTGATGAGGATGCTAATCTGGGGTCCTGGGTTCGGTTCCTTGCTCTGCCACAGACTACCAGTGTGGGTGGGAGGGATAGCTTAGTGGTTTGAGCATTGGCCTGCTAAACCCAGGGTTGTGAGTTCAATCCTTGAGGGGGCCATTAGGGATCTGGGGCAAAAATTGGGGATTGGTCCTGCTTTGAGCAGGGGGTTGGACTAGATGACCTCCTGAGGTCCCTTCCAACCCTGATATTCTATGACTTAGTCTCTCTCTGCCTCATTCTCTATCTGTAAAATGATGATACTGTTGTCATACTTCAGAGGGGTGTTGTAAGAATAACTACGTTAAGACTGAGGTGTTCAAGCTCCAGGGATGGGGGCCATATAAGTTGACTTAGGTAGATAGATAGAAACACATGTAGTGCGATAAGTCAGAGGATCTCAACCGGGGGTCCGTGGTCCTTTGTGGGGATGTGAGCAGGTTGCTGGGGGTCCGCCAAAATAAACTAGAGAGCAGGGCCAGCATTGGGGTCGCTGGGGCCCATGCAGAAAGCCGAAGTCTGAGCCCCTCCACCCAGGGCTGAAGCTGAAGTCCGAGCAACTTAGCTTCATGGGGCCCCCTGTGGTGTGGGGTGCTGGGCAATTACCCTGTTTACTACCCCCCACTGGTGGCCCTGGAGCAGAAAAACAGTTGTTGTGGCACAGGTGGGTCATGAAGTTTTTATTGCCTTTTGGGGGTGCTTCAGAAAGCAAAAGATTGAGAACTCCTGCTGTAAATTACACTGTGGGGCGGAGGGGAAAGGCCCGGGCTGTACAGGAAAGACAACCAACCAGAAAGTGTAAGAAAAAATGTGTTGAGGGAGAATCTTTTTCACCATCCTTTCTAGATGCTCTTCCTGCTAAAATCACATCCTTCTGTCCCTTTAGTGTGTAAGTACAGACATGTAATTTTACCATTTCTGTCACCTCAGTGTGGCCTCCAGTTACCATTATGAGGATTACTTTGCCCCCCCCCCCCCAAAAAACCATCTAGATCTGCCAGTGTGATAAGTTTTCAGTGAAGCCAATAGCTGGAGTCTGTGTCCGGGTGCCAGTGATGTCATTAAGATGTATGGAGATCACAAACTCAGTTGAACAGGTGTTCAATGCTTATGGATGAGCCCATGCAGCATTAACCTGGTGTCTGTTTAGTAAATGTGTGAAAATCAAAAGAACAATACTGTAAACAATAAATCAGCTAGTATCTGGCAGTCTGTTGTTTGGATTAAGGAATAATAAATAATATGAGTCATTTTTATACAGTATACATTTCTTTACCCAGGTGGTTCTTCCCTCTTTTATTTTTTCATGCTCAGCTGAGCAACCTTTGTCATGAATTGCAGACTCGTTACCTGGGAAATCTGGCTACTTGTATGCCCTCATTACTGTCATTTTACAGTCATGTACAACAGATAGAAACACATGTAAACCATACTGTCATTTTAATCAATTTTATCTTTGAACCCATAATGTGAGTTATAGAAATATTATCCCAGTTTTACGTATGGGGAACTGAGAAACAGTTAATTTGCCTAAGATCACACAGGAATTCTCTGACTGAGATGTGAATTGAACACTGGTCTCTGGAGTCCCAATCCAGTCCAGTGCCCTATCCACTAGTCCATCCTATATCAAGATTTCTGGGTCTGCCCCATATCTTGTTTTGATATGCATTTTGTTCAATCCCTAGCCCTATTTAGGGACCAGTCCTGATATTGTTCCTCAGCCCCATTGGTTTCTGATAACTAAAGCTTTGTGCTAGCTCAGAAACCTGCAAAGTCTATGAAGTCACTAGGGAAATTTGTCTCAGTCAGGAGCTCAGGTTCAGCATTTAATTTATGTTTTGAATCCATCTGTGATCTCAAACATCAGGTGGCTTTTAAGAGATGCATAACATTATTATTATTTATTCTGTATTGCAGCAGTGCCTAGAAGCCCCAGTTATGTGCCAGGGCCCCATTGTGCTAGACACTGTACAGACACATAACAAAAAAACTGTTCTGGCTGCAAAGAGGTTAGTCTTGTCAATTTTAAGGATTGTGCTGCAGTTCTTCTCACTTAGACGGCTAATGCCTCCCCAATAACCTGCTTCCAGGTAAAGAACTGAAAAAGAAGCTCTAAAAATTAAACAGGCTTTTCATTATTGAAGGTTAGTTTAAGGTGATAGCTGATGGTAAAATTGTGCATTTCTGAAGAACACTTCTGAGGTTCCCTGGATCAAAGCTGGATGTCTTTGGCTTTTATTTCCACTCAGTCAAGTCAGATTTTGCCTTTTCTCAAACAGTGAATATTTTAAAACTTGCCTGGAACAAAGTTATCCATGAGATGGTACCTGGAGTGGGTTAACAAAAATGAGTTCAGTGTTATGAAAGAGTCTTGCATTCCGTGACTTCCTTCTTCACTCACAGGTCTTCTGAAGTGATCATAGGCACATTCACTTCCTTCCAGAATGCCAGCCTTCTAGTAGACTTCTACAGATATACTAGGAAACATACTTTCTTTTAAATATAATTGTAGGGATAACTGATTATTTCTTTTTGATAAATATTCTGATATTTTGTAGCTGCACTTTGCAAGTCATACAGACTCATGCTCTCTTCACTTCATTCCTCACAGCCCCTTTTTCTAACCTCAAATTGCTTCCTAGTGTTTTTGTTTTCTCTTGTATATCTTACCTTTTTATTCACTCTCCCTGATTCCAAAACTAAAGTAGCAGAAGCGTGTGTATGTTGTGATTTTTTTTTTTAACTTTTGTACATCTGCTTAATTCCAGATTTCAATTTATTTGGCCTCTGCGCCTTCATCCCATGTTGATTTCCAAGAGCAAAATCAAAACAGGTTCTTTTTTTTTCATTTTGGAAGAAGCTACTTAATTATTTGCCAATATGTAGTTTAGCTCTCCATGTATGGTTTATAGGTGCTACGTTGATTCAGCAGAGAACCTCACTCATCTAAAGACACTTGGCTAATTATAAAAACCAAAGAAATCGTTCTCCCTTTCTCCTAAATAGTGACCAGAGTTTAAAGATTTTTTTAATATCAGCATCTTCAGCCTAGACCTGAAGCAGACAAATATCACTACTCTAAGATTCTGTACTAGTTATGATTATGACCTAATAATAATAGGTCAAGTGGCAGGACTAAGGATCAAAGTAGACTTCTGTGGCTCCACTGCATCCCAAGCATATCCCTGCCATACTCCCTCCCTTGGGCTCCATGCTTGTTAGCTAAGTTCTGTGCTGTGCAGAGGGTGTGTATCCTTCTCCCCACTTGGGTCCATTCTTCTTTGTACAGTCAATCTGCACTAATGACTATTACAGCATTGAAGGTGGGGGCTGTAACTGCCCCAGTAGAGTGTATATAGAACTTTATGTCTACAAAAGCTTTACATACGTTGAATAACAGTTCTCACAAAAACCCCCAAGCTAGACCGGGAAGGGCAAGTCACATTGCATCAAAGACTGTACCAAAGAAACAAATCCAAACCTGGAAGCAAGCACACCCTTTTTGCCCTATAAATAGCATCCCTGCTTGTTATCCAAGTCAAAGAGTGGAATTCAAATCAATATTCTCTATCTGCAGTTGTTACAGTTACGACTGCTTTCAGCCTGGTACTGGATGAGTGTGGTCAATATTAACTAGTAATTTTGCAACATTTTCTTGAGACCAGTAAAGGAATCAAAGTAAGATATTAAAATACAACTATTTTACAGACATTCTATCAAGTGGAAGCAAGATGTAGGGCTACAGGTTCACATTACGGATGTCCTTTTTCCAAATCCTTTACTATGCAAAGCTTTGTTTTTGAAAGCATAGGAAGAATAAAATAGATTAATTGCTCCAGTAATGCAAATGGATTTGCTGTGTGAAAAGAAAGGGCAAACGGTAATTCAAAGAGACTGGTTACTTCAATGGAATGCTTAGTTTTACTACAAAAAAATGCTGGGGTCATTTAAATACTTATGAATATCTGCTCTTGAATAAGCAACCTCACGGAAGTGTTGTTGGGGCTGATTGTAAATTAACCATTTAATCATGTTTGAGCCTTCTCATACCATATGGGATCCATTTGCTCATGCTGCTGCTGACTTCAGCAAAATAGTAGATAACAGGCTGTCATGGTGATTGAAGGAGGTTGATTGAGTAATGAATTATATTTTCTATTTTAAAAGGATGAAGGTTTTGGAGCCGTATTGACTGAGGGTCTGAGGAATTTTAAAAAAGCAGTATGAATATGTTTCTTGTTTAACTCTTTATGAAGAAGCTCTGAAGTTCGCTATGTTCTTGTAGGAAGGAAGCCTTTTTCCCCCTAAAAATATTAACATTAAAAGAATTCCCCTTGAATCACACAAACATCTGTTTGTATCAGTGAAATCATGAGACTTTTTCCATTTAAATTCATAGTGGAAGAATTTCAAGGAGTACAAGCTTTCCAGGGCAAGGACTGTGTCTTTATATTCTATATATTTTATATGTTCTATTCATGACTTACCACAATGGGGTGCGACTATAATATACAAGCATTAGGGTGGGATTTTCAGAAGAGTCTAAGGATATGCCTACGCAGCAGTTAAAAACCCACAGCTGCCCTGTACCAGCTGATTTAGGCTCATGGACTTGGGCTAAGGGGCTGTTTAATTGCAGGGTAAACATTTGGGCTGGAGCCCAGGCTCTAGGACCCGGCGAGGTAGGAAGATCCCAGAGCTTGGGCTGCAGCCTGAGCTCAAACATCTACAACACCATTAAACAGCCCCTTTGTCTAAGCCCCATGAGCCCACGTCAGCTAGCACAGGCAAGCCGTGGGTATCTTATTGCAGTGTGGACATAACCTACGTGATTTAGAAGCACATTTGACTTTCAGTCAGACTGAAAATCCCACCCTTAAAAATTAACAGTATGTACCTGATTAATAAACTCATAACAAAATCTGAGAGCAGGCTAATCTCATAATTGTTCTACTGAATTTTAGTTCATCTCATAATTGTCCTACTAGAACGGCATGTACTGTCCTTGGTTTTTATTAAGACAGGAGGGGCAAGTATAATGCATGTGTCTTATCTTATGAAGAGTGCAGTACGAAATGTCAATCTCCTTAAAAACGAATCATGATGGGCAGATATAGTCCTTTTAGGCTTATGATTGCCATCTTAATGAAACCTAACCTTTTCCACTGTACTAGGTAAATGGAGTCTTTGAAGAATGGCCGTAGCTCCCATTACTGAATAAAGAATGTACTTATTTATTTATGGTCCTTTATTTTCAAATGTGCCTGTCTTGGTAGTTGTGAATATTGCTGTCGAGTGTATACTGGAACCCTGGCAGCATTTCACTTCCCTTTCCCCAGACTCTGCAGCGTCTGCTGGTTCAGTTGGTGCTAAATCACAGTTATTCTCTTTTCTTTCAAGCAGTCATTATTTATCTTGTGTTCTTCTTCCTGCTCCTGGCTTGTTGTTAACTGTTCTGAAATCGAAAATCTTGTAGGGCTTTCAGATGGACACGGTGGATATCTACAGTACACAAGTGAAACTGATTTCCTATTTCTGACTTCTCTTTATGCTAATGTAGGATTGAAGATTCCTTACACTTCTTCCTCTCCCTCTTTTACCCTTATTCCTTTGCTAACCCATAAACAAAATTGAAGGCTGCCTCAGGCAAATTATGCGAGTTTCAGGTCAGATCTTTGGAATCAATTGAGTTAAAAGAAGAGAAACTATTCCCTCAGGTCATGTTCAGTTTGGTTTTTGGAAGCATGGTCTAGTGGTCTGAGAAGGGAGGCTCTATACATATCACAGGAAGTGATTTGCTGTGTTGTTTTTTGTGGGTCACTTTCTCTCTCTGAGCATCAGCGTTCCCATCTGTAATACGGAGCTAATAATATTTGTTTGTATTTGTAGAGCATTTTGAGGTCCTTAGCTGAAAGGTGCTATATAAGTGTAAAGTATTGATCATAACTGTTTTCTAGCCAGCTGGCATTTAAAACAAAAAAAGGGAAAGTGCCTATTAAAGTGTTGTACAGAAATATAGTTTAATCTCCAATGTCTCCCTCTCCAAACCCCAAAACCTTTTAGACTATTGGATCATTGTGATTGTGGTGTTGTTTAACAGCCTTTATGAATGTGCTGTCTTTTATTAACAGGGCTTGCAAAACCACTTAAGCAAGTTCTCAGAGAAGTTTGACCAAGTTCTGGCTTTCAGGCCCACTGGATGGACATACTCCGATTCGTGTCACGCTCTGGCAGATATCAAACCTCAGACCAGGGGAAAGATCACCATATATGGTACAAGCATTATAAATGGCTCAGTACATTTAATTCTGTGTGGATTGTTTGTATACATTTTATTCTAGCACCTCTTACTGTTCATCATATTATCTACTTATTGGTATCACTTCTGTTAAGAAGCTGAGCAGATAAATGTCTCCAGGATAAGTCTAAGAATTGACCAGTCTGGAACACTGTAAATGCAGATTTTAAATACTGTTTCCTTTAGTGCCCCTCTTTCAAAAAACAGTTTGATCTGATGCTTTAAGACAAACACAGACTCCATGGGTAAAATGCTATTCCCATTGAACTCAATAGGAGTTTTGCCAGGGATTTCAACAGAGCCAGGATTTCCCTCCATATGTGATTTCATGTGAAAGACCCTGTGCCTGCTGCAGAGCTTCCATAGGTACCAGCCTGTTTCTTCTGTTCTTATTGGTGCAGTCTCTGGCAAACAATTTATGGATGGAGTTAAATCTCCTAGAAAATCTCTCCTCTTGTCACTCAACAAAGTAGCTGGGGTCACTGAATTTGCACTAATGATTGACACTGTAGATTGATCCTAGTTAATCCTTCCAATAATGAAGTCTGGATTTTTACTTGATCCTTGGAGTAAAGTTTAAATCTCCATTTAATTAAAATATTCTTTTTAAGTATTTCTTTGTTTCTTGCAAAAATATTTTTAGTAAGACATACAGCTAAGCAGACTGCCTGAGGTATCTTTGCATTGTTTTGCTACAGGGATTCCTTACAGTGAACACAGCAGTTACCTAGAAATGAAACGATTTGTCCAGTGGCTGAAGCCACAGAAAATCATTCCCACTGTAAATGTTGGTGACTGGAGAGCCAGAAACATGATGGAAAAGCATTTTAGAGACTGGAAGATGGAGCCTACTGAGCTGAGGGAAGAATGTACGTTCCAAAGCATGTGTGCCGGGGGAGGGATTGAACTACCCAGGAATTTTATCTAGCCTTCCTTTTTCTATGAAGCCTCGTTTGAGAAGAAACAAGCTGCCATTGTCCTGCAAGAGAGAGTACGGTCAGATTCTCCCACAAGTGGGCCTAACTTTCCTGTGTAACCATTAGCCTATTTTCTCCTAGCTTATACTTTCAAAAAAATGGCAAATGTGTCTTTCAGGTTCTTTTGGAAAATTATTCAGTGTATTTGCTTTCCACAAAACTATCCAGTAAAACACTTAAGCACTTTCATAAGTTTAAGCACCTGAATAGTCCCACTGACTGCACTGGGACTGCTCAGATGCTTAAAGTTAGGCACATGCTGAAGTGCTGGATACCAGCCTAAGTTTCACTCCTCTTTGCCATCTTTTGCTTGCATGATATGGCTTTAGGATGTTGCAGAGCTCAACGAAAGAAATGGAACCATGATTATTACCAGTGTGTCAGAATTATACATTCTTTCTGATATCAGTCTAATGTCCAGATGTATGACATTGGCCTTTAAAATGGGGAACAGACCATCCCATATTATTAAAGGTACGAGAGGACATTTGAATTAACATGGTATTAAATCATTTAAAAGGAGGTGGAGATTTCAGTCATTTCAGTACCAGATCAAGCATTTCTGAGAAATGACTGTAATGAATGAGGGGATGACATCCGTTTATGTGGCACAATGTAAATTCAGAGAGCAGGTTGTTGCATTGTGAGGCAGAGCTAAAGGTTATAACGCTAATGTTTTCACATATCTGCAAACTTTACACCATAACAGAGGACCAATTTGGGCTGCTAGCAATTAGGCACTTTGTAGAATAATGAATGTTTATAAGGATATTCCCACCCTTGTGTATTTTAACATTCAGTATATGAACATTTTTATAAATCTGTTTTAAATAAAGAATCTAAATTAAGCCTGTTGTTTTTTCTTCAGATAAAGACCTTCACAATTAAGAGGAAGTGAATGTGAGTACATGTTGCAAGGCCAGCCTAACAAGCCGCCTTAATTCAGAATGCCCATTAAAGACACTGTGTGTTACACATGTGCCCTGGGCATGCAAGATTTGTTCCGTACCCTGGGTCATGCAAACATTTATGTACATTTTTAAGCATGCATTTGGTCCCACTGAAGTCCATGAAACTTCTCAGGTGTTTAAAACGAAGCCATGTGCATATTTGCAAGATCAGGTCCTAAGTCTGCACATATAGGCAGGTCTGTCCTCTGCCCCACAGAACGAAGGGAAGCAAATACTAGGAGGTGGCAGTAGCAATATAGGTTTTGCCTGCTGTGCTGTTTTTCCTGAATCCTGCACCATGCTCACATAGTTTAAGAAAGTGACTGTGGGCTTCCACACCAGTATTTTAATTTAAACATCAGAATAAGATCTCATTTCAGGAAAATATATCTAGAAGAAACAACAACAAAAAGCATCATTTATGAAAAATAATCCAGAAAGGTGGCGGATTTTCTTGGGGAAAACATTTCTTTACTGATCTTTGTAAAGATAATCAGACACTTTCCTATAGTAGTGAGCTCTGTGATTTTGATGAGCAAATAGTCTCATAGTTCTCTTTCACAGGGAAATAATATTCCCGTATACGTCTTTTTGTTGAAAAAAGATCTTGGCTACATTACAAATTTTTCAACTAGAAGCAATTACATTTAGATGTACTGGAATGTAGCAGTCAGTTACGTAATTGTATCTACATTAAGCAACTCAAAAATCTGAGATTGTCAGGTTTTTACTTTAACCAGTGTTTAGCATTCAGGATTAACCTCAATTAATTGTGAGAATTTCTCTCATCACAAGAGCTACTTAATACCACTGATTAGTAAAGCTTTGTACAGGCATCAGTCCCTGGATTAGGCCAGGCTGCGTTCAGCACAGGAGTGGGAGTCATGAAAGGTGGTTTTCATGCTTCACCCTGATATTGGGGCTGATTTGGTCCCTGACATAACATAGAGCAGCCTCAGAACATCTCTAATTAGTGTTGGCTGCCAACAGCCCTTAAGCAGATGCTCCACCAACCCAGGAATGACCAGAGCACAGTTTCGCTCTGGCCAGGCTCCCTTCCTTCTGAACATACCCCCTACACCTGGGCTAGAAGCAATGCAAATCGGAGACTGAACTGACACACACAGTTTACTGGGACCTTGTTCGGGCGCGGGAGGGATGTGCTAGGGAGTGTGGCCATGGCTGCAGCACATGAGAGAGAGCTGCCCTAAGTTACACCAGGGCTTTTTGAGCCCTTGGAGCAGCCCCAAATTAGAATGACACAAAGATGGGTTAAAGCTGCTTTTGTCCTCTTCCTCTGGGCTGCACCTAATCTGCTCCCCATCCTGGAGGTGTGGAAGAGAATCTCACCCCCCGGCGTTGAGATGGTCAGCTATTTGGGGTAGGGATGGTCATCTTATGCTATGCGTTCCCAATTACTAGATGAGGTGGACTCTATTGTAGTACAAATAATGTGAAGCTATTTAAAATCCAAGCCGCATTTCTCATCAGATTTTTCAATTTGTATATTTTCCAGTGACACTGTGTAAGCAGATAAAAGTATGTTTTAAATTGTATGTTTTGAGTACAGGAAGGATACAAGAAGATATTGGCTGTGATCAGACAAGACTTTCTGTAGCAAACAATGAGAGAGAATTTTGTACCAAAGGGTAGGTGAACAAAATTAATTGTAAGCGAAAACTGCTCAAGCACACAGCATATGTACAGTGTGGTAATCACACTGAAAGCCAAAGCCTAATTCACAAGTGTACTTCCATAATTCTATCCTCATGGACAGATGTCCCAGGAGTGCACACTTGATGACATTATAGCCTTGTAATTTAGTTGCTTATAATTTACTGTGTTTAATAAGGAACCAAATGTTAGAACTAACTTTCATTATAAATAGCGTATTCACAACACCTTTTCACACTGGCTCTTCAGTGTACTGCATGCTATTAGAATTTACTCCCTCTGTGGGTATCGAATGGCTTCCGTTGCCCAGAATAAAGGATTTTAAAAGGCTCTTTGAAACTAACCACAAAAATTATATATCTTGGAAAACACTCGTTGACATAGGCATTAGCTGATGTGATCCACTTGTGGTTTTCAGCCAGTTAATTCTGTTCTGATTTGGAACAGATGCTGATATTTTCTTCAATCTATAAAGCATTTCTGTACTGGATTCCTCTCTTGTCAATATGTATCTGGGTCTGTTTTCACTTGCATGCTGTCCCGTAGGTGCCCTCTATCTGCACTCATTCCTCTATCTTTCTGGTTATATTTGCACTTCTGCCAACCCTTTTTCAAATGTGGCCCTCAACTTTTCAACATTTCATCCACCTTCGTATTTAACAGCATTCCATTTTCCCCTTTTACTTGGCCTTATTCTGGTGGAAAAAATGACTGTTGAGAGGCCAAGCTCAGGAAGAAATTAGTCTTTTTATTCACCTTATTGTAAAGAGAGAGACGATTAATAACAGGAAGTGGCTTCTTAGATTACCAGGCAGGACATATAAGCAGCTGTGGAAAGTCATTTAACTAAACAAGAATATTGTGGAAAGATTTGTAGTAAGACCCAACCTCTACCATTCTCTTTTCTAGATTGTTCCCATGGAAAGGTTGCTGATCACAATAGATCAAACCTGATGTGCCTAAATGTATGATGAAACTTATTTTTGTGCCGAATTCTTTATAGCTATCTTTGCAACCTCACATCAAGCTATGCTTGATTCCACAGGGCACCTCCTGAGGATCTTGTCCTTAATGGAACAAGTAGCAGGAATGTAGGTGCCAAGTTAGGTGTCTAAATACCCTTGAGGATCTGAAGACTTCTCATACAGAATGGGCCATAGAATGAGATGGCTGGAGAACCTGTGGATTGGAATAAAGTAACAGGAAGGATTTCACTCTGGTTAGTGGTTGGGAAGTTCTGCCAGCTAAGTACCAAACTTGCCTTCAAAGAGGTTGCACAGGCTTAACTAATTGGAACTTAAGGTATGTCTACACTGCAATTAAAATCCATGGCTAGCCCAGGTCAGCTGACTCAGGCTTGCAGGGATTGGGCTGCGGGGCTGTAATATTGCGGTGTAAACATTCACATCCTGAGAGCCCCAGAGCCTGGGCTCCAGCCTGAGCTCGACCATCCCGCAGCCCAAGCCCTGCAGTCCAGAGTCAACTGATACGGGCTAGCTGCGGATGTTTAATTGCAGTGTAGACATACTCTAGGGAACAACTCCATTGTTGCATATGAAGGAATAGAATTGCGTTCACTCCCTTAGCTGCCATCGTTTTACAGAAGTAACATTATGTAGTTCTGTTACTCAAGCCTGGAGCTCTGACTCTAAATACACAGAGACAACAGCCCTGTTGAATAAAGCTGGATGGGAAACAGTTTTTCCATTCTGTGAATATATTTGAAGATCCGAAAGTTTTTCCCCTTTTAAATTGGGATGAAAAGTAAAAATCTTGAAAATATTTACAAACCAAAAAACTGAATTTTTGTGCATTTCAGGCCAATTGAAACGTTTTGTATTGGTAATTATGAAACATTTGATTTCATCGTTGACCTTTCTTTAATCTTTTTACAATCTAGTTAGCTTAAATTTTGAAACAAAAAAGTTGTTTCAAACTGGAAAACTGACATTGTCAAAACAAAACATTTTGACAATTTGAAACTGTTGTCTTGACCTTTTTTCAAGTCAGGAAGTTGTTTCTCAAAGTTTTGGTTTGGAAAGACGAATCAGTATCTTTTGACAAAAACAATTTGTCAAAAAATTCCCAACCAACTCTATTGTTGAATAAGAAGGTGCCATTTTTATATTGCCGCTTTTCAAAGTAGAAATCAACTTTAAATACTAGGGGACAGATTTTGATTGTTGTTACATTACAGAAAGATCAAAGTAATTCCATTGATTTGACTGGAATTACTCCAGATTATACTGTACAGAGAAGAACCCCAAAAGTGATTTGAGGGCTGGAAAAAATGCCTTAACGAGAGAGACAAAGCTTCATCTTATCAAAGAGAAGCTGAAGAGGTGACTTCGTCTTGGTGTCTAAGTACCTTCACAAGGAGAAGATAGTGGGTACTAATGGAATCTTTAATCTAAGGAAGAAAGGCAGAACAAGAGCCAACAGCTGGAAGCTGGAGCCATACACACTCCAATGAGAAATAAGGCTCTAGTTTTTAACAGTGCAAGTGATGAACCATTGGAATAAACTGACAAGGGAAGTGGTGGACTCTCCATCTCTTTGTGTCTAAAAATCCGGACTGGATGCCTGTCTGGAAGATGCTTTAGTCCAATGGTCTCCATCCTTTTTATGCCCAAGATCACTTTTTGAATTTAAGTGCAACCCAGGATCTACCCTTCCCCGAGGCCCTGCCCTGCTCACTCCATCACCCCTTCTCTCTGTCGTTTGCTCTCCTCCACCCTCACTCACTTTCACCGGGCTGTGGCAGGGGGTTGGGGTTCAGGAGGGAGTGCAGCCTCTGGGCTGGGGCCGAGCTGTTTGGAGTGTGGGAGGGGGCCAGCTGGGCTGAGCCTGGGGCAGGGGGTTGAGGTGCAGGAGGGGATGAGGGATGCAAGCTCTGGGAGGGAGTTTGGGTGCAGGAGTGAGCTCTGGGCTGGGGCAGAATGTTTGGGTGCAGGAAGAGGTTCAGGGTGTGGGCTCTGCGAGGAAGTTTGGGTGAAGGAGGGGGCCCAGGGCAGGGGTTTGGGGTGCAGGAGGGGGTATGGGGTGCTGGCTGTGGTAGGGGGCTGGGGGTTGGGGTGCACTTACCTTGGGTGGCTCCTGGTCGGTGGTGCTGCAGGGCTAAGGCAGGCTTCTTGCATTCTCTGGCCCCACGCTGCTCCTGGAAGGGACCAGTGCGCCCCTGCAGCCCCTGGGGGGGGGGCAAGTGGCTCCGCATGCTGCCCCTCTCTGCAGACACTGTCCCCACAGCTCCCATTGGCCACAGTTCCCTGTTCCCAACCAATGGGAGCTGCGGGGGTGGTGCTTGCAGGCAGGAGCAGCGTATGGAGATCCTTGCTCCCCATTTCCTCTGGTGCCACAGGGGCGTGCTGGCTGCTTTCAGGAGCAGTACGGGGCTGGGACAGGCAGGAAGCAAACCTGCCTTAGCAGCAGCCCCGCTGCACCAGAGACTTTTGGCAGCCGGAGATCGCAATCAACTGGGAGAGTCTCCAGGATCAACCAGTCGATTGCGATTGATCGGTTGGTGACCACTGCTTTAGTCAAACCCAAGTGATTAGGTTTGATGCAGGGGTGGACTGGCTGAAATTCTATGGCCTGTGTTATACAGGAGGTCAGACTAGATGATCTATCAGTCCTTTTTGGCCTTAAACTCTATGTATCTATGAGTCACCGAATAGTTGTCGGATCTTGGAATAAAAAATTGCTGTAAAGCCCAATGGTCCTGTTATCAGATGCTTTTCCAGTTTGTCTGGTGGTGACAAGAGTCAGAGCAAAGAGACAGGGAACCTTAACACTGGATTGATCACTTGCCTAGACTGCTTTTCAAAGCCAACCACTCTAAAGAATCACTCTCTACCTCCCATCAGGACTCAGTGCTCTGTTTACATATCGCTCTCTGATAAGCAGATAAATGAACTAAAAGCAACATTGTTCGGAAAAGGAAAAGAGACAAGAATAATCTCATTCTGCTGAGTCAAACAAAGGCTTTCTGTTTGTTGCTGTAAGCTACGGAAGATGGGTTGTTCACATGGGCCTGTGCCCCAGCACCTTCCACAGTAGCCATTGCAAAGGATTCTGGGAAGGGATTACTTAAAGACAACTCTATATAAAAACAGTGGCATGAAACATGCTCAGAGGCAGATGAATGGGAACTGCTGGGTGCTGAGTACTTGTGAAAAATCTAGCCATAAAATAACAACAAGCAATAGTTTCATTTGTTTAGGAAAGTGCTCCGATATGAGCAGAAACTTCATTACAATGGGGCAAAGCATCCCATTTACATCTAGCCGTATCTGTCCTTTCCATCTATCACTGTGTTTTTAGTGAATCTCAGTAGGTTCTAGTAGTGGTTAGTGCTGTATATTTTCGAAAGATACTGTATACGCTAAAAAGAAAAGGAGTACTTGTGGCACCTTAGAGACTAACCAATTTATTTGAGCATAAGCTTTCGTGAGCTACAGCTCACTTCATGAAAGCTTATGCTCAAATAAATTGGTTAGTCTCTAAGGTGCCACAAGTACTCCTTTTCTTTTTGCGAATACAGACTATCACGGCTGTTACTCTGAAACTGTATACACTGACATTTTTTCAAACACTTCAACCATTCAAATTGTCTCTGCGGCTAATTGCCAAAAATCTCTTTTTGGAGCTGAAG
Organism: Eretmochelys imbricata; assembly: GCF_965152235.1. Classification (NCBI taxonomy): domain Eukaryota; kingdom Metazoa; phylum Chordata; order Testudines; family Cheloniidae; genus Eretmochelys; species Eretmochelys imbricata. Next base: position 113,929,063 of record NC_135578.1, read on the forward strand.
TATATTTACTTGGGTTATGTAGGAGACTTGTTCCTATGCCAAACTAAGGTGCAATTGATGCACTGGCATATTAGTCTGTGTCTGTTGAATAATTTTAGCAGCCATATTCTGACAAAAAGCAGCTAAGTGATAAATGGGGAAGTGTAAAGCAGTGGTTCTCAACCAGGGGTCTAGGGCCCCACGAGCAGGTTTCAGGGGGTCTGCCAAGCATTAGGCTGGCTGGGGCCTAGGGCAGAAAGGCAAAGCCTCGCCGCATGGGGCTGAAGCCCGGGGCTCTCAGCCCCACCACTTGGGGCTGAAGCTGAAGTCTAAGAAATGTAGCTTCGCGGGGGGAGGGGGCTCTGTAGCATGGGGCCTCGGACAATTGCCCTGTTTGCTACCCCCTAATGGCAGCCCTGGCTTTTATATGCAGAAAGCAGTTGTTGTGACACAGGTGAAGTTTTTATAGCACGTTGGGAGAGGTGGGGGCTCAAAAAGAAAAAGGTTGCGAGCTGCTGGTATAAAGATTTCAGCACAAAACTTTCTCTACCTGTGCATTCCCAGCCAGGTGGAAACAGCTGGCTTTAATTTCAGAACCAAACAAATCATGCGGTACTATATTTTGGGGATTTGGTTTTACATTTCCAGGTTTTATGGGTGTTTGACATATATATGGAGTGATGCAATTTGGAACTGCCTGTATCTTATATTCGACACTCCAATTGGTCAGTTTTAAAAATGGACATGATTAGTGATTGGAGAGAAAAATGTGACGTGGTTGAATGAAACTCAGATAGAGAGAATTTAAAGCTGATCATGTCAAGAATTAGAAATTGCAGTTCTCATTCTTAAATTTCATCCACTGGTTCTGATTATGGGTTTTCAACTGCAATAGAGTTCAGTTCTGACCACCAGAAAGTTAAAAAAAGGAATATTTAGGTCAGCAGTTCTCAAACTTCATTGCACCGTGACCCCCCCCTTCTGACAACAAAAATTACTACATGACTCCAGGAGGGGAGACCAAAGCCCAGGCCCACCCCAGGTTGCGCGTGGGGGAGTGGGGGGAGTGCAAAGCTGAAGCCCAAGGGCTTCTGCCCTGGGCAGGAGGCATGTAACCTTAGCCCCCCTTTCCAGGGCTGACACTCTAGGGCTTTGGCCCTGGGTGTTGGGGCTCGTGCTTTGACTTTGGCCTTGGCCCCAGCAGTCTAACACCAGCCTTGGCGACCCCATTAAACTGGGGTCGAGACCCACTTTGAGGTCCCAACCCACAATCTGAGAACCCCTGATTTAGGTTGAATAATTAGTATGATGATAGTGCCGACAGGCCCAACGAAGGTCAGAGCCTCATTGACCTAAGTACTATAAGCACACAAAATAAGAGAGACTCCTGCCCTTAACATTCTAAATAAATAAAATAAATGAGGAGAAAGAAGTATCCTCATCCCCATTTTAAGGATAGGGTGCTGAGGCACAGAGAGATTTCTCATACAGGGAGTCTGACAGAATCAAGGACTGAACCCTCAGTCTCCGGCCAGTCGCCTTACCCACAACACCATCCGTCCTTTCAAGAGGATTAGCTGTAATTGCTGTTAGGGTGGAACCATTTTTCAATTACAAGGATTGACACCGTAATGCTTGAGAGGTTTATAAGTATTTCACCAAAGAAAGACTGGCGTTAGGAGCAGTCCTGCAATGGCAGAAGGATGGGCTAGGTCAGGAGTTCTTAACCTTTTTTCTTTCTGAGCCCCCCCCCAGCATGTTATAAAAGGCTCCATGGCCCACCTGTGCCACAAAAACTGTTTTTCTTTATATCCAGTAGATTAAAAGCCAGGGCTGGCATTAGAAGGTAGCAAGCAGGGCAACTGCCTGTGCTCCCACACCACAGGACGCCCTGGAAAGCTGAGTTGCCCAGGCTTGCCTTCAGCCCCACGTGGCTTGGGCTTCGGTTTTCTGTCCTGAGCTCCAGGGAGTCTAATGCTGGCCCTGCTCTCTGGTTTATTTTGGCGGACCCCATGAAACCTGCTCATGGCCTCCCGCAGGGGGCCCCGGGCCCCAAGTTGAGAACTGCTGGGCTAGGTGACCTAAAATTCCTTTTCTGTTTCTACCGCCTGTTATTCTCTGAACCTTTACCCAGTGTTACACAATGGCACCTTGTTATCGAGTCTCTGGTGAGTACTTTGGCAGCAAAGATGCTTTTCCACTCTGTCATATCTGTATATGCTGCAGTATCATGGAGCTGATAGAAGCTTGTTTGTGTCAGTTTCTAATAGGCACTTACATAAAACAAATAATTTTTTAAAAAAACCCTAAGGTCTTTGGCTTTTGGATTGAACTTGATTTTTCCCTATGTGCAGCATGGATGGTAAGGATGCAAAAAAGAAAATTTTCCAGTGCAGGGAATCCACAGGTTAGTACTTAGCTCTTTTAATGCATAGATGTCAAAGGGCTTTACAAAGGGAGGATTTGCATTATTAACTCATTGTATAGATGGGGAAATGCAGAGCCAGAGAGATGAAGGGAGTTATCCAGCGTCACAGCATGAATCAGTGGCAAAGCCCAGAATAAAAGCGAGCCCACGGCTACAGCTCTTATTCATACAGACCTAGGATCGGAGCCTTAGACTACTCTTAAAGAACCCGTCCTAGGTTGGGATGGTCCTTTAAGAGAATTGGGCTTAGTCACACTGGTGACTAATTAATTGCCTCCCAGGTGATGGGTTTGGTTTCTTTTGTTGGTGACAGTACCGGATTTACCATGGCGCCTGGCCCACAGTCCAAAGGGGCCCCGCCCGGCCCTCTCTTCTCCGCCCCCTGCTCTCTCCTGTGGGGGCAGAAGCTTGATGCTGCCGGCTCCTGGGGCTCCTGCTGCAGCAGGGCAGGCTCCGCCAGCAGCCAAGCTCCCCACTCCCCCGCCTCTTCCCGGAGCGTGCTGCATTCTGCCCCTCCCTGCCGCCAATCAGCTGTTTGCCGGCAGCGGAAGAGCGGAGCCTCAGCACACTCCCCGCTCAGGGGAGGGGGAGAAGAGGTGGGGGCGGGACCTTGGGGAAGGGGCTGGAATTGGGGCATACCCCCTCCACCCCTCTGCCGTGAGCACCCCCACTACACCAGCCCACACCCCACTAACTCTAAATCCACTCCTGGCTGTCACGTCACCTGGGCTGGGGATACTGTATCAGCTGATCCCCACAGCCTACCTGCGCAGTACTGCAGACATGGCCCTGCCCACTAGCTCCTCTCCACTCCCTAGCCCACCCACCACTTGCTTTCCCCCCCTCCCGCTTAAAAATGATTGCTCCCCCCCCCCACCGGCTTCTCTGGCAGCCCTGTTGCCAGGTATCCAGTTTTAGACTGGAAACTCCAGTATAAAATGGGACCTGGGTGTCCGGTTAGCAGTGCTGACTGGAAACTAAAAGTCTGGTTATAGGAGTAACCACATTAGCCTCTGCTCCTCCCGCTCCCAACACCCACCCAGGGCTGGAAGAGAACCTGTCCTCCTGCTGCGGGAGGAAGGGCGGCTCGCTGCAGAGAGAGCCGAAGAGAATGGGCTAGAACCAGGTAGGTACCCGCTCTCCGTGGGCGGGGCGGAGGGGGGGGGCCCACAAAAAGTTAATCCGGCTCTGCTTACATAACCATTACATCACAAAGGGAGGAGGAGGAGGAAATAGAAACATCAGATAGCAGAATCTGGGATTTTGGAAGACCTCTTGAGCTGAGCAAGTGGCTACAAAGACTGTAGAGGTGGAGAAATACTTGTTTTGATTTCTGTCAACGTTTGAACAGTGATGTTGTTTCAATAAACTAGGCCCCAAGAAGGGGCGTTATTTCTCTTGCAAGCGTCTGGATGCAGTTTTTAAGAACTCCATTTAGGGGAAACCGAGACTGGGGCATAGTCCAATGCTAAATTGGCTATTGCCCTGCCATGGAACCCCGTCCTCAAAGACACTAAATATCCTCTGCTGCTATTGATTTCAGCAGAATGCCCTGAGGGCAGATTTTTAAAGGTATTTAGGTAGTTAGGCATCCCAGGTGATTTTCAAAATCGCATAGGTGCCTAACTCCCATTGAAATCAGTGAGACAACTTGCCGAGTAAGGGTGTCACAACTGGTCCCTAAATCAGCTGATCTGACTCGTAAAAGCCTTCTAAAGTCAGAATCCAGTCGGTTACAGTATTTCCGTGGATCAGTTTGGACCACGTTTGATTTTCTGGACGGCTCTCCCTGGGATAGGCCATTTCCTAGTAATCTGGAGCGGGGGATAATTCAGGGCAGGTGTTCAGTGCTAGTGGGGTGCTTGAAGTGCGCATGAAATGCCTGCCTCATGGGCTGAGTGAGGCTTTAGCTGGCAATTAGGTTCAGCACACATGGACTCCTGCCGCCTCCCGTCCTTCCTCGCCGCCCACCTGCCTGTCTGCACGCAGCAGAAACAGTGATTTAGAGGAGCTGAGTTGTGGGAAGTACAATTTAATCGTTCTCATTTTTAAATCGCTCCCCTCCCTCGTCATCTCCTAGCAGGCGCTTTCCAAGGAGCAGCTCCCCCAGCAGCAGCGGAGACTCAATGCAGCGACCCTTCCCATGCAACGTCTCGCAGTAACATGAATTGGTCACATCTTGCTTTTGAGATGAGACTCGCTGATGGGACTTAGTGCACTGGGGCACGGTTCCCCAGGAAATAGCCTGCTGGGCTAGATCCTGATCTGGTATCAAAGCCTTGCTGATTTACACTGTCTAAGGGACAGCGTGCACCTGCCATGTTTCATCTGGGAGGCCATTCTTATGGCCAAAAGCAATAGTGGAAATTTATATGACTCTTTGTCTCTTGCAGTACATTCAGGCAATCCTTCAGAGCATTACCCTCCCTGAAAAAAATCCATACAGTCTGTCTGGAAATAAAGCCCTGTTTGCAAACACTCATCTGCTCCTCTAAGGTGTGCTAAGGTCAGGCCAGTCTCCAAGTCAATTCCCATCTGCTCTTCCTTCTTTACAATGAGTGCCTGGAGCACAACTAGAGAGAACGATGTTGCATGTAGGAAACCGAAAGCGCACTGCAATGTACTGAAAAAGATTGCTTTGTTAAACACAAAGAGGAAACTGCCTCAGCGGCAGGGTGAAAGAATATTCCACTGAGCTGGGCTGTCAAGCTCATGCACAGAACCCACCTTTCTCACCAAGGCATGGCAGTGGTTCTGGGGTGCTGAAGGCAGAAATCATGTATTTGGGTTGTTATTACTATGTCAAGCCAGGGGATGCAACTGCACCCCTAGTTCCAGCACCTATGAGGCCTGGACAGCCTTGGGCTTCTTCAAAGTCATAGGCAGGTTTTCTCCAAATGCTGTCACTGAAATAGTCCTGCAGTTTAGCTGAGGGAGAGCCAACAGAATCTAACTGAGAGTTACTACTGTATTTTGTAGTGCCTAGAGGCCCCCATCAGAGACAATGTCCCCTCTCATGCTGATTGTAATGAAAACACAATCCCTACCCCCACAGAGCTTTGTAACGGCATAAACTGTCACATGGCTGAAGGGGAAAAACAAACTCAATCAGCTATAGATGGTGGACTGCCCTGAAAACTAGAACTAGGATGTGCTCCAGCTGAGGCAGGGATAGCTCAGTGGTTTGAGCATTGGCCTGCTAAACCCAGGATTGTGAGTTCAATCCTTGAGGGGGCCATTTAGGGATCTGGGGCAAAAATTGGGGATTGGTCCTGCTTTGAGCAGGGGGTTGGACTAGATGACCTCCTGAGGTCCCTTCCAGCCCTATTCTATGATTCTATGACTCTAATCAACCACTGGTTCCGTCCAAGGTTTCTGGGAGTGGGGGGGTTTGGGACCTATATAAGTCAGACCCAGCTCATCCTAAATAAAAGAAGCAACACCAAAGAAGGGCAAGTTGCTGAAGGAAATAGCTCCAGAGATGGGAACTTTAAAGTGTCTGAGGAGATGCAACTGGAAAAGAAGGTATTGAATTTGGGAGCATCTGGAATATAGGCTGGGGCCTGCCTTTGTGTAAAGATTTTGGACTTTTTGGAGAGGAAAAAGGCTTTGATACCCACTGGGCTCACAGAGCATGGAGATTTGTGGGGAAATGAGACCACAAGTAAATGAGTGCAGATGGGGGTAAAATAGACATGGATAGGGGCTGCCCATAACAATGTAATGCATTAGGGGATGGGTCGGTCTTTAAGTTTGTGTGCTCGTTTCAATGTAACGGGGTGGGGGGGGTTGAGGCTTGAAAATCACCGGAAATATTTTGTATTTTATGGACATCCTCTCTTAAGAACTGCTAGGTTCTCTGGCTTCCTTCCCCTCCCCCATTTCTGTGGTGGTCATGTCATCCTGGCCCACCAAAGCATTTCCCTGGTGACAAGCTTATAATATAAATAAGTTGCTGATGAGATAAAATGTACTGTAGAAGATGGGGGCAGGGGAGCGCACAGGGTAACAATGAGATGATTATTGGTGGTCTAACTACAGGCATATCTGTGGCAGTTGGATAGCCTGGTGATGAGCACTAAGGAGTAGAGGAATGTTCTGGTCCACAGTAATTTTGCAAAGGAGCCCACAGATGTCTGCAGCTGTGTCTTGGCTAGTCTGAGTGCTTTCAGCAGTTCAGGCATGGATACAAATGAAGTTCCCACGCAGCCCCTATTCATGTCTATTTTACCCCCATCTGCACTCATTTTCTTGTGGTCTCATTTCCCCACAAATCTCCATGCTTTGTGAGCCCAGTTGGCATCAAAGCCTTTTTCCTCTCCAAAAAGTCCAAAATCTTTATACAAAGGCAGGCCCCAGGCTATATCCAGATGCTCCCAAATTCAATACCTTCTTTTCCAGTTGCACCTCCTCAGACACTGATCTGGTAGAGTCTTTAAAGCTGCCATCTCTGGAGCTATTTCCTTCAGCAACCTGCCCTTCTTTGGCGTTACTTCTTTTATTTAGGATGAGCTGGGTCTGACTCTCTGTGTATATAAATCTCCCCACTGTATTTTCCACTGAATGCATCGATGAAGTGAGCTGTAGCTCACGAAAGCTTATGCTCCAATAAATTTCTTAGTCTCTAAGGTGCCACAAGTACTCCTTTTTCTTTTTGCGGACACAGACTAACAGGGCTGCTACTCTGAAATCTGACACCTATGGGAGCTGTGAGTTCTCCGCACCTCAGGCCCTTAAACATGTAAAGCATATGGATGGGTCTACAGGTGATTGTCTGCTTTCTACCCGCCTTGCATTTATTTTCCATTAAGTATGTTGATTGTGTTTCTAAACCTATTGTCAATCACTATGAACTGAGAGTGCTCTGGGCAAAAGCAAGGTATCTGTAAAATATGCTATAACCTACCAGTAGAACCAAAGGGGAATCTGCAGTGAAACATCTGCTTTGGGAAGACTGACTGCCCAAGGCTTTTCAATGATGCTTACTATTATTAGCTTTGCGTGGGCACTGAATGTGGCAGGCTTGTGAAATACGGCTGAATATGTTAACAGTCCCTGATTTACACGCCAAACGCATTCAAAGCCAGCACACAGCCAAATAAATAGACAGCTGCTATCCGATCTATTTCCGCTCTAGCCATTCGCCGCTTGATTTATCTCACCTGTGTCATACATCAACCTGCAGCAGCGCTCTCCCTCATTCCTGAATGAAATCAAAAGGGCCCTGGAACAACTTGGGTGACTGCAGCAGGTATGCTGAGCTCTGAAATGAACGTAGCCAGCAAACCATCAAAACTAAGTTGCTTCTTTCTGTTGCTGGCTCATTTTTCTTAAATCTTCTGAGCAGTACTTACTGTACCAGTAGAGTGTTACATGCAAACCAGAGCCCAGTCCAAAGGCAGATGGTGTTTTAAGAAGCAGCTGAAGTGCACAGAAGAGAGTCCCGAAAAAGAAACCAAGTACTCTATTTGCATCTGTAATGAGTCTGACAGCAGCCCTTTCTAAAGAACATGAGGATTTGAAAGGGTTCAGCATTGCACTGAAATGTTGAAGCAATTAGTTAAATTTCAAGGTGTACAGAGCAACAGAACAGAATGCTCATTGACTTTTCAATCCAAGTTAGCAGATGTTTGGAGCATCTTGTTTTCTGGTATGGTGCCTTTCACTGTTGTCAGCCCAGTCTGTTCCCACCCTGTTCACCTTAAACAAGAAGTCTGATCCTAAGCCTGTTGCAGTCCATAGGAATCTTTCCATTGACTTCAGTGGTCACTGGATGAGGCTGTGAGTTGTTTATGAAGCACTGTAAGAGTATGAGGCTTAAAAACACTTGAAAGCCAATGGGAGCTGGCTCAGCACTTTGAAATTAGGCCCCTCTTAGGTGCAGGAATATGACACAGATTATGCCCCCAAGATATGTATGGAGAGGAAATCCATTTCAGTTTCCTCCCCCCACACTCAATTGGCTCAATTATGACCTTGACACAAGCCCTGTATAGGTGGCAGCCCATATTTATGCTGCCCCATGAGGAAACCTTAAGGGGATGTAGTCTACGGCCTCCTCCATACCAGGACAGCTGTGCTGACCAGGATGTTAATGGGGTGGAGCCAAAGCTCTGCCTGCTCCTGCCCACCTGTGTGGGGAGGGGTGCTAGCAGCCCTGTGACAATTGCTCTCCCTCCCTTGCACCCCATATACAGACCAACGATGCACTTACTCCCTTGTGTGGGTGTGTGAGGCACCTTGTGACGCAGCCCTGTGTTTGCTAGAGCTCTCAGCACAATAGACCTGGTCCTAGTAGCATGACTCAGGTAGCTATCAGGGGGTTCATGCCCAGAAATGGGGTACAGGCCAAGAAATGTTCTACTCCAGCACTCATGGGCTACATGGTGCCTAATAGCCCTTGTAGCGTGATTTTTTTTTAAACCCTCTGGCCTCCATAGGCACTTTCTGTTCCATTGTCCTTATATCTCAGTGATATGATTCCAAAACATTCCTGGGCTATTCCTAGCTTCTCCATAGCATCATAGATCTTCTTCAGCAACCAATTCTTTATTTTAACTTTTGGAAATGGACGTAAGACCCTTACTCAGGGAGCTGCTACCGGGGACTGTTGACGGCAGCATTTTAGTGCAAGAGCAGCTGGGCACATTTACGCTGAATTATGTTGATGCTTCAGATGGTCTCTGCGAGCAGGTGCTGCCATTTGCCCTGTTGCTAGGAACACTCAGCTCATTTTTCAAATATAGAGAAAATGAATTTACAACAAATTATTCCAGTTCCACAAGCTATGCCTTCATTTTTCCTCTTATTTAATGCAGCCCCTCAAATGTCAACTCAAATGTCTTTCCTTCCTGATTCCCACACCTTAGCAATGATTTGCTATTGTGGGAGGCTTGCACTCACTCTTCTTCTTTTTACAAAAGACCGCTTAGGAAGGTTTGCTCTGAAGCAAAGTGGCAGCTACAAAGAATGAGATGGCCTTTGTAGCTAAAAGAAAATAAAGGTGGGTCAAATGGTGGGGGCCCCATGATCCTTCATGGTGTCTCTTAGTAGCTTCAAGGGCCCGTTCAAAATCACAGGGTGATAAATATTTTGAGTAAACTCTGTGTAACAACCTCCCTCCCTGTGGGTGATCAATGGGGACAGAATCCAGGTGCGCCCGCACGACAAGCATGGGTCTCTGTCACTTAAGCTAAAAGACTTACACGATTAGCAGGGACTGCAGGAGGCTGCCCTATGAACCAGCCACTAGAGGGGGAACATACAACACACACTGAAACAATGAATCCCAGGTGCAAATAGGAAAAGGAAAACAGGTTATGTAAACTCACGTATGGAAAGAAAACAGATGTGTTGCTCTCGAAGACCATGGTAACAGGATGGCAGCAATCACTGATAATGCTTTTGGTTTTTTGACATCTGTGTTGCATTTCCAAAGTTGTGGTTCTTGTCTCACCTGCTGCTTTGGAAATGCATCCGGGTTCACCTCTTGAACTGCCGACACAATATGCTTTCGGTTCAGTCCGTGCTTGCTTCAGCCTGACTAACTGACACATGCTCGTTTCTGTCTCCAGTACTCCTGAATTACATGCATCTCCAAATGGCCATTGTCTCACTAGTCTCAACGGAGAAATCGCACTGCTGTGCATTGTGGATGTGTGAGCAGCTGGACTCACTTGCCTGACTGCATTATCTAGCTCCACTGGCCCTGTCAACCCCGTCTGTCCAAAATGCCACTCCATAGCCAGGTGATTCATAGTTTTTTGGTCAAGAACAGTCAGAAATGAATAGCTGCTACTTAGCTTGTAAGCTCCCTGGGGCAAGGGCCATGTTTCTGTTCTGTATTTGTACAGCACCTTGCATAGTAGGGTCCTGCTCGATAACAGAATTCTGGGCCCTACTGTAATACAAAAAATAGACTTTTCAAATCTGAGGTTCATGTCCATATTGACTCGGGTGTTTAAGCACTAAAACCAACTGCTTACCCGTCTTAGCTTCTACCAATATGACTTGAAAGAAAATAGAAGAGTGACTTTACCTGTACTTAACTCTAAGAATCATCCAGACACTTTAGAACTGAGAGAACACAGGCCAGATCTGCAGCTGGTATAAACTGGCATTGATCTACTGACTTCATGGGATCAGGTAGATTTACACCAGCTGAGGATGTGACCTTCATGTGATTTCTAACTGGAGGATCTGAGCCATAAAGTCATAAAGCATAATGAATAACCCTAGGCTGATAACTGTCTTTCTAACGGGAGAATGTGGAAATGGGCTTTCTCTCATTTTCTGTTAAACGAAAGTACATGTAGATTCTCATTAACCTCAGCCAACCTCTCCTTTTCTTGAAGTGTTGCAATAATTTAGACGGGAATTAAGGTCCAAAGGCAGCATTTGAAATTCCCGTGCCGTTTCTAGGAACTGCCTCACAAGTTACAAGTTCCTTGTAGCGATCCTCTAGCCAAAAGGGAGTGTGTGCAAAAGGGGGATTCAGGCAACTAGCGCTGCACATGTGGGGTGGTTGCTATTCCCTGGGAAAACTATTCAGCAGAAAGTAGAAGGACAATGGGTAGGGCTCCATGTCTGTCATGGAAGTCACGGATTCTGTGACTTTCTGTGGCTTCTGCAGGGACCAGTGTGGCTGACCCCAGGGCCTCCCAAGCAGCTGGCCCCAGGCACTGCCCCACCAATGTCCCCGCCCCCCGCCCCTCCCCCCAGCGTCAGCCCCCACAAACACTCACAGTGTCCCCCCCCTCAATCCTTCCCCCTCCCCCCAAGATTTAAACACAGGTATTTTTAGTAAAAGTCATGGACAGGTCACGGCCCATGAATTTTGGTTTATTGCCTGTGACCTGTCCATGACTTTTCCTCAAAATACCCGACTAAATCATAGCCTTAATAATGGGCTCATGGTGAAGGAGGACTCAGGAGACCGGGCTTCAGAGCCTGGCTCTGCATCCCCTGTGCTGAGCAGAGGCACATGCAGAGGCCTGGCTAAGTTTAACTGACCGTCCTTGGGTCAACAGTGGGTTTGAAGCAGTGGCAGGACCCACTGTGGTGAGATTAATTTCTTAGTCTTGTGGTAAACTGCCTATAAGTGGGATGAGTCACTTAACCAGGGTGATTCACTCCCATCCACAGGAGTGGATGCATCATCTAATTTGCAGCCATGAATACAATTTCCCCGGGGCATACTGGTAGGGTTAATAGGGAGAAGGGAGAGTAAAGTCACTTTCCTCTCAAGCATTTATCATCCATCAGAATCAGGTGTGTGTGTCCATTTTTTACCACTGCAGGAGAGAGCCACTGGTGAATCTCTCTCATTCCTGTCTTGTCTGGGCATGATAGACTGAAACTCAGGGAGAGACACCCCTTTTTGTTTCATACAGTGGGATATGATCGTAGAGAACTCAGTTGTACTGAGGTCACAGTCAGTGCAACTGAGATCAGGAGGCAAAGTAGCTTAATCAGCTGTTGAGGATCTAGCCTTAGTGTCTTGCCCAAGGGGACACAGGAAGTCTGTGGCAGAGCAGCAAATTGAACCCAAGTCTGAGGCTAGTGCACTAAGCACTCGACAATACTCTCTGGAGTGGTATGCTGCAGCCACCACTCTGTTCCATCCCTTCCTGTCCTGAAACTGAGGGAGCATGTAGTGTAAATCTGACTGTGGCAGCTTTACACAACCAGGGGAGTTCCTTAGGACACAGGAACCTCAAATCTTCCCATAGGGCAATTCTAAGTCCCCTTCCAGCAACTTGGGTGCAGAAATGGGATGAGGATCTGGCCCGATTGCTTGTCCAGCTTCCTTTGACTTTGGGATTTGACAATTGGGAAATGCAGTCTGTCCTTTAGTAAGGGACTGCTGGGGTTATGGAGCTGTAGGACAGGTGTCCATGGTGTGACAAAGTTGCTCTTCTACCTTGGTGGGGCCTGTGCTTATTGGCAGATTTGCTCGCCTCAGAGATTCATGGCAGCCCTCAGTTTGGCCACTTCTGTGGCTCAAATCCGCTCTTCACTCAGATAACCTCATCACTGGCCAGCATGGGGAAAAAGAAGGAGAACAATCCCCGCAGTCTCTGCTGATCCACCACATGGGTCAGAGAACAGCCCAGAGACCTTCCCCTCTGGTGGAACCCACAGTCCAGGTCAACTCCTCCTATTTCTGATCAGGAGTTGGAGGTTTGGGGGGAACCTGGGCCCGTCCGCCCTCTCCTCCGGGTTCCAGCCCAGGGCCCTGTGGTCTACAGCTGTCTAGAGTGCCTCCTGGAACAGCTGTGTGACAGCTCCAGCTCCCTGGGCTACTTCCCCATGGCCTCCTCCCAACCCCTTCTTTAGCCTCATCACAGGATCTTCCTCCTGGTGTCTGATAATGCTTGTACTCCTCAGTCCTCCAGCAGTACGCCTTCTCACTCTCAGCTCCTAGTGCCTCTTGTTCCCAGCTCCTCGCACGCACGCCACAAACTGAAGTGAGATCCTTTTTAAACTCAGGTGCCCGGATTAGCCGGCCTGTCTTAATTGATTCTAGCAGCGTCTTAATTGGCTCCAGGTGTCCTAATTAGCCTGCCTGCCTGAATTTGTTCCAGCAAGTTCCTTCTTGTTCTGGAACTGCCTGTTACCTTACCCAGGGAAAATGGACCTGCTTAATCTGGGACTAATATATCTGCCTGCCTTTCTCTTGGACTCCAGCGGGTGCACGTGCGGCCCTGCAAGTAATTTTTGTTTTTACCGCTGTCTTGTGCCAGGCCGCGTTACCATGAGCTTGCCCCTGAACCCCAAGCCCTTCCTGAACGGACTGACAGGGAAGCCGGTGATGGTGAAGCTGAAATGAGGGATGGAGTACAAGGGCTACCTGGTGTCTGTTGACCATTACATGAACATGCAGCTCACAAACACAGAAGAATACATAGATGGTGCATTGTCAGGACACCTTGGTGAAGTTTTGATAAGATGTAACAATGTCCTGTACATCAGAGAAGTAGAAGAAGAAGAAAAAGATGGAGAAATGAGAGAATAAGTTTGTATATTTCTGGAAAATAAAGATCAGTTTTTCACAAAAAAACCCCCCAAAAAACAAAAAAACCCACTCTCCTGTAGCCATCTGGCCTGACCCTGTCACAGTGGACATTCTGCTCAGAGGTGTGCTGGGGAAACACGCCCAGCGGCTGCCTTGGAAAGGTAGCGTGCTCTCCATCTGCATCTGCTGTCAGATACCATACCCTCACACTGACTAGCTACACCCTCCCTGCCTTGTGGCAGGACCCTTTGCAGATCTGCTCCAGGGCAGAAAAACCCCTTTGTCTTCTTCCCATCCCCAAATCCCCTGCACAGGACAAACCAGAATTTAGCCCATAGACGTTTAGTATGCACCGTACAGGACAGATTCTCTGCTGCCTCCAGTATTCCTGTCCTGACAAACCTCTTCTCCCTACCGCCAGCGCTGTCGGGAGAGAGGTTGTGGAGTCAGCACTATAGGGCCCTTCGGGGGGTTGAGCAACATAGAAAGAGCACCGTGTGCTGGAGAACAGGCCTCTCAATGTATGGGATAGTCACACAGGCCAAGATATGTCAAAAGTGACTAGTGGATTTTGTGTGCCCAGCTTGAAACACCTTCATAGGCCTCATTTTTCAGGAAGTGCTGAGCACCTGCCCTCTAAAAAACAGGCCCCTTTAAGGTAACAAGTTGGACACTAAAAATCACTAGTCACTTTACAAAATCTTGGCTATATACCGTACCTTGCATCTGTTAATCAGTAACTACATAGGGGAGTGGGCTTAGCTAGTTAGCAGAGACCGTGTCCAATAGCTGGACTCATGCTACTGTGTCTGGTGCACAGGCCCACATCTGGCCAACTAATCAAGACCTCTGTGTCCTCTGGGACAAGCCATTAGGAGGTGTTCCCAGCTGATGTGTCTCATGGCACGGGAAATGCCAAGGAAAATTATGAGCCACAGTCTGTTTTATACATGTTAGATTTTGTGCCTCCCTCCCCCACCTTTCACAATACAAGTTTGTCAATTTGGAGAAGTCCCTTCCCACAATCAACCTCTAATGAGCTCCTCTTCTCTCTGACTAATTGTGGATTCTCCCCTGCCCCCACCAGTGACTTTACCATAACAATCATGGAGAGATACAAAGGTCACAGTTAATATCTGAGATTTAAAAAAAAGAAAAGTGGCCAGTAATGAAAGTGTGTGCCATGGGAAAATGGAAATTAACTGTCAGTTATTCACCCTCTTACAGGCATCTATTGTATTAGATTACAGGAAATCACAGTACAATAAATGTGCAGCCTGTTAATGTTTTAACTGATCATGACAATTAACGCTCCAACCTCCCTTCCTCCTTGCTGCCCTAGCTGGTGAGCCCAGTTCTGCAGATGCTGACACACCTAGAGTGTTGCTAGATATTATGGCAGATACTGGCCCCAGGCACCGAGCCGGTTAGCTTAAGGTATCAGCAATGTGAGCAGGTTTTGACATTCCTGCAGGATTGCCATGGCTTTAGGCAGGCAGCCTTCTTTAACCAGCCGGCAGAGCATCTGCTGCTAACTACCTCAGTTTCTGGTGTCATGTGGCCTTAAGCACTGCATCAGAAGTTCGCTGCTTTATAAAAAACACCCAAGGTAGCACTAAACTTACACCAGGCTGGCTAGGATAACCACACAGTAGAACGTAATGGCTACAAAGGCACATACATCATTCATACAATATATTATATTTTATATAACACTTAGATACAAAGAGAAGGACTATGGTTCAGCTGTGCACAGCTCAGAGAACTTTAAAATTAAAGGTAAAACACCTAAAAGTGATCTAAAAATAACACCTCTCGACCTAAGAATAGCACAAGTCTAAAGTCATTGCCTTTGGGCCTTCCATTGCTAGAGGGGAGTGTTGGGTCATAATGGGAGTTGGGTATCTCCCATTCCCATTAGTATAAAGCTGCTGTTGCTACCCCAGAAGGGCCATGAGATGTTGACTATTTAAGCCATGATGCTTGTAGGTCTAGAAAAGTTGTTATTGGACGCGGGTTGTATATTGCCCATCCAGAGCTTTGGGCAGGTGTAATTGGGGGAAGAAAGCAATACTTCTGTGGCAAGTCCATTTTTTGTTTAAATGCAGGGGGTGTTTGAAGCCCCAGAAAGGTTTGGAATGTTAGAGCAAGTCCAGCTGGGATAATTTTGGGCAGGTGATGCAGTCATAGGAACGTGTTAAATTGCATCACATCCCTGTGGAACATAGCTCATGTCCCTCTAATTCATCACATGGCTCTCACCTCTGTGTTTTATAGATAGAATACAATCTGCATCAAAAATAAAATCACACCATGTAATATCTATACTGTACACAATCTGACATAATAGCAAGCAGCAGCTGACAATCACTTGGTAGCACCTTGGTTCTGACTCACAAAAGTAGGAAATGAATCCCAAATTTTCTGAAATTTTCTGAAAACAAATGAACATGCAGTGCTAGACAAATCTACCAAAACTTCATTTTGCCATAGGAACAACACTATTGCCATAATAGTGAGAGCCATAACAGAGAGATGCAGATTGCATGGTTCATTTTCTGCTTCAACGGATATATGCAAATTGCTCTGCAATAGTGTTTTTCCAAAGACAACTGCAGACAGATTTTATACCTATTAATGCCTCCCTTCATGAACATTTGCTCCAGGAAGTGGCAGGAAATTACTTCTAACGCCATTTCTACCTCCTTTGTTCCCCCCTAGTTAGGAGAAGGAAGTTAGTTGTTTGTACTGCAATTCAATGGCATGGTGGCCATTTTCAAGGCTGGAAGATTGTCCTGAAGGCTGATTTGTCTGCAAAACCAAAGAAGACTCCCAATTTGAATCACATCTTAGCCATGAGAAAAACAGTCCTCCGATCAAGTAATGGCGTTGTTGTGGCACCAGCGATGTTGCTCAAAAAAGACAATTTAAAGAGAAACAGCCCCACCACCACTTTGAATGAATGGAAGTTCTTCAGGCAGATGTTGTCCTTTTTCCTTCTGCCTTCAGTGTCACAGTTGATGCCTTCTAAATAGGACCCTATGTGTTTATACAGGGCACAACACAGTGAGGCATCTGAGTGCAACTGGAATAGAAATATTAAATAATGATCCTTCCATCTTCAGGAATATGCACATGGCAACCACTTATCTGCAAAACAGAAGAGACAGAGGCTTGAAAACCTTCAGAAATTGACCTTCTGAGCAGAAATGAAGTGAATTCATTGTATAAACATTATTAATCCTTATGATTGGCTTCACTGATACTGTTGCCATCTTGAGTGAGCAAAATCTTGGGTTTGGGGGAAGGTTCACATGGAATTTCAAAGTGTACATGCTACACTTGTGGGTAAACTCACTATTGGAGTAAACAGGGGGCAACCAGACCAACTTGGATATGAGTTATAGCTGCTTCTTACACCTGTGGTAAGTTTTGGCCCATCCTGTTCGGCTAGAATCCAGACATACTAGCTGAAGCTTAGACAAATCTACTGCTGCTGGTTGCACCTGCTAATACCAATGGTGAATATGTCCCTATACGATGATCTAGTTGGCATAATAAATTTGACCTACTCTCAAGGAGGCTATGGCAAGCAAGGTGTTCCGTGCTTTATTACAAGACTCTTTTGAATCTGTATATGTTACAGCAGAACATGATCACCCTTGTTTCAGTAGGCAGAAGTCCCTACAGCATGGGACAAGGTCAGCTTCTATTACGCATTAGAGGGCACTGAAACAGAGGTTTCCATAGCAAGAAGAGAGATACTTTTGTGTGGACAAAACATAACAGCGACAACTCTGAATGGGGACGACTGTTTGGAAGGATTGTGTGGTACTGAATATGAAAGCACTATTTCTTTATCACATGTTATATCCCTTTCCCCTACCCTTTGTCTGCACATCTATTTAAGCATTTTGGGGCAGGGACTATACAACTGTTTGTACAATCCCTGCACAATCGGGTCCCTATGCACTACTGCAATAAACGTGATCAATAAAAACATAGATTTTTTTTCTCCCTACATGAACTTAAGCCTCGCCTGGGGTAGAATAAACGTGCATTGCTTTGAGTACAGTGAATTACATTACTCCTAGGGTGGGAAGAAACAACCTCTTTTGCAGTAACAGGTGCCATTAAAATGGTGGCACTTACCTAGGAACATGAACATCCTTTAATATGGAAAATGTCTGAATCTGGGATCCGACGGATAGTAAGTTTCACCTTTAGAAAAACAAACCAAAACACACACACACGGTTCACCTTGTTATAGCTCAGTAAATCCACATCTGATAAAATATCACTGCTCCCCTAAGCCTCCCCGTAATCCCCCCATCTAAATACCCTCATCTATTAACAGTGTTATTTGGATTGTCTCTTGGTATTTGAGACAGGCTTTCTATTGCTCAGGCTACACTGGCATTGGGTGACCTCAGCAGATCCAAACATAAAGGTGCCCGTATGGGGAGGGTGGGGTGCGGAGATCATGCGTGCCAAGATTGCAGCTTAGCTGAGAGAAATACAGCTCTCCACATGGGACCCAACGTATATCGGTGCTATGTACTGTGAGGGCCTACTCAGACTTCCAGCCCTCTACCAGAAGGTGATGAGTGTTGAAAAAGGAGTTACGCCCAACGGTTAGGGAAGGGGAATCAGGACTCCTAGGTTCTGTTCCCAACATTCTGAGTGTGAGTAAAACATCCTATGGATTGAACACTTCAAGCAACCTCCTACATACACAATAAACAGGCATTTCCTTAATCCAAGAAGCTAACAGCCTAAAGGCTTGAAACCAAAAGATGCTGAGCACCCGTCACATCCACTGACGGACTGCATGAGATTTATAACTGCTCAGCATCTCAAGAATCACAATGTGGACACTCTGGCCCTTCCATTCCATGGGAGTCTGGGGTGTTATTGCAAATCGGTACAGAGTGGGATTTTGGTGTTGATGCTACTGGTGATTACCTCCTATGCCTGGAGCTAAGACAGCAGTCGTTGGGGTGGATTTTGTGTTCACAACCACCTTTTGTGCAAATGGTCTCAGCAGCAGCTTCTATCCCTGCTGAGACTCCTGACCAGAAATGATTTTTCTGTTGCTTATAACTTTATTAGCATCCAAACAATTAAAAAAAAAAACATTCAATAGACTTTTGGCACGTAAATAGCCCTCGGAATGCACGTTCCAAAGTTGAGTGATTTTGAGCTATCTGCTTGCCAGGCACTGGGGTAAAGGGCGGGTATAAACCCTTGCAGAGCTCAAAAATGGCAAAAAGGAGTTTGCGCTGATTTCCCGCCGCCACAAAGAATTTCCCCCTTTGGGACAGAACGTGCATGGAAAGCATCAGTCCCAAGTGTGACTTGTGGGCAGTTATAAGTGTGTGAAAACCCAAGGTTATAAGTTAAACTGTTCTGCAACCTTAACTATACAGACATGTACATTTATATGATGGAGTGGGTGCCATGAATAGACTGCTAAGAAAGGGTTAACTCTCAGTGGGTGTCTGCCTTTTATGAAAGGTGTAACGATTTCTTGCCAGCACTGCTGTGTCATGCATTTGGATCTCTTCCTGGCCCTAGTCACCACCTTTGGAACCCTGCCCCCAGGGCTAATCCCCCAGTCATATGATGATGATCAATATCCATTCAGATATTGCTAGGGACCAAGAGATGTGAGGGAACACAGCTAATCTCAGCTACTCTCCATAGTTCCTCAGGACAGGAGTGAGTCCTGAAACTCTGAGGCTTGGATTGGCAGAAGCCCTTGTGAGATCATAATCTGACCCCCAAAGCTATGTCTCTTTTCCCTGACCAATCACCATTAGGGTTTACCTTCTTTCTCATGGACCTGCTGATAAACAAGGAAACCTCATCCATGCTCTGTGTGCGCAGGTCATTCACAGCCACTATGTGATCCCCGTGGTGAAATATACAGCCTAAGTGGCTGGGACCCTTCCAGTGAGAGACACTAGGGAGGGGGAAGAAGAGACAAAGAGCATGAATGGGATTGTTTGGGCCCGCTGTCCAAACACAATTGACTGAACTGTTTCACTCCAACTGTGCTGCATGGCCCTGAACCAAAATGGGAAGTGGTAAACAGGTTAAAAGGGATCATTGCTTTTTGGTCTGATTCTTGGTTTTAACCAAACGGCTTCATCCATTCTAGCTGGTACTTCCAGCGGGGATCTGATTACAGGTCATGCAGCATTGTCCTCCCTTAATCTAAGAGGTCTGGCTTGGGTAGGGTCACCAGGCAGGGCAGGGACTTACCCTGTTTGGTTCTGAACAGTGCGGGGACAAACACTCTGCTGATGTAACTACACTGCCTCTGAGGGAGAGAAGTTAGCTCTTCATTTACCTGAGAGGCTCTTTCCAGGCCACCTTTGCAGCCCAGACGGAACTAAAACTCGGCATCTGAACAGCAGGATCAGAGCGTTGTGGCTGTCCCTGTAAAGGGATGCATCAAAACTCTGCCTCCAACTACCCTTGTGGCAATTTCAGTCAACTCCCTTAGAATCCTTCAGCTGGCCTCTCTTTGCTGCTGATCTCTCCTGGCTTCTCCCGGCGGATTAGCAGCCTGGAAGCCCGTTGACCCCTTGATCTGATGCTCTGTTCCAAAACCGTTGCCAGCTGAAAGCAGCCAAATCCTTTCAGTATGAATTCCCACTAGGGTTGCCCTGGGTATTTAGGTCCAGATCCAAGTTTTGCAGCTGGGCCCCATCTCTGATTCTTTTGTGGTGTTTCCTGTTCTCGCGGATAGGGGCTGAAAAAATTATTTCCTCCAGACGCACAGTCCAGCTGATAAGTGTGGTACATCAAAGCCGTGGCAAGAGCCACTCTTACTGCTGAGCAGCAGTGAAAGAGCAAGAGGCAGCACAGCAGGGGACAAGGATGAAACACTGAACTAATCTTCCACGCGGTCTGTCCTTTACCCTGCTCCTCTTTCCTCTCTGCTACTTTATTGATACTGAAGATCTAGGGAGAGGACTGAGTTCCACACTGCCTACTTACTCTGCAACGCTGCTGGGAGAACTGTGCACCCAACATCCAAGAGTGACCATGTCTGGACTATTCCCAGTGCTGAAAATGGTTAGAGAATACCTGGCTGCCATTATGCTGGGACTCCCACTCAGGTCAGCCTGTCTGAAACACTTTGCACTTACAGTCTGCATTGAACCCTAGGCTCTCTGCCAACACTCCTTATTTAAACCACACCACAGGCATGTGAGATAGCTTTGCTCATCTGTGCATAGTAATATTAACCTGCGGTGCAAAGAGCTGAAGTGATTTGTTTTAAGACACAAAGCAAACCAGCGATTCATCTGGGAGTAGAATCCAAGAGTCCTGCCTCCTAGGCCCTTGCTCCAAATACGAGCCCATAATCTTTCTGATGCTTTGAACCATCAAAACACACTCCCCCACCCCAAAGTATTATCACATTTTCCCACAAAACTGCCTCTTGATTAGTGGTAGACTGGGGTCAGAATCGGACACTTTCTGCATATCACTGAATTTTCCTGGGTTACAGCTTCCCCACCCATAATATGGGGCTAATAACTTGTCCAACCATACAAAATGCTGGGAGATTTTTGGTAGAAAAGCTTTTACTTATTGATATTTAACAAGACGTGTACCCCCTGGCCCTCATAGACTTTAAGGACAGACTGGACCATCTTGCACATCACAAGCTACAGAACCTCACCCACCCCCCTCCTGTAATAGACTGGCAACTCAGCCAGAGGTTACGGAAGTCCTCAAATCATGGTTTAAATACTTCAGGTTACAAAGAAGCTACCATTTACTCTAGTTCAAACCAGCAAGTGACCTACAGAGGAAGGTGAAACCCCCCTAGGTCTCTACCAATCTGACCAGGGGAAAATTCCTTCCTGGGCCCAAATATGGCAATTAGTTAGACCCTGATCACATGGGCAAGATCCACCAGCCAGATACCTGGGAAAAAATTCTCTGTAGTAAATCAGAGCCTGCCCCATCTTCAGACACTGGGGATTTTTGCTGCTAGCAGTTGCAGATGGGCCACATGCCGTTGTAGGCAATCTCATCACACCATCTCCTCCACAAACTTATCAAGTTCAGTCTTGAAACAAGTTAAGTTTTTTTTGCCCCCACCACTTCCCTTTGAAGGCTGTTCCAGAACTTCACTCCTCTGATGGTTAGAAACCTTCATCTAATTTCAAGCCTACACTTGTTGATGGCCAAGTTATATCCATTCGTTCTTGTGTTAGCTTTGGCACTTAAATAACTCCTCTCCCTCTCTGGTATTTATCCCTCTGATGTATTTATAGAGAATGATCATATCTCCCCTCAGCCTTCTTTTGGTTAGGCTAATCAAGCCAAGCTCCTCGAGTCTCCTCTTGTAAGGTAGGTTTTCCATTCCTCTGATCATCCTATTAGCCCTTCCCTGCCCCTGTTCCACTGAGGGTCACATAAACACAGGTGAGTTTACCATACGCATAATGGACAACTGACAAATTATGCCATTCATGCTGATATTAGAATAATAGCCTTTAGGCTAATGCTTTCCCAATGGTTACTACCCCCTGCCTGACACACAAGAAATACCTAGCTCTTATATAGTGCTTGACAGGCATTTACATCTGGACAAGTACCCACCACCATCAGACGTAAAGGCCCTACCATATTTGTCCTGCTGCTTCAATAAGCGTTAGATTACTGGTGACATCAGCATGAGGGATGCAAATATCCACCTCTTGTAGTTGGCTGTCCTCTGTGACTTTGCTGTAAGAGAGGATGTTGTAGACAAGTCAGACTCTACCAATCAGACAACTGAAGCACATACTCACTAATGATAGGAAGTAGAGATGGAAAACATCATTCAGGTCATCTAATCCGTGCCTTCCTTCCTCACCCTTGTGAAAGTTCATTATTGTTCCCTACAGTCTGTCCTTCAGGGCATTATCTAGCCCTACTGTTAAATATTGCAGATGCTGGATTTGTCAGCATTTCTCTTGGAGAATATTCTGCTCCATGAGATCTCACCATTAAGAAGCTTGCCCAAGGTCTAGTTCAGGGGCGCACAAATGTTTTGGCCTGAGGGCCATATCGGGTTTCCGAAATTGTATGGAGGGCCCGTTAGGGGAGGCTGTGCCTCCGCAAACAGCCAGGCGTGGCCCAGCCTCTGCCCCCTATCCGACCCCCCCCTGCTTCTCACGCCCTGCTTCTCGCCCCCTGATGGGCCCCCTGGACTCCTGCCCCATCCAACCCCTGCCGTTCCCTGTCCCCTGACCGCCCCAGGAACCCCTGCCCCTGACTGTCCCCCCACCACCCCATCCAACCCCCCTTCTCCTTCCTGACTGCCCCCCTGGGATCCCTGCCCCCATTCAGCCCCCCGTTCCCCGCCCTCTGACTGCTCCAACCCCTATCCACACCCCTGACCACCACCCCAAACTCCTCTGCCCTCTATCCAACCCCTCCTGCTCCCTGCCCCCTTACCGTGCTGCCTGGAGCACCAGTGGCTGGTGGCATTACAGCCACGCCACCCAGAGCACTAGGACAGGCAGCCATGCCGCCCAGCTGGAGCCAGCCACGCCACCACGCAGCACAGAGCACCAAGTTAGGCTGCGGCTCTGCAGCTGCGCTGCCTGGCAAAAGCTTACAGCCCCATTGCCCAGAGCATTGCTCCGGCTGCGCAGTGAGCTGAGGCTGCAGGGGAGGGGGAACAGCAGGAGAGGGGCCAGGAACTAGCCTCCCCAGCCAGGAGCTCAGGGGCTGGGCAGGAGGGTCCCGCAGGCCGTAGTTTGCCCACCTCTGGTCTAGATGATGGGGAAGGTGTGGCTGTTATCTATTACTAACACAGTACCTCCTTTCTCCTTGGATGAGATAGGTAAAATAGGGGGTTTAATAGGCAGACTCTTCTGGCTCTGATCTTGAAAGGCGTTTAGATGCGTAACTCCCATTGATTTCAATGCCTAAACACCTTCTAACGCTTTTACTGCTGTTTTGTGCTAGAAATCACACTCTTCACTATCTTGCAAGAGACAAGGAAGCAGAGAGAAAACTTCTAATTGTGCATATTAATAAATAAAAACACCACTAGTAAACTCTTTCCAAACACGATCAGGGCTTTCATCTCCTTCCTCAGCCCAAAACAGACCCTAAAGAGCAACAGCACCTACTCTTAAAAGTGTTATGCGGTGTATTTGGTTTTTAAGACCTGGCCATCGCAAAGTCAAAGCTCACAATTCTTACATTCATCCATTTCTGGCTTGTGTGATATTGACTAGAACAAGGAGCAATGCGGCTATTTAAGTCCATAATAGCTATCTCAAAGATCTGGGCCTAATGTGATTACTTTTAAAGAGCATTCTATTACATATTTCAGCCCAAAACATCCTTACTTGATTATTATAGATAACTGAACCACGGATAGTGACGATGCATTTGGCTTTCTCTCTTCAGTTAGCTGCTTATTGGTACTGCTTTGCATGAGCTGTTGTTGGTTTTCATCTGCCTCGCAGTTTCTTAAATCTATGCTATTTTCTTGGCTTCTGGGAAGGGTCAGGAATTCATCACTTCTGCATGTGGGCTGGAGTTTCTCTTCAGGCAACCTAATGAATAAGAACGCTAATAAAAAATGCACAGGGCTGGCATGTCAAGTCACGGTTACTCTTGTTGTGTTTGAAGTTGTGTCAAATAGATGTCAGTGAGGCAAAGAACAAGAAGTTCTTGTAGCAAATCCAATGGCCAAAATTACAGCTAAATGAACTAAACTAGCCTCCTAAAAATGGAGCATAAAAACCAAAACACTTGCAATATTGAAAGAATATTTATTAAAAATGAAAACTATTCCAAGCAACTTGGTTTAACAAGGAAAGGAAGTGGAGATTGTTGGCACTGCAATATACTGGCTTGTGGGAGCATGCATCATTAACCTCTACTGGATACAATGTGTCAGACC
The DNA here is from genome assembly GCF_965152235.1 of Eretmochelys imbricata. Lineage (NCBI taxonomy): Eukaryota > Metazoa > Chordata > Testudines > Cheloniidae > Eretmochelys > Eretmochelys imbricata. The sequence continues at coordinate 113,953,420 of NC_135578.1, forward strand.
TGCTCAAATGCTTGTCAGATTATTTGTTGCACCTTCTAGTGGCTGGAGGCCTGAAAAGAGTACCAATTAGTACCAACAGTTAATGGAGAGATCCTTTAACTCAAATGGGACAGACTTGTGATCTGGAGTGCAAGGTCTTGAGTTCTATTCCCAGTTCCACATATAATATTAATATAAAATGTGCAATTAAATAATATAGTAATGAACTGGTGTATATGAGTGTGTACAGACTACTGTCTTCCATTGGAGAGAATCAGAATTGTTCATCTGTGTGTCACAAGTATTAATGACAACAGCCAATGGAAATTCTCCTATAACTCAAGAGTTAGGGGCCTAATATTTTGGAACTGGAGGATCTGACTTCTATGCTGTTGTCACTGAAATTCTTAGTGGCCACCCTCTGGTGCATAGTGAAAGCTGTGAAGTTTCTATGTGACCCTGGATTAATACTCTGCACTTCTGTACTGTCTTTCATGTGACAATACTGATGCATATTGCAAACATCAAGCAAACATCTATGAAGTAAGTAATATTAGACCTGTTTTATAGGTAGGAAAATTGAGGTACAGAGAGGTGACTTGTCCAAGATTACCCAGCGAGGCAGAGGCATACCAGGAAACAGTTCTTTTTTAACAACATTGCCTGCTCTAATGAGCGTCTGGCTTGGGTGTCTGTGAATGTACATGGCTGCAGATGTTACATTGTTTAGCCCAGAAAAAACATCAGTCAACTTCTTACAGTGCCACATTTTATTCTGTGTAAGCCTGTCAGGATGTCATAATATATAAATTTCTGAAGTGAATTTGATTTTCACTCTAGTAATCTCTCCCCCATAGCCAGGGGTGAAAGTAAGTTAAAGGATTTATGGGTACGCCGGAGTCCTGAGCAGGGGGCGTGGCTTAAACTGGAAGAGACATGGCCTCAACAGGAAGAGGCAGGGCCTTAAATCTTGATTTAAAGGGCCAGGGCTTCATCTGCAGTAGTGGAGACTGGAAGCCCAGGGCCCTTTAAATCACCCCTGAGCTACCAGCTGCAGAGGCAGCTGGGAGCCCCCAGAGCTCCTCAGTGATTTAAAGGGCCCAGGGCTCCAGCTGCTGCTACCGCAGCGGAGCCCCGGGCCCTTTAAATCACTGAGGAGCCCTGGGGGCTCCCGGCTGCCACCGCTACCTTGGGGCTTTGGGCTCTGGCAGAGCTTTAAAGGGCCTGGGGCTCCGCTGTGGTAGCAGCTGCTGGAGCCCTGGGCCCTTTAAATCGCTCCCGAGCCCCGGGGCTCCCAGCCACCTCTGCAGCTGGTAGCTCGGGGGTAGCAGCGGCCAGGCTCCATCAGGAATTTAAAGGGCCCTGGGGCTCCAGCCGCTGCTACCGCCCCGGCCCTTTAAATCCCTGCCGGACCCCCACTGCCACTACCCTAGGGCTCCAGCACCAGGGCTCCGGCAGGGATTTAAAGGGCTGGGGCAGTAGCAGTGGCTGGAGCTCCATGGCCCTTTAAATCCCTGCCGGAGCCCCGCCACCACTACCCCAGGGCTTTGGCAGCAGGGCTTAGGCGGAGATTTAAAGGGCTTGGGGCTCCGGCAGCCTCTACCGTTCCAGCCCTTTAAATCCCTGCCTGAGCCCCGCCGCCACTACTCCAGGGCTTTATATTGCCGTCGGGGAAAGCCGGTCCTGGTACAGTGCACCGGCTCTCGCCAGTATGCCATCCTGGGGCGTACCGGCTTACTTTCACCTCTGCCCATAGCCCCAAGAAAGCCTCTCCCAAACAGGGTGCGTTCTGTAGATTTCCTCCTGTAGACAGCAGGAATGCAGCTCTGATCATATTGTTACATTGTATTGATTTTTAAATACTAAAAGAAAGTGCTACCTACAGAGGTTTCATCAACACGTACAACTTCCTGCTGAGATGATCCTCCTTCTGCATTGGGTTGTGTGGTTGAACTGGGGGATCAGACTTCGATAGCTCACTTTCCAGCTGTTGACAATGAAAAACAACGTGGGAGGTAAACATTTTCTCTCTTCATCCACCAAGGAGTCCCCTCAGCTTCTTTATGTAGGGTCCATTTGTGCTGTATTGTGGCTAATGCAGCTCAGCCAAACCTCAGTTAACCAAAATACTCTGCTAATCCAAGCTCAGATGCATTCCTTCCCAAACCAGTGTGCACTACATTGTTCTTCTCTTCCATCTTAATTTAACTGGGGGGAGGGATAGCTCAGTGGTTTGAGCATTAGCCTGCTAATCCCAGGGTTGTGAGTTCAATCCTTGAGGGGGCCATTTTGGGATCTGGGGCAAAAATTGGGGATTGGTCCTGCTTTGAACAGGGGGTTGGACTAGATGACCTCCTGAGGTCCCTTCCAACCCTGATATTCTATGATTCCTGCTAGCCAATGATTTGTGAGTTAGGTTCTCAAGCAATCTTGCTACCATTGGGTTTGGACAACTGAATATTCTTTTGGAGCAGGATCAACAGAGAAACCTACCTGATGTGGCTTACCTGTGCTAGAACACTGCTTGGAGAAGCATAATATTCTTCCCCCTTCTCTCCGGTGTTCTCATCTGAATCCAGCAGCAGCTGACGTTGGCTGGTCTTTTCAGAATTGTTATTCTGTTTAAAAAAAATGCTTCCATGTTTAATAGGACATTACATTATCTACATCTGACATATTCTTTCCATTTCCTTGGGAAAAATCCATTGGGAAGGGTTGTGGGAAGACTTGCTCCTCAAAGGCAGAAATAATAACACCATACGTCTGACTTCTGAACAAGGCTTCTGTCTTTGCCCTCAGTTATACACTCAATCAGCTGCAGGTGCAAAGCTGTGAGTATTAATATCATTTACTGTAGATATCTAAATAGCTGATTTGTGGATGCAATGTTTGTACCCACCGTTGCCTGCCCTCGCAAATGACTGCATATGCAGAAATAGCTGCTGCGTTCAAACATCAGGTCTAATGGTCAAAAATTTACACAGGATCCCGTATGGATGTTGTGTCCCTTGTGCACACTGGGGCCCCAATCCTCAAAGTTATTCAGATGCTTAACCCCCTTGACAACAATGGGGGTTAGGGGCCTAAATATCTTTGAGAATTTGTACCTGGGTTCTTTGCTCCACACCCAGTCCTGATGTCCTCACTTAAACAAACACCCTCATTGAAATCTAGAACTGGTTGAAAAGTGTCAACTTTTTTCAATGAAAAGGAGACATTGTTCATCTTTGATCCCCTCTGTTAAAAGCAGTGGGCGTCTTGCCTGAATAAAGAGTGAATTATTGGCTAGACAGCAGTTTCAGCTATTGACTTGCAAAGCTCAGTGAGCTGGAAGCTATGCCTGGCTATCTGAGAGTAGAAATTGAGCCCAGTATATACTGGATGGTTTGCTTTGCCCTCAGTAGGAGCTAGCACAGAATGGTCCTTCATAAAGACCAGGAGTATTTAACAAGTCATGGAGGAACAAGTCACTTCTTCAAGCTAAATCCGCCATCTCTACATTCCCTCCCCCTCTTGATTTGATTGTCCTGCAGAGTATAATTAGTATTTAGCTTCTTATCAGAAAACCTCTCCATGCCATGTTTGATGCATTCCTTCTTTATCTCTCTATTACATCTTCCATGGCAATACATTTTAAAGCTACTAAATGTGCCACTGAATATATTACTGTTTTCAACATAAAGCAAACTAATTACACTCTTTCTTTCAGGGAAAAGGAGGAAACTGGCATTGAACAGAAATGAGGAATGACCAATCGATTTTTGTGCCTTGTTGGTATTCACTGATTACAACACAAAGGCTGGCACTTATTGGAGCCTAGAGTCAACACAGGTCCAAGAATGTTCCCATAGAAGCCAATGGGAGCAAAGATGGGACTCTACAGTCCTGATCTAAGGTCCACTGACGTCAGTGGAGACAGACCCTCCCTTGTCTTCAGTGGACTTTCAATCAGGCCCTAAGTGAACAAGGTGCCTAAAGGCTTGATCCTGTAGGGTGTTGAACATTCCAGTGAGAAGCTGAAGACTCTCAGCTCCTGCTGACTTCAGTGAGAGTTGAATGCTCATCACTAGTAAAGGGAAGAGTAACCACCTTTCTGTATTCAGTGCTATAAAATCCCTCCTGGCCAGAGGCAAAACCCTTTCTCCTGTAAAGGGTTAAGAAGCTAAGATAACATCGCTGGCACCTGACCAAAATGACCAATGAGGAAACAAGATACTTTCAAATCTGGAGCGGGAGGGGGACAAACGGTTCGTCTGTCTGTGTGATGCTTTTGCCAGGAACAGATCAGGAATGCAGTCTTACAACTGTTAGTTAGTAAGTAATCTAGCTAGAAATGCGTTAGATTTCCTTTGTTTAATGGCTGGTAAAATAAGCTGTGCTGGATGGAATGTATATTCCTGTTTCTGTTTCTTTTTGTAACTTAAGGCTTTTCCTAGAGGGATTCTCTGTGTTTTGAATCTGATTACCCTGTAAGGTATTTACCATCCTGATTTTACAGAGGTGATTCTTTTACCTTTTCTTTAACTAAAATTCTTCTTTTAAGAACCTGATTGATTTTTCATTGTTCTTAAGATCCAAGGGTTTGGGTCTGTGTTCACCTGTACAAATTGGTGAGGATTCTTATCAAGTCTTCCCCAGGAAAAGGGGTGTAGGGCTTGGGGGGATATTTTGGGGGAAGACGTCTCCAAGTAGGCTCTTTCCCTGGTCTTTGTGTAAGATGCTTGGTGGTAGCAGCATAGGGTTCAAGGACAAGGCAAAGTTTGTACCTTGGGGAAGTTTTTAACCTAAGCTGGTAAGAATAAGCTTAGGGGGGTCTTTCATGCAGGTCCCCACATCTGTACCCTAGAGTTTAGAGTGGGGAAGGAAGCTTGACACTAGAGCTGGCTGGAATTTTTCAAGTAACCATTTTTTTTGGTCAGACGCTAACTTGTCAAAACTGAAACAGTTCATGCAAGATGGGTCATTTCTGACCAATTTATCAGTTCAAAATATTTAAAAAACAAAACAAAACAGTTTTGAAACTGTCCGTTGTATTTTTGACATTTTTGAAGTGAAAAATTCCAGTTTTTTGGTTCAAAACAACGTTTTGTTTCAAATTTTAAGCTAATTATAGTTTAACTTTTTTTTTTTTAAATAAAAAACCATCACAAAATGGAACATTTAAAAAAAGTAAAAATGAAACATTTTGATTGAGCTAAACAGAATTTTCTGGGGATCGTTGAGTTGTGAACATTTGAGGTGGTTTTTTGTTCGTTTGTTTGTTTGGGGGGTTTATTTATTTATTTAATTTTGCCCTGATTTGGAATGGGAATCTCTTTTGAAATCTCAGATTTTTCTGGGATGGGAAAACTATTTCCTTCCTAGCTCTACTCCTTACCTTCCAGGATTGAGCCCTAAATTACACCAACACATGTGTATCTAAATTCTCTCTTGCCAAACAAATGGAATAATCTTATTAGCTATTATCACAGATTCAGGACAAAAATGTAATGCAGAGGATATACTGCAGCAGTGCTGGATTTCAAAAGGCATTTGATATAGGCCCTGATTCAGCCACGTGCTTAAGCATACACCTAACTTTAAGCACTTGAGTAGCGTCGTTAACTTCAGTGAGAGTATTTATATGCTTAAAGCTAGGCATGACTTGAGTACCTTGTTGAATCCAGATCATAGTGGCACATCATAAAACTAGGAAGAAATTGGATAAGTACCACGCAGATTAAAAATAGCACAAAGTGGGATGTGAAACTGGCTGAATAGCGATCAGTGGTGTTCCCTCACCTGGAGTGCCTATCAGGAGTTCTGCCAAGAATATAAGCCCTTTTGAGTCCTTTTCATTATGTGTGTTGGCAGTGCCTCGCACAGTAAGACCCCCATTCTGAGTGGGGCCTTTAGTTGCTACTGCAATACAAGTAATAAAATCATAATAAATAGCTTAATCCAAGGAGTTAGTAGCAGGGAGTGGGAGTCAGGACCTGGGTTCCTTTTAACATATTCATTATTTAGAGTATGTAAATTCAACTTGGAATTAGCTGTCATGGGAACCAGAGGGACAACAAAGAGATGGGTCCCTGGCCTCAAAGTGTGGAGTGACTTGGATAGATTAGGGACTGGATCCTGCAAACCCTTACTCAGATGAATGAGTCCTTACACAAGTAGACCCAGTCATGTCTATTTGTGAGAGTCAGAATTAATTACCTGAGGAAGAGTTTACAGATCAGGGCCTACAATAGTGAGTCACTAGTAATTCACTACAATCTAATACCAGTAAATGTAGAGTCATGCTTCTAGAAAAGGAAATAAACACAAAAGTACAAGCCAGGAGACAGCTTTCCAAGTAGCAATACGTGCAGGAATGATCTGGAGCTGATAATATTGTACTAAGAAATTTACTACCTCTTACTATCAAATAAACCATGATGAATGCTATTCCTTGTTAGCTGTTGGGCAAGGCTATTCATTGTACTTTTTGCATAGTCTCGAACAGAAAACAGAGCTCCCCCAATCCAAACTGAAGGTCGTGTGAAGTCCCTGTGTGCCCCACCTCTCCTGTCCACAGTCCTCCTAGTCCATCAGCCCAGAACTGGCACCCGCAGCAGAAAGGGACTTCTATGCTGCCTGTTACACAACAAGGGCCCAGCATTTTGCTCCAAGGCAATACAAACCTGAGAAGGATTAGCAGGTAAAAGAGAAGTGGGTGAGCCAGAGGTCTGGTCTGCACACAAAATAGCACCGGTTTAACGAGTGGTGTAATTTTCATCTGATTTAGTTAAACTGGTGCAGCTGTCTATGTGTAAACACTCCTATTTTAAGCCTGGCTGAAATCAGTTAAAGGTGTAAGCTAAACCAGCTAAACCAGGTTTATGCTGATTCAAGAGTATTCATGCAGGGCTGGGCACCCAGTTTAACTAAAGAGGTTTTTAATCAATTTGAATTAAACCAGTGCCAGTTTTGTGTGTAGGCAACCCCTGAGAGATGCTTGAAAGACAATTCAGGAAGAACATGGGCACAGTCTACAACTACGTTAGCAAGGGCAGAGCCTCGGCTTGCGTAAAGTTGTAACTCCATTAAAATCAATGGAGCTGTGACAACTTGCCCCCACTGTGAGGGAATTCTCAGTCATGCTCTCAGAAGGGGAAGGAGCAACTGTTAGAGCTACACAAGAAAGAATCACAGCCAGTTAGAAGAGGTTAACAGTCGGAGCCAGCTAGACTTGCTAGGGGGGTGTTGAGTCACCGTTCATACAGATATTCAGGGTAGATGAGGCATGACAATAAAGCTAGGTATATGCTGCAGCTTAAATCACCTCACTGAGCGATGTAAGAGACACTGACATAAACACCTGGGTGGACAGCATTATGTTGGTGAGAGAGCATCTCCCCGCAACAGAGCTTGTGGGGCTGGAGTAGTTAAGCCAGTGGGAGAGCTCTCTCCTGTTGGCTCAGAGCAGCGCATGAGAGACCTGACAGCACCGCAGCTGCATCGGTGCAGCTGCGCCACTGTCAACTCTCTAGTGCCCCAGGTTCACGAGCATCCCTGCAACCTTTCCATGTGTAAGAGGCGTTACAGGCCCTGCTAGCCATGCTCACCAGACTAGGACGAAGAGGCGCCGGTGAGCTCTGGCGAGGCTGCTGTTCAGGGAGACCGCGAGAGCCAGGATCTGAGTGGGGCCTTTTCTTGTCGTCTGCGGGATCTTCCACCTGCACACCAAAGGGAAAACACTGACACCCTGTGCAGAGAATTGCAGCTGTGTTATTGGTGGGGGGCGGTTGGTAACAGAGCACGGTCTTCGTTACGCTCCCTCTGGACCTTTGTTGCGCTGCCTGTTCGTGTGGTACTTTGCGACTCTACTAAGCACTGCTTTCCTGGCAGCTATTCATTTGCTTTCCCTAGACAAGTCTAGAGGCACACCTGGAACGCAGCAGTACTTTTTTCCTTTCTTTTTAAATATTGAGGGGGAAGCGGGATTGACAAAGGACAGTTTGGTGCCCCACTCCCATAGGAAGTCAATGGAAGTCGGACACCTACCTCCCATTTGTGCCTTTGATTCTCTCTTCAGACCTTAAATCCTAACCACCAATCAGGAACTTCACAGGTGGCAGCCGGGGAAGCATCCTGCACTTGGCTTTGGTAAGATGTGCCAACCCTGATGTGCTAAAGGGGACCTCCTTTAGGGATGGGAGGGTCGTTCAGTCTCCAGGCTCATCATCCTTGGCCCATTTGCTGAAATAGCCAGTGAGGTTTCCAGCTGAGGCCATCACCATCCTAAACCCCAAAATTTTCTTAAATGCCGATAGGCCAGACAGCAGGAGCCTTTTATCGGAATTCCCTCACATTCGAGCCTTAACTTCTACTTTCCAATCCCAAGAGAAAGCAAAATGTTCCTGTCAGGCCACTTGCCCGAGTGCAAGCTGCCCTGAGCTCAAGAGAACTTCCTTTTCACTGAGAGGTTCAATTATACACACCAAGGATCACATGTAGTACTAGCAGCAGACTCATTAGCAATAGCTCCTTACTTCAGTTTTGTTGCAGTCACTCGGAATCTCCTCGTGGGTGCTCACAACTGTTTCATGAAAGGCTGGTGGCGAAGACAGGGGCCGACCTTTGCTTCTCTGAGCTGCAGGATTCTGGTTCTAGGAGTTCAGTGACAGCAGTATGAGGACAGATGGGTCCATGGACAAAAATCTGCTCTTAGAAGCCCACGTGGTTCCCAGTGTTGCAGAGTTTTAGCTCCAAGGCTCAAGAAATGAGAATTAGGGATACACTGTCATTCTGAGAGATGAAGGGTGAAATTCACCCCTGCACAAGGCCCATGTACTCTTTAGGTCCTGTGCACTTTACTTCTACAAGTACATGTTTCCTAATGAACAAGAGATTCTTTAGCGTTTAAGTGGGTCTTAAGTGGTGAGCAGGCATTGTGCGGGGCCTCTGCACAGGGGTGGATTTCACCCTAAAGGAATCTCTTGTTCATTAGGAAACCGGTGTTATAGGGAAAGTGCACTTAATATACTTAGGGTCTAAACCAGTAAATTTCAATGTATAGATTCCCTCTCTTCACAAGTTACTAATGAAATTACAAACCGCTCTTTTTAAAGAGGCTGATTTGTGCATGTAACAGCTGACTCTTCTGGTACTATAACGTCACCTGAGCGGAGAAGCCATCTTCTTTTACCTTCATGCGGGCTGAAGACAGGGAAGTGAACCAGTCGTCAACTTGTTCCCTGTGGGTTGGAATGATGAAACGAAAAGTTCAGTATTATCATGCACAAGAGAAAATAAATGGTGCATCTCTGTCTTCCTAATAACCTAAACCTACATCCACTGATGTCAATGATGGTAGATTACTGCCTTAGGGGAGCTCACTCTGCTGTAGTGTGGTGGCCTTAGGGAATGGTAGGAGTGTGGCCAGCAGACCCAAAAACTATGCAGACCCATTGGCCAAAACGTCCCCAGAAAGATTGGTTCTGTGAGGAGGCTCCTGTTTCTGTAGGCAGCCCATTCAAAACCAAGTTTGGGCTGTGCATAGGAGCATATGACTACAGCCCATTACACAAAGCATTGGCTAATAAAGGCCAGTGAGATTACACAGTGGAAAGATGGTCTCTAAAAGCTCACTTCTGGCATGCGTGGAGAATTCCTGTGAGGTGCGTCTCAGGCTCCACACCATGGTCACATTGTAAGACAACTAGGAAGGAGACGCTGCATTTTGTTCACAAGTAGGACCAATTTGATGGGCTCTGGAACTTTTCCCACTAGATGACTTAAGGGAACAATGCACCGCGTGAATGCATGCTTGAATGATAACTAGGTATTTGGTGTTTTTTCTCTTTGGGCTTAGGCATGTTCTTCCTGCTTCGCTTATGAGTACAGGGTACCATCCTGCAGTACTTACTTTGATGAAAAACACTCTCATTGACACAGCAGCAGGAGGGGAAGAAAAGGGAGAAAATCTGGGGCAAAGCAGCTGGGAGCCCCTCTACAAAGCATGCTCCCTCCTGATCAAATTTCTATTGGCTGCTGAAGCAGCATTAATTCCTGTTCTTTAAGAACAACAGAACATAAGAACGGCCATACTGGGTCAGACCAAAGGTCCGTCTAGCCCAGTATCCTCTCTTCCAACAGTGGCCAATGCCAGGTGCCCCCAGAGGGAATGAACAGAACAGGTAATCATCAAGTGATCCATCCCCTGTTGCCTATTCCCAGCTTCTGGCAAACAGAGGCTAGGGACACTATCCCTGCCCATCCTGGCTAAAATAGCCATTGATGGACCTATCCTCCATGAACTTATCTAGTTCTTTTTTGAACCCTGTTACAGTCTTGGCCTTCATAACATCCTCTGGCAAAGAGTTCCACTGGTTCTTTCTCTGTTTTCCACCTGTGGAGTGGGAGTAGGTTCTAGGTACAGTGGGGACATGTGTGGGAACCAGGCAGCTAGGGTTCAACTCCTGAATCATTCCCCTACAGTCTATTCTCCCTCTGGACTCTAGAGAATGATCCTGCCCTATTTCCCCCAGGGCAGGCATGTCCCCTACAGTTGATTCTCTGTGAGCAGGGCTAAGAATTTCTTTCCCCATGGATCCCAAGAGACACTTGTTCTGGTGGCTATGCCCTCTGCCATCCCCCCACCCTCACCACAAGTACCTGTCCTTCCCAATGAGGTAGTAATCCCTGCTATTTGTGCTGATGGATATCACTTCCTCAGGGTGGCATTTGAACATCTTCCTTACTGCTGTCATCTTCTCATAATTACTTATGCCAATCTCTATATTTGAAATCCTGTTGGACATGCATATGAAACATTTACTTACATAAGGCTTATCCCATACATTGATGCACACTGTGAAATGATCATCCATAAAAGCCATGAGGATCAAAGCCTTCCTGATCATTTCTATGCTCTTGCTTCAATAACTCTTCCTCTGAGATTAATGAATCACGTTTACTATGGTGGTTCCTCAGGGCCAGCCAAGAACAGGCCCCCACTTTGCTAGGCACTGTTGTAATGATTACATGTTTTAAAACACAGCCAACGTTAACAATAGAGCTGGCTGAGAAATGTAAGGTCTTTCCACAGAAAGGGTTATGCAAAAGTCAATAAATACATAAAATAAAAATGTCCTGGGTTTTCAATGGAAATGCTCCCACAATGTTTGTTTTTCGAAAATGGGGGAAAATTCAGTTTTTGGAACCTGAAACTGCTATTTCTTCCTTCCTTCCTTCCTTCCTCTCCCTTTTTTTTTAAATCAGAAAATTTTAAAAGAAACAAAAAATATTCATCAACTAGAGGTGAAAAAAGCTACTTTTATATTCGTAAAAGAAAAAAAAAAACACCCCCCACAGCTTTCTGGGTAGAATTAGTCTGTTGTTACAGCATTCAAAATAACCCTTTTGATTCAGCTGGCTGGAAAGTTTTCAGACATAAAGAATTGCTTAAAGAGAACTGCACTGTTTGCTTTCTTATAACGAAGAAGCACAACAGAAATATGAGGCCTGTGGGGGTGGGGGAAGGGCCCATCCACAGGTCTTTGAAGCCAATGTAAAGACTCTTGTGCACTTCAGTGGGCTTTGGATCAGGCCCAAGGTGCAAAAACCATTGGAGAATCTTTATTGTTTCTGGGCCCGATCCTGCATTTCTTATATATCCCAAACACCCCGGGCTAGAGTGTGATTGGTTCATGTACACGCAGCCAAAGGCCGGAGAGAGTGCCCAACGAACCTCCTTTGCCGTAGCCTGCCCAAAGAAGTGTGCCTGGTGCTGTGCAGTGACTAATCCCTTTATGCACTGCCATGGTCGCGTGCTATCCCAGTGTGGGTGGGAAGAGGCAGGGCAGCCTGTGCTATCGCCCATATAATCCCTCCCTGAGCTCCCCACAAGGGGCCACTGCCTAATTGACAAAATTAGGTCCTGCTAGGACTATGTAGGTATCTGGAGTGCACAAGGAGTGTGGGATCAGGCCTAGAGTGTGTATCCAGCTGAAATGCACCAGCCTTGGACCAGTTTCTGAAAGCCCTCCCGAAGCTGAATAGATCCTTCCGTGTAAAGTCCCAGTGTGGAGAAAGGTGCTCTTCAGCATCAGTGTGGCAGAATCCCTTTGTATGTAGGAGTACTTGATGTTGTCCTTGGAGAAGATAAGAGACCTATGACTGTAGGTAATAGAAGCCTTTGTTTTAGCAGTGTGTGCAGCTGATATAATACCTGGATCCTTTACACAGTTGTAGCTTGGTTTTTGTATATATAAATCCCATTAAGTCTATCAAATAATACAACACTTTCAAGCTCATCCAAAGCCTACTGAAGTCAGTGGGAGTCTTTCCATTGACTTGCATGGGCTAAATCAGCAGCAAAAGGTTAAATCTGTGATCTCATTTCAGACTGCTGATGTGTGGTTTAAAAGAAAAAGTGATGAACTTCAGATACCTACTGGTCAATTGCAATGAAACCCTTTATCTGTTGGCCTTTAAGGTACTTCAGGGTGTAGCATCTCTTGCTAGACTTGCACAAGGTAAAACATCGCTTTTTCCAAGAACTCTGCAGAAAGGAAAGTCAGTTTGCCTCTCGATAAAACTCAGAACAGCAGAAATAACAGAGGCGTGTTAAGGGATTGCTGGAGGATGACTAATTTGGGTTTACTGTACCTGTGTAGTGAAAAGCTGAGGAGGTGGGGATTTGATAAAGTCACCGTGCTTGCAGACTTCATCATCCTGAAAAAAGTTGACTTGATTTCCTACCAAACAAATAGAAATGAATGGCACCGTCACTCCATTTGTTGTTAATTAATCTCCTACATGGGCCTGCTTCCAAAGTGCTCCTGAGCACTTGGCTTCTGTGCTTCAGAGGCCATGAAGCCTGTTCAGTGAGAAGACAAGCACAAATAACAGCTATAAAGTGCAAGGTCCAATCACATTCCCATTTATGTTGATTTTATTGCTGCCGACTGCCCCAAAATTGTAAACACAGGGTAGTGATAACTGACAATGTATTGCATTGAGGAGGTGCAAGGGTCTGTGTTAGGTCTGGTCTAATTTAACTTCTTCATCAGTGTTTTGCAAGAGGGAGTAAATAGCACACTAATGAAATTTGCAGATGGCATTCAATTTGGAAGAGTTACAAACACCAGAGAGGACAGAAAATACTTTGGTGCAAGGAAGGAACTAAAAAGAGGAGCGACATGGACAGAAAGTAAAATGGGGAAAATGCAAGCTAATGCCTCTGGGGAAAACAAATCCAAATGCATAGACTCATGATGCAGCACACCACGGCAAGCTAGCTCAGTTTGTGATCACTGGGTGGAATTGATTAATCAAAATCTAACTCCTTCCTATTTAATGTGCTTTGCAATTCCTCCAAATGGGCTGTAGATAAGCAAGTTCTAGTCTTAACTCTTTATAACCTGGAAGCCAGCCTTTAAGATGTAGATTTATTTTTAAGGTGCCCAAGGACTATGTGGAGGCAGCTGGAGAGCCTATAAAGGACATGCCTTCACCCACAGCAAACCCCATCTTGGACCTAGCTAAATAGATAGATAGATATACACACTGAAGTCAATGGGAGTTTTACCATGGCCTTTAGAAAAGACATGAATGTCTTGGAACTACCAAATGTGTCCCCTACTTGTTTGGTTTAGTTCCTTTACACCAGTGGTCCCCAAACTGGGGGGTCTGGAGGAACGTTCGGGGGGAGGGGGTCCAGGCCAGCTCCCAGGAGGGCGGGGAGGGAATGCCTGCCTCAGCTCTGCTCTGGCCCCACTCCCAGCCCCGGCCCCGGCTCCCAGCCCTGCTCCCACACACGGCTGCTGGCCCTGACCATGGCCCAGAAGTGGCTCCGTGGCCCGGCAGCAACTCCACTCCCACACTCGGTCCCAGCCCTATACCCGGCCCTGCCCCAACCTGGGGCCACAACTGCAGCCCCGGCTTCTGTCCCAGCCATGGCTTCATCCCCATTCTTGGTCCTTGGCTCCAACCACAGCTGCAGCTCTGGCCCCAGCCCTGACCATGGCCCCAGCTCCCGACTGCAGTTCTCGGAGGCAGGGAGGGAGTGAGGCGGGCGCAGACAGAGGTAAGGGGGTGCAACATAAAAAGTTTGGGGACCACTGCTTTACACTCTATCCATCTCAAACTCAGTTCAAACCAAGTCTGACAGGAAAAGATGCTGTTTTTTTAGGGGAGAAGGCTGCGTTGGAGCATGTGGTTACTGGAAGAAGCCACAGGGGGTAGAATTATGGCATTAACATATGGTATATGCCAATTTAACCTCTCACTTTTTTGTATGCTGCATTCCTTTCCCGTACGTTCTATGTTGTCCATTGAAATGTCTTTAGGAAAGAGACTTGCCTCATTCCTTCTCTGTGAGATGTCCAGCACCTCATTGGTGGGGATGTTACATAAGAACTGTAATAATTTGAAAGCTGGAACAACTTTTCATTTGACAAATCTCAGTAGATTCTAATTCTTACCTGTGGAGTTTTTTGTAGATTTGAAAGCCATTCCGATTGCTTTGACCTAGAAAATGAAAACAAGCAGAGATTTAGGGCTAGATTCTTTCACCCTGACGTGAGCTGAGCAGTGCCTTTGTTGGCAAGGAACTCCACTGGCAGAATCTAGCGCTTAGTAAAGAAAACACATCACAAACTTTCCCAAAAATGATCACAAATATCTTTTTATATAGGCCAAGTGGATTTGCTTGGCACCAAGGAAACCTACCCAAAGAATTTTACTTTCTGTCCCTTTCACAAATAAACAGCAACTGTAACCATGAAACAATGTTTATTATGATTATTTGTTTCTGGCAGTGCCCAGTGTGATTGGCACTGAAAAACAGAATGATTTTCAATGGAAGTTAGAAAGGTCTGGGCCCATGACACACAGCAAAGGGGGTAGATATGTATTTTATAGCCTGGGTATTTGAGGGAGAACATCTGTTCTCAGTTATCTCGGTATAGATTCAGATTCCTTTTCACTGGAATTACTCCACATTTTCATTGATGTAATTGAGATTGCACTGTGACCAAGAGAAGTTAAGTGATCTGCCCAATGTTATATAACCAGTGAGTAACAGAGAAGGAAAAAGAACCTGTCTAATAGTAGGGTAGAATTTTGCAGAGGTGCTTTGATGTGTATTTCTAACAACATTTAAAAAAATAAGTTTTTAGTAGGACCAGACCTACATCAGAATCCTAATGTGGAACTGAACCCATAAGGAGTTTGGTGGTAGGAAGTGATTTTAGATTAATACTCCATTTGCTGTATTTTTGTTGTTGCTTTAGGTATCGTGCCTTTCAACACTTTTACCCAACCAAGAACTCCATTTCTGCATCATCACAATCACAGCTTTGTCTTCTAGCTATACTTTGCCTTCCTATTTCTTTGCAGTTTGGGCTGACAGCAACAAACTTGTGCCAGCTGGTTACTTTATTGTGTGTATGTCACCACGCTCCATGTGCTGGATGCCTTTGCATTATGTTACAATTAATCATAGAATATCAGGGTTGGAAGGGACGTCAGGAGGTCATCTAGTCCAACCCCCTGCTCAAAGCCTGACCAATCCCCAACTACATCACCCCAGCCAGGGCTTTGTCAGGCCTGACCTTAAAAACCTCTAAGGAAGGAGATTCTATCACCTCCCTAGGTAACCCATTCCAATGCTTCACCACCCTCTTAGTGAAAAAGTTTTTCCTAATGTCCAACCTAAACCTCCCCCACTGCAACTTGAGACCATTATTCCTTGTTCTGTCATCTGCTACCACTGAGAACAGTCTTTAGATCCATCCTCTTTGGAACCCCCTTTCAGGTAGTTGAAAGCAGCTATCAAATCCCCCCTCATTCTTCTCTTCTTCAGACTAAATAATCCCAGTTCCCTCAGCCTCTCCTCATAAATCATGTGTTCCAGTCCCCTAATCATTTTTGTTGCCCTCCGCTGGACTCTTTCCAATTTTTCCACATCCTTCTTGTAGTGTACTCCAGATGAGGTCTCACCAATGCCGAATAGAGGGGAATGATCATGTCCCTTGATCTGTTGGCAATGTTCCTACTTATACAGCCCAAAATGCCCTTAGTCTTCTTGGCAAGCAGGGCACACTGTAGACTCATATCCAGCTTCTCGTCCACTGTAATCCCTAGGTCCTTTTCTGCAGAACTGCTGCCTAGCCACTGGGTCCCTAGTCTGTAGCAGTGCATGGGAGTGCAATTACTTCCACATTTATTGAAAAACAAATCTGGTTTCTTTCATTTGTTTGCTGTTTGTAGATGACACTCTCAGTTAGATACCATTCTGTTCTTTCACTTGGGAAGCAGTTCTCAATAGCTCTAAAAAATGCCACTGTTACTTGTAACAGGTCTGCTTCTTATAACAACTTTGATTTGACCTGGCTATCAGTTATAGCAGCAATAACTAACTAGTCCCACACAAATAGTTGCAATGCCTCCCGTTGCCAGGAAAATCTGAAAGTGTTGCAATTTCCTCCTCTAGTGCTTAGCCAGGTTCCCTTCCAGACTGAGAGATTTAGGTGGCTTCTTTTACTCCAATTTCATCAGACACTATGTGTGACAGTGAAGTGGGTGGTAAGAGATAGTTCTTTATTTTCTGGCCTCCGTCTCTTGACATTTAATTTTTTGGGTGACCCCAACCATATTCCAGGATAGAGATCGAAGCAGTTGACTCAGGTGGCTGCTGTTTCAGGTGGGAAGACAACCCACTGCAAACCTAGTGCCATTAGAGACCTCGAGAGAGAATTTGTACTTTTTTTTTCTTTTTGGAAACCCGTGTGTTTTTTCCCTTGTGAGAGGGGGTTTTGTAGTTAAATGCTATGGTGGAATATCTGTTATCTAATGTACTGAATACGATTTCATCCATTGCCCTTTAAAACTTCAAATAAAAATGTTGGAGCATTGAAAAAAAGAACGCGTAGCCACTTGCATTCTACATCTTAATTTTCATATTACTCTGACGCCCCTTTTGTTTCAATGGACGGCCCAGGAAAGCTCTTTAAAGCCTGATTAACAAAGTCTTCAGAAGGCTGTAACAGTCACAAAAGCAACGTTGCAGGAGTCTACAAAGGGAGCAGGAAAAAAGACTCATCTAAATTTGAGTAAAGGTTAGGCTATGTGGGTAGAAAGACAAAAGAAACTAAATTACAATTGGGCTCTTAGTCATCCACATTATCTCAACTGATATTTTGTAAACAGTTTAATCATTGAGATTAATCATTTTCTTTCATTGGGGTGGGGGCGGAACCTTTTTAAACAGAGAAGATCTCATTCAGGATAGACAATGGCAATTTTATGATTGTACTTCTTCAGGCTTTTGTATTAAGAGATTTGATTTCTTTCAGCCTTTAAAAATGCAAATTAAGTCCTGCAAATGAATTAACATGGAGGTTAATCTTAAACTTCAAACATAACACTGTGAACGACAAACAAGCTGTATTGGTACTTACAGGCAACAGGTGGCTACTGTGTAGATGATCTTAGAAACATGCACCTTTATATGGTCACAGATCCACTGTATCGGTCTCCCAACCTCACTATTCTGTGTTGCTGCCGTGCCCTGTTACTACCTACTTATACCAGTTGACGAAACACAAACAATGTGAAATATGACACACAAGGAAATTCCCAAGCTTCCACCATATGGCACATTTTACCAGAGCAGCTTAGTTGAATGACAAATTGTTCAAAAAGGGGAAATCCAGGAGATTAATATACACTGATTAATTTAAAAAAAATGCATGCTCGATTTAGCCATAAATGTCTCCTAGACAGAAGAAAAACAATGACAATCTTGTTTTCTTGTTTCAGTTTTGCCGTTGGTCTATATTTTTCCTCAGCACAAGCCTGACATTTTGCTTACTCTATCATTCTTTGTAGATAATGTTATTTTACAATCCAACAAACATTTAGGAGTCTGATATAAAAATTTAGAACTGAATGTACAGCCCTTGAAAGATGGTACAGCCTTCCCCACACTACCCTGTCAATGCACTTTCAGCCTGGCATGGAGACACCACCTCAGAGGTGTCTTATACCCATTCATTGGCTTCTCTGCTGAGATATCCCTGCTAGTTATAATGAGTTTTGTCACTCTGATACCTGCCCTCTTAGAACCATGTTGTTCAACAACCCATGTCATATAGGTCACCAAAAGGACCTGTTAAATGGAATATCTCTACCAAAATGCTCTCTGGCTCATTACGACTCAGCCATCCAGTCAAAGATACTGGGTCAGATTCTTTTCTCCTGACTGGCTACTTTTCACTGTTCAGACAGAGTGAAGGAGCTAGAATGTGAACACAGACGGTCAGCTGAGAATTCCCCTGGTGGGAGACTATTTGTGTTTGTAGAAATCACTCAAAAAAGAATATTTGCAGAAATAATTTCAAGTAATACTCCATCTAGACACAGAAATTGGTCCCTATACTTGGAACAGTGTTTTTCCTACAAGTCAAGAAGCCTCTCTCTTTCTTCAAATTCCTCCATAAAACCCTTTTCTTTTGGATAACTTTCCAAAGTTGACCTCCTCTCTGGCATTATCTGCACACACTGTAGGTTTGATCTTTGATCTGTATATTGTATTTGCTGGAATTGGAGTGAAAGATGATTGGGGCTGAGCTTTCTTTCTTTCTCTTTCTTAAGCAGCACATCCACTTGCTATGCTCTCTAATGCTATGGAGGTGGGAGACACATAAGTACCTGAACAGAGCAGAAAGGATAATAACCTCCCACACAGAGAAGCATACATGCAGCCCCTGAAATATCACAATAAATATACATGAAGGGATTTTCAGAGGAGTGTAACACAAAGATTTTAATTCAGGAAATTGTCCCATCTCCTGCCCAAATAACTTGTCTCTGGGTTTCCTCTCAAACCTGGATTTCCCCTAGAGGAAAATAGCAAGTTCTTACAGTCTTTCTTTAAAGGGGTTGGGGGAAATAAAGCAATTAATGTGTTTATATTATGGCTTGAAGCAAAGGCATTGACTTCAATGACCTTTGGATCAGGGCCTAAATGAGAAAGGAATTTGGTTGCATCATCCTTTTCCAGCTCACACTTGGTTTAGCCGCAAAGCAGTCTCACTACTGTTGAGAGTGCCAGGTTAACAGTTCTCCACAGAGAACAGAGGAGTGATTCAACCCCTCTCAGAACAGCACAGCTAGGTCGCTTTTCTCCTTAGCTGGACAGCTGCCATTTCCTCTACTCACCAGGACTTCCCAGACTGTCCTCACTGGTGTCTAATTTCAGATCACTTTGTTGGCAAAGTATGGCTAGCAGCTTTAGTTGTTCTCATATGGAACCAGCTGATGCAGAATCCTCACCCAACCTAACTCCAAACTGGCCTTCCTCACTAGCCCCACATGGGTTGACCTGGAGACCAACTCCACAGCATGTTGGGGATGCACAAAGGGTAGTAAAAAGGGTCTTGCACATCCCTCCTCATCACAAGTTAATTTTATCCCAGTAACTAATATTGCTTGAAATAAGTTTGCCACAGTTGTTCTCTCTTATTTAAATATAATTTTCTACCACTCTTAACCAAGAGCACAACTGGAGCAGGAGAGAGAAGAACTGGTGCTTAAAAGGATGTTAAGAACAATTACTACAATTCGCAGCATCATTTTAAAAGCTTTAAACCCTCAAAGCTAGGCCATGTCTCTTGGCGTCTTTTCGTAGTTCCCAAGGGCATATGCAGAAGAAATCCTTGTTCAGCAGAGGTTGCTTGTAGAGGTTTCACAGTATTCTGTGGCTCTGCCCCCACAGTTTTCCAATTCAGGAGCCTTTGAGACAGCAGAACATTCTATAGGGGAACTTTACTCTATAGGCAGGCGAAATCTCAGTAAACCAGCTACTAACAGGCCATGATGAGCGTGAAAAACTCTGGAAAAATAAATACTGAAAATGTTGAGAGGAGGACGTGTTTCTCTTGATCAAACAGAGGCAAGTCCCTAGTGTCAGGAAGCTAGGGAATGGGATTTAAAAAGAAATGCTTGCTAACTAGTTCCATAAAATGATTAATTCAACTTTTAGCTGGATTAATCACCAGGTCATGAAACTGGTTTGTCTGCTGAGTAAAGGACAGATCTTCAGTTGGTGTAAATTAGCATAACTCCATAAAAGTAACTTGACCTATGCTGTTTTATTCCAACTGAGGATCTGGCCCACCAAATCAAAACCATGGAGAACAGCCAACTCTTCCAAAATACTTCCATGGCATGGCTGGAAAGCTCATGTAGGCAAAGGCACAAAAGACCCATCATCTCTTCTGAAGAGAGGTTGCATTCTGCATTACCACCTGAAATGATGCTCAAGTAGACGTTTGCAGGAAATTTAAATTATTTATTGATCAAGTTTTCCATAAAATATTTATTTATGAAATTCACAGACATGTAGATTTAATTTAAGAAAAAGTGCCTCATTCTGTCACAGCAGTAAGAAAATATATTGAAACTTACAAATTTGGCACTAATATGCATATTTTTAGAAGTTTTCAAGGAACCCTACTGTATATTTTGATTAGGAAAAGAAAGAATACTTCACCCATTACCAGTTAAGTGAACAATTGGTTAGCCTCACATTTTTGGGATAGCTACTGAATATTCATGAGAGATCATATTAAAGAGGAACTCAAGCATTTGCTAGCTCAGATCCAAAGGAAAAAAAGAAAGACAACACAGCAGTTAAAGGCAGTTCTGCTACCTGATTAATGTTTACCTTGCTATGAAGTACTTTCAGTGTATGCATAATGGAACAAACAGACAAACTCAACTTAAATAATCACACTTATTACTGAAAAATGTCATTGTTTCTATTCAACAATAAAATTATGTGTTTTAAAATAAAACCTACTAATGGATTCTTTGTTGATTTTAAAACTATTTCTGAACAAGATACTTCCTAATCTGAATAACCTACATGCAAAAATCAGTAATTTCACTGTTTCAGGTTGCTTTTACATTTTATATGTAGTTTGCAAAAATCTACTTGTGTGATAAGAAAATTGGATGAAAATCTTTGCCACATTAACATTACATTTCTATTTACCTAACTCTCTAAAGATGTTCTCTTTATTTACCTGTCTTGTTTTTGACTTATAATTAAGTAAATTTTAGAGCACTGTAAACCAAGGATATCTGTCACTATTCTTTATTTTTCTTAGAGAAAGAGGTTTATGTCTGAGATCAGAAACCCCACCCCAACTATGGGTTAGATTTTTAAGGACACAAACTGTAATAAGAAGTGATGCATAAATGGTGCTGCTCTACGAAGATTTCAGGGAAGAGCTGTTGTTCCTGGGGAGAAGTAATTTAATGGAAGATTCCCAGAATTTATTTTGCTAGTATTTAATGTAAAAGTTAGACATACTGTTTTCCGGAATTGTTTAACTTCTCTGGATGGACAAAACATTTTTTTTGGTATAACTGTTGAGTTACAATGCACCTTCGCTATCCAGTTATTTAGCATTGAACAGAATGCAAGAAAGGTAACGCCAAGTCAAGAGAAATAACTATTACTCAGCAAGAATCTGAATGTCGATACACTGCAGTTTTTCCATCTTGGAAAAAGATATAGCTCAAGTAGTTCCTACGTTTTACAAGAACAGTTGTTTTTTTTTTTAAAAGGAGGTAGAATTGGAAGATTTGCAAAAAGACACTTGTATATACAATCACCAGATTTCTAATGAAAGCAAGCTAGAAGGGGACACTGCCAACTTATTTAGATCCAACTCAGACTAATTTTGAGCTGCTAGAGGGAACTGTTCTCTGGATTTTAAATATCAATGTTTGTAAATCCACTATTTAATCAATGAGAAATTAAGCAGCAAAAATAAATCATCATCCACAAAATTTGCATTAGTCACA
Source organism: Eretmochelys imbricata (assembly GCF_965152235.1). NCBI lineage: Eukaryota > Metazoa > Chordata > Testudines > Cheloniidae > Eretmochelys > Eretmochelys imbricata. Next base: position 113,975,248 of record NC_135578.1, read on the forward strand.
CCCCAATGCAATCTGTACTCTCCCTGTGCTGCCTTCTAACTGTTAACTAACATTGGTTCCTAGAACTACTGTATGTATAATTATACAGCTCTTCTTAAACATGAAGTAGTAAGTAGAAAGGCTTACACATTTTTAGTGATGCAGTACTAGAAACAATGTGAAGTCAAAAATATCAGCAATCAAATGGAAGGGACAAAATTAGACAGAAAAAAAAAGATTTGTTTTCCAAAACTTCTGAGATGGGGGGAGGGGGGAAATCAAACTATAGAAAATGAAACATAAAATTGAAAAAAGTTACTACAGAGAATTCAACAGCATCCAGTTGAGTGTACAGAGCAAGTAATATGGAGGACAGCTTCCAGTCTTTCTCTGCTGCTAAGTATGGAGGATGAGATCCTCAGCTAGTCTAAATCGGTATAGCTCTATATACGAAAATGGAGTTATGGACTTTACATCAGCTGAGGATCTGGTCCAGAGTTGCTTTTCCTCCTATAAAGCCTTGATTAGGGCTCAGCAATCGGATACATCACGTTTTCCAAATATAAGAAGCCAGTACAAATCATGAGATATGCACCGAGTATACAATAAAATCTCCTGGGGGGAGAGGGGGGAAGCGTGCCCTAACATCAACTCTTTGAATATGCTTTCAGAAGTAAAGTTCTTTAGTGAGCATGGAGACCACACAGGGTATCTGCTTCTTTTCGCTGAAGCGTGGGTCATCCGACTTTGATTCATAGTTTGTGGCCACCATGTAGTTGACCCTGGTGAGGATCTGCATTATCTCAAGTTGTTTCCCATGATCATTTAGCATGGAGCACAAAGACTGCACAAACCATGAGCCTCTCTCTGGGTTCCTCCAGGAAAAATAACCTACAAGGAGCGAGAGAGATAAGAAAGCACATGGATTATCTTTCCTCCCTTATTGGCACGTAGAGGGGAATGGGACTCTGTGTTCAGAAAAGAATTAGATAAGTTCATGGAGGATAGGTCCATCAATGGCTATTAGCCAAGAATATTAGGGATGCAACCTAATGATCTGGCTGTCCCTAAACCTCTGAATGCCAGAAGCTGTGACTGGACAGAGGATGGATTACTTGATAAACTGCCCTGTTCTGTTCATTTCCTCTGAAGCATCTGGCACCAGCCGCTGTTGGAAGACAGGATACTGGGCTAGATGAACCACTGATCTGACCCATTATGGCCATTTTTATGTTCTTATGTCATGACCCACTTTTGAAGCAATTTAGAAAAGAAGCTAATAATTCTTAGCCCTTATACAGCACATTCTACATCATCAAGATAGTATCTATAATTAATTAAGCCTCACAATACCCATATGAGGTATCACTATTACAATTTCACCAATGGGGAAACTGATTTAAGGGATGAAATTTTGTGCTGTGCATCTGAGGATATGCTGTGTTCTGCAGCCTTACCAGCACATGCCCACTATGCCAGGACTTGGAAAGGGTCCTCAGAACACAGCCTTTCAGCTGTCTTCCAGACTACCGGTGCCAGAGAATTTCCCCCTGACTGCCTCTGGAGCTTTCAGAGCCCCCTTTATGACACTCCAGCCCTTTGATGCAGGGTAAATGGGGCAGTTTATGACCTGAGGAGTTTATGATTTGCTCAATGTTGCACAGTGTGTCATCAACAAAGCTTGGTCTAGAATTCAGGAGTTATTGACTTTGATGCCCATGTTCAGTCCACTATACTTCAGCATGTATTTTAAGCAACTTATTTCTGTTCCTTTAAAGAAGTTTTCATGGCCAGAACTTCATTTTCAGCTTTGTAGTCTTTATTTTGTGTACTTTATATTTAACTCCTACCGCCACCAAACATCATAATTCCTATTCCCAGAGCACTACAGATATACAGAATATTTTTTCTTTAATAACACTTTTTATTAAAAAAGAAGAGTAGAACAACAGAGGTAAGTGAAGTACTGAAAGGCAAAGAAAGCTAGTCTGGCACTTCTATTTATTATCCTTTCCACAATAAAATGGATAAACTGTCACTCAGTAAAATTACAAGAAAATATACTTAACAGGCAAATGATTTTGTCCCAAAATATTCAATTTCTTTTACATTTACTTATCCATACTTAGGGGCTGAATTTCTAAAGTTCAGGTGCAAAAATGCATGCCTAATTGCCAATGCAGCCAATTGCATATGGATGTCAGCCTGTCTTTCCCATTACTTACCTGGCACTGTGGAATATGCAAGGAGAAAATCTGCTTCTACTGGAATCTTGTATCTTTGATTGGCATCTGTTACCCCCGTGTTGTTTGCAGGTCCAGAATCTGTCTGTATCCCATCATCAAATGCAGATCCTCTACATGCCTGAAAACATGGTAAAGACAAGAAGAGCGTGTCTAAAATGGGAAAATTGGTCATGTTTTAAAAACTGTTGGTTACTGTGATTTAACTGAAAATTTAAAACAGGACTTTGCACCGAGTATAGACAGGGAAAGTCTTGTTGGAAAGTGTGTTAGTTGATCATCCTGAACCGTAGGGGGAGTCTAGGGTTGACCACAACTAGTGATACATTTTTAAACATGATATATCCTTATCTACACAAAGTACAAAATCCTGTTTAGAACTGGGTTAGTTAAAATATGTTCGCTAACATTTTAAACCATAACCAATTTGGCTAGTCTACTAGTTTATTAGTTTGAGTGTTTGATCAATTATGTCCGTAAATTACTGTCAAGGCTGAATCCCCACTCTGGCACCTCAAGTGCAGGAAGTCGGGGCCCGCAAGGATTTTAAAAATGAATACTTGCCATTCCAGGCTTGTATTACACTCCCAAGGTTACAGCTTCTCTCATCTTGGCTTGGTAAATGCTGACACCACCCAAATGCAAAAAAACACATTTGAACCCAGGAAGGAGCACTTGGGAATTCCTCAAGCCCTTTCACCCCGCCCACCCCTGGGGAAGAGCTGAGAAAGAAAACAAAGGAAATTAGGTGTGGCTACTAGCTAATCAAACAACATACACAAACCTCTTAGGACACCAAAAATCCAATCCTGTTCTTAAAAAAGGTAAATTTTATTAAAAACAAAAACGAAAAAAATACATCTGGAACTTAGGCTTTTTGCTAGATTTTAAAAGAAAAAATTACAAAAATTAAGCTCCCAAAATAGCTTTCTTGGGGGTTCAGCTTAAAGGTTACAAGCAAACAAAAGCATCTGGGGTTACCACAGAGGAGATCCACAAGCCAAAATAAAGAATAAACCTGATCGCATCTAGCTTAGAGTGACCAGATGTCCCGATTTTATAGGGACAGTCATATTTTTTGGGTCTTTTTCTTATACAGGCTCCTATTACCCCCTACCCCCGTCCCGATTTTCCACACTTGCTGTCTGGTCACCCTAGTCTAGCTAAACATTCCTAATTTACTTACATATTTGCGGGGTTTCAAATAAGTAATTCTATGTATGATTTGATGAATTTTCATACCTGGTTCATGCCTTATGCAGCATTCCTGCTTATTGCATTGCTGCTCCGTCTCCTTCTCCGGAGAACAGCAGCAAAGGGAAAGTTTTTTTCCCAATTTTAAAAAGTTCTACCTTCCCAATGGCTCTTTTGGTCAGGTGCCCACTTCCTTTTACTTTACCTGTGGGCTTGTTAACCCTTTACAGGTAAAGCGAGTAGAGAACAGCTACTAAGAGGAATTTTATAGCTAACTTGCTGGCTGGGTGTCCATAAACGGGAGCTACCCGCCCTTTATTTATCACAGTTACAAGAAATGTAAATGTTACTGTGCAGTGTAACAATGAAGTACAGAATTATATGTTCTCCTTAGTACCAAAGTCATTCACTGTCATGCCACTGTAGTACTTTACATGTTTAACATTTATACAATTACAAAATACAAATCCCTTCTTTTTTTAATATTTATTTATTTATTATTTAGCTATGCTGTGTGGTGAGTTGACACGTTGGAATGAACTCCAGACAAGTATTTTTCACCTCTTGATGAAAGCTCATCTCTGATTGAAAGCTGTTACCATTTGATTGCTGTTTGGTAGGACTATGTGCAAGGAATTGGTTGTTTGTACTGGGAAACTGTACACACCACAAGTGTCACTCTCACACTCTTGCTGGCAATCTGCAGAGGGCCAAGAGTCTGAATGCTGTACTTCTTACCCTCCACAACAGGTGGAGTGGCATAGGGAAGATGGTGGAGTGGCATAAGGGAACTTTCACTCCTGCTGCCACCCCAAAATCTACATACTAAACAGATAAATAGGGGGCTTCAGTCCCCTAGGCTGTCAACTGGGCACCTTTCACCAGCACAGCAGGTCACTGACAAGTTTCAGTAAAACATTATTAATTGTATGTATAATGTAATAATACACTATAATAATTGCATGCACAGATTTCTCCTGACAGAATGCAATAGTCTATAGGGACAACCTGTGGTCACAAAAATTTGGACAGTAATGCTATCTGTATTTGGGTACCATCTACAATGTGCTCAGCTCTTCCTACACACCCAGGAAGACAATCCTTCCGCCTGAAGAGCTTGTATTACCATCTAGGAAGAGAAGCAACATACAAGAGCTGGGAGGAGAGACTTGCAATGAAAATATGTACATTTTTACACATTTGTATTATATACACATGTGATATATTGTCAAATGCACAACATCTATAGCCAGCTACCCTCCAATCTACGATTTGCTGGTCAAACATCTTTGTAAACTGGTAACTCTTTTCCTCCCAGAAGTATCTACTTTGTAAGGTTGTTACCTGGATGAAAAATAATTTGGGTTTGCCTATCAGAGTTTTACACTTGTCTCCTCTGAAGAATGTGGTCAGATCCTTGATTTCCAAAATTCCATCAGTGCCATAAATGAAGCCCTCTTCCCCATGGCTTAAAAAGATACAGGCAAAGCAAGCAGCATCACTGTGGTTCTCATCTGCAGCTGCAAATCAAATAACATTTTCTCAGCACAAAGGAAATCGCATTAAATTTAATATAAGTGAAAGAACTATAAACAGCATCTCTTTGCAGCACTAGATGTACAGTGGGACCTTCTATGCAACTCCAACCAGGGAAGTGATTTTTCAGTGCCACAGATTGCATGTGAGGGGAAACAAACCACTTGTGGATAATTGGGAGAGTATCCGGGGAGCAGGGACTGAGCTCTGTACCAGACCCAAGATCTGGGCAGGCAGAGCAACTGGCATAGGCCACTTTCTCAGTTGAGTAAAACCAGGGAATAAAATAGCTCTGAATTAAGGGGAAAAACATGAAAGCTTCAGTCTGTTCTGATACCATGTCTTTTATTATATGGAAAAGTACATCAACACGAGGAACTTGAACTGTTACCTTGCTTGAGTAATTTCTTCATATCATAACAGCATCGATCATTGTACGTAACAACGTCAAATCCTAACCTTCTAAAACATTTAGAAAGCTCTCCAGCATCTTTATCGGTGCCATTGCGTGTAAACATACCTGGCAGAAAATGAAGAACACCACAGCTGGCTACACACAAAGCAAAGCAAATAACTTGAATGGTCACAGGTGACTTTCTAGATTATAATTTACTGCCTAGCTTAGAAAAGAATATGGTGACGTGATTTTGAAACAAACATTCACAAATAACCCCATTATCTTCGGATCCACCTGCAAGATTTTTAGCTTTTATTTAAAATAATGCAAGGTTCAATGTTAAAATGGGCCTGGGCCTGCAAAGTGCTTCGTATCCTCAGCATCTTGCAGAGTAGGGCCTGTGGCCTTCTCTCTCTCTGGTGTGGTTAGGCAGTACAACTCATGTGTACAGCATTCAAAGATAAGAACAATGGGAGGGTGTGGAGAGTTTTTTTTAAAAAAACAAACAAACAAACTTGTTATATTTAAACACAAACAAAACCACAAACCACAAAATGCTTTGAAGTCAGAAAAACTATAGTTAAGGTTTCAACTTTAATTTAGTCCCATGTCCTCAACCTCCCTCCCTTGCAGACCAGAAATCCCCAACAACTCCCATACAAAGGAAATGGATATAAGCTCTTTGAGGCAAGCACTTCCACTTACTATGTTTATACAGTGCTTAGGAAAAAGGGGTTCTGATCTGGAGGAGGCTCCAAGGCACTACCACAATAGAAATGTTATATAATATCACCTTCCCTCTTGTGTGCATTAATAAGGTAATTTGGTTTTGTTCTGTGAAGATATGACACCCACTCTGCGGCATAAACCAGGTAAGGGGGAGGGGAAATCTCCAGATTGTATTGGGAAGACTTACATACTGCTCAATTTGGATTTTCGGCCTATGACAGCATTGGCCCATATGACCGCTTGGGACATTTATAATTCAGGATGGAGGTCATGGAAAAAGTTCAAATTTTACCAACATAGCATGGAAGCTGGGTGCACAGGATAACATGGTAAAGCAAGCTGGTAAGTTCTTTGAGACATGAACCACATGGTATAGCAAAAGGGGGCCTCTGGGCACTGCTGTAGTGGATAGATGTGAAGTAGGCAGAGAAATGGTTAAAGCAATTTCCCACGCAAGAAAAATATTTATCAAAGTTCCATGTCTTTAAAAAAATAAAAAGAAAGAAAAAAGAAAAAAGTGTGTGTGTCGGGGAAGAGGGCTTGTTCATCAACTGATGTTAAAGCCATTGTAAAGAATGTTAATGCAGAGGGTGGGAAACAAATTGAAGCATGAGACAAGCACAAGAAATACCTGTTTGGTCCTCAAAATTTTTGTTGTTTATAATAATACATTTGCCAACTTTCTTGTAGTCCATATTATACTTGAATGTTGGGTTAACAATTCGGCACTGGTTATCGACAGGGGCCTCTGGCTGCTGTTCCTGTCCATTCTTCTTTTTCCTGTGAGAACAAAACCAGAAGGGATGTTGAATGACAGAAATCACATGCTCTGTAGCCCCTTATTTTATTCCAGAATCGCTGCCACCCTACCTTTTTTCTTCTTCTTTTACCTACAGAGTCCTCTATATTCTAGATAGACCTGTAAAGATCATCCCATACAAAAACTCTGACCCTGCATGTCACAATCATCATCCTTTAGTTTGGGAGTCCAGTTGGAACTACAATCCTGCAGCCTATGGTCCCAGTCACAACCTACCAGCCTACTTCACTGCAAACAGTTCAAGGAAGAAATGATTGGGATTTCTTTGGAGCTATCCACTGCTGCTCCCCAAAATCAGCCAGAGGGTTCAAGGAACAGTTCAAGGAAGAAATGATTGGGATTTCTTTGGAGCTATCCACTGCTGCTCCCCAAAATCAGCCAGAAGGTTTTGAGCTGACCTTATGACCTGGCAGGAACCAGTGGACTGACCCAACAGGCCCCTTTGCTCTACAAGCCCTGGGAGTAACAACGCAGGATGAAAATGTTCCCACTCCTAAAAGTAACATACGACCTAGTGACATATGTAAACTTTGTCTGCCAATGAAGTATCAAATGCCTATTATAGAAAGTGAATGTGACTTCAATTTTTGGTTTAAACACCTGTATCTTTAACCTGAGCTAGTGCACTACACCTGGGAACAGCACTCTTCTTATGATTTTCTCATAATACAACAAAATTTTAGAAAGATAAAAATACACTTCTTTCATGTAATTACATACTGTACTTCCTCCTGAGTAATGAAAGACTTCAGTTGTATTAGAGTCAAGAGGACCTTTTCTATAGAGAGATGACAGGAAGATTACTCACAGTTTTTACTGTAAGTGAAGTTTTAAAACAAACAAAACCACGGCAATAAAGTTGTTCCTCTAGCTAATTTTAGGTGGGGGAAGTGTATCGGAAGTTAGCTGCTATTTCAGGCCCTGATTTTACTATAGGTAGAGCCAATGGGGCCTGATCAGTCTGTTGGCAGGGGTCTGGCAGTAGGCATCTGGTGCTGGCAAGGTCTCCTACACAGGGACTACAGCAATGCAAACTACCTGTAGCCTCTGCGCTGCTTATAAAACAAAAGTCAGATGATAACAGTCGACAAAGGGCCTGATTTAACCCCCCCCCGAGGCCAATGGGAGTCTTTCCAGTGACTTCAGTGAACTTTGGATCATATTCAACATCTGAAGTGATGGTCAGGGAGGGGGCAGAGGACCTGAATCAGCAGATCTCTTAGGTTTATCTAGTCCAGTATCCTGCCTCCAACAGTGTCTGTTGCTGGATGCCCCAGGGGAAGGCATATCTCCGGTCCTCAACACTATATTATAGGGGGAAATTTCTTTTTAATACAAAGAATTAAAGGTTCATCATACAAGGATGATGGGCCTATATCCTTGCAATTTTAGCCTAATTAACCTAATTACTACTGCTATTCTTATTCCTCTATCTAAGCCGTTGTAGAAAGTTACCAAGCTATTTGCCTCAACCATATCCTGCAGCAGTGAGAGCTCAAGTTGATTAATTGTTGTCTATAAAAATGCATTTTCTTTTTTCCCCCCCAATTTAAAAATGGTTGCCTTTTAGCTTTGAGTGCCCTCTTGCTCTAGTATTAGGGTCAGGGTAAGCAAGAAACCAGGCTGCTCTTCTTAATGCTATTTGTCATTTTTATATGCAATCTCTTTTCCATTTTTAAATGGTCGTCCTTTAACTTCAAGTGTCCTCTTGTTCTGCTGATAAGGGACAGCACCTAGGAGGCCTTCACTGCACCATTCATTATGGTACTGTACTTCCATCATATTTCCTCTCTCTCTTCTCCTTAGATTACTAAAGCTCCTGAATAGTCTCTAGTTATGCAAAAAGAAAAGGAGTACTTGTGGCACCTTAGAGACTAACCAATTTATTTGAGCATGAGCTTTCGTGAGCTACAGCTCACTTCATCGGAAAGCTCACGAAAGCTCATGCTCAAATAAATTGGTTAGTCTCTAAGGTGCCACAAGTACTCCTTTTCTTTTTGCGAATACAGACTAACACGGCTGTTACTCTGAAACCTGTCTCTAGTTATGGAGACTCTCAAAAGCATTTAATATTTCAAAGTTAAACTTTCTGGTAGTCAGCCATTTGCCTGCTTGATACTCTCATTCCTTCAGATTGTTTGTGGGCTTTGGAAGCAATCAGAACAGTCAAGGCAATTATTCAACTTTGCCCTAAGTGGAGGTACCAGAAAGAAAAGGAGTCCTTGTGGCACCTTAGAGACTAACCAATTTATTTGAGCATGAGCTTTTGTGAGCTACAGCTCACTTCATCAGATGCATACCGTGGAAACTGCAGCAGACTTTATATATACACAGAGAATACACGGCTGTTACTCTGGTACCAGAAAGAGTTATCCACATTTAGCTCCACAATATAGGACTATTAAATTTGACTTTCAAGGAGGGCTTCAATTTTTATTTTATTCTAAAATTATCTTTCCCGTCTGTAATCTGATCCTGTAGTAATACACAAGATCTGGCAAAGATGCTAGGAAAGGCAATTTCAAAATAAGAGCAGAGCATTAAAAATTTTATATCCAGGTAAATGCACAGTATACAGCGTCCTCAACCCATGATGGTTTCAGGCTTATGCAGCTTTTGGTTTTGACAGAAAAAATATTTTAACTGGTTTCCTAAATAAAGAAGCACTGTTGATACATGCAATATAACATCCTCAAGTGGCATCAGCACACAATTATTGTTAATTTACAGGATGCACCCATCCCATGAACATTCCTTGACACACTTTCCCATGGCATCCAGTAAACCCATTGTCTTCCCAACTGCATATAAAAACCTGGACTCTTCCCAAAACCCAGCTATATAGTCCCCATCAAATATTTTAACTGATCCCTATTACAGTGTGAGATCTTCTCCAGACACGCAAGAATGTATTCCATTTCTCTGTTGTTCCTGCGTGACATGTAAGGCACGGTTCTGAGAAGAGAGCAGGACCTGCAAGTTCTGTTGACTTCAATGGAAACCGAAGGGACAAGACAGTCACTCAGTACCTCTCAGGATCAGACCCACAGTGTACTTACTGGCAGTCAACAAAGCAATTCTAGCAAATTCCTCCTGGTCATAGTCCAAGCCAATGCCTGACAAATCACTAAGGAACAAACTTGTGGTGTATGTACATACTGGATCTTCAACCCAGATACCACGGAATCTGTTATTTGACTCCAACTTTTCGATCACCCTATGTCTCCACATACCCAAATGGCAAATACAAATTGCCATACTGGACTAGATCAATGGTCTTTCTAGCAGCAGAAGATAAAAATCTACTGTCTGAGAGAGCCCAATACAAGATATATAAGAAAAAGGTAGAAGAAATTGCATAATGGACAATTATGTAAGAATTTGCCCAGAGGGGAAGTTCCTACCTAAAACTAGTAAGTGAGAAATTGGTTTATGACTGGAAGCATGAACCTTTATAAATGTATAAACATTTTTATCCTTCAACTTGTTTAACTGAGGATGTTCTCATTAGCCATATAAATGTCTTTTTTGTTGTTTGCTTTTACTAACCTCCCTGGTCACAATAATTTATTGTTTCGGGAATTCGGCAGGTTAATTATCAGTTGTGTAAATATGTGTTTCCTTTTACTACTTTTATATTGTTTGCCTGTCAGTTTCAATGGATGTCCCCTCATTTTCCTATTACAAGAAAGATTGAATAGGAACACTCAGTGTCAGTTTCTATTTTTCATATTGCATCACTGAAATCCAAAATCTGCAATTTCCCCATTTTTTTAATTCAACTTTGTCTGGATTAAAAGATCAATGGTATGTTATGGTTGTGGTCTCTCAGCTTTTACATCTAAATTATGCCACAATTCTTCTGTATCACGCCACTATTGGTCAACCTCCATTGGTCAGTCAGCCCAGTCCCCCAGGCATTGCACTCCTCTTCCTCCTTTTGGTCAGATCAAGAGTCCAGCAAAACTGAATTCCCCTTTGGCAACATCAGTTTGTCCACAGGTAAAGACAGAATGAAAACCAGAATGTGCACACTAAGTCCTGGCTTAGGCTTGACAATGGTATTGTGTCTGAGAGTCTTACCTTACAAAGGCTGGACTTACTGTGTCTACCCTGGGATAATGATTACTATTTTTTAAATGAGCGTAATGTTGATAAAAAAGATTAGTATTTCTGCTTGCCCGTCTCATCCTGTTCATCACCCGGTTGCTGAACTTCGTGACGATAGAGATTCACAGGGAGGACATAAAGTAATTTCCATCTTGCTTCACTGTGGATCAAATTACTACTCCAGTGAGTAAAGACCTTGGTATTTGAGCCCATGGGTTTAAACTGCTAGAAAACATTTTTACCATTTAATAGTTAAACATGTCTAAAGACCACTTTTAAGGGGAAAAAGCTCTTTTGCTGAGAATGGAGTCTCTCAGTATTACTGTCTTCTTCTCTTCATGTTAGGCTTCTTTCCTTGGGATATCAATGCCCCCTTCCCCCATTTCCACTGCACTGTATTTAACATTCTCAGAATCCACAAGCTGTGCAATAAGCTCAGTGCATGGACTGTTATCCTTGTGTGCTCTAACGTTTCCTTTTGTAACCCTAGCTCATTTATTTACTCCAATCCATATTGTAGGCTTGATTCTACCAGCCGTGTGTGCATTGAACTCCAGTTGACTCTGTGGGAGCTCTATGCATATAAGACATTAGATCAGACCCTGTGATGGGAACACTGAGCCTTGGGATGGCTCTGGGGGATTAGATTGTTGCTTTGGTGGGTGTGCATGAAAACTCTGTAGGCATGGGGGAAGCAGTTACACCTTGTGTAAAATTAATAAAAAGAAAAGGAGTACTTGTGGCACCTTAGAGACTAACCAATTTATTTGAGCATGAGCTTTCGTGAGCTACAGAAAGCTCATGCTCAAATAAATTGGTTAGTCTCTAAGGTGCCACAAGTACTCCTTTTCTTTTTGCGAATACAGACTAACACGGCTGTTACTCTGAAACCTGTAAAATTAATATGGCTAATATAATGTATGGAGGTTAAACTATACGGAAGGAATGTGCATTTTCCCAGGACGTGTGCAGTGTATATTGGAGAAAGAGTAAAAGAAATGCAAATAAAACATGGTACTTAATTAAAATCCTATTAGGGCTCTAAAAGAGGCCACAGTAGGTTGTGCTTTCTTTTTCAGATCTCTGTGTGATTTGGAGCAGGAGATGAAAGTAATCAGAACTCTGGTGGAAGTAAAATGCTTCCCTTTTAAGACAGTGTCTCAGCTGCTAACAACTTTGGATCCAGAAGCAAGCTAGTAAGCCTCTGTGTAAATGCAAATTACCTAGCTGATGGACACAAAGGAGCTGCAAATAACCAATACATCTGGTCAGCAAACAAGCTACTAGAAGACTCAGTTTTCAGAGTAACAGCCGTGTTAGTCTGTATTCGCAAAAAGAAAAGGAGTACTTGTGGCACCTTAGAGACTAACCAATTTATTTGAGCATGAGCTTTCGTGAGCTACGGCCCTCCAGGAAAGGGAGGTGAAAAAAACAAGTCAAGCCTGAAAATAAGGGGGACAGGTTAACCTTAAGGGGTGTGTGTGTGTGTGTGTGTGTACAGTGCTAAAATCTGAAGCTGTCTCTCAGCTATTACCTAAGAATAAACTTAAAGCTTGGTACAGCAGAGAAACTATTGCAAACTTGGTCTGTTGTACAAGAGGGGAAACTGAGGTACACCATCTCATGAATTTCATAAATGACCAGTGAGTGAGGTAATTCACTAGCCTGACTATAGAACAAAATAAGGACAGCCTGGAGGTAATTCTTCTGTTTTTCCTGCAATTAGCAAGGAAATTTGTAAAAGAAAGTGGTATTATTATTAAGCAATAATCTGTCCCCACCAGGGGGGTGGAAATTGTTTCTTTTGTTTTTCAGACACTCTACAAGCAAGCTGGTGCCAGCGGAAGAATAACTCAGAATACCATGGATCTATGTTTTGTGTTGTTTGTCTGTGGTGTTTGTCTTGTTGCTAGCATTGTTGTGTTTTAATGAACAGAAAACCTCATGATGTGGGTGGGGGATGGCTTCAAAAGGCTGACCTTGGGGGGAAAGATATGTATGGGAATGCAAAATGCTCAACTAGGAGGCCAGCACCTGTGTAATAGCTACCGTGGTACCTGGAAATGGAATGGCAGCTAAGGTGGCCCCCACAAGCCCTATGGAAATAATGAAAAGGGGAGGAGCTCACTGGGAATTAATGGAGGGGTGTGTAAAATAGTGTAAATCAATAGAAGATGTTTGGATGTGCCCCTCTCCTATGACTATAGAGGAGCAGGATCAATGGCCTATGCAAGGGGTGGACAATTGGGTATACTGTGTATAAGGTGTTTTGCTGGGAATGTACATATTACTGGGGGCACAATTACACCAGCCCATAACCAAACTACACACATCTACATGCTGCTATATGGACTTTGGTGCACAAATGGATCTGTGAATCTTATTGCTGTGAATAAGCCAGGGCTTACTGCCTGATTCCATACCAAGTGGTCAAGCTGATTTGGACAATACCCCATTTCTCTGTGAACATTCAATGGACTTATGATATGGACAAAAGCAAGCAAAACCTCCAGGGGCAGCTTGTTGCAACTGCCAGCAACTGGACACAAGATCGTGACCCCACTGAAGGAGGAGAGGCAGTGTTTTGGGGGTGTCTCGGATGTTGGACCATACTGCAGTGGTCAGGACTCAGTGTTGCTGGGGATTTCGAATTGTTAACTGTACTTGTGTTACGTTGCATAGGGAGATAACCTATAAGTAATGTAATAAGCCCTCCAAACCCTGCAGTGTACTAGACAACCTGGACCTAACCTTCTCGGGCCCCCTATAATGGGACACTAATTGGAACACTAATTGGAATAGGAACACTAATTGGAATAGGTGTGGTATGCCCGTATGAGAGAAGGTGCAGGGCACTATACTACACAAGGGGCAGTGGGACAAATGGAATATCGACACCTTCCACCTTGATGCCTGGCCCTATCAGGAAATGTGTCGCCATATGTCCTATGCTTTTCCAGGGATACCTGGGCAGGAGGATCCCAAAAGAAAAAAAAGGGGTGGAGTGTTAGGATAAAGATATTCAGGCCTGTCTGCAAAGGCCTGTACTTTAAGAATTTAGGTGTATTCTTATCACTTGGCTAGTTCTAGAGGTATAAAAGAAAGAATCAAAATCACTGTCTGCTGGTGTAAGGGCCTTCTCTTACTGTGACAGTCTGAGGCCCTGTTCTTAGGCTAAGGCCTTTGGCTAAGCAGCAGAGGCAGCCATAAGCTGGGAAGCGACCAGTCACATCCTCACATTCCAAACTAGTCACACTGAAATAAGGTGCTATTGGGCTGTTAGGCACTATCAGGACAGGATTGTATTCCTATCACCTCCAGAGAAAGGGAAGTGCCTAGAAAATGTAAAAGGAAACTTAGTTTGATAGCATCCTGTCTGGCAAGAACTCACTTATCAATAGCTGGGATGTGAAATCCTCACTTCTGTATTGTCTTGTCATTATAGTTCCCACTTTGCTATTGTTTGTCTGTATAATCTCTGTCTGGTTCTGTGATTGTTCCTGTCTGCTGTATAATTAATTTTGCTGGGTGTAAACTAATTAAGGTGGTGGGATATAGTTGGTTACATAATCATGTTACAATATGTTAGGATTGGTTAGTTAAATTTCAGGAAAATGATTGGTTAAGGTATAGCTAAGCAGAACTCAAGTTTTACTGTATAATCTGTAGTCAATGAGGAAGTGGGTGGGTGGGTGGGGGAGATGGGAACAGGGAATGGGGGTAAGAAAATTGGAATCATGTTTTGCTAAAGGGGGAAATGGGAACAGGGAATGGGAGTAAGGAAGTTGGAATCATGTTTGGCTAAGGGTAGGAATGGGAACAGGGACACAGGTGTAAGGCTCTGTGGTGTCAGAGCTGGGAAGGAGGATACTAAGGAAGGAAACTGGAATCATGCTTGCTGGAAGTTCACCCCAATAAACATCGAATTGTTTTCACCTTTGGACTTCAGGTATTGTTGCTCTCTGTTCATGCGAGAAGGACCAGGGAAGTAAGTGGGTGAAGGAATAAGCCCCGTAACACTCTGTAACTGTAGCCATGTATATTTCCACATAAGATATTGCAGTCTCAACATGATAATCAAACTGGACCCAATGAGTGGTGGACCTTATTAATAAGGACAGATATCCAGCACATTGCAAAAGGGATTTAACTCTGCAGCTTCCAGCAATATTGAACATTGTGCCAGAGAGGCCAGAGTCTATAATAGCACTTTGTTCAGGTAAGCAAGGCCACTTCTTGGAAAAGCAACATAAACGGGGAAATTCTACAGCAAGAAGAGAAGATAAGTATTGGCAGGAAGAAAATGTGAGCTCACCCACACAAGCTGTCGCTAAACTAATCCCATTACTGCCGCTGAAAGTTAGCAGGGATTAAAAAAAAAAAAAGTCTGACAAGGATCCATTTCCATTTGTGAACTTTTGAAAACCATGAGTTTCTTTCCCTTGTGAGGAATAGGCTCAATGGTGATTTGTATATAAAGGAAACAATATCTCTGCCTGGAAGAGAATAGTCAGTCAATGAAGTGGCTATACAGAGGAGTAGGAGAATAAAGACAAAATTACAAATAGCAAGGGTCCACTCCTGTGTGAAAGGGAATTTTTTTTAAAGAGGAAATTGAATGCCCTTAATCAAAAATGAATTGTGAAGTGACATTCTGCAGTAAACTAGACTTTGGTTTTGAAAGCAGGGAGGAGGCTTAGAAAGTCCCTTCTCCCCCCAAGGTTAAGGGCTTTTGGGGATTTATTGATGGATGTGTATAGCTAAAGATACACTGTCAACTTGAAGCCTATTCGGATCAAAAGAGTTAGAAGTAGCTTGAGATACTGCAGAGAGGCTCCAGAGTCCTGCCAATCTGGATGGTTTTACAAGCACATTTTTCAAGTGTTCTGCCTCCACTATTCCTCTATGGAAGACCCACATAAACAACTGGGGAAAAACAGATTACCTGACTGACTATACAAAAGGGGGGAAGAATATGAAATTGACTGTGAACAATGTGCTGTCAAATGCTCAAACTAGAATTCTCTGATCTCTTCTAGTTGTCGTCATTTTGGGTATCTGTAAGAATACTGAAGAAATTTAAGATCAGTGTGCTTTTTTTAAGCTGACATGTCCCCTTAACGCAGTGGTTCCCAAATTGTGGCACGCACAGGAACATTCGGGGGGAGGAGGGAGAAGGGAGAGGCGGGGCTGCATGGTGCGGCCCAGGCCAGCCCCCATGGAGAGAGGGGAAGGAGTGCCACCCAGCCCTGCTCTGTCCCCAGCCCAGCTCCAGCCCTGCTCTCATTCCCTCTCTACCCCAGGCCAATTCCTCCTCTAGCCCAAGCTCCTCCCTCATCCCCAGTTCTGCGCCCAGTCCTGCTTTCAGCCCCCACTCCACTGCTGAGACAACTGTGCAGTAATGGAGGGGGGGTGGACAGATTCCATTACTGGTAAGGGGGCGGGGCACAACAGGAAAAGTTTGGGCACCGCTGCCTTAATGTGCTTTGCAAGGACAGTCATTCATTTGTATGACTGAACATAAAATTCTATTGAAAAGAGAATTTATTGCCTGTTCTAGAAACTGAAGCTTTCTGTTCACAGAGTATAAACTATCCCATACTTCTGATCATGATTATCTCATGATCCTAAGCTCATGCTCAAATAAATTGGTTAGTCTCTAAGGTGCCACAAGTACTCCTTTTCTTTTTGCGAATACAGACTAACACGGCTGTTACTCTGAAACCAGTCCTGCTATGGCCCATTCAGTCTTTGCCTTCTATTAGAGCCGGCAAGTGATGGATGAATAGTAGTGATGTGATACAGACATCTACCTACCAACTACTAATCTGTGTTTGAGAATATTTCCCATTATGTCACAATATTGTAAGTTGGATGGGTGAGCAGGAAACAGTATTAGTTTAAAATCTCAACAGAACCTTGTAAGGACTTTGGTGCTTTCCTCAGCATGGAAAATGTGTTGCTCTATGCCTCTCAAATGGTCTGGAGGAATTGTTGTTAGGACTTCATTACCAAAGTACTTCTAAAAATAGCTGTCTCTGGTTTCATATTTGTTTTTAAGTATCAGCTTAAGTGATACAATTTTGTGGTCAGTTTCTATCTGTGGCCTTCTTATGGCCATGCTTTGGTTTGTTATTATACGGTTTTCATAACATTCCTACATTCTACTCAAGATTCACTCCTAACCGCTCTCTTTTACTCCTTCCTCCTCTTCAGATTTCCTAATCTATCAAACACCCGCAGTTACCCTTCTCTCTCCTATCACATCACACCTTACAAGTACCTGTACTTGAAGCCTGTCTGCAATAACAGACACAAGCCACTCTTTGTTTGTACCTGACTGGTACTTTTTAGGTTATAAATTCTTTGAAGCAGAAATTTTGTTCTTTGATACATCTACTTGAGTAAAGTGGCACATACACTCAGAGCAGCCTACACATAATACATAATTATGCTGTCCCCTTTCCCCCTCAACTCTGTATTAGAGAAATACCATTTTGGGGGTGGAAGGAACATGCCAATGCTTGAATGTCCAAATGCCCCGTATTTTATTTGTGCAAAGAATCTTGTGTGTTACAAGCCTTTAGACAGAAAGGATATTAGGTGGGTTAAGGAGTAGGTATATTTGGTGAGTGCCTTCCCCAACTACACGGGTTGAACCAGACTTGAACACCAGGTTTTAAAATTGGCATTGGGATTGACAACGAAGTTTGTGCATAAAAGTATTCAGGGTCGGGCCCTTTATGTAAGAAGTCAAGACACTGAAATGTGGAACTGAAATCACTATAACTGAAATCACTGTAACTGGCAGGATGGTACTGTGGATAAGACATTGGACTGGGAAGTAGGAGCTTGGGGTTCTTTCCCATCTCTGCTATTGAGTCACTATGTTCTTGACAATTCACCTCATCTCTCTGTTTCTCAGGTTTCTCATCTGTAAAATGGGGATAAATCTTAACTTCCTCTCAAGTGCTTTGAAGAATGCGATGTAAGCCCTAAGTATTATTCAACTGTAAGCATTTTATAAAATCTAATAATTGTTCCATCTTGTTTAACAGAGGTCAATCTTCACTGTCATACCACTTTAGGAAATGGTTGTAAGAAAAACTGGCCAGTAGTTTAACAATTCAAGTAACCAGCCTCTGATGACAAAGAAACAATTAACCTTCAAAAACACAGGGAAGATAAATGGAATTCAAACAAATGATTTACACTACTAATTTGCCTAAGGAGACCAGCGTATTTGCCTGAATTAACTGAAATTACTACCAGCTTTGAAGGATTTTCACTAATAAAATAACCAACCTTGGAAGAATTCTAAATCATGCTTTAGAAAAATACTCCAATGAGAAAGTGAGGGGACTATCAAATATTACCATAAGAACCTTTTCACCAGAACAGGAAACCCTTCCTTCAGGAGAGAAAAGAAAAAGGGAATGTTGGTCCTGACAGGAGCTGAGTGAATATGTGCCTCAATTTTGAGCCTCAATTTTGGGAAGGAGAGAGAAGAGGGCAAGCGTACTTCAGGCTTAAGCTCCAATACTGCAAACCCTTATGTAAGTGCTTACTTTACTATTGTGGGGGGCCCACTGAAATCAATGGGGCTATTTGTGACTGTAAAGTTAGGCTTGTGCATAAAAGTCTGCAGGATTAGCCATAGTGACTATTCAGTTCTCAGCTTCTTTGCTAAGACTGACAATCAGTTCCAGGCCCAGTGGCATTTTTTAGGATAACTTTGGAACTATACTGTGACTGTAACTCACTGCACAAAGGCCACTTAAAAGTTTTCAAAGGAAGTAACTTTCTGTTATCCACCTAGACTGAATTCAAAGAGGGAGTTAAACAACAAAGGGCCTAGATTCTCTTAAGCCATCCAATGGCTTAGGCCCTCATCCTGCAAGCTGCTCCACAAAGGCTCCCCACACATGAAAAGCCACTGAAGTCGATGGCGCTCTGTGGAATGGCGGGGTCTGCCAAGTACAGCTGTTTACGGGATCAGAACCTTAGTGTGTAACTTCTGGCACGTTTTCCATCTTGTAGATGCACCTAGAGTTTGAGATGAGCAGTTTATAAAATCTAAACAAATACATTGTTCTTGTCCTTTTATAACTACATATTAACTTGAGTTACAGTCAATAGTATTCAAAATTAATTCTTTCTTTGCAGTTTTATTCACTATAGGAAGCAAAGTGGGGCTCATTCAGTTACATGTTAGTACAAATATTGGACATAGGCTGTATCTGACAAGTATTGTGTAAACATTTAGCAACAGTCAAAAAATTAAGAAGTCAGGCAGCAGTCTCCTGTTCTTTTGTACACAGCACGTTGTTTTCTGCAAATTTCTATTCACACTCTTACATGATAGCACTGCAGTGTAATATTCACAATTAAATGGAGCCAATAAAGTGCAAGCTCTGTTCTCTAACCCTAGGTTTACATTTCTGCTACTTTGCCTGACACTCTGTTGGGTGGTAACTCATGAATTTTGTGTGTGATACATGATATGATTAATATAGCACCTAAAAGTCACTAAGGGCTTTACAAACACAAAAGAGGACAGATAACTTTTCAGGAGACAGTTCTGTTCTGCAAGTCCTATATGTACGAACCTCCCATCGGAGTTGTGCAAATTGAGATCCCTCAGGATTGGATCTTAGGCTGTATAACATACACAGATAATTTCTAATTATGCTATATACCACCATCACCACAGGTATTAATAATAATATAATAATAATAATATTAATAAACCAAAGAGACATTTTTATATAAACATCATACTAATAAAAGCTAATAATAAAACTAAACAAAGCAAAGCAAAAAAATACACTTTTCCAGAATATCTTTGCATATGAAATAGCAAGAGCATTGTGCCATCAGAGTGACCTTTAGCTGGGGAGAACACGATGTCTGAATTATTTCAGGGAATTCATTTATGACACTCCCACAAAGGCAGCAACCGAGGAGGAAGGAGAGATATGACACTGTACAGTACCTTGGCTCATCATCAAATATCACTCCACTCTGCATCTGAAAATAGTTTCACCCTTGTGTCCAAGAGCAAGTTTAATCTTCTTTAGTAATGTTAAGAGCCCACCATGCTCAGGGCTATAATGGACAGTGAAACAGGATGCTCTGCGTTCAGGCCCAAAGGTTCGCCTATGTCAGCAGTGGGTTACGCTGGACTTTTCTGTGGGGCTATTCAAACCCCCATGGCTATGGCCTAGCAAGCTGCTGAGGTCATGCAGGCCTGATCCACCTTTGCTGACAGGCAGAAAACATCTCATCACTATGATTCTATCAGTGCTCCGGTGAGGGAGTTTAGGAAAGGAAAGTGAGGTGGAATAGCACAACTTTACCTTTTAACAAACTCTTACCCACCACAGCAGGATAACAAAGAGCATTTCTGAAAACTTTTAACCCAAGTGAACAGACAGTTAAAAAAGAACAACAAATCCTTAGTACTCTGTATCTTAGAAATAGTTCCCATATAATTTATTTTATGTATTCTAATGCCTATACATTTTGTTTGCATTTTTCCATTTCTTTGTTGTTGGTTGCTTATGTAAAAAATGGAAAAAATAATAAATGACGTGTGATTTGCTTTCCCCTAAACTTTGAATTATTTTTTATTATCTTGGCTTCCTTGCAAAGAGACAGGCAAATTACTATAATTAAAAGCAAACCTGATACTTGATCTGCTGCTAGGGTTGCCACCTATCCAGGTTTTGCTAGGATCACTTTTTGGAAGTAGCTGTCCTGTAAGATATCTGTGAGGGTGCTCGGTACACACTGCCAAGTGTTCGATTTTATGGATGTCCTTTTTTTTAATCCTGGATGTCTTGGTTTTTTGTACCTCAGAGGTGGGAACCCTACCTGCTGCTGTGATTGCTAAAATACAGTTCCAAGATAGCTGAGCATTTACACTATGTACCACATGCAAATGTCTCTAGGAGAAAAGAACAAGTACCGATTGGGTTTAATGAACTGTTATGCCAACACCCGCCTGGCTGCAGGTGTTCTCTAGTGACTGAGTTCTAGATTCTCACCAAAAAAAAAGGTAAAGAAAGACTAATTAGAAGTGAAAAATTCCTGGTGTATTATATGAGAAAAAAAATCTTCCAAAGTATACTTTTATTACTCACACAGGAATTGCCATAACCAGCAAAGACCACCTAGTTCAGTAATCCTCTCTCAAACTGATGAAATGCCAAATGCTTCAGACAGAAAACACATATGATTTTTATCATTGCTACTTACTGTTTAGATTATAATAGCACCTGCAAGCCCCAAACAAGACTGGCCCTCATTGTGCTTGGTACACTAGAAACACAAAGAAAGACAGCCCCTACCTGAGGGAGCTTACAATTGAACTAGACAAGACAGAGGAAGAATGGGTGAAAAGGAAGGATCATTATCTTTATTTGACAGCTAGGGTACTAAGACACAGGGATGGTAAGTGACTTGACAAAGGACAAAAAGGAAGCCTGAGGCAGAACTGGGAATTGAATACAGATCTCCCAAGTTCCCAATCCAATGCCATAATCACAAGACAATACAATGTGGATAAAATATCTTCCTGATACATCCATCCAGAAGCCCATTGTGTCCACATTGTGTCCATCACCATTGTATCTGGACACAATCAGTCTATGGTTACAGATAGCGAGAGATCAATCAGCTATTAACTGGAGCAGGAAGCCTGACAATTTTTATCCTGGCTGTTGTGAGGACACAGGAAATACTTGTCACATAAATGTTTAATTTTTTTAAAAAATCTGTAATATTTGGTGGCTTCAAAGCTCACTGTTTAACTGCACACTGCAGTAAAAAAAACATACAAAGGTGCTGCTGAAACCAATGAGGTGTCATTCAGCTCATCATTAGGATTTCAAACACTAGGACAAGGTAGGAGCACTTAGACTTAATGAAGTGACTAATTTTACAATTGCTTTGTAAGCAGATGCTGACAACCCTACCCTACTTGCTTTTCTGTAAATAAAGCAATGCTGTGCTGTACTGAAGGGGCTCTTTTCCCAAAGTTCAGTGTTTCAAGTGGCCTGCACAATACATTTTTATAAGTTGCCCACCCTGTATGGGGACGTGAGAGGAAACCAAACAAGAGCACATTCTGAGAAACAATTCCTCCTGAAATCCTTACATGTGATGTATCTTGTCAAACAAATAAAAGGAAACTGCTGGTAATCAAAGGTGGGTGGAAAATAACTCCCGGGAGGATGAAAGAGAACAACAACAGAGCATCTCGTCAGCCTTAAATTCCCCATCCCCCTAAATCTCCAAAGCTGTCATTGTAACTGGTTATTAATCCATGTACACGTATATTCTTCAAATGATTCAGGTCTCACTGAACAAATTGCTCTACCAACCTACCATTCTAGTTCCAGCATGAGAATCACGCAGCAGACTCTGGTTTTGTGCAAATGCATGAAGAAAAAAAAACCCACCACCACCGCCACAATTCCCATCCCCAACCCCCGCTTCCAAAAAGAAAAAGAAAAAAAAAGAAAGAAGGAATTTTTTATGACATTTTAATGTAGAACCTTAGCTGGTGTTTATTGGGGTACATTTATTTCAATAAAGCTATGCAGACTTTGCACTAGCTAAAGATTTGGCTCTTTGTTTTGAAAAATTTTGATACACAGAGACATGGATGGTGAAAGATTACCTGTCAGGGATGGTCTAGATAATACTTAGTCCTGCCATGAGTGCAGGGGACTGGACTAGATGACCTCTCGAGGTCCCTTCCA
Organism: Eretmochelys imbricata; assembly: GCF_965152235.1. Lineage (NCBI taxonomy): Eukaryota > Metazoa > Chordata > Testudines > Cheloniidae > Eretmochelys > Eretmochelys imbricata. Next base: position 113,998,024 of record NC_135578.1, read on the forward strand.
ATCCTACAATTCTATGATTTCAGTCCATGGTTCTCATAACCTGATGCTCTATAGCCCTGGGAGATACAGGAAATATGAAAAAGTTCTCTATACTTGTAAGTCTTTTTTCATGTGAATTTCAGTTTGCAAAACAGAAAAAGCTCATGTAAAATTTGAGTGTATAGTCTTTGTAACTGAGGATGTCATAACTGCTGATGAGCTGAAGAGCAAAACACAGATTGATGATGTTTTTTCTCAATTTAATTAAAATGAGAGCTCTCGAATTGTTATAGGTTTTTGCTTTGATTCTTACTGAAGGCAAAATTAACTACTTTATAGAAATACTGTAGCAATATTACAGAGACCCAATCAGCTCAGCTAATTCCATCTCAAGAAAAACGTACGGTGTAAGTTAAGGGTCTTTTATTGTTTTTACCCTTTGCACCTTTGAGGAATGAATAAATAATGATTTGTTCCGAAGATGCTATTTATACAACAGAGCAAATGTATAGTGTCACAGGCTCCCAAAGGGAAAAGCTTACAGGTGCCAAAATTGAATTGTGTCTGTGTTGTTAACATGATTGAGAAACAGGAGGCTGCAGCCTGGAGATCCTGTCTAAGATGGTGGAAGCATATTAACTCCATATAGAGTTAATTGCATGAAGCCAGGCCTGTCACCTAAGGGGTGCACTTGAGGGGGTCTGAGCCTGCATGCTGTTACAGTAACTTAAGAGTTCTTAAATAGATACTTATTTATATACTAGAAAATTATTTCCAACTGAGGTCTGGTCAACACTGAAGTGTAAGATGCTTTATGTCGACCTAATTAGGTCAGCGTACATACTACAGCCTTGCTCCTGCAGATGTAAGTGCCCTGCTATACTGACCTAATAACTTTCACCACCCCTAGAGGCTTCCCCTGGAGCCATGAAATTGACAAAAAAATAGCTGGCCTGCTGCCCGGTCTCCACTCCAAGCCAGGCTGCCACTCAGGCTCCTAGCTCAGGCTGCCGCTTCGGCTCTCTGCTCGGCTGGCTCCCGGGATCCCGGCTTGTAGCCAGGCTGCCATCCAGGCTCCTGGCTCCAATTCGGGCTGCCACCCAGGCTTTCAGCTCCGCATTGGGAGCATGGCAGCTGACCAGACTCTGGGTGCGGATGTCCCCACCGGAAGCCTGGCTGACCCATAGCTCTCGGCTTCCCGCTCCCTGCCAGGAATGGGACAGCTGCACTGGGCTTCTCAGCTCCCTTCTGGGAACGTGGCAGCCAACCAGACACTGGGCACGGATCTCCCCACTGGGAACCCAGCTGACCCCCACCCCCCTCCAGGCTCTCCTCTCTCCACACAGTCAACTTAAGTTTATAGTGTAGACATGCCCTGAGAAGGGGAATACGAAATGTAAAAGAAATAGAGAAGAGCAGTGGGCAAAAGGTAAAGTAACCCAAGGACAAACAGTTCTATACAATTCAATAATAGTTGTACTGGTATCCAAATTCTTACAGCCACTGCCCATGGATGCTTCACTTTAGCCAAGTGCACTAAAAATACAACCATGGATGCTAACAAAGCAAGCTCTACTCTGCCATACTATAGAGGCATTCAGTTGGTTTTAAAAATACATTGTGGATGAAATCCTAGCCCCACTGAAGTTAATGGTTAAACTCTCGCTGACTTCAATGGGACCAGAATTTTACCCTTTGTGTTGAATTCTGGCCTCTGGATGCTTAAAAGAAATGATGGCTCCTGTGCTTCTCCAATGCCCACCACACACATATTTTCATATGACACACAATGGACAGAGCAATTATGTGGAGGGAGGCAGAACACAACATGAATTTTAAAATGCCTTGTTACTATTTGGGATGACATCTTTGAAATTCCAAGTGATGCTTAAGTGCATGAAAGGTAAGATATTAAAGCATCCTGTGAAGAAATGAGAATTTTTTACAAAGAGATAAAGGCACATAAAAGTATTACAGAATCACACAAAGGAGATGAGAAAAAAGCGTATTTTTGTTTCCAAAGATCACATGGAGAATGCACATATATTTTTCAAATCATCAGCCAAATTTTCTTTTAACTATTAACTTTTCACACTTTTATTGTCATCAAGCTTGCCATGCAGTACCTTGTGATTTCTGCTCAGCAAAATAAAAACCATATCAATTGCTCATACAACTGTGATTCTCTAAGTGATCACTCTCTGGTGATTTTTTTTTTAACAAACAAAAACGATATTAGCCTGCCATCTAGTGGTAATGAAACAAAACAAAAAAGCAGGTTTTGATGGTCACATAACCACCACCCTATACCGGAAAACTACTGACCGCTATTCCTACCTACATGCCTCCAGCTTTCACCCTGACCACACCACGCGATCCATTGTCTACAGCCAAGCTCTGCGATACAACCGCATTTGCTCCAACCCCTCAGACAGAGACAAACATCTACAAGATCTCTATCAAGCATTCTTACAACTACAATACCCACCTGCGGAAGCAAAGAAACAGATTGATAGAGCCAGAAGAGTTCCCAGAAGTCACCTACTACAGGACAGGCCTAACAAAGAAAATAACAGAACGCCACTAGCCGTCACCTTCAGCCCCCAACTAAAACCCCTCCAACGCATTATTAAGGATCTACAACCTATCCTGATGGATGACCCAACACTCTCACAAATCTTGGGAGAGAGGCCAGTCCTTGCCTACAGACAGCCCCCCAACCTGAAGTGAATACTCACCAGCAACCACATACCACACAACAGAACCACTAACCTATCCTTGCAACAAAGCCCGTTGCCAACTGTGCCCACATATCTATTCAGGGGACACCATCACAGGGCCTAATAACATCAGCCACACTATCAGAGGCTCGTTCACCTGCTCATCTACCAATGTGATATATGCCATCATGTGCCACCAATGCCCCTCTGCCATGTACATTGGTCAAACTAGACAGTCTCTACGTAAAAGAATAAATGGACACAAATCAGATGTCAAGAATTATAACATTCATAAACCAGTCAGAGAACACTTCAATCTCTCTGCTCATGTGATTACAGACATGAAAGTTGTGATATTACAACAGAAAATCTTCAAATCCAGACTCCAGCAAGAGACTGTTGAATTGGAATTCATTTGCAAATTGGATACAATTAACTTAGGCTTGAATAGAGACTGGGAGTGGCAAGGTAACCTATTTCCCCTTGTTTTTTCCTACACACCCCCCACCCCCATTCCTCAGACGTTCTTGTTAAACCCTGGATTTGTGCTGGAGAGTATTATCATTGTAAGGAGAGTGATCACTTTAGATAAGCTATTACCAGCAGGAGAGTGGGGTGGGGGGAGAGAAAACCTTTTGTGGTGGTAAACACCCATTTTTTCATGGTTTGTATGTATAAGAACATCTTCTGTATTTTCCACAGTATGCATCCGATGAAGTGAGCTGTAGCTCACGAAAGCTTATGCTCAGATAAATTGGTTAGTCTCTAAGGTGCCACAAGTACTCCTTTTCTTTTTGCAAAAAAGCAGGTGATTTTTAACAAATCAGCTTATTTCCTTGAACCACATTGTTTCCTAAAATGGTAATAAATCTAGAAAGCTTTTCAAAGAGATGAAACATACAGAATTAAATTCCCCCAACTGGAAGAAAAGAAGAGGAAAATTGCCATGTTGCAATTCGATAGCTGACACTGGGCCACTTAGCCATGTGCCTAAGGCAGAGGCCCGCGACTGGATTGATAGCATCACAGATTTGCTGTGGAAAAGCCACAGAATGGAAATGATTTCTGGTGAGACTGCAACAATTTATGCTGTGATCTGCGTTGTAAGTTTTACTGCACTGAGAGAAATACACCAGACTGGTGTAGATTTTCAAATACTTCCTTTCTCTGCTCTAGGGCTGCATGGAACCGAATCCCCAAGCTGCAGCCACAGAGGGGCTAACAGGAGCTGCAAAGTTTTCCCCTTCTGCATGGTTCACAATTCACTTTCTATAGTGTCACAATTCTGTTCCCTTCTACATTAGAACAAAGAGGTGCCTTGTTAACAGCACCAAGTTAACCGTTTCCTTTTGTGCCCACGTATGTACTTTAGCAATAATAAACTGAGTGCATAACACATATTTCCTTGAAAGTACTGACCACCTGGTAGGAAAAGTTGATGGCAAGAACAAAGCCAAGAACCATTAAATACAACCAAAATTAACCACCAGGAAATGTCTCAAACTGAGGTGTTACTGGGTTGTAATGTTAGCTTGTAGAGCATGGTCTTGGCAGACAAGACGCTTGGATTCTACGCCCTGCTCTGACTTACTGCATGTGGCCTTTAACTTTGAGACCCTGGCTTTAAGGTACAACAAACGTCCAGAAGTATTTTAAGAGTGATATAGCTTCAATTTGTAGATTCAAGGTATTCCCAAAGAATAGATGCCTGGTACAGTAGCCAGTCAGATTGCTCGAACACACAATGAATGGTCTTCATTAACAAGAGGTAAACTGTAAGCAATTTAGCATAAGGATAGAAATAGACTATTTCCCCTTAGAACAGACAAGCTAGTATACTGTTAAAACAAGTTTAATTCATTTTAAATGAATAAGCCTTTTAAAAAAAAAAGTTTTGTTGATTCTGGAAGTGAAATGTTACATCCTCCATTTTATATCTGCAGAAAATGTGAGGTTGTGGTTATAATAATAATAATGCTGTACTCAAAATATTTAGGAAATGGATTATAATACTTAGCCTATTGTGTCTTCCATCAGAGAACCTCAAAGTGCTTTATGCTGATTGAGCCTCACAAAATGCTCATTTTAGAAATAAGGAAATGGAGGCAGAGAAATTAAGGGACTTGCCTAAGCTCACACTGTGTCTGTGGCAAGAAGAAAACTCAGATCATCTGACTCATAGGCTTGTGCTTTAACCCTTTGATCAGACTCTCTGTTCAAGACAGAAAGACAGGCCACTTATTTAGATGACTAAATATGAATTTAAAAACAACACTAAGCAACCATGTTTGAAAAAGAACCATAAATAATTATTATTAATAAAATCTAAAATTAAGCCAACTAGGAATTTCCAAGATTTTCGTCTTTGAAATCATGGGAGTACAGTAAAAGTGAAGAATAAGCATCATGCATCATGGTCTGTTTCTCCTTCCCATACAATCATGCACTGTCTGGATAGAGAAATACTTTCAATGGACATGGGGTGTATAAATTCATAAGCAGCGCTGACGGAATGTAATTTTCTAAATCCTGATTTAAGATGGCATATTTAACATTTTTCTAGCAGTATCTGTTCACTTTTGGGGCATAGATGGTCTGCGATTCATTCCATTGCATATAGACTGAAATGTAAAAATATAATAAAACTAAACTTACTTTTCAAACAAGGAGAGTCTCAAACTTCTGTCTGGCCTTGCATCCGCCATATCACCTCGATCTCCATCCTTCTCTGCGGGCACAGGACTAGATTGATTTTCTTCCATCTATGCACACAGAATAAAACAGAGAACTTGAATATAAGTGTCCTTTGAGGAGTGCTATCATTTTTTTTAAACACTTCTGTAACTAAAAAGCCTAATAAATCCCCCAGTCATAACCCCAAATGTATTTGGGGTTAATCATCAATCTGCTATGTTGCGGGATGTTTCATAGGCTAGGAGTAACCATAGTTTTTGGATCCAGCATCAATCCAATACTACACATATTCAACCACCGCTGCTACATTTTTTATTGTAATTATTAAAAAGTGACTCTAAAAATCTGTCCATAAACTGCAGCTAAGATCAAAAATAAAAATACATTTTTAGTGAAAGGTCCTCATACCATGCTTTCAAGATGCTTTGTAATCCAGTCAAAGTGGACCAAAACCAGTATGTTGGAAAGGCAGCTCTAAAAATCTGATACCAAAATATTTAGGTTATTCCACAGTAGTTATAATCCAATTGGAAGATATCCTGAAAACTCAAAAAGAATGCTTTTGATTTTTCTAGAGACAAGTTGGGTGAGGTAATATCTTTTATTGGACCAGCTTCTGTTGGTGAGAGAAACAAGCTTTCAAACTTACACGGAGCTCTTCTTCAGACTTCAAACTAACTAGTTTCCCAGACCTGAAGAAGAGCTTTGTGCAAGTTCAAAAATTTCTCTCTCTCCCCAAAAGAAGTCAGTGCAATAAGACATATTACCTCCACTCACCTTGGCTCTCTAATATTCTGGAACCAGCATGACTACAACAACATACACTAAAGGAAGATTTCGATTTTTCTCACATACATATATCCAATTGTGTTTGGGGGGAAAGTACAGTGATGTGACTCATGGATGTAGATCAGTCTTAATTTTGAATTTCACTACTTCTGTCTACTTCACACATTAGTTGTTTTATATTTTCCTAAGATTCGTGTGTTTTTAAAAAAGTAAAGAAAGTTATGCTCAGAAATTAAAAAGCATATTACTCTTCTAAGATTTCATAGCAGCCCCCTAGGTAAATTATTTCACTTGGGACAAATTCTGCTTTCAATCACTCCAATATAAATTCAGAGCAACTTCACAAAGTCAGTGGAGTTGTTTCAGAATTACGCCAGTGTAACTGAAAGCAATCATTTCCCCTGTATAAGAAAAAACATACTATTTACCAGGTGAAAAGGTTTTTTTTAAAATCACAGTATTTAGTGGAGAGCAGAACAGTTGATGCTTGTCCCATTCCTGCAAACAATTATTCATTAAAGTAGCCCTTACTCATACATGTCCTATTGAACTCATCAAGTGACAGATTAGAAACGTGGACTGTCAGATTAGATACCAGTGGAACATAGGACTATGCAAACAGATATTAGATAGGTTGTGTGGACATTGATCTGAATACTGTGTACCAACCCCAGTGCAGGTTGAAAGTAAAAGGGAAAGTGGTTTTCAGCCCCCGCAGAATATGAATACTCACAGTTCATAAAGCACTAGGGCTAAGTCTGATGATGTTTAATATGTTTCTCGGTGATCTGGAAAAGGATATGAACTTTGAAGGTGGCGGAATTTGCAAATTATTGCAAAAGGGGAAAAGATTATTTAGGGAAGAGAAGGAATTTCAAAGGGACCTAATACAGATAGGTGAATGAATGCATGAAAGAAAATGAGCATTAATAAATGCAAAATAATGCACAAATGGATGAAATAATTTGTACTACCTATGGGAATTGCGGGATTCTAAATGAACTGTTAGCCTCTTGGGTGTGTTTTTTTTTTTTTAACAAAAATAGTTACATCAGTGTGGAGGCAGTTATATCAGTATAAAGTTATCTTATAGCAATATAGCTTATTCCCTTTCCTGTACAGGAATAGACAGGAATAAAGCACCTTTATACCAACAGAACTGCATCCATACGGGACGGAAATGGAGTGTTGTTTCACTTTAACTACACCAGTATAGTCCACCTTTCTGGTGTAGACAAGGCCTAAGGCTGGGGGGCAGAAAGGGAAGAACCTCTGGGGCTCAAGGAAGAGGAAAAGAAAGGGATAAAACATTGAAGATTGGAGGAAGACTCAGGCACTGGAAGCGGAGGGTCAGATGCTAGGGGGAAGCAGGGGGTTAGAAAGTGTGGCCAGAAAGGGGGGGGGGGGAGGAGGGTTAAGCTCTGGGGTGCGTAGGAAGAAGGACAGGATCAGGCTCTGGGGCCAGAAAGAAAAAGGAGCTTAGAGGGGATGAGTTGCTAGTGGTCAGTGGGGAAGGAGGAGGACGGGGTCAGATTCTTGGGGACAGGGAAAAAGGATAGACATTGGAAGGTGGGGTCCAGGAGCTGGGGTGGCGGAAGGAGGGTTAGAGGTAGCGTTGCCATCTCTGAAGTACAAAGTACAGGATGATTCTGAGCCCATAAGACAGGACATCCGGCAGTGTGTACTGAGAGCCCCCTTACAGATTTGCCAGGACAAAAGACGGGGCAACCATGGTTACAGGGTGGGGCGAAGATGATCAGGCATGGAGTGAGAGGTGGAATGAAGGGGTTAGGGTCCGGCACTGGGGGAGGGGGTGGAAGCACGGGGTGGAAAGAGCGGAGTTAGAGTGGAGGTCGGATATGGGAAGGGAGAGGAGAGAATTGGAGTGGGGGTTAGAGGGGTCTGACAGGAGGTAGAACATGGGCTTAAGTCAGTAGGGGCAGACACTGGAGAAGGAAGGGAAAGGATTGGGGAGGGGGGGAAGGACAGAGTTAGAGAGGATTAGGCACAGGGGGGGATAGAGGGGCTCCAAACCTACCCCCCATCACCCCTATGGGGAGCCCTGCGCCCCAGGGCCACTCCGGCCAGGGCGCTGGGTCGGGGCTGCACCACACGGCTTGGCCCCGCTCGGGCCGGTGAGGTGAGGAGTGGAAGGGGGGGTGTCAGGTACTGGGGGAGGGGGGAGTCAGGGCGGGAACAGGGGTGGGACGGGGTTTGAAAGGAAGGTGAGGTGAGGGGTGGAAGGGGGGGGGTCAGGTACTGGGGGGAGGGTCAGGGCTGGAAACAGGGGTGGGAGAGGGTGTGAAGGGCAGGTGAGGTGGGGGGTCAGATACTGGGGGGTCAGGGCTGGGAACAGGGATGGGAGAGGGTTTGAGAGGCGGGTGAGGTGGGGGGGTTCAGGTACTGGGAGAGGGTCAGAGCTGGGAACAGGGGTGGGAGGGGGTTTGAGGAGGGGTCAGGTACTGGGAGAGGGTCAGGGGTGGGAACACGGGTGGGACGAGGTTTGAGGGGGGGGTCAGGTACCGGGGGGAGGGTCAGGGCTGGGAACAGGAGTGGGAGGGGGTTTGAGGGGGGGGGTCAGGTACCGGGGGGAGGGTCAGGGCTGGGAACAGGAGTGGGAGGGGGTTTGAGGGGGGGGGTCAGGTACCGGGGGGAGGGTCAGGGCTGGGAACAGGAGTGGGAGGGGGTTTGAGGGGGGGGTCAGGTACTGGGGGAGGGTCAGGGGTGGGAACACGGGTGGGAGGAGGTTTGGGGGGGGGTCAGGTACCGGGGGGGGGTCAGGGCTGGGAACAGGAGTGGGTTTGAGGGGGGGGTCAGGTACCGGGGGGAGTGTCAGGGGTGGGAGAGGATTTGAGGAGGGGTCAGGTACTGGGGGAGGGTCGGGGTGGGAACACGGGTGGGAGGAGGTTTGAGGGGGGGGTCAGGTACCGGGGGGAGGGTCAGGGCTGGTAACAGAGGTGGGAGGGGGTTTGAGGGGGGGTTCAGGTACCGGGGGGAGGGTCAGGGCTGGGAACAGGAGTGGGAGGGGGTTTGAGGGGGGGGTCAGGTACCGGGGGGGGGGTCAGGGCTGGGAACAGGAGTGGGAGGGGGTTTGAGGGGGGGGTCAGGTACCGGGGGGAGGATCAGGGCTGGGAGGGCCGGGTCGGACCCGCCCCGGGGGAGGGGGGGGATCAGACGCGGACAGGTGGGGGCAGTCGCCTCGCCAGGGCCCACTGACCTTGCGCCGTCCCCCTCTCCGTCCGCAGCAGGGCCAGGGCCTGCTCCTGCTCCCGTCAGCGCCGCGGTCTCTGACCGCGCGGGCAAAGCGAAAGGGAAAGCGGCAGGACCCCCGGGCCGCGCCCAGCGTCCCCGCCCTGTGCCCGGGCGGGCAGCTGCGGCGGCTCTTCCGGCTCGGAGGGGGCAGATACGAGCCCCACCCTCCGCTGCCTCACAGGCGGCTGCCCCCTATCCCGCCCCTGAGGGGCACGGGGTGGGGACCGAGCTGCTGACGGCCCCCCTAGCGCAAGAGGGGGCGAGGCGAAGCTCCCCAAACCTGCCCCCCATCAGCCCTGTGGGGAGCCCTGCGCCCCACAGCCACTCCTCAGGGCCTGAATTCGGTGGGGAAATTTGCACCTTCTCGCTGTTTGGCAGCATAGGAGCCCTGAAAAGGGAATTTTCTCAAATCTCTTTGCCCTCCTGCCAACCCCCAGCCTTCAAAATCCTGTGTCCGGCGGCTGCCCAAAATCCTGAGCTTGGCTTAACAAGCAGGAGGGCTTAGGGGGAGGCGGGTTGAAAAAACCCTACCCCTAGTACTTTGGAGTTTCTTTTTCATTCCCTTCTGGTTTCTGAACAATTAGGGTGTGAACACAGTACTGCCAAGTCCAAACGCTCAGCGATCAGGAATCTGGCCCTAAAAGTCCTGAGATTGGTTTACAAATCATGAGGTGTCTTTAAAATAATAAATTGGCAGGGCGGGGCCGTTATTTCTCTTCTAGCTTTTGATCCTTCCAGCTGTGTTTGCTTCATATGTTCAGGTGTTTCTCTGCAACCCTGAGAGTTGGAAACCTATTTCTTTTTTAAATGAAGGCTGAGAGTCTCATGGTTTGGGTAGCTGGGCCTTTAACAAAAATTAAGCATTTTGTAACTGACTAAACTAACTCCCTATGACTGCTGAGATCTTAACAGGGCACTTCACATTAAATGGTCCCTTGATAGGTGTTTCAACTACTTATGCTAAACAATCTGTTCCACCTTGTGACAATGTTTCCCTGATTTGAAGAAGAGCTCTGTGTAAACTCAAAAGCTTATCTTTCTCACCAACAGAAGGTTAAATAAAAGAGACTACCTCACTGACCTTGTTTTTCTAAAATTTGTGAGACCCCCCCCCCCAATAAAATCAACACTGCATTTAGGTTACATTTTTAAGGTTTTCTCCACACCTCTAAGGGCTGGAATATATATTTTTTTAAAGCTGAGCTCATGTATTCATATGACTTCATGAGCTAGGGTTTTAGAAAGACCCCAAATACCACACGACTTGTGATAAAATCACAAAACTTGGTAACACCCTCTTCTAAAAGCAAGGCCATTGTTGCTAGGAAACAGGTTTGGTTTTACTTGGAACAGCTCAATTTTTGTTTCTAATAAGCATGTTTTTTGTTCAAAAACAAATCCTTTTTCACTTGATAAAATTCACATAGCTAAGGAATGGTTTTCTACACTAAAGGACCCACTTCCAGGTGATTACAAAGTTAAATGTGTACCGTGTAGAATAAATTACAGTAGTAAAATAATTTCAAACCCCTGTGACATGCATAGATCTGCAGGTGCACCTCACTTTGCAGGATCAAAGCCTTAAATGGTTAAAAATTGAATATCTAGGTCAAAAATCCTAGATGCGCAGCATAATCTGTAAGCCTGATTTTAACATGCAGGTGTGAAAACTTGGTGGCCTTGCACCAAAATGGAAGGACAATGAAATCAACAAATAGAGAGCAGTATCTCTCTAAGGAACTCCGACAAGAACTGGAAATACCAGACTGGACTCAGTCCTGTTTCATTCTTCCAGTTCTAGGCCACTGTTGAAAAGTTGTTAAAACATTTTATTTTTATTTATTCTTATTCTTATAATGTTTACTTCAACCCCATCCATGGCTTTGGCTTTGGTTTACTTCAAACCCATCCATGGCTTTCACAGTAATTAAAAATACAAAATATGAATATAATCAACACCATTGCTGCAATGGCCATTGTCATCTCCTCTCCTGGACGGAAGAACCTCAAGTGAGTTATTTAATAATATTATTAGATTAGATTTTCTAGCTGTGATGTAACTAGGGCCATTATCCTGGCTGTGGTTGACAGGCCAAGTGTCCCGTTTGTTACATAGCCTGTTAGGTTTGTTAATGCTTGGAATTCTTTGAAATAAAAGGCTTCCCCCAACCCCAGGTAGGGCCTCCCTGTATCTCAACGGCAGAAGCAATAGGAGGGGGAGAGGGGCAGAGAATGAGCTTGGTATTGGCTTTGCCTCCCCACAGCACACCAAGTGCAGGTGACTTGGGGCAAGGGTAGGGTGACCAGATGTCCCGTTTTTAAAGGGACAGTCCCATTTTTTGGGACTTTTCTTATATAGGTGGCTATTACCCCCCACACCCTGTCCCGTTTTTTCACAGTTGCTATCTGGTCACCGTAGGTAAGGGGAAGTAATTTGCTCTTGTCCGGGATGTAGCAGATTACACCCCCCAGAAGCAAATGGGGAGCATGGAGGAAATTGTGAATCTCTGAGTTAAATTTTCTTCCCTGAACTCCTTCTGGGGTGTGTGAAAGTAGAATGAATTATATTTAAATTATAATTCATTAAAGAAATGCTGCTTGAAAGGTTTGTTGAAATATAGTTGTCAGGAAGAGAAACATTAAGGAGTGTGAGACAATGGGTCCTCAAACTAATTAACTTAGAGCTCCTACTGAGCTAGGAGATTGGTAAACGTTAGTATGCAAATAAGATATGTATGTATATTTGTCAGTTTCTCTTCCTTTTGTCTGTTATGTTAAATTGGCTTTGGCTTATCTGTATAAATAAGTTAGCTTGAGCTTTTGTATGGGGCTCGCATATCTGGGTGCATTGGCAAAGCGCTTTGCTAATAAACAGAGTGGTCTGACAAATTCTGTGAGTCTTGAATCTGACTTTGACAATTTGGAGGTTCCACCGAGACGGCAACCGTCTTCACTGGGGCCATGTGACTCCTCACCGTTCTTAGGACGGCCATGGCAAGCCGGCACCTGGGCATTTGGGCCGAGTGGTCCTCTGCCAGAACGGAAGGGTGCATGACCACAGTGAAGTCTACACCATCGAACCTGTTGGCCCCCTGAGGGCCAATTCTACCTTTGTTTCCCTCAAACAGGGTTTGGCTTCTGCCCCTGCCTTAGGGCTGCCTGACTATTCTAAGCCTTTTACCCTTTTCTGCCACGAACAATCTGGGTGTGCACTTGGAGTTCTCACTCAGATGCACGGAGAAAAGAACTGCCCAGTGGCTTATTTCTCTGCCACTTTAGACCCTGTTGCCCAAGGCTTACCCCCCCGCCTGTGTGCTGTAGCTGCTGCAGCGCGCCTAGTCGAAATATCTGATTCCCTTGTTCTCCGCTCTCCTCTTACCCTCCTGGTCCCTCCCTCTGTAGAAACTCTCCTGCTACAACGTAACACAGGCCACCTCTCCTCTGCCCGCCTTACCAGGTATGAACTTTTACTACTATCAGCTTCATATATCACCATAAAGCGTTATTCTCAGTTAAACCCTGCCACCCTCCTTCCTTTGTCTAATGACGGTGATCCCCACGACTGCCTTGCAACTGTCTCTGCTGTCACCGTCCCGCGCTCTGACCTTTCTGATGTCCCTCTCCCTAACTCTGACCTTGTTTTATTTACTGATAGTTCCTGTTTTCGAGATGACCAAGGTCGTCTCCTTGCAGGATACGCTGTAGTTTCACTCTCTGAAACCCTGGAAGCTGCGCCTTTACCTTCTGTAACCTCAGCACAAGTCGCTGAATTAGTTGCCCTCACCCGTGCCTGCTTTTTGGCGGAGGGACGCTCTGCCACCATTTACACTGACTCCTGCTACGCTTTTGGGGTTGTACATGACTTTGGTACCCTCTGGCAAACTTGGGGTTTCCTTACCTCTGCTGGTACCTCTATTAAAAATGGGCCCTACATCGCTGCCCTCCTGTATGCAGTTTTACTTCCGTCTGACCTAGCTATTGTTAAGTGCCCTGGCCACTCAATGGCAGATACTGATGTTGCTAAGGGTAATGCATTTGCTGACGCCTCTGCTAAACATGCTGCTGCCATAGAACCTTCCCCAGATGCATTTCTAGGTTCCCTTTCTATTTCTATACCGCCGCCGTCCCTCACTGACCTCACCCTGCTCCAAGACTGCCCCAGAAACTGAGAAAAAATCCTGGATTGCCCAAGGTTGCTCTCTACATCCCGATTCTCTTTGGCACTCGCCGACTGGCGCCTTTGTAGCCCCCTTTTCACTCTGTCCGTCTCTGGCCGCCCTACTACACAGTGTTTCGCATGTCAGAAAGGAGGGGATGGTCTCTGCTGTAACTAAGACAGGATGGTGGGCCCCCCATTTTAGCTCTTTTGCAGCCCGCCACTGTGCAGCCTGTACCATTTGCCAAAGCCATAATATTGGTAAACCTGTAAAAGTGGCCCAGGGGTTCCGGGGTCTGCCTCAAGCACTGTTCTTGCACTGGCAACTTGATTTTGTACAAATGCCTAAATGTCAACAATATGAATTTATATTGGTTATGGTATGTTTATTCTCTGGTTGGATTGAAGCCTTTCCTTGTCGCAAGGCTGACTCACTGTCTGTTGCCAAATGTTTGTTAAATCATATTATGCCTGCCAAGGGAATTCCTGCTACTCTGTCCAGTGATCGGGGTACACATTTTAGTGGACAACTTGTTCAACACCTGGACCGTATACAGCATATCAAACACCTGTTGCACTGTCTCTACCACCCACAGAGTGCAGGTGCAGTTGAAAAACGAAATGGTGTACTTAAGAATAAGCTTGCTAAAATTTGTGACTCTACAGGATTAAGCTGGCTAGTAGCCTTACCATTAGCCCTTACGGACATGAGATCCACTCCATCCTAAAGGCATAAATTAAGTCCCTTTGAAATTGTTATGGGATGCCCTATGCAAGCTATGACTACCATTACTCCTGTTCCAGATTTGAACTTGACTCACAGTGCGCTCCTTCAGTATTGCAAGGGACTAATGCAAGCTGTAAGTCACTTCCATTCACAGGTTCGAGCCGCCTGGCCCACGGAACCCACCTCTGACGCTTGCCACAACCTCGAGTCAGGTGACTGGGTCTATGTATGGCGCCATCATCGAAAGCACGCCTTGGAGCCCCGGTGGAAGTGTCCTCATCAGGTACTGCTTACTACACAGACGGCTGTTAAACTATCTGGCATCGCAGCATGGATACAAGCTTCACAGTGTAAGAAGGCACCATCCCCAGAGAACCAATCATCACCTCAGGACAACGCAGAGTCAATTTTGACTCCAGAAGAAGACGTAGAGGAACAGTCTGCAATACCTTACAATCTACGCTCTTGTAAGGGTTGCCAGAAGCAGACGACGAACAACAACAACAAAAAAAAGCAGTAGCGAGCCTAGCGCCTACTGCTTGGTGTGCATAAAACCGTGACTGCGGTTCCCTCAGTTGAGGTTGTCAGAACCAGAAGAGCCTTGCCTCCAACATGCGCCTCTGCCTGTTCCTCGGCTGCTGGTATCTTACGGTCTGGGGAGACCACGATGACAATTCTTTTATCCAGCAGCAGGTGTGGATAGCTCAGACCCTTAATATTTCTAATTGCTGGGTCTGCAGCCACATCCCAGCCCACTCTCACACTGGTGTTCCTGTCCTGGCTATCCCACTCAAGTCCCCAGACCTCACTGGAGGGCCTCATCCATTTAACAAAATATGGAACAGCAATGACACTTGGGAAGCGGTGGGAATAAATGCATCTAAATGGATAAGTGTGGTGGAGGGAAAAGGTCATTGGTGTTGGGTGTGTAATGGGACAGGGCTGGATCTGGGGAAAAGCCATTGCCTTCAGCATATTGTGGCCAATGGTGTATGGGATTATTCAAACAAAACTAAAAAGTGGCGGGCCGGGTATGGAGATATGAATTTTTTCTCAACCTGGGATAAAACAGAGAAATCAATCTCATGTTCCCCCTACAGTAACCTTAGTGAAAACAATACAGTCTTTCAATGTCATGCAAATAACACCACTCCTGGTAAGGAGAATTACCCTGTACCCTTTGGGGGATACTACTCCTCCTTTGCAAACACCTATATGACAAATGGGTGCAACCAACCCTTCCCGGCCTTAATAGGCCATCACTGGGTGTGTGGGACCAGAGCTTATACCGCACTACCAGCTAATTGGTCAGGAATCTGTTATCCCGCCCGACTCTGCCCACAATTCCGAGTGCTAGGAACCTTCCCTCGAGAATGCCTCCGCAATTTCAGGCGAAAAAGAAGAGACTTAATGGATGCCCAATGGTATGTAAATAACATAAGCCCTTTAACCTGGGAAGAGACCATTGGCGGTTCCTTAATACCATTAGGGGGAGTAATACACCATGCAAAAGGGCTCCTAAGGTTACAAGCAGTAGTTGAAATAATGGCAAATGAAACCGGAGAAAGTTTAAGAGCCCTGGCCAAAGAAACAGGGGCAATCCAACAGATGGCCCTCCAAAATCGTCAGGCATTGGACATAGTGCTGGCGGCAAAAGGAGGGACTTGTGCTCTCATTGGAAAAGACTGCTGTGTGTATATACCAGTCAACACCAATGAGGTAATAGATCGTGCTAGCCACTTAGAGCAAATCACATATCTTCCCCACGAAGAGCCAAGTTCTTTATGGAAGTGGCTAAGTAACCTTTTCAATTTCTCTGGCATAGAAAACTGGTTGTTTCAGGTAGCCCTAACTCTCCTGTTTGGAATCCTAATAATTTTTGTATGTTTTCAGTTACTTTCCTGTTGTATCCAAAATTGTGTCAGGCATGCTACACAGATAACTTCCCCAAAACAGAGTGCTAATTTGATGATTTTAAATATCACTGATGAACAAAGAGTTAAAGAACGATTGATATGTGGAACCCAGTAATTGTTGGTCATTGCGTAGCTTGACCAAAAGGAGGGATTGTGAAAGTAGAATGAATTATATTTAAATTATAATCCATTAAAGAAATGCTGCTTGAAAGGTTTGTTGAAATATAGTTGTCAGGAAGAGAAACATTAAGGAGTGTGAGACAATGGGTCCTCAAACTAATTAACTTAGAGCTCCTACTGAGCTAGGAGTTTGGTAAACGTTAGTATGCAAATAAGATATGTATGTATATTTGTCAGTTTCTCTTCCTTTTGTCTGTTATGTTAAATTGGCTTTGGCTTATCTGTATAAATAAGTTAGCTTGAGCTTTTGTATGGGGCTCGCATATCTGGGTGCACTGGCAAAGCGCTTTGCTAATAAACAGAGTGGGCTGACAAATTCTGTGAGCCTTGAATCTGGCTTTGACAGGTGGCACAGCTACCTTATACAGAGCTGTTCCTAAAGGCACAGACCGTCGCTTAGCGAGCTCTAGGGTGACCAGATGTCCTGATTTTATAGGGACAGTCCTGATATTTGGGGCTTTTTCTTACATAGGGTCCTATTACCCCTCACCCCCGTCCCGATCTTTCACACTTGCTGTCTGGTCACTCTAGTGAGCTCATATACCCCACATGGAGGTGACCAGCTACCTACTAATTTGATAATGGTACTGTTGATACCATTAGCTCCATCCTGGGGTTATGACAACTCGTGTTAAACTGCAAAGCCTAGAAACTGAATGACCAGTTTCTATCATTCACATGAACATGATTCTTTTCTATGAGTTCACTCTTCTATTTAGAGAAATATGTCACTGAGAGCTCCCCTTCTGTACATACTTACCCAGTTGCCAAAATAACCCCTCTTAGTAACTGGCAGCTTTAAAAGCCAGCCAGCAGCTGACTTCGAAGCAGAAGGTCAGCAAAAGAGAGTGAGACACTTCGATTCAGAACTTTAATGTGATCCTTGACTGCAGAGCAAAAGGGCTTGATTGCGCTATCTGGAGTGTGTTACATACAGAGTGGAAAGTCATCTTCATAGTCTTTGAACCTTTTGTGTATATATAGATATATATATTCTTCACTCTGTTGATTTCAAGATGAATGTTCAGCCTTGTGCTAGATGCGGTTTTGGGGTTTACTCTGCTGAGAAGATAAACTGTATAGATCAGGTCAGTAGACATTCTCTATCTTGATCATTTTGGACATTAATAAACATATGCATTGGTACTTTACTTACTAATATTGGGCCTCATCCTGCTTCCATTGAAGACACTGCCAAAACTCCCCAAACTGTACATTTATTTATTCATACTGGATTTCAGAACTGAGATGAACTTAATGATAAAAGTTTGTTGGAACAAAATTAAAAACAACAAACAAATTCAAAATGACAATTGATCTATTTAGTGCATGTCCATTCACACATGGGAAATGGTTATTAATTATATAGATAGAAGGGATCAATATTGGTGTTTAAAAATCACTAGAATAATACAATATGAAATACAAGAAACTTTCACTATATTTTTATCTTTTGCAATTCTAGACATGGCACAAAGCCTGTTTTCACTGTGAAGTCTGCAAGATGATGCTGACTGTAAATAACTTTATCAGCTATCAGAAAAAGCCTTACTGTCAAGCGTAAGTATGCTTCCTTATAAAAAATAATCATGGTGTAAAATTTAAGTTACCATAATTCATTAGAAGAGTATGTTTGGGACAGATTCTGGTCTCACATATTGTGGTGTGAAACCAGAATAACTCTACTGATTTAGTTGGGGTTGGTCCTGCTTTGAGCCGGGGATTGGACTAGATCACCTCTTGAGGTCTCTTCCAACCCTAATATTCTATGATTCCATGATGCTTCAGCGGAATTACTCTGGATTAATATGGGCAGCACTGGCAGATGAGATCGGAATCTGACCTCATATGTAACATTTCCACATTTGTCATGTTGTCTTGTAGCTTAGAAGACACCAAAATAAGTGTCATTTGAAGTATTTAGAAAAGTAAACTATTGTGACTATACTATGATTTCTGTATTGGCAATTAAGAGTTAACAAGATGTGAATTCACTTAGTAGCCAGAAAAATATGTAAAATGCAGATTTTAGAGGGATGTTTTTTTCTGAAAGTTTTTTATTTCATAATGATCAATTCCTGTCAAATTTGTCATTTGAAAGGAAGAGATGACAGTTGTTTTTTATTCTATTATTCTCTTTTGTTATTAGAAACAAGCATTGATATGATATGATCATTAAAATTAATTTAGTTGTAGGCACCTACTCTATAAAACAATAACTTGTGTGTAACCCAATAGTCATGTTGGGGAGTGGGACGGGTTCGTTCAGTGTTTTTAAGAAATATAAGACTAAAAAGAAAACCTATCTTTCTGGTGGTCAATAACGTTTCTAATTTCCCATTACACTTTCTTTTATAGACATAACCCAAAAAACAACACATTCACAAGCGTATATGAGACACCTGTAAATATAAATGTGAAGAAACAATCAGAAGCAGTAAGTGAGGTAAGAAGCTTTAGGAACAAATGTGTTTTATATTCAGCTGTATTTTATGTTTCAAAAGACACCATTGTAGTCATGTGTTCTGTTCTAGAAATGTTCTAAAACACAAAGTCCAGGCAGAACCTCCTTCTTCTCTCCCATGGTTTCTTTGAGAGTATTAAAAGTTTGTACCCAGGTTTGGATCAGAATTTTGAAAATGGGCCACAACAATCAAATACTCCCATACTTAAGGGGTTTGAAATCCAGATCTTGATTCAAATTTCCCAGTTTGATCCCATCTCTCGCTTGCTTATGCTGATGTACAGATTTGTTACAATTTTTCCCTAGAAATATATCAGTTTTATGTAGAAGAAGACACAGTTTGTAACATTTGTTATAAATATTTCAGTGAATGCTGGAGCTGGCTGGAAACTTTTGAAATTTAGACGAAATGAGGGAAAATGTCTAAAATTTTATATGTAGTGTTGCTGTTGCTGTGTCGGTCCCAGGATATTAGAGAGACAAGATGGATGAGGTAATTTTGTGGAATATTTTTTCGTTTTTTCAACAAGAAATTTTTTTCTATCTCTGGTGAATTTGTATCCTACGTGTTCAGTATTCATTTTAAAAAGAGGAATAATATATTGTGCCTGTTCAGCTCTACATTGGAGAAACAAGGTGGGTGGGAGAGACAAGCTTCTGAGCTTACGCAGAGCTCTTCTTCATGTCTGGGAAATGTATTCAGGGTGTCACTACTAAATATAGGGTGGAACAGATTGTTTAGTGTAAGTAGTTAACACATATTACATGTATTCTAGACCTGAAGAAGAGTTCTGCATAAGCTCAAAAGCTTGTCTCTCTCACCAACAGAAATTCGTCCAACAAAAGATGTTACCTCAATTTGCCTTATCACTCTACATGGCTACAACACTGCTTACAACTCTACATTATAAAGCCGTTGAATTACATTGCAAAGAAAAAGAGCAAAAGAATAATTTTGTCAATATCACTAGGAACCCCCAAGGTAGAATTATAGCCTCACTTCTTGTACGTTTGGGGCCTCATAGTCCTTACTCGGGTAGCAAATCTATTAATATTATTGGGAATCTTCCTGACTGAGAAATGCAGGCTCAGTGTGTAAAGGGATACTTATCTAATATTGTAAGTGACAGTGCTCACAGAAAATTGGTGGAATGCTGAACAAAGCTGTGCAAACTTGATAGTTTCCATCATGTGGGTTCATGAAGGCATTTTTGTAAACTTTCTATCACTTGCTTTGAATTCTGAGTTCAAACACCAAGCAAAACTTGACTGAAATCCCCAAGTCTTTGATACCAAGCCACAAAGCAGCTTCAGTTTTATTATAATCTGTACCCAGAAGGTTTTTCAAGCATCTGATGAACTTGGCTGAGATTTATAAAAAATACAAAGTCAGGTTTTGCATGGTTTTGTTTTGAGAACATTTTTACTGAAATATTATGGGCGCATTGGATTTTCTTGTACCTGTATCTCTATCAAAGGCTGTTGTGCTCCTGAAAAACACTGGGGGAGCTCAAAGTCTTTTTGTTTTATGGCATTCTTTCCTGTCTTGTGGTGTTTTCCTCCAAAGACATTTGTTTCAATTTTGTATTTCTGGTAACTTTAACGTTAAAAAAGTACATAGTAAGATGGCAAATAACCACTGGTAACTGGCCCATTTCCATATGTAATGTAGCTTTATTGACTTTAGTCCCCTTTGATACTATAAAAACTATTGTGATTATTATATATAGTAAGCATAAACAGTGTGTTCATATATGATTTCACGTCCTACTAAAAATTCTCTGTAAAATAAGGGAAGGAAGTTGTCTTATTTAAATTATTGCACACACTGTTCATATTTTTTCTGCTTTCTGGACAATGCTGGCATCATCCATTTAGCAGCATTCATCATACGTTGCACTTTTTCTCCCATCTTTCTTGCACACCATTTTTATGCATCAGGTTTTTGCAATAACTCAGACAATCTTAAAACAACAACCAGTATACTTCCTTTAAATTTTGTGTGACAGAGCTGGTCTGGAATGAGTCTGGGATTATTGCAGGTTCTATTTCTGTTTGCAGACTGTGATATGAGACCCTGTTACTTCCAGTGTGTTGGTGTGTATATATACACGCAAGGCAAATTATAGTTCAGAGATCACTTTCCCTTCTTTTCTCACCTAAAGGAACTTCTGTCCCTTTCAATCACATAGGGAATTTTGAACTCCAAAGAGGGGGTAGCTAAGTGTACTTAAGGGCCTGATTCTGCAGTCCTTACTCACTGAAAGTCCCCATTCACTTATATGGCAGTTTTGGGTCTAGAACTATGTATGCTAAATGTATAAAAGAATTCTCACTTGAGAAAATGTTTGAGTTGAAATGTTAATGATCTCAAGTAAAAAGAAAAGGAGTACTTGTGGCACCTTAGAGACTAACCAATTTATTTGAGCATGAGCTTTCGTGAGCTACAGCTCACTTCATCGGATGCATACCGTGGAAACTGCAGAAGACATTATATACACACAGAGACCATGAAACAATACCTCCTCCCACCCCACTGTCCTGCTGGTAATAGCTTATCTAAAGTGATCATCAAGTTGGGCCATTTCCAGCACAAATCCAGGTTTTCTCACCCTCCGCCCCCCTCCACACAAACTCACTTTCCTGCTGGTAATAGCCCATCCAAAGTGACCACTCTCTTCACAATGTGTATGATAATCAACTTGATTTAATCAAATAAATTGGTTAGTCTCTAAGGTGCCACAAGTACTCCTTTTCTTTTTGCGAATACAGACTAGCACGGCTGTTACTCTGAATCAAGTAAAAAGCATATTCAACTGGTAAAACTGAATATGCTTTTACTTGAGAACATTACATTACATTAGAGAAGAAGGATGGTTTTGCTCTTAAGGCACTAAACTAGGACTCAAGAATTGAGTGCAATTCATTGCTATGCCACTGACTTCCTGTGAGACATCAGGCAAGTCACTTAATCTCTCTCTGCTACTTCTCTTCACCTGTAAAATGGAGATATTGATACACATTTTCAGCCTTCTTCTGTCTTGTCTATTTAGATTGTAAGCTCTTCAGAGCAGCAGCTGTTTCTAATGTGCAGGTACAATACCTAGCAGAGATAGCACCCTGATCTCAGTTGGGTCCTCTAGGTGCTATTGCAAAACAAATACTAAATTGTAATAAAGTGAAGACATGGAGCTCAATTTTGCCATTAATTTACATTTGTGCAACCTCACTGACTTCACTGAGACTGCACAGGGTAAAGGAGGTAGAATATTACCCACTGACTGATACACAGGACCAATGTTTCATACTAACACTTGAACTGTATGTTCTGTGCAGATTTCTCTCTTGATTTCAGTTGTTGTTATATTACTGGTGTCTAAGAACCAAATTCTCTTCTCAGATTTTCATGGTAGGTTTCAATTCCAGTGTGCTGCTCCTGTGGGAACAGAATATCTTAGTCAGAAGCCACTATGTGGATCAGAGAACAGATGTTTGTACTAAGGGATAAATCTAACCTCCTTCTCCACCGATACCTTAGGCAGTGGTAGGAGGCAGGTCTGTGTTCCTTGCATGGCACAGAATCTAGTGCTTGTGTGGCCTTCCTGTATGGCAGTTGGCAGAGGGAGGATGATGATAAACAAAAGGATTGAAGTAGAGTTGGCCAAGTAAAGGGGACTCTGGTGGGGTGGAAAGGAGTGAGTGAGCAATGTTTTCTCAAGGGCTGCAGAGTTTGGGTTGTCTAGGCCTGTGTTTGTTTTGCAGGGCCTAACATAAAATGGTGTCTCTCTGTATCTGTATATCTTTAAAAATATACGGCTATATCCTCAGTTGATGAAAACTGACATAGCTTTCAATGCCAGTCTACACCAGTTGAGGATCTGGTACATAGATATACACACAAAGTAGCAGAGGTGTGCATTTGGTCATAGCTTTGTTATGTTAGGAAGTAAACAAAGTCTTGCACTGGTTTAAAATTATTCTCGCTGCATTTTGCACTTACTGTATAGTACTATGTACCCAGGCGCGTTCAGCACTTTCCCACCTTAAAATGACAGCCTCATGCATCCATGATGTGAGAAAAACCTATACATAATGATGCCATTATTTTTTATAGATTAAATATCGAGAAGAGGGGGAACAATTCAAATCGTTTTTTCACTGGGATGTGACATCTACAGATATGGAAACTGCCCATAGAGTTCAACAGCTGGCCAGTCAGGTTAGAGACATTCTTCAAGTACACACGTTCATGTGAGCAGCTAGTATGCAACCTGCCAAACGTCGGCCTGGTGTGAGCTACTGCCCCATGCTAAATGGGATGATTATTGCTATGCTTTTATTCACCATATTTTAGTCATGAGAGTCCATTTATTATTATTTCCTTAATAGCCTGTTTAAATTGCACTTGCTTTTCTAGGTAGCCTATTTTAGTCATTAAAAAGAGGAGAGCAAGAGTCAGGAGATTTGGATTCTATTCCTGACTTGGCCATGGAGTCATGCGTGAGCTTGGTCAAGTCACTTACATTCTCTGTGCCTTTGTTTCCCCTTCCCTAAAATGAGTATAATCAGACTTGCCCATCTCTGTAAAACTTTCAGAGATCCTCAGATGAAAGTTGCTGTGTAAGTGCTAAGTATTATTATAATCCATCATTTGTCTTGCCACTTTTTCTATTTACTGCAAATATTGAATGAAATTCTGGCCCCATTAATGTCAATGGTAAAACTCCCATTGACTTCCCTGAGGCCAAGATTTCACCCATTGTGTTTTGCTAGTGTTTTTTTTCTGCCTACCCCAGTTTCTCCTCTGACTTGATCCTGAAGTAGAGCCATAATGCTGAATTTGTGGCAGTATTAATTTTCAAGGTGAGTGTTGCAAACACAGGATCAGGGACAGAAAGAAATTGGGCAGGGAGTTAGGAATCCCTGATTAAATTCATCTATGTGAGCTAGTAATAAAGGGAGAACAGAAAATGACTGCTCAAGATAACTATTTATTTAAAAATAAAAGGTTTTTGCTAGTGTTAAAAAATAAATCTCCCTTAACGCAGAGACTGGAACAGTAATAGAAAATGTAGAGGGCTAGCTCGATGATTTATTAGGCTATAGAACCATTCATCTTATTTTGGTGGATCAGACCCATCCCACGTCAGTAATAACTAGAATATGCTGCTTTTGAAATGGTCTAAACCCATTATCACTCTTCTTGGCAGTCTCAGCAGACAGCCCAAGTACTCATAAGTCTATAAATAACTGTCATCTCAAGAAGCTGTCCCTTTTGGCTGGGCAAAGTAGATGCTGCCTATACGGGTAAACAGAGGACTTCACTTTTCAGAGCTTTCAATCTGGCATTTTTCACACACTCTGAATTCTTATGAAATAGGTCTGACAAAAAAGAAAATGTATCTGTCTTCCATTTGCTGAATTTTCAGTTTTCAGATTTGCCTGCACAACATCTGGCACAGATTTAGCACTAATAGTAATGCTGGGCTAGCAAATTCATTGCTGTTTGCGTGATGTTCGGCGTCACTCAGCAAATGTTTTACTGGAGTTTCAGGACATGGGCCCTAATTTCGTATTGCTTAAGCAAATCTTATGGAATGTGCTCAGAAATATTCTTTGATGTGGAAAGGGTCAGCACAAAATTCATATCACTTAAGATCCATCTGTGTTCTCAAAATGAGACTGAAGAGGAGCATAGGCCTCATGCTTTCCCTCTGCATAGGAGTATGTGTCACCCATAATGAATGATGGTTTTCTTTTCCCTGCCTGGCAGATTAACTATTCAGGTTTAAAAATGAGTATACACATTTCTGCTGACTTAATCTTTCCTTTTTTTAGAAAGCCTACCAAGCTGCATATGAAGAAAACAAATCCTGGTATTCTGGAACCATCCCAGATCCTGAAACGGTCAGGATAGCTCAGGCACAGAAGACTCTCAATGATGTATGTGGGCTGATGTTTGCAATAACTTTATTTGTATGAGTTATAGTGTTCTGAGGACTTTCCAGTTTAGAATAGCCAAACTTTCAATAACAAATTACAAAAGGAGAAGGTGACATGCATTTACTGCTATGTTGAGACACAGTGTTGAGCCTTGTGAGCGCTATCTATATATACCGTCAAGGTCACCTAACAGTGTTACTGCCAAGCTTAGAAATTATATTCAAATGGAACTACCATGAACTTCTGCAATTAAGATACACTTCAGCTACAGGACAGTAACATCTTAAGTACCTTTGATTGTAGATGGAGTCTAATGTATTCTACATCTTCCAGTGGTGCTATCACCTATAGGCTGCACCAACAGTGGATTACACATCTTATTTTTTGTAGAGTAGATAAGAATCTATTGCCTTTCCATCAATCTGAAGTGAATGGAAATCAAACTTGGTATAAGAATTGAAGATCTGTGCCTATGCAAGGTGGTCTTTACTAAACTAGTAACTAATAGTAAATATTTTGTTCGTAAAAATATTAAAGGATTATAAACAGATTTTTTCCACTTTACATAGGAAATGTTCCTAAATTTTGAACTTAAGAAATACATTTTCTTTTATGTGTCAATTATTTTAAAACTCTTTAAACATGTGTAGCCAAACTGATGGGATTTCCACTTTGGTTAAGTCCATTATGGTTTTTAAAAGTCATCAGGATAATATAACCCATAACAATTAGAATGTGAACATTAAAAGAGGTGTCACATTAATGGACAGAGGATTTTTCTTTAAGAAAATAAAAATTGTATAATTTTCTAGTTGAAATACACTGAAGAATATGAACAACAGAAAGGCAAGGGCAGCTTTCCAGCCATGATGACTCCAGCTTACCAGATAGCTAAGAAAGCCACTCAGCTAAGCAGTGACGTAAGTCCCAATTTGTGTGTGTCAAACTTACTGAAGTTCAGCGAAACTTGGATTTAAAACAGTTCACGTTAAAAGGTGCATTCCATAACCAACACTAATTGTAAAATAATTCCTGTAAAAGTGAAAAAATCTTGAACATGATACATTAACACAGGAGTCTCTAGCAAACTAGATAGCTTTGGAAGAATGTCCCATGTAACAAGTGGAGCTTGAAACTTGTCTCTTTCACCAACATAAGTTGGTGCAATAAAAGATGTTGTCTCACCCACCTTGTCTTTCATGTATAACAAGTGACAGTATGGGCATTTTCTAAGATATATGGGACACTTATGACATAATGGCCATCTCAAATTTTAAAAAAATGAATTGCTGTACCATTCTACGCCATCTCAAATTTAAAAACAATTAATTGCTGTACCATTCTATACCCTGTGAATTATTTGCTCTTATTTTCCTTTTTTATTTTTATTCATTTACTTATCCACTTATTCCAACTTTTTCGTCTCTCATTCTTTCCCTTTTAGTATGTAACATTATATAACAATACACTAGTAAATTGATTTACCTAGAATTTACTTTAACTTATCTATGCACGTAATGTACCATGTTATAAAAATAACAATCCAAAGAAATCCAGTGAAAATAAGAACCATACAAAACATTTGAAAAATGCTGTTGTGGCTTCCATGTCAACCGTTGCAATAATATAGTTGTAAGCAAGAGGGGTTTGGGACATGACTGAAGAATCTTGGAGTGATTTTATTGAAGAATACTGTTCCCCCAAAACAAACACTTTGGACCATATCCAGCTGCTCCCACTGAGTTTGGAGTCTTTCCATTGACTTTTATGGGCATTGCATGGGGACCGTAATATGTAGACAGCTTACTATGTTGTAGATATCAGCATAACCAGTCTTTTTTTTTCTGTTTCCCTATATTAATAAAGAGAGAACGCTGTATGAAGTACCAGAAAAAATAGTTTTTTCCCCATAGTGCAGTTTTCTTTAACTGCCACAAAATGAACACCTTTGGCACTTGATAGATTAGGCTGAGTGAAATAATAGAACAATTAAGCTAATGCACATAGTTTGATGAGTAAAATTAGAACACACTGTAATGACAGTCACTTTTAGTCAGTAGTAGATACACCTGCCTTTGTATTTACAACTGAAGGACTTATATTAAGGACAGAAAACTGGGAATAATTCATTATCTGAAACAAAGGTCAGTTCTTCTGTTGCCTTTTCAAGCCTTATGGAAGGAAATACCCAGATATTTGCTAGTAAATAGTTTTAAAATGCACTTTATATCTTCTGCTTCCCAGGTGACATATAAGCGAGGACATGAAGACAGGGTTTCCAGCTATACCACTGTCCTAGACACTCCAGATCTACTGCACGCAAAGGCTGGAGGGAGGCTTATGAGTGATGTAAGTGTAACAGGAGAGAACAGGCAACCTGTTTCAATCCTGAATAATCCCCAGAACAGGCCTGTCCTGAGTACAGAATGAGGCAGGGGTCTTTTGGGAAAAATAGTATTTGATCATCTAATTAGTGACGATGCATACAAGGCTGTGCGGGGTGAGGGGTGATGGTGAATGAAGGTTGCACAGGCAACCTTAATTCTGATATTTCCTGACTTTTGAGTTGACTTTGCAACCTCAGTAGTGTTCTTTTAATGTAGCTTTTTTGTGTGTAGCATATATAAATGTGTGCAATATACTTGTTCCTACATTATCTTGCTTTTTTTACAGCTGAAATACACAGGAGAATATGAACAGCAGAGAGGGAAAGGCAGCTTTCCTGCTATGATCACTCCAGCTTATCAGATAGCCAAGAAAGCTAATGAACTAGCCAGTGACGTAAGTATCAAAAGCAATATCTCTTTGAGGAAAAAAATCCAACAGATTTAGGGCCAAATTTTTTTCTGGCAAAATCCTGTCAGTGCCAGTGGAGTTACATCAGCAGAGAATGTGGCCTGTAGGATTTCAGGTAATTATTTTTTGCACGGACAGGTCCTGTGTTATACACCAGGGAAAATAAGGCCATTATATTTTGAAAGCAATACTGTTAATCTCTGGGGGCAGAAGGCCCTCCCAAGCTGCACTTGGACACAGAGGAATGAGGGGAGTGGCCATAAGGAGCCACTTGTGGCTTTCTGACCCTGTTCTGCTAGGCCTTGGTATAAGTTAGAGAGGAGCTCTAATTTATACCACAGGCACAAGGTCCCTCTTACAGGAGGATTGGTTTTACCAGAGCTCTGTCCCTTCCCTAGTTCATCCCTGATTCCCTCTCCTTCCCTTTATGTTGGTGCAGGAGTGAGCTTTGACTGAGAGGCACATCCCTTTCTTGCCATTGTCTTGGGGTACTATCGTGCATGGTGCTCAGCACTCTTGTGAGGGGCTGAATGCCCTGCATTCCTACTGAAGTCATTTGGAGCTGAACTCACGTGGCAGCTTTCAGGAGTGCTAAGCATCTTTCAGGATTGACCCTTCAGGGAGCAGCGTGAGCCTGGGATCTTTAGTGAATATAATTTGTCTGCTTTTGCCTCAGTGCCACAATTGCAATATTTGTTAAATGGGTACCAACCCGACTGCCAGAAGTTGTGGTGATTTAACAAAGCAGTTTCAAGGGAAGATAACATTACCAGCCTCCTAGGAGGTTAAATTAAATCATGTGTGTTCAAACTGTCTCATTAGTATCAATTTTTACACAGGCAGGGAAAGGAAATACGTATAGCATATTATGCTAGCTGCATAGAAATTACTTTAAAACCAGGATGGAGAATTTTCTGGTTATTAACTCATCAGTGAAAGTCAAGAAGGACCCTTAGGGCATGTCTACACTTACCTCTGGAGCGATCGATCCAGCGGGTGTGTGTGTGTGTGTGTGTCAATTTATCGTGTATAGTGAAGACGCGATAAATCACCCGCCAAGCGCTCTCCCGTTGACTCCGGTACTCAACCAGGGCAAGAGGCACAGGTGGAGTTGACGGGAGAGCGTCAGCAGTCGACTCACCGCAGTGAAGACACCGAGGTGAGTAGATCTAAGTACATCGACTTCAACTACATTATTCAGGTAGCTGAAGTTGCGTAACTTAGTTTGATTCTCCTCCCCCCACCCAGCATAGACCAGGCCTTAGTCTTAAAGTCAAAGGCAGATGAGTGCTAAACATTGAAACTTTATACGCTGCCCTTGATCTGTGGAGGTACTCTTATTGGTGTAAAAAATCGCCTATGTAGGATAAAGGGCAAGCTTGCGTATAGCTTGTAGGCATTATTTTGGCTTCAATAGAGATACTGTAAATCTTGGGCCTAAACTTGAAAGCTGCTCACCTAAAGCTACCATTGGGCCTAGTGGACATGCTAGTGATCAGCACCTCTCAGAATCAAGCTTCTTACTATTAAAAATAATTATTGGTGGGCAAAAGATCCTGCTGTAGAGTGTGCAAAGCACGCTGAGATCAGGTAGGATGAAAGGCACTACATAGTGACTCTGCACTTAGGTGAATTATATGTTTATTTTTAACCTTCTGGCACATCAGATGTTAGCCACTGCCAGATGTAGAATGTTATACTTGGCAAACTAATGATCTGAACTGATATAGCAAGTCCTATGTTCTTAAAATATTATTAAATACAAGTAGAAAACTTGGCTTCTGAAGACTGGTTGAAGCAAAAATTTTTTGACAAACCTTTATTATTAACATGTGCATGCGATTTATGATGCAGCATATATGTAACAGGCCAAACTCATCCGGCTTGATCTTCTTTTCTTTCTGTTAGGTGAGGTATCATCAAAGATATGAGAAAGAGATGAAGGGAAAAGCCAGCCATGCAACTGGAATAGATGATGCTTTCACAAAAGAAAATCACTTTAGCCAGGTATGCAACAACTAAGAGATACCCATGTACCCATGCTACAGCTGATTGTTAATACTGCCGAATGCTTAGAGTTTAGTAATGGCAATGGGATTTGCTGTCTCCTGTTGTAAGCTTTGTTTTCCCATATGAGAAATCAAGACCTCAAGGAGAGAGTAGCACGATAATACTGTAGTCTGAGTATGTAAATGAGCGTGTACCATTGGCAGGGGAACAAACAGGTTTTCTTTCAACCCTGTTCTTTATGGATTCATCTTTGCTGTTTTCCATTTTTCAGGAAATATAATTATTTTGGGCAATGCTAAAAAATCCTAATATTGATTAGCATTTAATATCATAATATTAATATTAATTAACATTTCAGAAATTTGCTTGAGGAAGTTATGAAAAACAGAAGTTACAAGCAAGTTAGAATTCAGCTGGAAGAATAGTATTTTAAAAGAGTGACAGGTTATTCATGGTTATTTTGGATTCTCTGTACATACTTATAGTACATTTTGGGTATAGAATAGCTATAGATGCTGTTACCATGTTATTGATAGACTTCACTGTAGTGTGACTCAACTTATCATGTGAAATGTGATGTGACATAGCATGACCTACAATGAACCCCTTTGCTGTGAGAAGTCATAGGAGAAATACATGAATATTTGTAGCATTTACACAACTCCTGCTATAGCAGGCATCCTCATTTCACCTGATCTGGCACATTACTACAAAAGGTTTATACAAAGTTACATAATAAGCACATACATGATATGGTTTCTAATGAGGAAATTGTTTTTTCTTTTGCTAAGATTGTTTAAAATAAAATATTTAACAATTTCTTTTTCAAAAACCCTTAATATGTTTATGAAAAAGTTATAAATAATCCTTTGGCGAAATGATTTTAAAGTTCAGAACAACCTTTTTTCTGTAAACCTGGCATTAGTCCAGAAATGGTTCAATTCTGTCCTGACATAGGGATAACGTCCTGGATATTCTCATGCAATCTGAAAGCTAAAGAGATTTAACCATATGCTTTTGAGGGCAGAATCTTGTCTAAAGACACATTCCGCTTTATGGTACTAATTCTAGAATAATAATAAATAATAATAATAAAAAAAGAGTGGGCCCTTTTTTTGTTTTTTAAAGTATTTGCCATCATAATACCTGAGCACCTCTCATTCATTCATTAATTCATCCTCAAAATACCCCTGTGAAGTTGAGAAGTATTACTGTACCCATGAGGACTACAGTCACAGAGACGTTGAGACTTGCACAGCATCACAGAGGGCATGTGATGCAGAGCCTGACTTGAGCCAGATCTCCTGAGTGTCTTAACCATGAGACCCATTCTTCTTTTCTTTTAGTTTTTGGCCTGCAGGAGTTGGGGTGAGATTTGGAGGCTGTATTCATCTTCTCTGTACTGGAGGAATGCCTTTTTGAAAGTAGCTAAGTTACCCGTGCTTCCATTGCAACATAAATAAAGAGGCCATAGAGAAAGTTTACATTGTGGGTGATTAAATACATATATTCTAGTATGAAATGAACAAACTTTACAGACAAATAGAAGTAATGAACTATACAGGCACATTACAGAGACTGGGGAGCTTAGAAAAGTCATTAATCATCCACTTGCTCATATGTAATGAATAAACACCCTGAATTTTCTGCAGGATTATATGGATGAATATGAAGAGCACAGAGGCAAAGGAAGCTTTCCTGCTATGATCACTCCAGCTTATCAAAATGCCAAGAAAGCAAATGAACTGGCAAGTGATGTAAGTATAAAACATGAATAATCAATACAATACATAAACAATTAAAAGCAGCAGTTTGTCGAAGTAGTGCTTAGAAGCAGAATGCTAAAATTAAACTAGAAAAACAAACAATGACATTTCACTGCATTGCAGAGGACTAGATGGCTCGGGGGATTGATGATGTCCGTTATCACCAAAGCAAACTATGTTCTTAGTAGTTTTAGTTGTGAGATTTGCTACAGTAACTCCCATAGTGAGTAAATATAGCTTGAATGATCTAAACAGTTTCTAGTTTTTTGATTATGTTGTATTGTATCTTTAGTACAAAGCAATTGATACTGAGACAAGAGAACATAGGATGCGACATTGGCATATCATGAGGATTGAATTCCTTATCTGCAGTACACTGATTTTTTTTTTAAGTTGTAATCTATAGAAGAGGAACAGACTTAGATGTGGCAGCATAAGGTTTTTCCATACAACCACCAACCAGTGAACCTCAGCTCAGTTCTGAAGGGACCACCTCTAGTAGTCACAAAATGTGTCTAACTGCATTCCCATCCTTTCTTGTTTTGTCTAGCATGACAGCCCAAAAGGCTGCCTCTTGGTGAAAATTTTTGTGATGTGGACACCTGTCCACTGGGAGTAGACTGAGCCCATCAACTCATGCAGACCATTAAAAAGCTAACAGATGGCAAAATCTTTCTGTCAATACCAACCCAAGCCAGGCACAAGCAGCAACCTAGAGGTGAAAGGTTCCATAGTATCTTATTACTTGAACTAATGACTGGGAGAATATAAAAAAACTAACACCGCCTATGCAGTGTAGTTATAGCTGTGTTAGTCCCAGGATATTAGAGAGACAAAGTGGATGAGTTAATATCTTTTATTGGACCCACTTCTGTTGGTGAGAGAGACAAGCTTTCGAGCCACACAGAGTTCTTTCCTTTCCCACATCTGAAGAAGAGCTCTGTGTGGCTCGAAAGTTGTCTCTCTCACCAACAGAAGTGGGTCCAATAAAAGATATTCCCTCGCCCACCCTGTCTTTCTAAGACCTCCTATGACTGTGGCCTATTTCAATGACAAATCCAGTGATGCCCAATTTAAGAATGAATATTTAACCTTTCCTGATTAAAGATGCCATTGTAACAGGTCTCCAGAATGGTAAAAATCAAAATTATATTTCCTAATTGGCAAATTGTTATGGGGGTTGGTTTTATGGTTTTCTTTTTGCTGTACAAGGGGGATGAACATATCGTAGTATAAGGCAATTTAATTCTTCTTAAAGTCTGAGAAACAGAACACAGACTCCAAAATCAAATCTGAATAATCACAACATTTCAGCACACTCTAAAATATCTTTTGTTTCATAACATACGGGGTAGAATTTCAAAGTTAAGCATTTGCAATTGCATGAGGTGAGGAGCCTGTCTGTGTACATGTGAAAATTAATTGATTTGTGTGCAGAAGTTAGGCAAAACACAAATATAATCATCCAGACCCAGGGGTAGAATCTTGGCCTATTTAAGTCAATGGTAGAACTCCAAATCTAAATTGGCACCTCCTTCACCTCCCCCCTTTTTAAAATATCACTTAGCACTACCTTACAGGAGGGAATCGCCATCTTTAAAGAAAAAACAATACATAAGAGTGAAAAATAAAAAGTACTGTACACTCAATAAGCTGGTTTCTGCAGAAGGAAAATTCTAGTGGGTAACCATCTATAATTCTCTGACTGGCACCCTAACGTAGACTACTGAGAACTGAATTCTTTAATAGAATTGGGTATAAGCCTCAATCAGTTGCTAGCCAAGAATCTGCTAGTGATTATTAATATGAAGATGTCTGTTCAAGTAACTAAGAACAAGTGTGTCCAGCCAATGGGAAAACTTCTGTACAAAAATAGTAAATTGTGAAGTGGTTTCACATGAAACAGTCGGATTACGTGACTAGTGATTTTCTCTGGAGATGATTTTAAGAAGTAACAGGCTACAATTAATTTACCTTTCCAACTTATTTACCCTTTTGTTAAAGCATATTAAAACTAGTAGAAATTAAGGAAAAGTCTTACTCTGGCTCTTCAAGTGAATGGAAATGACAACGATAACAAAAAATATCTTTGTTTTGATGATTTTTCCCTTTTTTAGATAAAGTACAAAAAGGATCATTCAAAGATGAAAGGGGCAGCCCACTTCCATTCTCTTTCAGCCGAAGACAACTTAGTTCTTAAACAAGCCCAGAATGTGAACAAGCTTGTCAGTGAGGTAAGGCGTCAAATACAATTATGGACTGATAGGAGAGCAGCCCATATTAGATACAGCTATATCTATTTATCTCTGGCAGGTAAGTTCTGGTTTCTCAGGCTAGGGAAGTAAACAGTTGTTGTCCTTAATGACTAGCACACATGAAAACAATCAATGTGTAGTACAGTTATAAAATATGGCCATTCCTTGGGACAAACATTCAGGGACAGATCCTCAGCTGATGAAAATTGTTATAGCTTCATTGACTTCAGTAGAGCTTTGAGAAGTTACACAAGCTGAGGATCTTCCCCTCACCTTTCTGTGTTTTTTAAAATGAACCCATCTCCAGATGAACTAAAATAGCTTTTCTGTTTCTTGAACTACACTTTTAACTGCCGGTGTTTTTTCACATAATTACTTTCACCCTTGGAGAAAGGAACATTCAACACTTACTGGTATGGGGGCCGGTCTGGGGTGGAAGGGGCGGGCCTGGGCAGTCAGCGTCCCCCAGCCAGCCCATCCGAGCTGCCTGACCCGCACTGCCCAGGGCTCTAGCAGCGATTTAAAGGGCCCAAGGTTTCAGCCGCTGCCACGGTAGCAGCAGCCAGAGCCCCGGACCCTTTTAAATCGCCGGCCCCCGGCGCAGCTGCTCCTTTTGCCCCCACCCTGTCCGCGGCCCGGGGTGGGGGAGTTAAGCAGGGTCCTTTGTCGCTGCAGTGCTTTAAACAGGGTCCTTTGCTACCACAGTGCTTTAACGTCAGCTGCATATGGGCCGGTACCGGTGGCCACTTTTTGCCGGTATGCTGTACTGGCCCATACTGGCCCACTTGCACCCCTGCCCTTCTCCAAAATACATCTTCCCTTCCCTCCTTCTCCTCTTTTTTTTTTTTTTTTTTTTTTAAGGAAAAGAAACCAAGAATATACATATTATAGGCAGAGGAGATCAAGAAATGCAGAATTTTGTTTCAGATAAAGTTTTCCAAAGTGTTGTCAATGTGATTTAGTGAACAGATTGTTGGACTGGTAGTCAGGAGACCTGAGTTCTGTTTCTAGCTCTGCCACTGACATGCTGTGTCAACTTGGGAATCTGTTCACTTCAGTTCTCCCACCTATAAAATGGGGGTAATGGTACTTGCCTTCTATTGTAAAGTGCTTTGAGCTCTATACATGAAAAGTGCTACATAAATGCTGAGTATTATTATTTTATTTTTCTGAATTTCAAATGTATCTGAAATGTATGTATGTCTTTAGATGTGGCTTAAATACAAGTTCTATACTTCAGAACTTTCAGATTTTTTGGGAAAGATTTGCTTACCTATTTCAATATGAAATCCAAATCCAATATACAGCTGAGCTCTAATTCTGTACCCTTTTCTGCCTCCACATGTACATGTGACGTAATCAATGGGAAACTTGTATGTAAATTAAAGAGAAGAATTAGACCCTCAGTAACAGTACTGGATATACTAATTAACACTTTCATACAGGGAATCTCAATTTGACTTATAAAGTGACATCACTGTTACAGAGAGAGAGAAAGCAGCATATTTCTGATTCTGGCCAACCGAGTATACGAACCTAAGGAAGTTCTGTGCATGGCTTTTAGTGCTGTGTTTTCTCATTTTCTGGGGTTCTAAACAGAAGTAACTTAGGATAATTTAGAAGTGTATATTACGGTGTTTTAAAGGGTTTTCTGCAGATAATTGGAAAAATTAACCTTTGAAAAATATATGCAAAATGGGCCAAAATCCAATTTCCATTATAACCTGTGCATCTGTATTAATGTATAGAGAACAGAATCCAGCATCCTGTAAAAGACTGTCGCTTACAAATAATGCAAAAAAGACAAAGCTGCTTGTAAGAGAACAATGTAGAGGAATTCTCAAACTATTCTGAGTTGTTAAGGCATGTCCACTATTCTCTGATTAATGGATGCAGTGCGTCAGGAGTATTCTCCAATTGCCCAGAACAATTCAGTGTCAACTGAAGTGCCAGGACACAGCCTTCTACATTTGGGTACTCTTGTGATATCAAGTGTA
Organism: Eretmochelys imbricata; assembly: GCF_965152235.1. Classification (NCBI taxonomy): domain Eukaryota; kingdom Metazoa; phylum Chordata; order Testudines; family Cheloniidae; genus Eretmochelys; species Eretmochelys imbricata. The sequence goes on from NC_135578.1 coordinate 114,033,668, forward strand.
AATCTATTTTGTAGCAGCATAACTGAAATAATGTGTACATCCTTTGGGATGCAACTACGTAGTCTATTTATCAAGAACATTAGCATGTATTAATTTGTTCATAGAATTGTGCTGTGAGAATAAGGATAACTTTTTCAAGATTGATACGTGATTCTAGATGCCTTTGTTTTGGGGGCCGCACTTGAGAGGTCTTTAAGGGTATGTCTACATTGCACCTGGGGGTGAGCCTCCCACCCTAGGTAGATGGACTCACATTAGTGGAGCTTGAGCTAGCATAGTAAAAATAGCAATAGGAATGTTGCAAGCCTAGGTGGGTTTGAGAATCCGAGCCTCAACATCCACGCTAGCTTGAGCTCTGCTAGTGCGAGTCTATCTGCCTGAGCTGGGAAACTCACTCCCAGATGCAAGGTAGGCATACTCCAGGGGGCCTCATATGTAGATGCTGAGTAATCAGCACTTTCTGAAAAACGTCTCATACTAACGACCCAAAGCTGAGACATCTAATATCACTAGTCGCTTTTTGAAAACGTAGGCCCCAAAATCATCATCAAGGCTATAGGGCTTACTATTGGAAAGGGTAGAATTAGAAGTGTGGAATCTACAGTTTACTGTATGCCATATAATAAAATCCTTATGTTTAACTTATCTGGATTTAAGGTATGACTTATGTGCATAGATATTTTATGCAGTGAATTCAGATTTTGCTGCATCTCACCCTTGAATTTTTTTTGGCTTCTAAGGTGAAGTACAAGAAGGATCTGGAAAACAGTAAAGGCCACAGTATTAACTACTGTGAGACTCCCCAGTTCAAGAATGTGAGCAAGATCTCAAAATACACCAGTGATGTAAGTCCTCAGTACCTTGTATGCAGTGCAGTGGAAGTTTAACTTAGCAGCTGCTGGACTCACAGTTCATCTGTGTGTATTCCATGTAAGCCCTGAGTAAAAGCTGCATTGGGAGTTTGAATAGAATAGTCATTTTTCTGTGTTTGTACAGCGCTTAGCATAATGGGGGCCTGGTCCATGACTACGGCTCCTAGCCACTACAGTAATACAAATAATAATAATTAATATAGGGAAAAGAGATTACTTACTATAATGCATTGCTAAGCTAATCAAAGATGACTATTAACATTATTTGTCACACTTTCATTTACTTCATCACTTATGTCCATTTGTTAATTGAAGTGACATATATGCAGATAATCTCAGGAGCCATTTTTTGAGAAATAAATTATTGAGCAGAACATATTTAAATATCTGTAAAACTAATGCTTACTATTATTGGTGTAGCAATAACTCATTTTAAAAACATATTTAACTAAAATACATTAGTAAGATGATCTCCATCAGCACAAAGGTAGGGCAAAATGGGTGACTATCCTGAATGAGGACACAAAAGAGTATTCATGCAGGAATCTTAAAATACCATGGGATTAATTCCTTTGTTATAAATAACTCTTTCTCAGTTTAATGATCCGTTATTTCTGAGGTAAATAATTTTCAGCAAGTGAGTGAAGTGAGAAGGCACCAAATTTGTGTGGCACGCAGGTAATTTCGGGAACACAGTTGACATCTGTTGAAATGAAGGTCTCTTGGGAGGTGTGCCAATAATCTTTTTTTTTTTTTTAGGTGTCCAAGTTGTTGTATAAACATGATGAGTTTTCACACTATAGCAACACTAGTAGATCATTTGAACTGGCTATATTTTCCTATGCTCAGTACCTGTCTCTCTGCTGTAACAGATAGTGAAATGAAATACATTTTCTGAGACAATGTTTGCTTTTGTGTATAGCTTAAATACAGAGAAAAATACCAGAATCAAATGAAAGGTCATTATGAAGGCATTGGCATGGACAGGCGCACTCTGCATGCTATGAAGGTTGGCAGCTTGGCAAGCAATGTAAGTCATTTGCACTCATATTATAATAGGTACTGCGGTAGTATTCAGTTATGTAGATGTCTTCTTCTTTTTTTTTTTTTTTTTGTCTTTAATATTGCCAGCCTTCAATTGATGAGAAATCTTAGATCGAATTATGTTGGAAGGTGCTGAGGATGGGTTTGCTGAGAAGACTATAAATCTTGGGAACCCTCCTGCACTAGTTTACACGTATTTTATTGTGCAGGAGAAGTTTAAATTATTCATTTAGGTATCCAATCCTGCAAAATTCTGAGCTCCCTCAATTCCCTTGGACATCAATAAGAGTTGAAGTTGGTCAACACCCTGTAGGGTCAAGTGAAAAAACAATCTTTAATGGAGGTTTCTGAACCCTGGTTAATTTACTGGATTAGTCAAGAAGCCATTTTGTTACATACCGTTCCTTCAAGTACATTATTTACAAATCTGTAAGAAACTCAAGAACTAAGCAGAAAGATAAAAGAGATGTGTCATAGGTGGAAGTTAAGTTAATGCTCTGACTGTTGGCATTGGATTAATTGTGTAGTTGAAAAAGAATCAATTAGTGGCTAAACTATGCAAATAATTTCATTTTCTTTGTCGTTGATGACATTGAACTTACTTTGTTTCTTGTGTTTAATATTAATATTATTGTTTCTCCTTTCCTCTTGATGGATAATTATTCAAACAAATGACAGCTTTAAAAAAAGACTGATTTTTTTTGTTCTGTTTCAGATAGCCTATAAATCTGATTACAAGCACAACGATGTTGACTACAATTACCCAGCTACACTCACTCCTTCATATCAAACAACAAGGAAGTTGGTTCCTTTGAAAGATGTAAATAATCGTATGGGTTTTCATCCTGTTTCTTGAATGGCTCATCATCTCCTTGGAGGAGAAAATCTGAAGCATAGTGTGTGATTTTATCCTGGTGGCAAACAGCTGGTAACACAAGGCTCAGTGTGGTCAGGAAGGCTGTGAGGATTGGGAATGGGAAACAGAGACTGCCAGCCCTAGTCACTAATTTCAGTTCAGACCAGATTATTGGTAACCTAAAGATGAATTGGTGTGGAGATGTTTACACTACTATTGCCCATGCTGTACCTCAATAAATTGAGGACTTCAGTCTAGAGTTTGTCATTCTGGCACCTTTCCAAACACTAACAACCCCCCCCCCCCGAAAATATTAGTGGAATAGGTATAGCTGATCTCTTTTGTGGGTTCTTCCATACCTAATATTCTAACTGCTAACGGGAATTGTATTGCTTCTTCTCCAGCAATAGTTCCATTTTGTCTGTGGAAAGGGCTAGGGAGTCAAGGAGGGGAGAAAGAGAATTTGAATTAACTATTCTCTACCTCTTGCCATGTGGAAGACGTACATCCCCCAAGAGGTGAAGCAAGAATGTCAAGGGCAGAGACTTTAGGCACCAACGTTTCACTTATCCAAGAGCAGACTGGGCTTGGAGCATTTTATCTAGTACATGTTTGCCATGACTCCAGACAGGACTTGTGCATGACTGGCATTGCGGCAAATTGATCTATATGCTCCAAAGAAAGAACCTGCAATCAAATACAGCATTGGGCCTAACCTGTCCAGAGGCTAAAGCTCACTTGAGCAATTTGGATGTGGGTTCTGTGGATTACCACACAGCCAACATTCCCAGTTCTAAGATCATCATCAGCAATAAGTACATGTGGTTAAGTTTAAAGAGAAAAAGAAGGAACTTAAAAAGAAGAAAAGAAACTCTCTGCTGAAGAGAGCCTTAGATACCTATATATAAAGAGTGAATGAACTCTTTTAAGTACACTGATCACTTTTGGCTTTTTGAGATAAATCATGCAGTTCTTGTAATGTGAGTTAACATGGTGGGTAGCAGAAGTGTGTATATGTGCAGGTGTCTTAGATAAAGAGGATCCTATTAAAATGGATTCATAGCTTTAACTGCCTTTAGAATTACACTCCACTTCATGGCAAAAAACATTCTTAAAGAACTAGCTTTAAGAAACATACAATTTGCAATGTTTGGTGATTAACTACAATTTATATTACGGCCTACAGAGGATAATAATTGTGTCCTGCAATGTAACCCTGAGGCCTTTGGCAGGAAGTGGTTTAAAAGAAAATTTCTCCATGACATTTTATCTTGCATAGTTTGGGGATTTAATATATTTATCTTTATAGATGTATTATTGCTGCAACTGTATTCATATACATGAGCAGGGGGTGGGACTAGACGACCTCCTGAGGTCCCTTCCAACCCTGATCTTCTGTGATTCTATGATACTAGGAATTTAGTGCACTCTAATCCTACTGATGGCTGACACTGAAATGTTTTTTTCCCTGCACCATATATATTTTCCCTTCCATAATAAACTCTTACCATATAAGAAACTTTTATGATCAGTTATTACATTTTAAAAACTAGTTGAAGACAAGTAGTAATAGAGCCCATTGGAATACAATTTGTTCTGTGTAGTTATATGGCAGGACAGACCACTACTGAAGTAAGTTCCTGATTACAAAATAAAAGGGATTCTAAGGCTATGTTTACACTATGCGGGATCGACGCTTTGGTGATCGATACACTGGGGGTCGATTTAGCTGGTCTAGTAAAGACCTGCTAGCTAAATCAATGGCAGAGTGTCTCCTGTTGACACAGCGTGATGTAGACACCTCAGTAAATTGACCTAAACTATGTCGACTCCAGTTACAGTGTTCACGTAGCTGGAGTTGCGTAATTTAGGTCAATTTACCGTGGTAGTGTAGACATAGCCTAAGAGATGATGCAGGATATTAATTGGATAGGAATGCTTTATAGGAACTGATTGAAACTGTGTCTCATTAATAAAATCCACATACTGTGTTTGAGGGAAGTTCGTTTTCAAGTAATATAGAAGAAATAATCTCAGCACAGGGAATTTTCTGGGGATTAAGTATCGGCTGTGCTTAATCTCATCCATAGCTCCCGGTTTTGGGAATTGTTCTACACCTCAGTTTTCATGACTTAAGTGGTGGGTTTACCCCCAAATTTCAGCTAAACGAAATTTCTCTACCATACCTTTCACATGCCAGTCTGAGCATTTCCTTTTTTGTTTCTCATTTTTAATTTAGGTAAACTATAGACAAAGCATAGACAAACTGAAATACAGCTCTGTTACCAGCACTCCACAAATTATTCAAGCCAAAATAAACTCACAACAGCTCAGTGATGTAAGTCCTTCTCCCACTGACCATCTCTGTTTATTAGTGATAAGAAAATATTTTATTTCCTAATATTCTCACTGCATATGTGTTTTCTTTCTTGTTGATCATAGTTGATAAGTAGGTTTAAAACTAAAACAAACCATAGAAAGTGAATGAAATTGCTTTCAAAGCCCAAGTGGCCACATCAGTAGATCAAGAAATATGAAATGCTTTCTTGAACTTTAAGAAGCTATATAACTTCAGTTTCTGGCTATTTGATTTGTTAACACTTGTTTTTATTGGACTTGTCCTACAGGCCTATTTATATACCATTTACTGGGAATTTTCTTTGAATAACTAGGGGAAAGTTATATTTGCCTTTTCTTATTATTCCCAATTTTATTTAGTTATTACAGACTTTTATTATGGCACTTAACACATTAAAACAAACAATAACCTCTTCAAGTTAAATGGAATTGCATTTGGTGTATTGAAGGTAATTTGTTTCAATGTCTGTGGCAGTTGACTTACCGAGCCCAGTATGAGAAAACCAAAATGAATTACACTCTACCACGGGATGTTCCTCAGTTAGTCAAGGCGAAAGCCAATGCTGAGCTATATAGTGAGGTAAGCAAAGTGACTTGCAAATGTAGATCTATGTATTGTCCTCAAATATGAGCAATAATGAACACACGGATGCTGAGACTGTTCAGGAAGAACTAGGCATCTTTGTTCTGCCTTTATTCAACAATCTGAGACAAAGTTATCCAAATTAGTAGGGATAAAATGTGAAGCACAGCCTTGGAATTTGTTCTGAGATCTCATGAAATGACTTGAATTTGTCTAGCAGATTAAATGTCCACACCACAAAACTGACCAACCAAATTGGTGCTCATTGGATGTATTACTCTTCTGGCAGGGCTAGTGCAAAGACCAAAGATTTAGGTCTTGATCCAAAGCCCACTGAAGTCAGGGGAAAGGCTCTCATTGACTGCAACGGGCTTTGGATCAAGTGCCACTATTGCCAACTCTCATGATTTATCGCAGGGGTAGGCAACCTATGGCACACGTGCCAAAGGCTGCATGCGAGCTGATTTTCAGTGGCACTCACACTGCCCGGGTCCTGGCCACCGGTCCGGGAGGTTCTGCATTTTAATTTAATTTTAAATGAAGCTTCTTAAACATTTTAAAAACCTTATTTACTTTACATACAACAATAGTTTAGTTATATATTATGGACTTATAGAAAGAGACCTTCTAAAAATGTTAAAATATATTACTGGCATGCAAAACCTTAAATTAGAGTGAATAAATGAAGACTCGGCACACCACTTCTGAAAGGTTGCCGACCCCTGATTTATCACAATATTTGGTGCTTTACTTAAAGCTGCAACTCTTGGAATCAGACAGAAGACAGTTACCCCCCATCCTGCACATTTATTATTTGCTACAAATCTCATTCCTTTTAAGCCAATCTCATGGTTTTTTCAGTGTTTGGGGCTGGCAATACTGCAAATCCTTAATGGAGATTTCACACTCCATTGTGCTTCCTCCAATTCAAGGTGGAGGTGTATTGGTGGAGAAATGTGGGAAGATGCACAGTGCCTGTGATGTACAGTTATTATCTCTATTGTTGTGATGGTCATGCCCAGAGGCCCCAATCAGAATTAGCCCCATTGTGGTAGGTGGTGTACAAACACAGAGGTAAAGATGGCCTCTGTTCCAAAGAATTTCGGGTGGGATTTTCGAAAGCAGCTGAGTGAATTGGGCACCTAATTTCCATTGGCTTTCAATCGAAGTTGAGCCCCTGGCTCTTTTAGGCACTTCAAAAATCCCACCCTTACAATCTAAGAATTCCTGCCACCTGCTCTGTGCATAATTGGAGACCACAAGCTCCAGGATGTTAAATCTGGCCTCTTCCAGAAGCAATTATTTAACATAAAATAATAATAAATGAATATATTATATTTCAAAGAGTGTATTATACTTTTGTTTTGTTCCTCATGATTTTCCATGGTTGCTTTAGCTGTTTAAGCAGGTATATTGATGTTAGTGACATGCTGTTGTATTTCCATTCTCAGATTAAGTACAAAGAAGGTTGGGAGAAGACCAAGGGTCAGGGCTTTGAAATGAATCTGGATTCCATGTCTTTACTTGCTGCCAAAGCCTCAAGGGATCTTGCCAGCGATGTAGGTTATATTTAATTAACTAGGAATTATTTCTAACTGAAGTCAGCTATAGCATAGGGAAATAAATATGTTGCTTCATCTGTTTTAAGCCCTGAATTTTACTGTTATGCATTCATCTTTCTCGACGGTTGATGAACTCTAGGAAAATTTGTTCAGAATAATTTCTATAGGCAACCAGCCCCACTCTCCGAAAAATGCTTATTTTTTTATGTATATAAAGAAATAAAATTAGAAAAAGAGCAGTAGCTCCATGTCCATGTTGTACAATTCAGCATTTGAATTAATTAGACCAACACAAACCTCACCACCTCCAATGCAAGTACAAGGCATTCTTCTTTGATTTACCTTCTTTAACATAAACACATAGCAGCATGTACATTTAAAAAGAATCCTAAAAACAAAACCCTACCAAAACAAACCACTACACTGCATGCATCATTCTTTCCCCTGTGGAGATGTTGAGGGAGAGAATGAATCACATATGACAGATGTTATTCAAGTTGCTTAATGAGTTACTGGAAGGCACTCAGATATTACACTGCTGAGGGCAATATAACAACCTGCAGAATAGAATAGAAGCTGTTTATGTTAAATCGAGTCAAACCCCGAAGACCTTGTTCAGTTTTTGCTTAGAACCCCATTACATATTTGCCTCAATAAGAACATCAGAGTTCAGTCCAACACATTTTTCTTAAAAACAAAAGAATGATTTAGCTGTTTCAAAGGTTTTATATCTAGAAAAATATCCATGCGAGGAAAGGTTGAGCTCTTCTAATAGGTTAAAGAAGACACAACTAAGGCTAACCTGATTGCCCTTCAGAATTCATAAGCATATCTGAGAGCTCTGAATTGGCAACCAGGCCCTGCACTCAAATGGCCAATCCCTAAACATACTGCATATCTTTGTGGCAATTGGAAAATGACCTGTTATTTACAGTAAATTGTTTTCCTCTTCAAAGATTAAATACAAAGAAGAATATGAAAAGACAAAAGGCAAAGCAATTGGAAACAAAGATTCAAGACTTCTGCACTCTCTGCAAGTGGCCAAGATGGGTAGTGAGGTAAATGATTGATTTCTCTTACTTAAAAGATGTTTTTCATCATTATACTATTTTGCTAGTTTAGGGTAGGAGATCTTGAACACTGCATTGTTGGTATTGATCTTATTTTCGGAAGAGGAAAGCACATTGAACCCTGTCTTAAAAAAACAAACTAAACAAAAACAAACAAACAAAACCCATAGACTTTGCAAAGAGATGCAAGATAAAAGAACAGAGTGAAGTGAGCTGGACTGTGTTATGGGTCCATAAGAGGAATTGCCAGTGGAACCTGCAAATCCATGATGCCATTTTGGGGCTACAATGTGGCCCCTTTTGAAACCTCAGTCCTATAATTCTTTGCCTAATATGCAGCAGGGTAGGCAAGTTTATTTCACTCTATTGCAAATGATGATGGAGACTAAGTATAGGTTTTGTGGACAAATAATGCCTGATTCTACAGTGATATCAAATAAAGTACTTATAAGCCATTGCTTTCTTTCTTGTATCTCTTAAAGTAATGGTGAATGCATTGTTCCTTTATATCCTAGATTGCTTATAAAAAAGGTTTTGAGGAGAGTAAAAGACATTTCCATTTGCCCATGGACATGGTAAACCTGAAGCATGCCAAGAAAGCCCAGGCTTTGGCTAGTGACCTTGAATATAGGAAGAAACTCCATGAGTACACAGTGGTTCCAGAAGACATGAAGACAAAGTGGGCCAAGAAGGCCTATGGACTTCAGAGTGAGGTAAGGCCAGACAAACCCATTTTAAATGTTACTGCAGGTTGAGGGTTGAAGAGTTATCGGGATATATTAGATGATCAAAATGACTTAATAATATTCCTTAGCACTTTTCTATCTGTTTTCATCTTTAAAATGTCTCTTCACGAATGCAGAACTGGAAAGTGTGCATACTTTAACTGTCAGACTTGTGTCTCAGTCTAAAACATTTTTTTTCCTCTGTAGTTGCAGTACAGGGCAGATCTGACATGGATGAAAGGAGTTGGATGGATGACAAAAGGGAGTGTTAATATAGAACAAGCCAAAAAAGCAGGAGATCTTGTTAGCGAGGTGAGCTGCACTTTCTGGATGTTTTTCTGACTGGAAGGTTGAAGCCTGGTTGACCAGGAGTATAGATGCTGTATGTGGAATGGATTGGGAGAATCAAGCATATTGGAAATTTGAGATATGTCTGAGCTGATGGGGATGGTGCATGTGTGTGGCAAGGCGGTTTGGGAAATATTTGCCCATCATGCAACTATACTCTTCTTCCCTGGAACTCAATATTTCCATTACAGGGCTCTCACACAGATCTCTGTGTAATCATAATTGTTCCCTCCTACCCTTCTCCATCTGCCTGCCCGTTTAGCACTGGGAAAGAATGGGATTTGCTGTTTTTTTTTGTTTAGGCCATTTTTCAAATCTTAGTAAAGCAAGGAGCTAAAACAGGGCACACAAACTTTTAAGTGATAAAAATAAAAAATTAGATGTTTCAGAGCCTTGCTCTATGGCCAGTCAGGGCTGAACTTGCTCTGAGTCTTTGGTGGCAGCACTAGCTCGCAGGGCTCTTCATTTCTTTTCCTTGGTTCATTCCTGGCCTACCACTGCCATTAACCTCATGGGAATACACTTTCTCAACCTTCTAGCTCCAGTCTAGTTGTAGCGTTGGTCACAGGAAAGCAGGAGGATAGAAAGAAGAAACAATTAGGAGAATTTTGACTTAAAGGCAAAGGAAGGGAAAAAAGCCTGTTAGAGTTACTGGAAATCACATACTCTGATACCTTGGGCCTTTGACATCCAACTCTTTACTCCCAAAAATGAAAAATACATGTCAGAAGCAAAAGAAGAAGCAACAGCGCTCAGATGCAATATCTTGCTAGAGATGGACTGACATCTACTGTTGCGGCTTGCAATAGTAATGATCACTGCCACAAATATTTAATTTGTGTTGATCTGCCTGATACTAACCTCCTAAGATGAAAAGTGTATATTATTTTAAATATTTCAATTTCCAGCCAGAAGCTGGCATTTTGTCATTTACTTGCAGAATGTCATTATGTCATGTTGCACACAATTGTGACAAAACACACTGTTCTTAATCTGCCTCCATCCCCTCTAAATTCTAAATACAAAGTAATGAGGACCTCTTTGAAGTGGAGTATGCTTTTTTAACTTCTGTTTTGCGTGCAGCTGGGAAAGTCCCAGTGTGAACTGATCTGTTCACCTATCAGTTCAAACAGTGGTTTTCACTGTCGAATTGTGATGTAATAGAAACACTGTCACATATACCCCTGCAACAAGGAATGGTTGGTTTGATTGCTGAATTGTTAGATTAATAAAGAGTCAATTAAAGTACATAAGAAGAGTTTGCCTGGTCTCCCCATCATACGCTATCTTGAAATAGTTATGATGTGTTTTCTTACACTGTCTCAAAAGCAGACAGAAATTTGTTGTTTGCTCTGAAAGGAACACCAGGCTCGATTGTTGAGATGAATTCAGAATAGGCCCACTGAGGTCAGTAGGACTCTTTCTTATGGCTTCAGTGGACCTTGGATCAGGCCATTAAGGAATATTATGGTGTATTGATTAGAAGGACAGTCTTATTCATGCAAGGTGAAACGCTGGTTCCTTGCACAAAGCCTCTGCAACAGGGCTAACTGTCGAATACTAATGCGCTGGGCGGAATGGAATGCTCCTTCTGACACCCAAACCTGGAGCCTGGGTGTGGGGCACCTACAGCTGCCACTAAAGACAAAACTCTGTAGTAGCATCCAGTTGATATTGGAGAAAAATGCCAGCATAATATTTTGAATTGTCACAATGATATATAGGGAAAAGTTTGTATCAAGAGGGCTAAAATATGTCCTTTGTGCTTTGAGGTCTTTGTCAAATAGTACAGCAGCATTAAACTCTTCCATAATCTAACAAACTACAAAAGGAACAACAGAAACTTGTGTTTGAAAAGGTTTATACGGTAAAATGTGGTTGTAACATGCATTGGGTGGCTCAGGAAATGGGTAATGGCATACAGAGCCTTTTAACTTCTCTGTTACTGATTCAAATCCAGGACAGGTAGGGAAGGTTGGTCATTGTCAATGTGAACCAAGAAAGGGATCTAGGTCATACAGTCAGAATATCTGGCATTAATTAGTATGCATGGTTTCAGTCTCAGCAGAGAGAACACTGATTGGCTGGGCATGCATACGGCACTGCTCTCAGCACTCGCACTGATCTCCCCAGCTCCGGTTCAGAGAGGATAGAATGTGGACGCTGACAGTACTGGTACCTGTGCTGTAAAAAGAAGATGTCAGTTTCCAGAGCTCGCAATCTTCCCCTTTTGAAAAGCACTGAATTCACTTGGGAAAATAAATGTGATAACAATTTCTGAATGCTTTTTTTTTTTTTTTTTTAAAATCAGAAAAAATACAGACAAAAAGCCGATGCTCTAAAGTTCACCAGTGTGGCCGACAGTTCCCAGATCAAACATGCGAAGAAAAGCCAAGAACTGCAGAGTGATGTGAGTCCTCATTGATGCTTTATCATTAACTTGGTAATTCTTGGGGACAGATGGGAACCACTGAAAAAGAAATTGGCTTCAGTTCTGAATCTTGCCATGGCTTTAAATAACTTTGAGCTTTACTTCTTAAACCTTTTATTTTTTTTTTAAACTTTCCCCTGCTTCACAGCTAGAAACCTTTAAACTTGATAGGGAACAGATATATGCAAAGTCTCAGACTTCAGATACTGTGGTGATAAGGGCCATATAGGCATCTGGATAGATGGATAGAGGCTAAACCGAATCCTTTACAACTTCTGCACTTGGCATGGACCTCTGCTGTTTTTCTTTCCTCAGTGAGACTATTCTGCCTGTCTCACTCAAATCCTTAACTATACCCTGTGCACTTAGGACTGCATCTTTTTGAGCACAGATGCTTATGCTATTTTTAGGGAAATAAAGCTTTTTCTCAAGGTGGCTATTTTTTTCTGCCACTCCCCTTTCCTTCCTTAGATGTGAGAAATAGAGCAATGACCTTGCCAGCTGGTATCTGTGAACTCCTGGCATGGTGAAGGCACAGCTGGACCACAACCAGTTTTTAATTTTTCAAATCAAGGGACACCTGTTGTTAAATGTACTGATCACCTAATTTAGTGAGAGTGGTAATCGCTGAGAATGAGATATGTTACATGTTGTGGCTTGAACTGAGGACACTGGCAGCTGTCCAAGTATTACGTGAGCAACACTTCATCCTGGGTTGGTTGGTCTTTCCTAGACAGTTGCCTGCTTTCCTTTTTTGTTCATCTGTGTTATTAATATGTAACCCTTCTGCCAGTGGAGCCAGCAACAACCAGGGGGTTCAATATCTAGGGGGTTCCTTTTCAACAATACAGAACTGGCTCGAGCCCCCACCCAGTAACCTGGGAAAATTACACACCACCCCTGGTATGTAAGCACAGAGTCTGAGTGTTGAAAAGAAACTTTTAACGAAAGGCAGGCAGTCTCCCAACATTAATTAGGGAAAATTGCCACAAGCAGGATTCATAAGCATAAAACTGTGAGCAGGACATCCGTCCCAGAGTGAGTGGGGCAGTGCCTTCCGCCTCATGTTCCTCAGTTCTACAACCAAAAGTTCCTTTTCTGTGCCCCTCTCTGCTCCCTCACCAAACCCCACTCACAGCGGTTGTCCTTGGTCAGTAAGGACCCAGGGTTGAGAGGTGCATCTGTGAGAGTTCACCTCCCACCCAGGAAAGAAGGCACCTTGCTTGCTCTGCCATCTGAGCACTTGCTTTGGCTGGCCACCCCACCAGCCACGGTTCCTCTCTGCTGGCTACCTTGCCATCCGGTCGTTCCACTCCCGCTTGCCGCTTCCACCGGCCGACTTTCAGTTACCTTCTGCTGGCATCTGCCTCTCTGCTGTGACCTCTGAAGGTCAGTCTCTTAGTGATTTTCAGCTTTTAGCAGGCTGGGCAGAAATGCTGTCCCACCACAAGTGATTTCAGCTCTCATTTAAGCACTTAAAATAACAAAGGCTCCTAATGGAGCCTATTTAGCTCTATCTTTGAACAGTGGGGAGGAACAGGTTAAACCAGACCGGGGGATTCTTAGGGAGAGTCCACACTTACTGGCTGGGACACCAAACCCCCTCCTCCGCCTTACTTTTCACCCCCCCTGCTCTCAATACTAAAGTGATTTACAAAAGAACATAAGAATGACCATACTGGGTCAGACCAAAGGTCCATCTAGCCCAGTATCCTGTCTTCCGACAGTGGCCAATGTCAAGTGCCCCAGAGGGAATGAACAGAACAGGTAATCATCAAGTGATCCATCCCCTGTCGCTTATTTTCAGCTTCTGGCAAACAGAAGTTAGGGACACCGTCCCAATACCAGCCAGAGTTGATCACTTTGAGCAACACAACTCTATCTGCTGGATATCTTGGCAGAGTAGGTGTGTTCATGTAAATACAGTTTGCTCCTGAAGTCTCTGCCCCTCCCAGTTAGCTGTCAGGGGAGAACTCATTCAGACCCTGCTTACAAATATTTGGCAGTTTCATTTTTTCATTATATAGCTCAAACCTCTTTAAAAAGTTGGTTTTCAAAGTGAATCAGAAAAGCACATAGCTCTCCTGACTCTCTTCTCTTTTGTCTTATCCACTAGATTATTCTGCCTTCCTGTAGCTATAAAGAATGTGTCTTGAGGCAAGTTTGGTAGCCCTGGGGTTAGGGTTCTGTGCCACTTTGTGGGAGACACAACTTCCCCCCCACCCCCAATCTCTGTGAGATGCAGAATGTTGAGCCTTTAAGCGAAATGTAGCTCTGAATGCAACAACCTTCTAGCCAATCTACAAGCAACTCAATGGACTCTGAAGCAGAGTGTCTCCTCCTGGAATGTACGTGCTGTTAGAAATGCACTGAGATGTAAAATGGAGGTGGTTGCTGCTTCAGACCATTAAAAATCCTTGGCACTTTCATTTAAAGCAGGGATGTTAGTCCTGGCCAGATTATAATGTGATTCTTTATATCCAGCTCACATAAATACTCCCTGCAGGTTTAGTTGCATTCTGTTTTCTTCTTCATTTCCTTCCCTAAAATGTAGCATTGCTGTGTGCTATTGAACAACTTAACTCATTCCATGGCAGAGGCAGCTTCATTTCCATGATAGATGAAGTAATTTCTTGTGTAAACTTTGTACAGAACATTAGTTTGTATCAGCTTTTATGTCTATTGAAATAAAGTACTTTGGGATGAATAGCATGTATAAATATATCATTATCCCTCCCTCTTTGGCTAAGGAAAACCAGTGAGGCCCGGGGAACTGAGGAAAGGTAGTGTAGATCAGGGTAAAACAGAGAATCCCAATAAAAGGATGTTTATTGTTTTATCAAATGTATGTGTTTTGTATCACATCACTGACAATTAATAATAAATGAATTGGCTAACCTGGAATTGATTCATGCTTTATGGGAGAGCATCTCCATTCAGGTTTTGGAAAAAGGACCCTGACTTTAAAGGCTAAATCATCAAGTAAATTTTCCTTTAAATATTTTTGCCTGTTTCTTTCCATAGACTCAATTGTCATTTGAAATTGAACATAACCTGATGCTACTGACATTGTTTGCTTTGTTTCCTATGGACAGGTTGCATACAAGTCGGGGAAAGAGCAGTTTCTTCATCATTACACCATCAGCAAAGACGAACCTCTCTTCATACAGGCCAGAGCAAATGCCGCAAATATTAGTGAGGTGCTGTATGGTTGGGGCTGGGCACCACCCCTTTAACTTATCAAATGGTATTTACTGCTGTTGAAGTAATTGCTCTATAGTTAATAGAAGGACATTTCCCATGAGCTGATCTGAATATTTAAATTGAAAAACTTCAGAACCAAATTATTTGCTTTTGCTTGAATACCTGGCCAATCCCAGTGCTGCTCTGAAGGCTCCGATCCTTCAAAGCCTTTAAAACATTCTCAACTAATTCATGTGAGTAGTCTCACTAGTTTTAGTGGCACATGAATAGTTCCTTTCAAATCAATGGGGCGATTTGTGGAGGAAGTATTCCTCAGTGTGAGTAAAGGTATCCGAATCAGGCCCCTTAAACTTTAAGTTCTATGGGACAGGGGCCATCTCTGACTATGTGCACCTACCGTAATGGAGCTCCAATCTTACATGGATCTCTGCGTGCTACTGTAATGCAAATTATTTGTGTTATTCATAATAAAGTAGTGTTGTTATTGATATCTCCTTAGAAATTGTACAAGAGTAGCTGGGAGAAGCAGAAGGAAAAAGGATTTGAACTTCATCTTGATGCACTGTCTTTCTTGACAGCTAAGGCAAAGAGGGATCTGGCAAGTGATGTGAGTACAGATTCTAATTAGATGATATTCCATAATTAACCTGATGGTTTGTTGTAGAAAAATATAAACCTTCTCCACAAACCTGACCATGCAACCTCTACCCCAGCCCCTTCTAGCCCTTAGGGTGAATGTTCAGAACCAGAAACTGAACAAAAATTTGCTAAGTGGCACTGCAGAATAATGCATCTAACTCACTGGTCTGGCCAATAAGCCAGAAAATTTCTGGAAGAGAGGCTGGTTTTCGAACAAATAAAGATTATTTTGGCTGAATTCTTTATCTTTTAGATTGTGACATGTAATATTAGAAAAAAGCTTCCTCTTTTAGATACGCCTATCGCCAATCTGATTCCCTTTTGGAAAGAAGACACGTTGATTACTTGTACTGAAAGCTCACAAGCCTTAGAGACTAGGTCTTGCTCCATTTTCTTTCCTGTGTTACTGTGAAATCATAGGCATCTCAAAATGTAATTGTCATTGGGAATCATCATTGAGCCAGTGTGTTTCTAGTGGGGTCCTGCAGGGATTGGTTCTTGGTCCTTTGCAATTTAATGTTTTTGTCAATGACGTAGAAGAAAATATATGGTCATCACTGATAAAGTTAGCATATGAAACAAAAATTGGGGCAGTGGTAAATAATGAAGGGGACAGTCACTCATACAGAGCGATCTAAATGGGTAAGTGAGACGCTCCAACAATATGTGTTTTAATACCACTAAATGTAAATGTATACAAATAGGAACAAAGAATGTAGGTCATATTTGCAGGATGGGCGACTCTACCCTGGGAAACTGGTAATTCCTAAGTCAAAACTGCATGCTTTTCTAAAAGATCTTCTGTAGGAATTATTTTGGGGAAGTTCTATGATCCTTTATGGCCTTGGAATCTATGAATCTTTGAGGGGAGTTCAGTTTCCAAATGTGGATCTCACTACTGTAGTGTTTCTACCAGAGACGGAAAGGCAAATGCGTTTTGAGAGAACCTGAATAATGGCAAAAATGGAATGCCGTCTTTACTTTAAGTGGCTAAGTTACCATTTGATAAGTGGCTAAGTTACCAGTTAATCAATGGCTACAGCTCAGCTGCATCTCTTTGTATCTATGATCCATTTTTTCTTCACAGATAAAGTATAAGGAAAGTTATGAGAAGACTAAGGGTAAATTGATTGGAGTGAAAGACGTGAAAGCAGACTCACAGATGGCGCATTCTCTCCACATGTCCAAGTTACAGAGTGATCTGGAGTATAAGAAGGCATCTGAGGACACAAAGTCTCAGTTTCATGTCTCCATGGATATGATAAACCTTGTCCATGCCAAAAGGGCCCAGAATTTGATCACAGACAGAGGATATAAGACAACCCTGCATTGTTTCACTGCTCTGCCTACTGACTTGAAAGTGGAATGGGCCAAGAAGGCCTATGGTTTGCAAAGTGATGTAAGTTCACCATCTCATACATTGCATAACTGTTTTATTCAGCTCTTTCAGACCATTAGGACTTAAATGAATTTCTATAGCTCATTAATTAAAATCTAGGTTTATACATTTAGGACCAGAAAAATATACCTTATATATTCACAAAATCCATTTAGCTCATAAGAACACTTGAATCAATGGAACTTTTTGTCATGGACAAATGTATTTTTGGATCTGAAAATGGAGTCCTTAGAATCAGCACTTATTTGCCCAGTTCGGTATGTCAAGTCTTTTGTATAGCATCTTTTAGACTTTAATGAACGCTCAGGACTCTCCCATGAGGTTTATTATTCACCATTTGCAAACAGGTAAATTGAGGTAGAAAGAGGCTAAGTAATTTGCCCAAGATGATGACAGAATCAATTACAGAACCCAAGAGTCCAGTCTCTTGCTTTAACCACTTGAGACACTGCCTCCTTTTATGGGAAGGTGATATGTGTTTGTTGTAAGATAGACTTGCCTCTTTAATGAGTGAGGCTGGGATTTTTCATAGGCACCTAAGGGAATTAGGTGTCCAAATCTCCTCAATTTGGTGTGAATTGTGTGCCTAACTCCCTTAGGCTCATAGAAAATTGCAGCACTGATGACTGGCTATTTTTTTGCCTGGGGGCGGGATGGTGAGGAGTGGGGGCTTGGTCTCTCCTTGTAATTGGTGAGTAGAAAAATGTCACCAGTGTTAGGGAAAAAGTGTTCATTTAAACACCCTTCACTGTTCAAGATCCTTGGACGATATCAGCTGAGACCATTTCCTGTCATTGTGACATTTTAAGTGTTACAAGAAATTCTCTGAAACAAATCTATACCCTCAGAATCCTCATTGTCTCTGCAGTGTCCTTTTAAACAAAGAATATCCAGGAAGATACTGCATATGATGAAACAAACCTACCTTTTGTATTCAGAGTAAGAATTGAAGACGACAGTGAGGGAACAGGCCAACCTTTTTAAAAGATTGCCTTGCAAAGCTTGCAGCAGAACTGATAATAGATGGTTATACTGCCGCCTCTCTCGGTAATTTTTTGTTTTACCTGCAATTATGCAGACGTGGATAAAACAAAAGCACGCACTAATTTGGCTCAGTTGGTGTTCCTGATATGTCTGAATCCTCTAATGGCACTTTAAATGTATGAACAACAATCGGGCATTTTTTTCCCTTTGTCAGAACCAATACAGAGCAGATTTGAACTGGATGAAAGGAGTTGGATGGATAGCTACTGGGTCATTAAATGTGGAGCAAGCTAAGAAGGCAGGAGAACTCATTAGCGAGGTGAGATTTCATGACAGCATGTAACAGAACTTGCTGCATAATGTGTGCAAAATGTCTGTATAAAATTAAAATAATTTCCACTCAAAGGGGAAAGAAAAAGGCATACCACATGAAAGCCCTCAAAACTGGGAATAGGACTGGTAATTAGAGGGAAACCAGATACCAAACACACACCAGTAGGAGTCCATCTAGCCTTTGCAAAAACAAAGCAGGTGACAAATGATATTATGAATAATAATGGCAGTCAAACAGTGCTCAATTGCTACCTACTAGCCTACCTTTTTAATGAAGCAAAACAGGAGAGATGATGAAAAGATGCACTTACTGCACCCAGAGCCTCCTTTTGAAGACGTTCTTTCTTGCTCTCTTTTTCATATATATTCACATTGGACATGGACATCTATGTGGATCTCTCTCGATCCAGCTGTCTGTCTCTGTGGATTCTGATCCTTATTATCCTCGTGACTTCCACATTACCCACTCAAAAAGAATGCTCTTTAGATGAGCTCGAGACTCCTTTGTGCCTGTTTTTGCGGTCCTTCAAAGGAGGCACTGGCAGAATCAATTCAGTAGTTTGCAGGTTTCTGAAGGAGGGCCTGTTGACCAAATCTTTGTCAGTAGAAAACGGAAAGACTTACAACATGTTAGATAGCCGTGGGTAAAACCAGTGGTGAGCTGGAGCCAGTTCGCACTGGTTCGCTGGAACCAGTTGTTAAATTTAGAAGCCCTTTTAGAACTGGTTGTCCGGACAACCAGTTCTGAAAGGGCTTCTAAATTTAACAACCGGCCAAAAGAGGCACCGTAGGCGCCGATTCCATGGATGATCCGGGGCTGGAGCACCAACGGGGAAAATTTGGGGGGGTGCAGAGCACCCACTAGCAGCTCCCCGCCCCACCCTGTGCCTGGCCCCAGCTCACTTCACCTCCGCTCCTCCTCTGCGTCCTCCCCTGAACGCATCGCCCCGCTCTGCTTCTCCCTCCCCCCAATTTCCCGCGAATCAGCTGTTCGTGCGGGAAGCCGGGGAGGGCTGAGAAGCAAGTGGCAGCTTCGCGCTCAGGCCCAGAGAGGCGGAGGCGGAGCGAAGGTAAGCTGGGGCGGGGGGCCATGAGGAGGGCCACCTGTGCCGCAGCAGGTAACCGGGGTGGGGGGCGCACGCAGGGGAACTGCTCCCCACCCCAGCTCGCCTCTGCCTCCCTGGGCCTGAGCGCGAAGCTGCCGCTTGCTTCTCAGCCCTCCCAGCTTCCTGTGCGAACAGCTGATTCGCGGGAAGCCGGGGCGGGGGGAGGGAGAGGGGAGAGAAGCAGAGCGGGGCGGTGCATTCAGGGGAGGAGGCAGAGGTGAGCAGGGGCCAGTTCCCAGGAAGCATCCGGCAGGCCCCTCTGGCTCCTGGGCGCGGGGCGGGGAGCTGCTGAGCACCCACCAAATTTTCCCTGTGGGTGCTCTAGCCCCGGAGCATCCACTGAGTTGGTCCCTAAGGCACCACTTTTGATGTGATCAGTGGGGGGAGCAGCCGCTCCCCCTGCTCCCCCCCAGCTATGCTACCCCGCCCCTAGGAGCCAGAGGGACCTGCCGGATGCTTCCTGGGAGCTGCCCCAGGTAAGCACCCCTGGGACTCCCCACCTTGCCCCCCGGCAGGTCTCTCTGGCTCTTAGGGGCGGGGCAGGCACCCACTTCGGTGGCCCACAAGACCCTCCTGCCTGGTTCTGGGGGCGTCAAGGAATGCAGGGGGTTGGATGGGGCAGGAGTCCCGGGGGGGCGGGGGCGGGCCACGAGGGAACCGGTTGTTAAGATTTTGGCAGCTCATCACTGGGTAAAACCTAGAGGGGTCACCTGTCCACACATTGAGAATAAAGATGCACCAAATAATTTAGCTTTGCAGTTATCCTTTAGCATGTGTTGTATCCTAAGTGCTGGCATTATTGATATATTTCCATGTAATCGTCTGCAGTAAGAGAAAACAGACTTTTAAAAGACAGCTGACCATGTATTCGGCCGGCTCCGCTAAAGCCAGTGGCACTCTGCCTGTTTATACAAGCTGGAAATCTGGCCCACAAACTTCTAAATGATGCAGATGTCACAAAAATCCGCATTTCGTTGTCACTAATTGGACACCACCGTCAGTTGGGAGGCTAGTGTTTCAGTAGGATATGCAAAAAGAAAAGGAGTACTTGTGGCACCTTAGAGACTAACCAATTTATTTTAGCATGAGCTTTCGTGAGCAGTAGGATATGAAGGCTGAACCCCTTGAAGTGGTCCCTGTAGGTGAGGTGTGGCCCACGCTGGCAGGAGACTATAGCAAAGTTGCGTTCCTACTTCCTATGTTGTGTCTGTCCGTTCTTCGAATACAGAACCTCAGACTCCAAGACTGTTAATCGGGCCCGTTTTACAAATGCTAAATAACATTGTTTGTTTATTTAAAAGTCTGGCTGCATCTGGCAAGATGGGATTAAAAAGCATCTCCAAGAGCAATATCTCTCAGCACTTAATTAAATGAATTTCTAGTCAATTATTCTGCAGATCTGTTTTCAGTTTTGGGACAAATTCTGAGACGTCCAAAACCACCTTCATCTCCATTTAAAGTCTGTACATCTTAGAGGTCGTTCATCACTTAAGGATTTGGCCCTGGAGCCTAAAAATTGTGTTACAGGATGTAGCAGGGATAGGGATTTAGACTCGGACATTGAAATCTGAGCAGTTTCTAAAAGAGCCACAAATGCCCCACTCACGCAGCCGGACTCTATGTGGCGTGGAGATAAGAATGAAGCTGGAAGTAGTACAGCCTAGTGCAGGAAGAGTGGCTGCTGATTTGACTGCTACACATGTGTGGCCTTTAAGGATTGGGCCATATGGACAAAGTGTAAGCTTGACAATATGCAGCCTTCATTTTAATTATTTATATTTTAAGACCTCTCAGAAGATACAATGGGCCCTTTCAAATAAGCGGAATTAATCTCAGCACCTGTAAAATATGCAGCAATAATTAAACCCAGTATTAGTGATTTTAGTTCAATTTGCCGTGCTTAGGTGTTAGCAGGAAATATAAAACTTCCAACAATAAGTGTAATCACTGCCATTTTTTAGCGCAGTTCGAGTGGGTACCATTTCTTGCTTAAAGGAACTATAAATAAAAAATGTAATCAACTGTACTGTGTTTGAAGCCATTTAAAAAATGCTTTCTTACGTGGGTCCCAGAGTATTCTAGTAGGCATAATCTGATTTTGAAATGTTTCCTTTATATTTAGGTAGAAATACTTTAATATTAATCGGCAAATGGCTATTGTTAAATTGAAACAAATATTAATCGGAAAGTACCTAGGACATAAAGATGAGGAAAGAGGAATAATAATTATGTTCACAAATTCACTCTAATCTCAAGCAACCTATGATTTTTCCCTTTCAAATAGCATGAAAGAGCAGCACAAAATTCACAGCTTTGATCTTTTTCTGCTCAACAGAAGAAGTACCGTCAGCATCCATGTGCTTTGAAGTTTACCAGTATTAAAGACACTCCTGAGATGATCCAGGCTAGAATTAGTTATAACCAGGCTGTGGATGTAAGTTATAATGTATATGCATTAAGATTATAAGAGTGGTATCCTCTTTGAACAACCTGACTGAAGAACTGGTTTTCTCTTTCTCTCTCTAAGATTATTCTTGGGAACCACGAAGCTTCTATGTTCTAGTGAGGTGCACCTTACAAAGGGCATGATTTTTACTTAGTATGGAAGTCTTCTACGCACAGAGCTCCCATTGAAGTCAATGGGACTTCCACACACAGAAGGCTTTCTATACAAAAATATTTTGCAGGAATATGATTTGGGAGTGGGACTGACCTGCCTTCCTTATTTAGAAATTTTTGACCTTTTGAGGTCTAGCAAAGAAAAAAAAACATTTCTGTGGTTACTATTTTCAAACCCAAATGTTTTAAATTTTAGTTTCTGTTGAGACTTTAGAAACGGAATGTGAAGTGACGTGACAAGACTGAAAAAATAAATTAATAATTTTAAGCTGTCATCCTGCTGAGAGAGAAATCCAGGAGGACGAACCTAAAAGGGAAGAATAGAAGCTGTTTTGCCTTTATTTTTAATAGCAGGACTATTTGAAACTGTTGTAGACTTAACTGAGATAATGTGGAAGTGAATGGTAAAGTCACCCAACAAAGACAAGTTTCAGCCAAGAGAGAATGTTTTATTGAGGAGAAAAAACACTTGTGAAAATAGGTATTTTTAAAATCAAGAAAAAGATGACAGAGCTTTGTGTAACGCAAATGCTAATGTGATATTCCAGTACCTTTGCCTTTGGTAGACTTAATAAAATTCAAAGTCCTTAATACTAAAGCAGAGTAAATATGAGTTAGCACTCAGCATCGGCGCAATGTTACAGTTACTCCATGTTTGGAGCTGTCACTGGCTTTCAACTCGGGAGCATCTACAGAACTGGGCCCCTCTACATCAATGAACAGCAGCAGAGTAGAGTATTTGAGAAGCATAGGGGTGCAGTCTAATGGGTCTCAAGCTGTGGACACCCTAAACACTAGAACAGACAGAACAGTCTATAGGGAAGGCAAGCAGATTGAAAGAGAAGATGGTCCATGAGAGGATCTTGCATTTACGAAATGGTCAAAAGCAGTCAAAATGTTGGACAACTGTACTAGTCCTCCCAGTAGCTACATTGTAAATCTAAATGCAAGGGGAAACTGAGAGGTAAAGTGAAAAAATCTTTCAGAAGATGTATCTGCACACAAAAGGTTTAGATATACTAAAACACGTATTGTATGCCAAGTATCAGTTAGTTATTTAGAATACGTGTATTGGTAGCAGATGTAGTAACAACTGCAGTGTTATCCTGAGGGATTGACTACCCAAACTTTCAGTAGTCCGTAATTGTCCCATTTTATTCTATAAAAGAGGGGATGGTAAGATGACTGTCTCCATATGCATTTACTCAGGGTTGACAGTCATTTTAAAAAGGCATGCCAATGGATCCACAGTGTTTTCAGTGGGAATTGTAGGTGGCTAAACCCCTCATAGTTGCAAGTCCCTTAATGAATAGCCTGTTAATAATTAGCTATCTCTTTAGTCACATATGAAATTGATAACAGTTTTTTTAATATTAAGAAATCTAGGGTCTTACACTGGTTTTATACCCATGTGACTTCAGTTGAGTTACTCCCAGTTTACCCTGCTTGAGAGAAGTATCAGGCCCCAACTCTTTTCAAGACCTCTCGATTAATACAATTGCCTGTATTTATTCGTACTGCTGTTGCTTTTCTGTATTCTTTGCTTTTCATAAATTCAGGCCTTATCATTTTTATCTGAACCTGTGATCAGATGTGTAGTGAGTGTTCTATTTGAAATTTTTCTGCATTTCAGAGGCTGTACAAGGAGCACGGAGAGAACGTAAAGCATCATTATACACAAACAGCAGATCTTCCTGAAATCCTTCAGGCTAAATTAAATGCTTTGAATATCAGTGAGGTGAGGATATCAGAATCTGGCCTTTAATGTTTCAGAAGAAAAGTGAAAAACACCCCTAGAGTATCTTGCCAATTTTACAGTACTCTGCTATGTACTTCCTGTCTCTCATATATGATCATTCTATGGCCCTATTATCCTCTTGGTAAAATAAGAAATCAAATGTGATTGGATATTTTTATAAAATACATGCTCTAGGAATTACTTTGGGGAAATTCTCTGGCCTGTGTTATACATGAGATCAGACTAAATGATCACAATAGTCTTTTCTGGCCTTGGAATCTATAAATCTATAAGTCAGACCACTAGACAGATTAGAAATGAACAACCGAGAAAGTGAATTACAGCCCCATTACTGAGATTTGTGTTCTGTTGTACATCTGTCTTGTATTGATAGCTTTATTTATACCAGCCCCATCTGTCTGAATAAAATGAAGCAAACACAATGATGCTTCTATTATAACAACAAAGGTGCAACGTCAACCTGCTGTGTAGTAAATGAATTTAAATGCTGTTCAATATTTCCAAACAGACTCACTACAAAGAATCCTGGAGCAAGATAAGAGATGGTGGATATAAACTGAAATTGGATGCCATTCCCTTCCAGGCAGCAAAGACTTCAAGTGAAATCATAAGTGATGTAAGTGAAATTACTGCTAATTTTGTCCAGTATAAAATACCAGCTACTCCAGACTGTTTCTGTAGTTGTGTGTCAGTGTTCATGGAAACAGTATTTCCATCCTACATGCTGAGAGGGATCTGCCCCATGCTCCATTCAACTCTTGGCCTCCCTTCTGAGACTAAGACCCAATGAGGTGTCATTGGTGACTGAGGGCTTTCAAATATGGAATTGTACTGAGATGACCAACTCATTTCAGATATACACTGAACAGCCATAAGGGTTGTTGACTGCTTTCAGTCATTACCAACCTAAACTACATCTGAAGCAGAAATCTATAGGTAAGAAAGAGATTTCAGAACCAAACTTTAATTTCTTAAAACACATAGTCCTCTGAAACGGATTTTTTACTGAAAAAATAGGTATAGCAGGCTTTATGTATATAAAAGACTATGCCAACATAGTCATATACAGAGAAATGCATTCGGAAAGAATGTCATATCCATCATATGATAGCATGTGGTGGGACCCATGTTGCTTTCTAAATATCTACATTTGTTTATGCTTCTAAATAAGTCAAGATACTGAAAGATGTGTACTGACGAGGCTCCCTCAGCATTCACTTCAGATTTATTCAGGATTCATATCTTAACACTTGGCAAAACATAACATGTCTTAGCAGGTGTAACTAGAATTTATAGTCCAAAGATTTACAACTGCTTCGTCAGAGAATTTTTTACATCGTCTATGACTTGTGTCGAAAAGAGGAATAGACTTCTTGACTGCTTCAGCAGTTCTTGTTCATTCAATTCATTTGTTCAATTACTGTTTAAAAAAAAAAAAGCAAGGCTCAATTTTGGTCAAAAACTCACCTCTTTTGTTACTGGGCCCTTATCAAACTTCTGTTATTTTTTCCGCTTCAGTACAAATATAAGGAGGCATTTGAGAAAATGAAAGGACAGATGGTTGGCTCACAGGGCTTGGAAGATGATCTTAACATTGCTCACTCAGTGTATGCAGCTTTGCTACAAAGTGATGTAAGTACAAGGATCTGGGAATGAACATGTAGAAACACTTTTCTAATGACCATGAAAAACAGACTTAGCTAGGCATAGGTTCTTTAGCATATTACTCAAGTCTTCCTTTACACTGGCTAAATACTTTATATTAATTGCATGATTATTCTTTTACATTAAACACATTATTATTAATCTGAGTGTAAAATAGCCCTACACTGCATTCTCTGTACAGGCCTCTTATGCCATGCAACTGTTTCCAGATATACAGTATGTTATTCTATGTATATATATCACCAAGGGACAATTAGAAATGGTTAAGAAGAATTACCAGCTTTCATGTAAGGATTTAAACTATATAATTTGGAGATCTAACTTTTACATTGAGTATTTTCTACTCACTGTACTCTATTGAGCCTATATGTTGAATGAACATATGGAATTTCAGGTTGCTTCTTTTGTCATACATTCAGTATATTGTCCTCGTCTTGAAAGGTGCTGAGCACCACAACTCTCATTGACTTCTTATGGGAATTGTGGCTACCCAGTGCCACTCAGGATCAGACTCTACGGCCCTGATCCAGCAAAGTGCTTAAGCACTTGTATGAGTTTAAGCACATGAGTAGTCTTATTGAAGTCAATACTGCTAGTCACATGCTTAATAGTTTTATTCATTGGGGGCACTCAAGGCAACTAGCACTTATTGAAGTAGATAGGAATGTTTCCATGAACTTCAACAACTGTTGGATTGGGTTTGTACTGGAATGCTTTGTTATATCAAGGTGAGAACATCATATTTTTTGTTGTAAGCCCAACAATGGATATTAGTTCTCATGATGTGAAAACCTAAAAAGGTCAGCTTGGAGCAGATTTTAATAAAATAATAATTATTGTATAAAGAACCATCTGCACCACCCATCAAGTTTATTAAATCATTTTGATTAGCACCAAAAACTCTGAATGTTTATCTGAACCTCCTGAGTCAGCATAAGTCATCTAGAAATTTCGTGAGAATAAGATTTCTCTGAATTTTTCTACTATTTCATCTTCTTTTTCTGGGCAGAACTAAGTTGTGCAAAGACTCCTGTGAAAATATTTTTAAAAATGTCTCAAAGGTTACACAAGTATGTTAGAACTTTAAAATTATTTTGCGTGAAGGTCTGGGCTGATTCTGGTTTTCTCTAAAAGGTTCAGATATTGCTCTATAGGTTTATTATCATGAAATATCTTGAAGGTTTTGTCAGTGCTTTGTAAAAATTAATTAGTTTTTAAAAATCAACTGCGAGATTTGCAATTTTACCAATAACTTATTTCTTTAGCTTTAATTATATTCAGCCTTAAAAGGACTCCAAATATAGATAACAGTGCAGTTATTTAAAACTAATGTGGATGACTACTCTTTTTTGGCCAAAAATTGACTGCCATATAATCTAATTTCATGTATACTTAAATTGGGCTGGGGAATTTATTAAAATAAGAGAATGATTTGTAAGGGAAATTGGAGGAATGTGGAGACTATCCCTTTAGGCAGAGCTGGAATTTTAAGCCATACCTCAGTCTATAAAGTGATCCATTTATTTTTGTAACAGGTAAAATACAAAAAAGGTTTTGAGCATATGAAGACCCAGTTCCATCTGCCACTGGATATGGTAAACTTAGTGCATGCCCGGAAAGCCCAGGCATTGGTCAGCGATCAGGAATATAGAAAACTATTTCACCAGTACACCTCTGTGACGGATGATGTGAGATTGCAGTGTGCTAAGAATGCTTATAAACTCCAGAGTGAGGTAAATGAAAGTCATCCCAGTGCCATTATCCTATTGGGTCTGACACATGATAGTTATATTCCAGACCATTACATCCACAGATATATATATTTGAGCAGCAATTGTGGAGTAAACAGTGACTGTTCTCCCTTGATTACATTGATGAATGAGGCATGTATCAGTCTGGTACTTGGGCAGTAACGGGTTACAGTAGAAGGAATTCTGCCATGAGTGAGATGGCATTTTAAAGGCCCTGTTGATTGTGTAAACTGTTGCCCTGTGGCCTTTGACCTGCTATGCATCTAAATGTAATTGGTGCCTATATTCAGAAGAAGGCTGCATGCAGTTTTAAAAAGTCTGTTTCATAAGAGACCTGTAAACTGTAGCCTCAGACTAAATCTACATGATCAGTGGAGTTCTAATAAGGACAAATTTGGCCCACTTTGTAATCTTGAGCTACACAATTCTTTACAAATCCAGGGCCTAAGCCGCCACAGGCAGTGTTGTGCCTCAGAAAGACACCTCTGTATGCCCCTATAGATCAGTTTTACACCTTTAAGATCATTTGAGCTGTCTTGTTATAACCTAGGCTTCTCACTCAGATAATCTGTAAAATGTTAGATTGTGTCTACCTGGGTGCCGAGGGGGCATCTTAAATACAAACTTGTAATTACTTTTCTTTGGTTTCCCATAGAATTTATACCGGTCTGACATGAACTTTATGAGAGGAGTTGGCTGTATTACTCCAGGGGCCCTAGAGATTGAAGGGAAGAAGAAAGCTTCTGAACTCATCAGTGAGGTAACAAAAGAGGGTTTTGATTTCTCCACTACAAACAAGAATTTGCCAGATGTGTGTCTATTAAACTGGGTTGGCAAAGTGACTCATTGGATTAATGGTAGGCTCCCTTCCCCCTTTATTTGATCACATCATTAATGTCCTGATTTCAGATGGGTGAACCTGATGGAGTTCAAGGTTTTGCAGACCTCATTAACTATTTTCACAATCTTTTCCTCCTGTGTTCTGAACGCATGTGGTTGGTATTTTTAAGATACATTATTTTATATAAAAAAAGTGTCTTTCCAGCTAAGAGGAAACCTGTGCCCTCTATTACACATAGTAACATTCCCCAAAAGCTAGGCTGGCACACTGGAGTGACCTGTACATTCAATTGTTCCCTGCCCCCACTCTGCTCCTTTTTCAGTTTCTCTGTGTTTTGCATTCTGCATACTCAGAATTCTGTTTTCCACCCTATTTTCCCATTTGATTTTTCCTTCTCCGCTCTTTCCTGGCTGTCCACATTGCTAGTTTCTCCAAAGCAAAAGATGAATCCAGTGACCATGTTCAAATACGTTTGGAACTAGGCAAAATGAGTCTGCACATCTCTAGCCCTACTCCGATGAATAGACCAGGTGCTTTGATCTTTGTGATGAGCTCTGGTGTTTGTTCATAATTCTCACTTACCTCCTCAAAGTATGTGAAACCTCAACTTTTCCAAGGGCTTGAAAGTGGAAAGTTCAACTGCAGCAACTAGGGATTGAGCCTTTGGCAAGGAAACTCTGATTTCAGTAGTCAGGAAGAGGTAAAATAATAAAATTTCTACATTAAGTTTGGCAGCACACTGATTTAAACCATACAATATTCCCTATCTGTTCTTCATTGTCACTAATGAGACATGAATGCACCAGATTAATGGGAGCAATTGATAAACTGGCCTAATGGTTAATAGATGAACATTCTTTACAAAGCACCATTTTAAGCACAAGAAGTAAAACCAAAGCACTAGTATTAGGGAGACAGGTCCCTTATCTGACAAGACAATTTAGTGCTTCTGTTCATTTTTCTTTGTGTGTGAACTCAGAGTAAATATCGTCAGCAGCCACATTCCTTCAAGTATACATCGGTGACAGACTCTCCTGGCCTCCTTCATGCAAAATTCAGCAACATGATTGCTAATGAGGTAGGCTCTAGTAACGTGGATCAGAAAATGCGCTTTTTAAAATGCAGTGAGCTGGGGAAGGAGGAGTGGGAGGGAGAGAACCTCATTCTGAGAAACATAATACATCAAAAGGAAAGAAGGCATCATTGATTTGTGCTTTGGCACAGTTAGATCATATTTTATTATTTCCGGACAAACATTTAGTATCATTTTGTCAATGAGATCTCTCCTTTAAAACTTCATAGGTAGCCTCCATTTGAGATGAAGTCCTGTAATCAGGTTTTTCTACTTGAAAGCAAGCAAAATGCAAAGAAGGTAGATTCTAGTACATTTTTGACGAGGTTCATTTGCATAGTACTGAATAAGCAACATTAGAGCCCATCTAATGCTATCTGAGAACAAGAACCTCTTTCTCATTTTTGAAAAATTCACCATGACCTGGCAAACATGCCAATTTCAGGAACAATCCAACCACCCCAAAGTTCACCCCTCATTGAGACCCTCTTACCTAATATCTGCTCATGGAATTTCTGATAGAACTAACAGTTCTGAAATATTTTCCTTGATATTTGGAACAATCTCTTCACTCAAAAAAACCAAAACCAAACCTAATTCTAAAACAACAAAATCCCCCAACACACCTATATAGTTGCAGTAAGCTTTGGTATATTTCTTTTATACTTTTATTCTAGCAAAATATGTAAGGCTGTGCACTGTTGTTATATTATTTAAACATTATAGAAAATTAATGGCAATTATATTCTCGAATCTCTTTCCTAGCGCCTGTATAAAGCAGCTGGAGAAGACATTCTGCATCACTGCACACTAACCCTAGGTCTGCCTGAGTTTTCACGGGCAAGAATAAATGCAGCTAATCTCAGTGATGTAAGTGTTTGTTTTTGCCCTTACATATATTTGGATTTACCTTGAGGAACAGTTCTGCACTGGCAGGGGTTTAGGACTAGATGAACTATTGGATATATTCTATTTCTGTTTTCTCTGATTTGATTGCATGTACACTTGTGGCCATTACATGTACACAGATGTGAGTAAAATAAATCTACATAAAGAATAAGCTGCATGTGTTTGTTTGAGATAATAAGATCTTCTATAGATAATAAAAAATCCTTTGGTAGTGAGAAATTGACTCACTAACTGTACAACAAACGTAAGAGGGTTTCTTTGTTCGTTCTTTCATGCATTTAAAAATGAAACAGAGAAATCTACATGTGCCTTTCCCACTGTA
The DNA here is from genome assembly GCF_965152235.1 of Eretmochelys imbricata. Taxonomy (NCBI): domain Eukaryota; kingdom Metazoa; phylum Chordata; order Testudines; family Cheloniidae; genus Eretmochelys; species Eretmochelys imbricata. The sequence goes on from NC_135578.1 coordinate 114,064,120, forward strand.
GGCAAAGTACAGAGAGTCTTGGCATAATCTGTGTGCTCAAGGCTACAAGCTGACAATGGAAGCAATCCCTTTCCGGACCGCCAAGGCCTCCAGAGAAATTGCCAGTGATGTGAGTTGAATGATTCAACCTTCCATCTTGCTTAATTTCTGTTAACTTCATGTTAAACAATGTCTAAGGCAGATTTTACTGAATTAAAGCAACCCCATAACCATGTGAGACGAGTGTGAGACAGAATATATTACATATGAATGTGATTCTTTGTGTGATTTTTTTTTTTTAAAGAAGAGTCACAGCTAATTAGAAACCAAACCCAGTCAAAGATTTGGGAAACATCCAGTGATTTTAAGTATGGTGCAAGGTAGGGAAATTCTTCCCCTCTCCAATCTATCTAGATCTTCAGCCCCAAACTTTCAAAGCATCCACTAATTATGGGTGTCTGCCTGCAAATATATGTCTCAGTAACTTCCCAGGCAAGGAATACATATGTCCCTCTTTAGAATTTTCTCTGGTTTGGATTATCATTTTCAGAATATATTAGGACATGGTGCTATTTTATCATTAGGCATTTTTAAGTCCTTTCATTTCCCACGAGGGATTTTGTAAACAAATTATAAGAATCACCTATAATTAAAATGAAATATAAATATTTGATATTGCATAGCATTGAGCTGCATATTTTGTTATGTCTAGGGGAATAAAATCTGAATGCTTTAAACACGTGTATACATTTCACGAAGTAGCTATACTTAGCGATGATATAGTGCTTCTGGCTGCAGTCTCAGATCTGCAATTCCATAATAAAATTACGTCCACTTACAGCAGGACTGAATTTGCCTCTTCATCTTCAAAGCACTTTATAAACATTAGCTACTGTAATTTAATCCCCTCAATTCCCCTGCATGGTAGATAAGTATTATTATTCCATTTAGACTACATTATAACCTTTTCAGGCCAGTCCTGGACCTTCTCTTTAAAAGTTCCCTGCACACTGTTGATGCTATATAAATAACTACAACAACAATAATCCTTGCCATTTCACAGAGAGGATAAATGCACAATCAAAGAGGGAATCATAGTCAGAGCTAGAATAAGAATTTACTCATTCCTGGTGCTTATTCCTATGCTCAGACCTGTACCCTACACTTCTCTCTCAAATCAGTTTATGGTCCAGCAACAGTTGGTTGCAAAAACTGGATGGAGGTTGTAAAGGTGAAGGATACAGTGTGTACAATGTTTCTCTTTTGGATAGATTTTGCATTCTCTTTTGGCCTCTTTTTGCATTCTCTTTTGGCCTCTTACAATTGATATCTAAAAAAAGGAAGTTCACAGGAGTTAAAATAACACACAATCTGAAGTTAAGCACCTTCTCCTTTTATTTTCAGTGTCAATACAAACACAACTTTGTGATGGAAAGAGGAAAGCACATCGGTGCCAGAAGCATTGTGGATGACACCAGGTTGCTACACTGCTTCCATGCTGGGAAGTTGCAAAGCGAACAGGAGTATAAGAAAGGGTCCCAGGAGATCTGGTCTCAGTACCATCTGCCCATGGACATGGTGAATCTAGTCCATGCTAGGAAGGCCCAGGCCTTAGTGAGCGAGCAAGATTATAGGAAAAGACTCCATGTGTATACAGCACTCCCTGAAGACTTGAAGATGCAGTGGGCAAAGAGAGCCCACATGCTACAGAGTGAGGTAAAGACAGAACCCTCTTGTTAATTGCAAACAGATTTAGAAACAGCAAAACTTACCACTGACACAAACCACAAGTTGATGCCAAACACTCTGAAAATGCACCTGCAAACTTCTGCACGTGCATTTACAGAATGTTTGATCACATGTACAACTAGATCCACATCTTCCCCAGGCATAAATGTACGCTGGGAAGGAGGTTGCGTATTCAGAGATTCATTTGCAAGTGTCAGTTGTGGAGGCTCTTTTGCAAATGGAGACCGTAATATCAATGGCCCAATTTTCAAACAGGAGTCAGCTCAGCTACTAATTGTGTAGGTACAAATTTACACATGCAAATGGCTTGTTTCATGCAGATTTTGCACACCATTATGTTATGTAAATGATAAACTCTACACAGGCAAAACCCATGCTCCATTTGCACTTGCACGTACTATTGTTCACATATGCCGCTGAAAGTACTCAAAAATTGTGTGCACAGGTGACTGCGTATATAAATTTGCCTGCATGCAAATAGCCACATTTGGCAGTTTGGCCACAAAGCTTTTCTGTAATTGATAACTGCACATCATAAAGCTCCTTTGGCTGCATTTTTGTTGCATGGGAAAAGAGAGGTTGAACGATACAGTGTAAAAATGTAGCTTGTGATGTTGATCTAATTCTTAATACATCTTCAGGGAACTGACTGTTGGCTGAACTCCAGATTTTATTGAGGTCAAATGATAGGATATTTGTTAGAGTCAATTGATCTGGATGAAGAAATATTAGTAAACAGTCCATTTATGAGAGTGTCTGAGCAGCAATCAAAGCTCTGAAGAGCTTGCATCTTGCTTTCTTACTTACTGTACCTACAATGTAACATCCAAATTGTACTCTTCTTCGCAACAAAAGGCACCTTGAAAGAGTCTTATGCACCTCATCTCTTCTGATGAAACCCACGATCCTACTGAAGGATCCCTCTTGGATTTGCCTCTCTATGTTATAAATGTATCCAATTGTCTTTGTTCTTTGTTAGAATGGAAAGAAAGCAAAAGATTTGCCAGTGGAAATGGAGGATCCCAATGTAAAAGAGAGCGATTAGCAGGGGGCTTAGTTTTGTGTTGAGGGGGGAACCGTAGATTTCTTTCCTCTCTGCTTTGACAGTAGCACAGAGTTTACACAGACATTAACCACTAGGGAATACATTGGGGAAAAAGCAGGCATTGCCAACTTCTTTTGGGTCAGGAGTGTATTGCTGAAAGTTTCATCAAGTCCCTCAAAATGTTCCCCTGCAATGAGCAACATATCATATTTCTTGCATAAAATACTCTTTGGTTTCTGTTCAACCTGTCCATCAATTCCATATGCCTCCTCCTTCTACCGCCCCAAAAACCTCACTCAGTTTCTTGTGCTCCCCTTCCCAAATCCATCAGTCCTTCCACCCCTACCTTCCAGTCCTGTCCTCCTGACTCACCATGCTTACCAACCCCCTCAGTGTATCATCAAGACTCCTGTTGTCGGCTCCTTCTGTCTGACAGCTGGTCCTCATATCTGCAGTTGTGATGGTGACTGGGTTGTTCTTCAGCCTCTTGCTGTGTTTGGTTAGGTGGGGAAAGGATCCTATCTGGTGAGGGGCTGGATGATCAGTGGGGAATAAGTCCCTTTCAGTTCTTGAGGTGTGTGGATCCTGTATAGAGGAGTTCTGTAGTGGTGCAGAGGTGTACAATGGTTTCAAGAGCCTGGCTGGAGTACCCTTGTGCTCTGATGCTTCCCTGCCATTGAAATGGCATTTGGCGGGCTGTTGCAGGCTGCCTGCCTTACACCGGTCCTTTGCTACCTTTTCATCCAATCCCCTCTTGTGCCCCGAAATCACATCAGGGACCAAATGGCACACAGAGCCTTGATACAGAGGAACTATGATAACCTGTGCATTACGTTACAGAAAAGTAACATTTCCATGGTCTAAACCCTTCAAACTTTACACGGTAAACTGCCACTGGAGTTCATCAGAGTTTCTCTGGTAGGGACTGAGTAAAGAATTGATAAGGACCTTGGGATTTGGCCCCATGTGATTAGAAACGTTATGAGTAAGCTAGAAAAATAATCAAGATGATTTGACGAGGGATGTCACCCAAATAGTCTAGGAGCTTATCAGACGAGACAACAGATTTTACCATCCCATCTACCACCCAGTAAGAATAAAAATTCTGCACTTATACAGCACCTGTCACCTGAGAAGCTAAGATAAGTTTGATTGCTTTGTAACCCTCCTTTGAAATAAGTAATTGCTGTTCTCTGCATTTTAAATATGGAGAGCTGGAGGCATGGCACTGTTCAATGATTTGGTCAAAGTCACACAATGGGTCACTTGCAGAGTCTGGAGGAGAACCTCAAGGTTTTTTGTTCGTCTTCCACTTGCTTTAACAATTGGCCCTATTCATTTTGTTAGCCCATTCTCTTTGCAGATGGGGCTCTAAAACATATAGAGCAGAGAACTGCTGTCCTCTTACAAAGTCAGGCTAATTACAAAACATGCACTGGATAAAATAATTAGTATTGCTGAGGTGAACTTACTTCAGAAAATTATTTTAAAAAGGGATCTTTTGCGTCCCATACAAACAGGTTATTTCTGCTTTGAATCATGCTAATTCACTTGTGAGGCCTCCTCTCATGAGTTGCATATGATTCATTATTTAATTCCTGGTGGAATGAACAAATGCAAACAGTTTGGTTTTATGATGTGATATATGCATGGAGAATGAAAAAGTCGAAACATTTAATATGAATCTGGGAGTCATAGCTGTGGATACAAAACTGAGAAAAGCTAACCATTTTCATTTTTAACAGTCTCGCTATAAATCAGACCTGAACTTCATGAAAGGGGTTGGTTGGTTGGCTCTAAGATCTCCACAGATAGAAAATGTAAAGAAGGCTGGAGAGCTCATCAGTGAGGTACTGATAAATTTTTCATGGGATTTGGAATTGTTTACCATCAAGGCTCCTCCTTACATGACACTTACGAATGTAGCTTATCATTTCCTTTTGATGTGGGAGCCTGTTTATACAAAGCGTAAGTTACCAAAGAGCAGTATGGGAGATGAGAGTCCACTTGTGACACTCGTGGCATATTTTCTGTTCCAACGGACATGCTTGTCTAAAAACAAAATATGCAAACAAATAAATGCAGTAAACACCAGTATGAAATGTTAAGTGGATGAGCTCCAGTTTTTAAAATTGCATGTTATTGTGCATAACATCATCAGGAGGTTGATTTAGCCTAACCAGCATCTTTTATTACTGCAGAAACTCTGTGTAGCATTCCTAACTAGAGTACATGAGATCTGTATATAAGAAGGGAGTTTGTTAGAGCAAACTCCTGTTTGCAAAAAGAAAAGAAACTTTTATTTGTGCACACTGCAGTGGCATCTTGGAACCACATTTGCCAGCATTCAAATAAGGGTTGGCACTAAAGCAAAAACACTTTTTTTTTTTAACACCATGGTTTCAGGATAGTGATTTTTTTTTTTTGGTCATTTTGTTCCTGTTGTCACATATGCAAAATTCTCATTGATCACTATTTAATAGAAGCCTCTTGTTTTTTTCACTTGCAGGCAAAGTATCGTCAGAAGCCAGAGAGTATGAAGTTCACCACAGTGGTTGACTCTCCAGACCTGATCCATGCTAAGCACAGCTACATCCAGTGCAGTGACGTATGTTTCCTTTTACTGTAATGGATCTTAACTTTTTGTTACATTGTAGTGCATCAATTGGTTTTTCTCAACAATGCTGCCAGCAACAGTCCTCACGCTGAATACTTTTTGATTTCACAGAGGCTGTACAGGTCTGGAGACTCTGATGCAATGCACAGATACACCCTACCTCCTGACCACCCAGATTTTATCAGAGCCCGCCTGAATGCACTTCATATCAGTGATGTAAGTGACAGATCATTTCATTTCAGGTGGTAGACTTTGTAATAAACTGGACTGCTTCATCAAGGAAAACAGGCTTTAGGAAGTTTTCCTATAGATGCAGAAGTTAAGGTGCCCTTTGGTGAGTCTGACTGAAAATGAAAAAGCCAGAGGACAACAGAGACATACCTGAGCCATTGATATTTTAAAGCTGTGGAGATAACTGCGAATCAAATGGATGTAATGTGTGAGGATGAGGACAAAACTCTGCACACTGTGATAAAGAAAAATGACTCCTGGGGTTCCAGATCAAAGGACCCATGTAATATTAAGACTCACAGTGGCAACGAAAAGCTTTGAGAGATTAAAAAAAAAATCAGACAGGAAATGACTGCGATGTTGCAAACAACCTGCACCCAGCAGTTACTAAACATAAAGGGGCATTGTGGGTACAAGTTCAGCATCGGGGCAGATGTCATTGTTGGGGAGAGAATAAGGATCATCGGATTCACATTGCAGCAGGTAGTCTTATAAAACCCACACTAATAATGACCTACTGAAGGCTACTGAGGGGACTCAGTCCAATTCTAGGTGAACAGGTGTCCACACGTGAAGAACAACCATCCCGGTTTCCTCATGTGAACTTCCTGGTTGGAATTCTCAGCAGAGAAGCAAGGGGCAGATGAGGTCTGGAGACTGAACCAGGACTAGGGCACATTAGTGGGCCTTACACTGCCACCTCCCTTCCTGTAACTGTTCAGAACCTTCCCTGGCTCAATCTGCTGTCTTGCTAAAACACCACCTTCACTTGCAAAACATGAGAAATGGGTTAATGTATTTTAGAACTTGAAATGTATATTGGTGATGTGCTCAGGTGTAAAACAGACACCAGAAAAACTAGACTAAGCCTCAGAGGGTGCAGGTGAATAAAATTAGAAAGGGAAAAAATAGAAGTGTCAGCTGAGACTTAAAAAAATCAGATACAGCAGTTTATGTAGCCAGCAAATAGGATTTGACACTACATCCTAGCCACTCTGAAAGCTATTGTATAAATTCCACTTGGGCAAGAACCAGAACTAGAGCACTTTCACTTTGAGAATGCATTTCACAGCCTCAAAGTCATATCCAATGTGTTACAGGCAGATGTTATTCCAGATGAGTTAATGAAACCACATGTAACATGGGACTGAAACAGAGGACATTAGAAAAGGTTGAAATGACTAGTTACTGAAACTCTGGTACGGAAATTCTGAAGACACAAAACCCCAGGCACTGCAAGTGGATGCATCAAAAGACAGAATAAGGGCAATATTGCTGCAGTACTGATGTGGCTGATGCATCAAAGTCGCTAATATAAACTAAATAAAATCAAAACCAATCCATGTGCAAATGCAAAAAGAAATCTTGATGGTTGTATTTAGACATGAGAGTTTTCATCATTGTGTTTAATAGGAAAGAAACTGAAGTGCCATAGAATCTGATCACAGATCTTTGGAGATTGGTATCCAGATTCATCATGACAATGAATTCTTTAGAATAAAACATGTATTACAGCAGCCACAAAATTAGATTTAATAAACTGACTGTTTTCTCCTCTTCTTTTTAACAAAGAAAATGTATAAAACAGCTTGGGAACAGACAAGGGCAGCTGGCTATGATTTTAGGTTGGATGCCATCCCATTCCAGACAGCTAAAGCTTCAAGAGAAATTGCGAGTGATGTAAGAAGTGTTTGGTTTACAAAATACAATCCTACAAAACCATTAAACCCTGACATAAAAAAGCGGGTCGTGGAGGCCAGTTTGGGTGAGGTGGTTATGTCGTCAAACCAGATGTTTGTGCAGAACTGAGTTCGAAGTTTTCCACTAGGAATGCCGTTTAATAATATACCGTCCTTGACGGGAGTATTTTTGAAGCACTCAGTCACGGGGGGTAGATTTCTGATGATATAGTACTGTGAATTGGGTACAAGATTTTGATTAGTCAAAATAGTGGTCTTACCTAGGCCACTTATTAGATTGAGTGTGAATGCACAAGACATTGGGTCACCCTTTCAACACATAGGCAAGGAAATTGAAGTGACCTTGCTTGAGTCATTTATAAACGGACTAGCCAGCTCAAGGAAAAAGGCATACAGCTCTCCAAGAAATGGTCCTGCATTGGCAGGGGTGGTGGCTTCATACATTTTGTCCTGTTTCTTTAACAATTACCAAAGAGTTTATTCTACTGTGGTTACACAGTTGTACTGTAAATAATGGCTTTGTTACAAAAAATATACGTGGGTCAGACTCCTCTTGGTTTAAGTGCACAGAGGGGGAGCCTGTGCCTGCTGAAGAGAGAGCTATTGATGGGGCGGGGGGCAATTCAATTAATAAGGCAGTTGTATCATAATGTGCATGTGCAAATGAGATTTTCCTTCTCCAATGATCTGTAGTTCAGGTACAAAGAGGCCTTCCTGAGGGATAAAGGCCAACAGATCGGATTCCGTAATATAAATGACGATCCCAAAATGAGGCATTTCGTCAGGGTGGGAAAACTCCAGAGCGACAACCAATACAAGAAGGAGTTTGCCCAAAACAGGACACAGTTCACGAGTCACATTAATCAACCCAGATTCATCCATGCTAAGAAGAGCCAACAGCTAGTCAGCAATGTAAACTACAAACAGCCCCTGCACCGGTACACTTGTGATCCCGAGCAGCTGAATCTGAAGCATGCTAAACAGGCCTACAGACTCCAGAGTGATGTAAGTATATTTGCTCTATAGGCTATCAGCTACTCGTGATCCTTGTAGACCCCTCCCTGCTTACTAGTCTTGATTAATACAAAAATCCTATTGTAATTAAAAAAGGAGCATCCGTTTTCTAAGAATAAATAGTTGTGTTTGATCCTCGATCCTGTAGCACCTGGCGTGTGTCCTGTCTAACCTTTAATGTGTGTGGTCTGACTAGAGTCACACCTGATAATACCCAATGGTGTCTATTGCATTTTTCCAGGTCAAATACAAGTCTGACTTGAACTGGATCAAAGGCATTGGCTGGACTCCCCCAGGCTCTTACAAAGTGGAAATGGCAAGAAGAGCTGCGGAGCTGGCATATACTCAGGGAATGGCAGCTCAGGGTACTTATGCCCAGTATGAACACAGAGCGGTAAGTGGAATAAACCGCATTTCTCACAAAACCTCGGACACAACCCAGCCCCCTAGACAGGATCTGAGCAGTCATCCCATTGAGCGCTTGTGAAAGCGACCAGATAGAGGCCCTGGAGGCTGAAGTCTCCCCGTTATTTAACCACAGAACAAGGGCAGTGTCCGTTCATGCTTTCCCCACACAACCCTATCACTGTCCTCAACCTTCATCTAGAGGCATCTCCTCTAGGGAGGAGAGCACAGGTCACTCTCCATGAAGTTCAGCGTCCAGGCTGGGGCTAGGAAACTCCATAGGGTGGACAGGATTTGGCTCCCCTGGGGAACGTGCAGAGGGTTTTGTCCTATGGGTGGCCTTCGGTCCACAGGGATCTTGGTATACTCATGAGAGCAGCAGGCTCAGAGTCCCTGCATGGCTCCCCTGGTCTTCCCTTTCCCTAATTTTGGCAAGATGCCTTTAGGAACTAGTCCGCCATTGACAGCTATGTTGAAAGCCTCTTGGGGTGGGCTTCTAGCAGCGTAATGGCAATAACTGCAGGATGATTTCTGTTTAGAGATCTACCTGGATGTGGGGGAGAACACGCAGCACTTTGCAGTTCTAGAGAGAGCAGGGGATTAAAGCCCTTAACGCATGGAGCGGGAGGGTGGAGATTCTCCTGTGTTTCCTCTCTCCCTTTTCTCAGATTTGGCCCCTAATTTGTTAAATTCCTCACACCGCTGCATGGCAGAGGAGCATGTGACCCTGGTAGTGGCTCTTCCCCACAACTTAGTTGGTTTGGTTTTGCAGGAGCGGGCAGAGGCAGAAGGATCCCAGCAGGTCAACGTCAACCCTGATGCTTCAGAAATTCTGCAAGTCAAGCGGAGGAAGATGCAGCTGCTCAAGAAATGAATAGAAAGATGAGGCAGCACTGCAGGGTACATGAAAACATTTAGCTTTTTCAGCTTGTCCTGTAGCTTTCCTGACTAAGGAGCACAGTAGATGGCATCTAAGAACAGTTTTGGTGTATTTCAGTTTCTTTTAAAAAATAACAACCACCCAGACCCTGCAATTTAATATTGATCTTTATATTTTTGTGTGGATACTTTAAGACAAGTGATTTATAATTTTATGTAATACAAAGTATGGTATTTATTTATGGCTGTCAATGAAATTAGTACTAGATGACTGGCAGGCTCAGCTTTGTACTAAAGATGAATAAGCCCTGATTTGTAGAATGTAAAATCATTTGTATTGAATAAATCAAATGCATTTGTTTCCATAAATGATGCTTGTAGATATTTTAGGGATTGGTTCCTGGTTTATTGGCACGTTGATGTTAAAGGACACAAGATAAGGCTTGGCAGCTGACTATGCACAAGGCAAGGGCTGATGGAACCTAAATTAGCATTGATTAATTGGGTCGTATTCTTTAAGGGACTTCAGAGGAGTTATCCCTGATTGACAGAGATCACAATTACTACCTAAGTCTTCTGTTGCAAACCGCTGAAGAAGGTGGTTAGAAGTTACGACAATAGGAATTGCTTCTGATGGCTTATGGGGCGGTGTTGTGGGGTGGCTGCCCCACTCACATGCCAGATTGGGTTACAGCAGGCCAGAGCGGCTGCGCAAGGCGGCAGCCAATCAGGGAGCGCCTGTTAGAGAGCCAATCAGGGCTGAGCAAGAGGCAGCCAATCAGGGCCAGGGTAGGCCCTATATAAAGGCTGCCCAGGCGAGAGACAGTCAGTCTCTCCCAGACCGTCAAAGGGGGAAGGTCTGTCTCCTGAATGAGGAGACCAGCACCTGGGACAGCGCAGCGCAGGCTTCGGAGAGCAGAAGGGAACTCAAGCCCAGTACCTGCCAGGCTGCAGGCCCTGATAGAAGGGCCCACAAGGTACAAAGGGGAAGCGGCTCAGGGAGGAGAGGTGGACAAGGGGAGCAAAGGAGGGCAGGGAGGCTGCTGCCAGAGGGTCCCTGGGCCGGGACCCAGAGTAGAGGGTGGGCCTGGATCTTCCCCCTTGTATTACACCCAGCCATTAGACGCAGCCATCATCATAGAATAGAATAGAATATCAGGGTTGGAAGGAACCTTAGGAGATTATCTAGTCCAACCCCCTGCTCAAAGCAGGACCAATCCCCAATTTTTGACCCAGATCCCTAAATAGCCCCCCTCAAGGATTGAACTCACAACCCTGGGTTTAGCAGGCCAATGCTCAAACCACTGAACTATCCCTCCCCCCCAGCGGACTGCACCTGACCCCTGACAGAAGGTGTTAGACTTTAGGGGTTTGGTTCGCCACTGTGGCTGGGGCGAAGCAGAAGGACTGCTGTTAACCCCTCCCCTCCCCCCCCCCCCCGAAGGGGGTGAGCGTGGACCAGGGGGTACTGCTGGATGGCAGTGTCCTGAAGAGAATGCTGCGAGAAGGAAGCAACGTGGGTCCAGATGCCAACAGAGGGCGAGAGACAACAGGACACAACCAGCAGAGGGTGCTCCACATGGACTGAGCTAATTCCTGGTGGTACCAACAGGAAGCGCTGTGGTGGTGAGTCCCAACCCCGTCACAGGCGGTTTATAGAACATCTCAATGGCATGAGGTTTAAAACCAACCATAAAGAGCCAAAAATACCCAAATGAGAGAGACATTGTTACACTTTGCAGACCGACTCTTCACATAAACCAGTGGGCACGCTTCCATCTCAGAATTAACGTCAATCCCATATTTTCCAAATTTTCCTTAAAGACTGTAGAATAACTGGACAAAAATACGCAATTCTATCTGTAAAATGGAATTCCAGTTTTATGTCTAACAATTCAGAGATTATAATCTAGGTTTAGTAAATAATCCAGCTATCATCGGATACAAAGAAGAAAAAAAACAGAAAAAATCATCAACATTTTCAAAATTTTGAAATAATTTAGATTTACACTATAGAAATATTTTATATATTTTTGCTGATAGCCTGAGATACACAAATTGGGCCCTGAGCCTGCAAACACATGTACATGAGTAACTTTATGCATATGCATAGTACCATTGACGTCAAGGGGAATACTTAGCGGTGTAAAGCTGCTCACATGCATAAGTGTTTTACAAGACAAAAATCTCAGAAGAAAATAAGAAAATGACTGTCCGATTGATTTTGGGCAAAGCAGAGCAGCTCTCATTCCTTCTATCTGATCCACCAAAAGACTTCAGCGGACTTTGGATCAGGCCCTGTAAGTCACTGAAAAGACCTTAAGAGAATCTACGAGAGTTTCAGTTTTCAGCTAAATATTACACACATACACACATTTTTTACTGTTCGCTGGGGATGGAAATTTGTGGTTGCTGCATGAGTTCTGAAGCAGCAGCTATTGCTATTTTCTCTGTAGCCACCACCATCTTGGATATATTGTCATAAGTTCCATCAATAAAGTTGGAGGAGGAGGGATAAAGAAAATTAAATTTCTCAGGTTTACCATTTGCCTTTCCAGAAAGTGTCACTTACTTGCGTGACCTGGACTCCTGCTGAATTTTTGATTTAATCCAATTAAGGAATCTTGTCACTTGGGTATAAACTCCTGGTTTATCTTTTATGCCACACTGTTTGCCCCAGCTCACAATTCCATAGACATAATAGGAACCATTTTGTACACAGGTTAGAGGACCTCCAGAATCTCCCTGAGGAGACAAAAAAATAAGAGCCATTCTTTGCATTCTAAAATAAAGCAAAATGTTGCCCAACAACAAAATTTCTCTCTCAAGCACAAGATTTTGAGGTTTTGAATGATTTTTTTTTTTTCTTAATACAGATGTTCCAAGGAGGTGGTGTTCAGATCCTGATTAGGTTTAGTACACCTCTCTGGATTCCGTTAAAATGACAGTGAAAACTCAAAGTGTTCTTGTGAAGTTTTGGCTCAAACTGGCAGAAATCTCACAAGTTCACATGACACTTCCAGAGTCATGAATGAAAGTCACTTGGCATTATGGTCATAACCTTGATTCATAACTATACAAGCAGAGTCAGATTGTGGATCAAAATATCTGTGAAACTGAGTTGGGCCCGTCTTTAGTTTTGTCATTTTCATTTAAAGGTTTATGGAAAAACTCCAGAGGCATACTGAGCCAGGTTTTGCTGTGTTACAATAGTTCAGCTCTGGAGTGGCTTCAGATTTACACCACAGTAACAGTAAAATCAATCCTGACTTCCCCCCATGAATATGAGATCTGATGGGGAAGATCAAGTTGGAGGTCTGGTGTTCATGACAAAGAAGAATCTGATAGATTTGAGGGGAGAGAGAGAGATTAGAAGGTATATGCATTAAGAAGAGTTCTGGGTAAGCATCTGAACTTTTCCAACGGAACCTCTAAACCTTCTCTGTCTTTGATCGTGATGACATTAATTCTAAGACTGTGTCTCTCAAATCACACTGAAGAAAGAAGAAGGCTGTTTTAATGCATTGATAGGAGAAACAGAAATATATATGTAGTATCCTGGCAGAGCCATTACTCTGCACAGCCTATTTATGTGATTTTTTTTTTTAAAGAGAGAAATACAGAAAAAGCAACCGACCTGACAAGTATCAACTCCTGGTGTCTGCAGATTTCCTGCACAAAGCATGCTTTCATCCAGTTTGTTATCATATGCACACCGTGCATTGCACCGCGTCTTGGAGATCAGCTTTACTCTGGCATCTAACAGCTGACGAGATCCTTCACCTACAAGATGTGTGCCAGGAAAATGCGGAAAGTCACCTTTCCCTTCCCCACTTCATGTTATGTTTTTAATCTGAGTTTGTTTGTAATTTGGATGAGGGGGAGGGAAGTCTGTCTGAAATTATACACATTTAGTTAGAGCTGTGCCTGGGAACTTCAATCAGAACACTGAAGTCATGGAGATTTGCCTGAGTAGAGGCAGGGGAAGGTCTACAGGATTTGGTCATTCCACCTACACATTTGTTAGTGGCATTAATGGCCTGATTTTTCAAAGATGCTGATCACTTGCAGCCTCCATTGACTTCAATGAGATTTGTAGGTGCTCAGCACTTCTGAAAATCAAGCCACTATATATTTTTAACACACAAAATAATGAAACAGATAAGCAAGGTAAAATCCTACAATATTTAAAGGAGATAACTAATGGGAATCTAAAGACACGACATATCTAAAGGTGAGAGCCACCGATTCAAAGCACTACATCTGCAGCTACTTAAGGCTGGTTTATAAGTTTGGTCTTACTCCAGAGTTACAGGAAACATTTTGCCATCTCAGTGATTTCCTGAAATGCTAATAATAGCTCTGTTCAGAGAAAGAGCCAGTTTGAACGCTTATAAAGTAATTGGTTTTCTAAATAAACAATTAAAAGAACTGTTCAATTTGTATTTTTTTAAAAAATATACATTCTATTGGCGCATTCTGAACAACTGGACATGCTTTGCTATTGTTGACTTCAATGGGAGTCACATCAACAGGTAGAATTTGGCCCTATGTGTCATATCAGACTATCAGTTGCAAAGTACTAAGCCACCTAACGCAGCCTGAGTGACACATGATCCTTCTGTTACTTTACAGCAACACATCAATCAGAACACGAGAAAATACACTTTTCAGAAAATTGCCATGATCTTTTTTAAAAAAAGCATAATTCCCACTCAGAGTTACTGGCTGTAATAAAGATTTGGGTAGAATTGCTCAAACTTGAAATGATTTGGATGTTTGACGTGTAGAAGCAGCAAACAAATTCAGATGCTGCTGATCAAAAGCTTAATGGGTGTGGAAAACTTGCAAGAGTTCCAGTATCTGATCCTGTCTGGAAATACTGTAAGCAAAGCATAGCCTCATTCACGGTACCTTATTGCTTCTGTTTTTGGTTCTGAATGAAGCCAAGAAGCACAGTGTCAGGTGGCAAAGAAAAAGGTTAATGGAATTTTTTCAGATTTTCCAGAAAGGTTTGGATACTGGATGAAGGTTCAAGTCAATACTTATTTTACCTAGACAGGTTAACACATGATTAGTATTTGGTTAAGTTTCTTTGCTTAATCTGAATATTAGATACTAGGGCCTAGATTCTGATCCAGGGAATTGCAGAGCAACTCTGCTGAGAGAGTTACTCTATTCTAACATGGGTATAGCTGAGATCAGCCAACCCTTAAATAGCTTACCCATTTCAGTATCTCCCCATCCTGAGATATAGCATTCAGTCCCATCAGGAAATGGAGCACTGGGCAAACACACTGTTTTCACGTACTTCGTTTCTAGAGCACAATGGCCATCAACTGGCTTCAGCTTAAGTAAAGCTATACACAGGGTAACAAAGAATATATCGATTGATAAAGATGAAAGGGGATTAAAATTAATCTACAATGTACACATGTGCACTGTGCAAATGCCTGAAATCTACTATTTGTACCTGTTGCTGGACCCTGCCCTCTTCTACTATGTACTTACTTGTTTATGTAACTATCCTGAAAATCCAGAATGCCTACACTGTACACAATCACACACTGGCTTCATCTTTTCTAGAACCTGTCCTCGGACAGATTGAAGTCAGCAGGAGTTCTGCCATTGATTTCAGTGAGAGCAGGATCAGCCCAATAGAGAGGTGCAGCCCATAGAAACCGCACCTCCATTTTCATCTGTGAAAAGGTCCAACCAACAATGCCTCATCAGAGAGTTCACCACGCATGTTGCAACACTGTGGGAGCTTACCGATATCATTGAATGGAATATCGTTCCTTTCTTTGTAATGTCCATGCCGAATGATCTTCTCCACATCAAATTTTTGTTCATGGTACTCTGTCTTCTCCAGGTCTTGCTTTCCAAGGGACACTTGCAGGTTGTTTGGGTGAAGGCTAAGAAGAAGGAAAAAAAAACCAAATCACCTGCTGAACTTTTTAGCTTTGGTGCTTAGAATCAGGCCCACTGACAGCAATTCCGGCCTGGCTAGGGCCGTCCCTAAAGGGGCCGGGGGCCCGGGGTGGAAGTGATGAATCTGTCACTTCTGAGCCAGACCGTGCTGGCCAATTGCGCCAGCAAATGGGGCCTGGAGCGGTTGTGTGTGCCTAGGAACCCTCTGGCCCGCCTGGGTGATTTAAAAGGGTCAGGGGCCTCCGGGTCCTTTTAAATTGACTGGGCTCCTGGGCAATTGCCCTCTTTGCCCCCCAGTGGCCGGCCTGCTTGGAATGCAGACAGTCAGAATGGTGACCAAGTCAGCAATGCTTGAATGAGCTCCTGCATTTTGTAATTTACCAGTCTCCAAACCTAGACATTTCCACACACCCCCGAGGCATACGCTCCTCTGAAAATGAAATATAGTATTCTAGGCAGAGGCTAATTGGGGTTTAGCAACAGGAGGCAAAAATCACAGAATCGCTGTTCTAGAGCTCTTGCTGCTTTCTTCCTTATGCCATGGTGTGTAGTGTCATATGTTGTGTGGTCAACCCCAACCCCAGGTCTTCAGAGGACTTTCCTTTCAACCACCAGAAAGCTTGCTACATTCCTCCTCTTTTCCTCCAGCAGACACTGAAAACCCTCAGAGAGGGGACCCCTTCAGATACTGACAACATTTCCCTAAGGAATTAATTGAAGGCTTGAATCAGTCCTACAGCAAGGTGTGATAAAAACACCAACACATCAGCCAACTGCCTTATCTACACTACACAGAAGTAAGAGGAGGGCGGAGAGAATTTCATAGGTAACACCTTTTGGGGGGGATGATCAGTACATGTTTTTATAATATCCTTTTAACTTCCTGTACATAGCTACTCACTAGCATGTGATCTTAATAAAAATACCAACCACAGCTAAATCAAGCAGAAACTGACTCCTCTGAACTTTAATCCAATTTGAGAAGAAGGTCAATTTACGTATTGGTTCTTGAAGTGGAGTTCCCTAATATTCCATGTAGAAATATCCGCTCTCTTCCCTTCTCTCTCACTTCACAGCCCCTTCCGTAGGGTACTGTACACACGGTATAACCTTGTTTCAACTTAACTAGCATTTGATTAAAAGCAGAAGTCAGATCCTCTTTGAGCAACTGCAGCAAAGGTGTGAAAGGGACAACATGTATTTTAATGAGCTTCTGGGACACTCATGCAGTGGGAGGGAAGTGGACTGGATGATTTAATAGGTGTTTTTAATCTAAATTTTCTGTGAGTTTATAACTATATGGTAACAACATTCCTTTACCGTCTAATTCTTCTTTCTCTGGCAACCCTCAATACGAGTCCTAAGTAATGTTTTAGGATTTTATTTTCAGCTGACAAAGTGGTGTAGCTCCATTGAAGTTAATGCTGATTTACATTAGTTGGGGATCTGACTCTATCTTTCAATGAGAGAGACAAGGTGGGGAGGTAATATCTTTTATGAGATCAACTTCTGCTGGTGAGAAAGACAAGCTTTTGAGTTTACGCACAGCTCTTTTTCAGGTCTGGGAAACATACTCAGCATTTCTAGCAGCAGTTATTACAACAATCTATAACCCATTAACAACCCCCTCTCCCTGCCCCCTGCAGCTGTCTTTCCCCTGCCCAATTCCTTTCCTCCCTATGGATGTAGGGGTGTTAACAGGCTACATTACCTTGAACGGTCCCTTGAAACATGTGTTAACTACTTAAACTGAACAATCTGTTTCATCTTGTATTTAATTGTGACACTCTGAGTATGTTTCCCAGACCTAAAGAAGAGCTCTGTGTAAGCCCAGAAGCATGTCTGTCTCACCAGCAGAAGTTGGTCCAATAAAAGATATTCCCTCACCCACCTAGTCTCTCTAATGACCTGGGACTCATATGGCTACAACACCACACATTTCTATAATGCTATTAAAGCTGTTCAGAACACAGAAATCCCATCCTGCAGGAAACTCTGCTATTTTGACTTTTTTTTTCCCTATCCTGGAACAGAATGGAAAAAAAAAATCAAACTATCAAACATTTTAATAGAATGGGAAACTCGGAAAAATGTCCACTCAAATGTCAAAATGAAAAATGCTAACACTTTCAATCTCAATGCTTTGTTTGAAATTTTCCCATTAAAAACACAAATCAGAAAGTGTTGCCAGCATTGACATTTTCCAGCAAAAAAATGCAACCTGGCATTTTGTTACCAACGGTTTCCAGTGGATAAATGTTTGTTAGCAACGGTTTCCAGTGGATAAATTTCAACCAAATAACTACTATGTGATTTTTTTCATGCTTAGCAGGACACCGGTAATGTACTTACTGAATGCAGTGTCCAGCAGTGAGAATCCAGCATGGTTCAATCAGAGCTCCTCCACAGAAGTGTCCCTTTGGCATGGGAGGCCTCCATGGCCACTTGCTCTGCAGAGATGCCATCCAGGGATGTTTGCCAGACATGGTCTTGGCCCCACCATAAATCCTTTTGAGTGTTCTTTGAGCCTCTGGCTGTCCACATGTATTGAATGTCTTACCCACTACAGGAAGAATGGCTGGGGCGACTGGAGTCGCTGGAGTCTTTTCTGCAGGGGAGACATACGACTGAACTTGCTACAGGCAGAGACTGAACTTGCTATAATGATTATAAATCTCAGGAATGGACATGGCAACGCATTTTGGGAATCTCTCGCACAGTTATAGGACTGGAAGTGTTATGACATACTACAGGGGAGACCTGGGTTTGGGGGCAACATTGGCAATCCTGCCAGATGTACTGTAGGAGCCACTTGGAGGATCATCTGCAGCACTGTTCAGCAGTGGTGATTGGCTGTCAGAGCTTCTTGGAAGCTTAGGAGCAAGTTTTGCCTGAGATAGAATTTGGGGTCTTGTTTGCTCATTTGACTTTTGATATTTTTATATTCTTGTGTGAACAAAGACACTGTGTGTTACATCTGGCCACAAGCAGATGGGGTAAAAAGAGATAAGAAATAAAATTAAAGTGTTGTTGGGTAGAGTGGGAGTTTAATATACAAGCGCACACTTGAAGGACAGTCCTGTCTCAACTGCTCTCCCGAGATAAGGTCAAGCAACCAGTTGGGAGAGGTGAGGGGAATGGGGGGAGAGGGGTTATAAGAAACACTAAAAGCCAAAGAAATGCCTGACCCTGACCGAAGCACAACCTCACTCTTTACTCCTCCCACGGGATACAAAAGAGGTGGTTCTGAAGCCCCCAGACCCTCCAAAACAGAACATGACATAAATTATAAGGGTTGGGATCAAGGGTGTGCACTACAGGTATAATTATGCCTGCTAAGAAACGGGAAGGGGACATGGGAAAGGCTCTGTGGTGTACAGAGCTATTTATATGCTTGCTTGATTTCTCCAATAAACATTGCATTGCCTACACTTTGGACTTCTGGTCTTCTGTTTTCTGTCTGTGGGACGAGAACCGGGGGAAGGGCAAAGAGAAAGCCCTTAACACCTCTGAGACTCATTGAGCAGGTTCAGTGTTATTCTCCACTCTACCTGTTACTGAGCAGGGCGAAACATCACAGGAGTCCCATTTCACCTTGTTATCTGTTTTGATGAAGCACCAGGGTTTTACATCACCATCTGGATTCCTGAAGGGAACAGATTCCAACATCCACCAATCAGAGTGAGGAAATCTCCAGGAGAACAGGTTAACCGTTGGACTGAAGGGTGCATAACAGAGCAGCTAAATGCTCCAAATAAAGATCCAAGCTTCCCTAGAAGCTATTTTCATTTTTAACAAGGGATACACCTGAGGAGATGGGTGGCATAGGTGACTCCCTTCCACTTTTCCACCCTCCTGATCCTGGGAGTAGCTAGGGGCCGGGTCAGTGCAAATTAGAGTGGTCTCTTCTAGGACAGGAGCATCAGAGCTCTTTAGAGGGGTGCCCCAGAATGTCCACTATTTCAGATGCTGAAGAAGAGTCTGTGTACGTTACCATCTGAAGTTGGTCCAATAAAAGATTTTACCTCACCCACCTTGTCACTCTCATTATGACAAAGGCAGGTTGCGTAGAGCAGGCGATGGCAGCTTTACATCCCCTGGAGATTTCCCTGTACTTCCCTATGGATCCATATGAGCTGCTCACACTGGAATTATTCTGCACATTTTTTGTGAGAGGAGACCTCTGCATATGTAGCTTCAGTAGATTACCTGCAGAAGTTATGGTCACCAATGCCATAATATTCGGCATCCTCCATAAATGCATTATAACTCTCGTCCAAGAGCAGGTTAGAATTCCAATGAAGGCATATCTCCCCAGACCTTGTTTGACTCACTTTCCCTCTGTATTCATGACCATCCTGTTCATAACAGTCCTCTGGTCCTACAAGAAGACAATGCTGGTATGAAAAGGTCCTGCCTGTCACTCATTTCCTACACAGCAGATGTGTCACCCACCAAGGATGACGTGGGTTAATGTCATGCCTGTTGCAAGATCCAGCGAGCAACTGGACCAAATGTAGTCTTGGATGAGGGAGGTGGGAATAACTGAACCTTAATCCATATTCTCAACCATATCTATACTGTGACACCAAGTTACAATGGAAAAAAGTTTCAGGACCCCCGACTCCAACCTAGCTATAAGGAAAAGGAAAATGCCTGCAAATCCCTGAAACCTATTTGCCACTCCCAGGTTGAGACCTCATGCTCTAAACAGCTCAGCAAAGTAGCGTTGGAGAGCTTCCATTATTAAAAAGTCAGCAATTGGTCAGAATCTGTTCCTGTAGCAACCTGCCACTTGAGCTGTGTATAGCAGAGGGTGCCGGTATGATGGATAGACCTGATCAGAGAGTTGGTATCATGCTAGAAGGATAGACACACCGGCAAGAGGAAAGAGCGGGTTAAAGGTTAATGAAGGAATTATGGCAATGAGGAGTGCTCATGACAAGGCTGTCTGTTGCGTGGAGCTGATCTGAAGCCTTTAATATACGCATATAGAGAATTTACGATTCCCACCCTCCTACCCTTACAAATGTGTGCCCCTGCACCCTCGTTCAGTCACACTCTTCTAGAAGTGGGTAATGGCTGGAGCACAGTTTTGGAAACATCAGAGCTGGGAACCCTTTTGTGATATTTGGGGTTCACCCAGGCCAATAAGGGGTTTGGTCACCATCTGCCTTGTAACCCTAAATGTCTTTTGGGGGGCTTTCTGGCTGTTGGGGTCAGAGTTCTGAACCAAAGCTTCACAGCCACAAAACACTCCAGGGTTACAAGGCAGACAGTGACCAAACACCTTTCTGGCCTGGGTGAACCCCAAAATGTGTGGGTACATCCTGAAGGGGGCCCCAAAGAGAGGAAATTGGGAAAGATTTTTTTTAAGAGGAAGGGAGATTGTACAGGAAAGCTCAGAGGGGGAACGATAAAAGCCCTGAGCAACCTTACAAACAACTGGTTGTGCCTGCCGAGCAATGTGGGGAGTTAATGTTGCTAACACTTGAGCGTCCTTTCACTAGTCACTTGGGGGGACAGAGAACCTACGATAGGTGAAAGAAGTCCTCTGAAACCTTCCTGAGCCCAGGATTACCCTGGA
This sequence comes from Eretmochelys imbricata, assembly GCF_965152235.1. NCBI lineage: Eukaryota > Metazoa > Chordata > Testudines > Cheloniidae > Eretmochelys > Eretmochelys imbricata. The sequence continues at coordinate 114,085,257 of NC_135578.1, forward strand.
TATTACCCTTGGGCTCCTGGTCTAGGAGCTGCGCTAGTGAATCTGATTGCAGGCTTGAACCTTGCTTTGGACAAATGCAGCCTAATAATGACCTTTTCCCCACCCTTGGTGGAAAAAAGGCAAATCCCAACATACCTATCCCGGCATACCTATTTCACAGAACCTCCCTCTGAAGGGTTCAGCACACTGGCAGGAGAATTTTGATCTGAGTCTCCGCTGTAGACAGACGCCTCCATTTTTACATGGGTTTGGTTTGCAAGCTGCAGATACTGTCAACATTTAAAACATAAAACAGCACTATTATTCTGCTAGAAGCTGGTCGGCGGTAACTGACTCCCCTAAGGGACTTACTCCCCTAGCTGGGAGATGCAGCAGACTCATCCTTGGTGGGTCTGGCAGAGAGCGGATGCGTAACACATACTATTCAATAGGAAACATAGGCTTTTTCATAGATTCATAGATATTTAGGTCAGAAGGGACCATTATGATCATCTAGTCTGACCTCCTGCACAACGCAGGCCACAGAATTTCACCCACCACTCTTACAAAAAAAACCTCACACCTATATCTGTGCTATTGAAGTCCTCAAATTGTAGTTTAAAGACCTCAAGGAGCAGAGAATCCTCCAGCAAGTGACCCGTGCCCCATGCTACAGAGGAAGGCGAAAAACCTCCAGGGCCTCTTCCAATCTGCCCTGGAGGAAAATTCCTTCCCGACCCCAAATATGGCGATCAGCTAAACCCTGAGCATATGGGCAAGATTCATCAGCCAGATACTACAGAAAATTCTTTCCCAGGTAACTTGGACCTTACCCCATCTAAAACCCATCACAGGCCATTGGGCCTATTTACCATGAATATTTAATTACCAAAACCATGTTATCCCATCATACCATCTCCTCCATAAACTTATCGAGTTTAATCTTAAAGCAAGATAGATCTTTTGCCCCCACTACTTCCCTCGGAAGGCTATTCCAAAACTTCACTCCTCTGATGGTTAGAAACCTTCGTCTAATTTCTAATCTAAATTTCCTAGTGGCCAGTTTATATCCATTTGTTCTTGTGTCCACATTGGTACTGAGTTTAAATAATTCCTCTCCCTCTCTGGTATTTATCCCTCTGATATATTTATAGAGAGCAATCATATCTCCCCTCAGCCTTCTTTTAGTTAGGCTAAACAAGCCAAGCTCCCTGAGTCTCCTTTCATAAGACAAGTTTTCCATTCCTCGGATCATCCTAGTAGCCCTTCTCTGTACCTGTTCCAGTTTGAATTCATCCTTCTTAAACATGGGAGACCAGAACTGCACACAGTACTCCAGGTGAGGTCTCACCAGTGCCTTATATAACGGTACTAAAACCTCCTTATCCCTACTGGAAATACCTCTCCTGATGCATCCCAAGACGACATTAGCTTTTTTCACAGCCATATCACATTGGCAGCTCATAGTCATCCTATGATCAACCAATACTCCAAGGTCCTTTTCCTCCTCCGTTACTTCTAGTTGATGCGTCCCTAGCTTATAACTAAAATTCTTGTTATTAATCCCTAAATGCATGACCTTACACTTCTCACTATTAAATTTCATCCTATTCCTATTACTCCAGTTTACAAGGTCATCCAGATCCTCCTGTAGGGTATCCCTGTCCTTCTCTAAATTAGCAATACCTCCCAGCTTTGTATCATCTGCAAACTTTATTAGCACACTCCCACTTTTTGTGCCCAGGTCAGTAATAAAAAGATTAAATAAGATTGGTCCCAAAACCGATCCCTGAGGAACTCCACTGGTAACCTCCCTCCAACTTGACAGTTCACCTTTCAGTAGGACCCGTTGTAGTCTCCCCTTTAACCAATTCCCTATCCACCTTTCAATATTCCTATTGATGCCCATCTTATCCAATTTAACTAATAATTCCCCATGTGGCACCGTATCAAACGCCTTACTAAAATCTAAGTAAATTAGATCCACTGCGTTTCCTTTATCTAAAAAATCTGTTACTTTCTCAAAGAAGGAGATCAGGTTGGTTTGGCACGATCTACCTTTTGTAAAACCATGTTGTATTTTGTCCCAATTACCATTGACTTCAATGTCCTTAACTACCTTCTCCTTCAAAATTTTTTCCAAGACCTTGCATACTACAGATGTCAAACTAACAGGCCTATAATTACTTGGATCACTTTTTTTCCCTTTCTTAAAAATAGGAACTATGTTAGCAATCCTCCAATCATACGGTACAACCCCTGAGTTTACAGATTCATTAAAAATTCTTGCTAATGGGCTTGCAATTTCTTGTGCCAATTCTTTTAATATTCTTGGATGAAGATTATCTGGGCCCCCCGATTTAGTCCCATTAAGCTGTTTGAGTTTCGCTTCTACCTCAGATATGGTGATGTCTACCTCCATATCCTCATTCCCATTTATCATGCTACCATTATCCCTAAGATCCTCTTTAGTCTTATTAAAGACTGAGGCAAAGTATTTGTTTAGATATTGGGCCATGCCTAGATTATCCTTGACCTCCACTCCATCCTCAGTTTTTAGCGGTCCCACTTCTTCTTTCTTTGTTTTCTTCCTATTTATATGACTATAGAACCTTTTACTATTGGTTTTAATTCCCTTTGCAAGGTCCAACTCTACTTGACTTTTAGCCTGTCTCACTTTATCCCTACATATTCTGACCTCAATAAGGTAGCTTGCCTTACTGATCCCTCCCTTCTTCCACTCCCTATATGCTTTCTGCTTTTTCTTAATTACCTCTCTAAGATGCTTGCTCATCCAGCTTGGTCTACAACTCCTGCCTATGAATTTTTTCCCCTTTCTTGGGATGCAGGCTTCCGATAGCTTCTGCAGCTTTAATTTAAAATAATCCCAGGCCTCCTCTACCTTTAAACCCATAAATTCTTCAGTCCAATCCACTTCCCTAACTAATTTCCTTAATTTTTGAAAGTCAGCCCTTTTGAAATCAAAAACCTTAGTTGCAGATTTATTTTTGTTAATCCTTCCATTCAGTTTGAACTGAATTAGCTCATGATCACTTGAGCCAAGATTATCCCCTACAACCATTTCCTCTATGAGGTCCTCATTACTCACCAAGACCAAATCTAAAATAGCATCCCCTCTAGTCGGTTCAGCAACTACTTGCTGAAGGAATCCATCAGCTATCGCATCTAGGAAAATCTGAGCCCTATTATTATTACTAGCACTCGTCCTCCAGTCTATATCTGGGAAGTTAAAGTCTCCCATGATCACACAGTTTCCATTAGTATTTACTTTATTAAAAACATTAAAAAGGGCTCTATCCATATCCAAATTAGATCCCGGCGGTCTATAGCACACCCCAAGCACTATCCCAGGGGAGGCTCTAATAGTTTTCTTCCCCAATTTAATTTTTGCCCAGACAGACTCAGTCATATCCATTTCATCGCTTCTTATTTCTTTACATTCTATCTCATCATTGATATACAGTGCTACTCCACCACCTTTACCTTTATTTCGGTCTTTCCTAAACAGCACATACCCTTCAATACCTGTAGCCCAGTCATGACTACTATTCCACCAGGTCTCTGTTATACCTATAATATCTGGTTTCACTTCCTGCACCAGTAACTCTAGTTCCTCCATTTTGTTACCTAGGCTCCTTGCATTAGTGTACAAACATCTTAATTTTTGCTGTTTAGCCTCACTCACATTCTGTACCCTATTAGGCACGGTTATTTTACTACCAGTATAACCTATTAGACTTGTATCTACACTGCCCTTCCTCCTACCTACAGCTGTATCCACTCTTACTTCATTTTCTTTCCACTCTATGCTTAATTCTGGCGTGGAGATTACCTGGACATCTCCCAACCATCTCCCCCAAATTCCTAGTTTAAAGCTCTCTTAATCAGTTGTGCCAGCCTCCATCCTAGAAGTCTATTTCCTTCCCTACTCAGATGAAGTCCATCCCGAGAGAACTGTCCCCTATCCATGAATGCCTCCCAATGGCCATACATCCCAAAGCCCTCCTTATAGCACCACTGCCTAAGCCATCTATTGATAGTCATAATCTTGTCACACCTTTGTTTCCCCAGCACTATCCTGCCAGATTGACTCTCCCTGAATAGACCACCTCTCTGGGGTGAGCAGATAGTGCAGGCTCCATGCCCACTTACTGAACATACAAACACGTAGGATTTTTTTCTGCTGTTATTCTCACCTTTGTTGCAGTATGGTGGCTTATAAGGATGTCTACAAGCGCACTGAGAATAAGGTGGAGTTAGCATTATAACGCAGTCTCCTTTACGACAGCTATTCCTTTCACACACGTTTTTCACTGTGGTGGAGCCAGATAAAACAGAAAAGCAAGATAAGATTAATTGCTTGCATTTTAGACATGCATTCACTGAACAGGTGCTGAGTCCCATAGATGCCAGGCTAGATGTACTTTCAATTGAATCTCTTGCACCATTTTTGGCTATAGCTTTGGGTGCTGCTGCCTGTTAAGCACCTAAAGTCAAAACTAGAGTTGTGCAGAAATGGAATTTTCCTTCCTGTGAAAAATGTCAAGACTATGGTTTCTTTTTCCATTCTGAATCGGAACAAGAACAAAAAATCTTGATATTTTTCATGGGAAGAAAAGGGTACCAAAAATCCATTTCAGGAGAACTGAAATGGAATTTTGTGGCTTACCAGCTGCCTGCCTGGGAGCCTGAGGAGCTGCCCAGCTACCTGGGCTCCCCAGCAACTTGCCAGGTGGGCAGCCAAGAAGCCCTGCCAAGAAGTCACGAGGGTGGGTGAGCTACCAAGAAGCCAGGCAGCCTGCCTACCTACCTGCCTGGTTTTCTCTGAAAGTTTTGATGGAATCGACACATTCCTTGAGAACATTTCAACAATGAATTGTCGACCAGGTCTAGTTAAAACCTGACACACATTTACCAGTTCCTTTGGATTATTTCACAACCTGATGCTTTTTGAGAAGTGAATCAAAGGCAATGTATTTTTCTAGAGCTTTTTGGCTAGAGGTTTTTCCTCCCTTTAATAATAATGAAATTATGAAAGCAGCACCTACCTTTCTCACACCTAGTTCCGGCATACGGCATAGGGCAGAGGCAGGTGTAGTGATTTCCATTTCTTTTGCATTCACCATTATTCTTGCAAGGCTTGGGGGAGCATGGATCTACCAGGAGAGCATGGAGACTTTTTATTTACACCCTCCAGTATCAACTTTTTGCCAGGCTCTTAGCTTGACGTTGCCATAAGAGTCTCAACAAATCTCATGTGTTTAGATAATAGACAGTTTCTGGATCATGTTCTTCTGATTTGGTTTCAGGTGGAACCCCAGGTCAGATCGCCCCCCAAAATGTGACCCTGCTCTAAAGTTGACAGGTTCCCCTTCCAGAGCAATCTGATGCTGTCTTCCTAAGCACAGAAGCACACCTAACAACAGTTAGCCAGTCAGCACTGAACCAGGTTCTGCACTGCTTACTCAGGCAAAACTTCCATTGTAATCAATGGGGGTTTCACCTGAATAAGGCCTGTGGGACCAGATGCATTAGGAACCAGAGATGACCCCAAGCTACTGAGTCTGGCTCCAGGTATAGAGGACTTCACTAAAGCGTGGAAGTGTTTGGGCCCATCTCTCCTCGGAGCAATGTAGTTGTTAGATTCCCCTGAAGATGTCATATATCATTATTAAGGCTCCATGTTTGTCACAGAGGTCACGGACTCTGTGACTTTCCGTGACCTCTGTGACTTCTGCAATGGCTGGCCTGGGGGCCACCTAAGCAGCTCAGGCAGCCCTGGGCCAGGTGCACTGGACGCTGCTGGGGCAGTCTCGGCCCCCCCCACACCCAGACGCAGGAGTTTGGGTGTGGGGGGGACTCACGGCTGGGGATTGGGATGCGGGGCGGTGCTTACCTGGGGTGGGGGTTCCCAGAAGGATGACAGGAACTCCCCTCCCTCAGCTCCTAGCTCTACATGCTGCCTCTGCCTGCAGGCACCGCCCCTGCAGCTCCCATTGGCCACGGTTCCTAGCCAATGGAAACTGCAGAACCGGGGCTTAGAGCAAAACGGAGGCAACATGTGGAGTGTGGAGCATGGAGCTAGTAGCTGGGGTTGCTGCTTCCAGGAGCCTTCCCCAGTCCCCCCCCCAGCACCCGTGACGCCCCCCCCCCCAGGCTGTGACGCCCACCCCCAGGCCGCACCTCCCCCGGCATCTGCAACTCCCTGGGCTGCAACCCTCCCCCCCAATACCTGCACCCCCCAGCCGCGACTTCCCCCCCCCGAGCACCCGCGGCGCCCCCCAGGCCACACCCCTCCAGCACCTGTGGCGCCCCCAGGGCTGCCCCCCCCCAAGTTTTAGTCAGGGGTATATAGTACAAGTCATGGACAGGTCACGGGCTGTGAATTTTTGTTTACTGCCCGCGATCTGTCCATGCCTTTTATTAAAAATACCTGTGACTAAAACGTAGCCGTAATCATTATTATTTACTGTTTACTCAGAGGGACCCCATTGAGCTAGGCCCTGCATAAACTTATTCTCACCAAAATTACTGTGCACCACAGAAAATAAAGGGTTAGATAGAAAGGAGTGCCAGACCTCTGTGCAGTGAATCTGGGGGTCGGGGGGTGAAGGAGGAGTTGCTATCTTTCTACCGTCTGACCCTGGGGATATCTGGGAGCTCTTTAGGTTTCTGGTGTAGGCCTCAGTTCTACTTTAAACTACACCTGGTTGGCTATAGGTCCCCAGGGGCTATCCACCAGTGGAAGTGGTGCCAAGCAGCTGGCTCAAGGTACTTTCTCGCTATACTGAAGTATAGAAAATAACGTGTGACTCAGAAAAAACATTTGCTCTACATTTGGTCACAGAACATACATTCCAGGAAAGCAGCAATTACATCTCACAGTGTCTGTAGACAAATAAGCCGGGGCTTTTTGTAGTAGCAATCAGAAATGTTCTGCATGATCAGAATCCGTTCTGCGAAAGCAGGAGATAAAACACGGGCCCCTTACAAGAGGAATACAAAGGAGAACATTGCAGGCAAACCCTCCTAACTAATTCCTTTGATTCAGACATTCTGAGAGGCCGCTGGCAGATAAGGTAAGATGGGGAGTGAGACAATGAGATTTGCCACACTTAGAACTGGAATGGTGGGTTTTCCACCCCTGACACCTCCCAACATACTTTAAAAATGTTGCATTGCTAACACCTATTTTAATACCATTGTAGCCAAAGTATTCGTAGAACCAGTCGGGATATGTGAGGTATTCTTTGTCTGTGGCGGCGGTGTTCTCTTCTGGTGCAACATACTCATCGCTGTAGTCATAGTAATCAGTCCTGTCTAAAGGAGCATGGAAGGAAAGAGGAGAAAATAATATTAAAGGAAAGATAGTGTTGTAAAATATCCCTTCTCCAGGGTTGCCACTCTGCTGCACACTGGGGCCATTTGGGATGTCATGACAGCAGTTGGCATCACATATAGATCTTCCTGATCCTGTAAAAGTACAAGTATTCTTTGTTAGCTTTGTAAGGCCCATAACACATAAATGAGCTGGTCTGAGGCTATCTAATAGACGGAAGTGGTGCTCCTGCGTGCACGAGCGAGCACACACACACAAACAGTAACATGCTCATCGCAACCTTCTGGCTACCTTTCCTTCACTGCTTCACTTGAGAGGGCTGGAGTGAATCAGAAATCTGGATCAGGCAACAGTGCTCAGTCTTGCAGCTCCCCTAAGCGGCTAGAATTGGAAGCAGCTTCATGCCATGGTGCCCTTGAGGGGACTTTGTCCAGGATATTGTGAATCCATCCATTCACAGCATTGAAAATTTCCAGTGCCCCAATATAATTTGGATGATCCCACTGTTCTGTGGTTGTTTCACATTTCATTGCACTATTTTATACCCTCAGGGTGGGATTCTTAGGTGCCCATCTCCCATTGAAGTCAATGGATTTAGATGTCTAAATATCTTTGGGAATCACACCCGCAGTGCCTGTAGACAGTCAGCATCTCAGGTCCTATTATTCATTTGCTTCCCCGCCCCCCCTTGTGACATATGACAATGTCCTGGACAAACCTCATTGAAATAAGTTTAATATCTTTGTGGCCCATTGTATTAAAAATGCAGTTATTTACGTGATATTATAAGATGGCTATGAGCTTATCAGAGCAGGGACTGTCTCTTACTATTTGTAGACAAAGCACCTATTACAATAGGGCCCTGATCCCAATTAGGGCTTTTAAACGCTACTGGAAGACAAATAATAATTGTTCCAATCTTAGAGGGCAGTAAGAAAGAAGAACAACGAGGAGTCCTTGTGGCACCTTAGAGACTAACAAATTTATTTGGGCATAAGTTTTCGTGGGCTAGAACCCACTTCATCGGATGCATGAAGTGAAAATACAGGAGCAGGTATAAATACATGAACGAATGGGGGTTGCTTTACCAAGTGTGAGGTCAGTCTAACAAGATAAATCAATTAACATTAGGATACCAAGGGAGGAAAAATAACTTTTGAAGCAATAAGAGAGTGGCCCATTACAGACAGTTGACAAGAAGGTGTGAGTAATAGTAGGGAGAAATTAGTATTGGGGAAGTTAAGTTTAGGTTTTGTAATGACCCAACCACTCCCAGTCTCTATTCAGGCCTAATCTGATGGTATCCAGTTTGCAAATTAATTCCAGTTCTGCAGCTTCACGTTGGAGTCTGTTTTTGAAGTTTTTTTGCTGAAGAATTGCCACTTTTAGGTCTGTTATTGAGTGACCAGAGAGACTGAAGTGTTCTCCCACTGGTTTTTGAATGTTATAATTCCTGATGTCAGATTTGTGTCCATTTATGCTTTTGCATAGAGACTGTCCGGTTTGGCCAATGTACATGGCAGAGGCGCATTGCTGGCACATGACGGCATATATCACATTGGTAGATGTGCAGGTGAACGAGCCCTTGATGTTGTGGCTGATGTGGTTAAGTCTTATGATGATGTCCCTTGAATAGATATGTGGACAGAGTTGGCCCTGGGGTTTGTAGCAGGGTTTGGTTCCTGGGTTGGTGTTTTTGTTGTGTGGTGTGTAGGTGCTGGTGAGTATTTGCTTCGGGTTGGGGGGCTGTCTATAAGCGAGGACTGGCCTGTCTCCTAAGGTCTGACACATTACGCAGGTAGCAGCCTGGAGTGCACCCAAACACCGCCGGAACCAGCAGTGCTTCCAGCTTATGTTTTGCAGATGGAGAACCGATCAGCTTGGGCCATCCCATCTCTCCAGCAGGTGTCACTGCAGCCAGTTGGAGCCACTCTGATGAGTTTCAAAGGCAAAGTATGCTAATGAGCAGACTAAAATGCATATAGGGAAACTTTAAAAAAGCTCTCCCCTAGGGCTGGGCCGATGACCCTGCAGATCATGCTGTACCTTGAACTGATTATCGACTGCATTATCTTAGTTTCTTCTCCTCATTCATTTGCTTGTAGCCTTTACCTTTACTCCTTCTTTGCTTCCGAAAAAATCCACTTTTGTACAATGGGTGTTTTATATTTCATATTAAAATAGAAACATCTTCCCCCCCCCCTTTCTTTTTCTATGCACCAATCTTGGTTTCTTGGGGGGTGTGAGTGGGGGTGGGGGGGAAGATTCACCTCATTTATCATTATGTCAAATCCAGACTCCTTTTTCCTGGCTCATTATTTCTCAGGAGCTGAGTCTCCATGTTATGAAAGTGCTGCAGGAGAGCACACCTGGTTGAGGAACATAAGGATCTGGCTGGAAGCTAAAGCCATTGCCTTCAGCAAGCAAATAAAGTTTAAAGTGATGAAGTTAAAAAAGGAAAACAAAAAGAACGTCTGCCCAGAGTTCAGCCTTCAAGCTGACATTGTGCAGGAGGGAAGATATTGCAGGAGTTAGATTCTTCCCTGCCCTTACCCCCAGCCTCTGTCCCCCTTTTATTATTAAATATCTTTTGGGAAAGGTGACTTTGCTTCAATAGGCATCTTTAAGTAATTACTGCAAAGGTCTGAGTAGCCAGATCCTAGCACATACTTTATATAAAAGAAATGTATAAAAGGTCTACGCAGGGTTAATAAATGCGTAATAGATGCAATATCCTTCTGTCATCTCTTGACTTATACATCTTGGACTGCAACAAAATGGGTCTGGGACCATCTTTTTGTTCTGTGTTTATACAGCACCAAGCACAATAGAGGCCTGTGACATACCCAGGGTATAATCCACACTGATGAGTAGCTGAGTCACCCCTGCCCGTAACCTTGAGCGCCTTACAATGCCTTGGCACAAGACGTTCCCACTTAGGCTGCTTACAAGTAGCCTTCCAGGATGCAAGCCACAGCCTGAGTGGCTGCGTGCAACTGTAGCCTGCCAGCCACACTTGAGTTACACTCTGGCTCTCACCAGCCTGGGCTATATTGCAGGGTGACCACAACACACTCCCAATCCTGTATTTCCCCCCACAAATATATGGCCTATACTGCCCTCTACTGGACAATAGAAACGTATATAAAATCTGTCATTTTATTAATAGAACTCCCACACGCGCATCCCAAACGGAGTTTCCCAAATCCTTCAATTCAAACACTGAATTAGACAAAACAATAAAAGACCTGTATTAACTACAAGGAGATGAATTTTAAGTGAATACACATAATGAGGCATAAAAGTCAGAAACGGTTACAAGAAAAATAAAGACAAAACAAAACTAGTGCCTAACTTAACAAACTATGTTAAATTCAAAGCAAAGTTTTTCTCACCACATGCTCTCAACAGTCTTGTTGGCCAAATTTGTTAGCTCAGGACCCCTTTGTTTGTTTAATGGCTGCTTCCTTTGTTCTTTCTCATGCAGTGAATCAATGGACAGAAAGAGAGGGAGGCAAAGGGGTGTCTGCCCCTTCTTTTGATAGTCCCCCTTTTGAGAAGCATTTCCAATGGGGAAACAAGGTGACAAGCACTCGGTGTGGAAGGGAACTCCATGCCATTTCTTTGCTAAAATTTCTTTTTGCCCCATCCCCTTTCCTGCCAAAGAATGGCCATTTAGCAAGTAATGGCCTGACAGCAGTGTTTACATCTGGGTCAGATGTCAGCTTGCCCTTTGTCTCCAAAGAACTGGACACCCTAGACTTCTCTGGAAAACATACTTTTAGTCGTGATCTTAGCTTATGTTTACCGTAGACAATAAAGGGGAAGGGATGCAGATCAGAATAAGTAAAGAACAAGTCAGATCTTCTGACCCAAGGGTTCTCAACTTTTTTTTTCTGAGGCCCTCCTAACATGTTATAAAAACTCCACGGCCCACCTGTGTCACAATTGTTTTTCTGCATACAAAAGCCAGGGTCAGCATTAGCACATAACAAGCAGGGCACTTGGCCAGGGCCCCCCACCACAGGGAGCCCCACAAAGCTAAATTACTCAGGCTTCGGCTTCAGTCCCAGGTGGCGGGGCTTTAGCTTTCTGCTCTGGCCCCCAGTGAGTCTAATATCAGCCTTGCTTGGTGGACCCAGGGGGCTTCAGACACCTAACTAAGAACTGTTGTTTGAATGAATTGAAATCAGCAGGGCCTGATGCTATTCACCCAAGATGCTGGAGGAATTAGCTGAAGAAATTGCAGAGCCACTGGCAATAATATTCGCAAACTCATGGATAACAGGAGAAGTCCCAGAAGACCGAAGAAAGTTTAACATAGTGCCCATCCTTAAAAAGGTCGGGGGGGGGGAGGAGGAGCCAGGGAACTATAGACCAGTCAGCCTTGTTATATTTATAAGAAGCACACAGGATCTTTATAGGGAAGAAGGCAGCACCCCGCATTTATTGAGAATACAACGGTTAGCATATGCTTTTCAATCTCTCTCGCTCTCTCAGACACACACACACACCACGCACACAGTCCTGCTAGTTGATGTTTATAGTTACCAGTCCAGAGTCTGGATCAATCTAGTGGCCAGCCAGATTGATCACAGAGGGGAGCAGGGCTTTGTCGGTTGCGATCCAGTGCTCCTGGAGTGTGGCAAGATGAACCCAAAGTCCCATGGCAAAGCACCCTGTTCTTATAGTCCTTTTTCTTTATTGAAGTCTATAGATTTTGCTGTGTCAGTTTCTGACTGGTTACTTCTTGATTGGTGTTAACATTCCAAAACACCTCTGAGAGGGTTATCCTATCCTGGTTTTGAGTTAATCAATTGTCTTTAGGGATGCCAGCCTTCACCTCAGGGTTGTCAATTTGCCCTTTCTCAATCATGGATACGCATTGATGGTTCTTTGGCATCAACAAATCCTGATAAGTGTCTTCGCTCCTCCTTTCTTGACCATCTGGTTAACAATAGACTTCACACCTTATTTTTTCCTGATGCATGCATTTCTCATTCACACAAGCAGTCTTTTACAGAGACCAAACAATCTTTTACAAGACTTTGAGAATACAAACAGTAGTATTTTATATCGAGGAAAAAGGCATTGCAAATTAAACCTTGCTAAGTTTTACAACCAATAACCAAGACAATTTACATTGAGACCCAGGCCTTCAATGTTCCTCTAATCTACTTAACATATACACAATACAGAATCCTGTCTCTTACTAACTAAAACTTAAAACAAAGAACTAAAGAGGTCCCAATTTGTAATGCATATGGGAAAACAGAATCTCATAGTCCCAGAGGGTCATTCCTTTCTGCTATTCAAATGGGGTGGCTAGCAGGATGAAATCAAATTATACATTAATTCTTCTAATGCAATTCTGAAATCCTGCCCCTACAGCCTGACTTCAATTATTACAGCTGGGAAGCTATTAGAGCAATGTATAAAACATTCAATCTGCGAATACATGGAGGATGAAGGGGTGATCACTAGCAGCCAGCATGGATTTCCCAAGAGCAAATCATGCCAAGCCAGCTTAATTTCCTTCTTTGACAGGGTAACTGGTTTGGTGGATAGGGGAAATGTGGTGGGCATAATATACCTTGATTTCAGCAAGGCTTTTCACACAGTCCCCCCTGACATTATGATAAGTAAACTGGAGAAATGCGGGTTTAGCGGAACTACCATTAGGTGGATACATAAGTGGTTAAACTACCACAAACAAAGAGTAACTATGTAAGGTGTTACACTTAGGGAAGAAAAACCAAATTCATAAATACAGAATGGGGGATAACTGGCTTGGCAGCAGCGTGCTGAGAAGGATCTGGGAGTTGTGGTGGATCACAGCCTCAACATGAGTCAGCAATGTGATACAGTTGCAAAAAAAGAAAATGCAATTTTAGGTTGCATTAACACAGGCATAGCATGCAAGTCACGGGAGGTGATAGTGCTGCTCTACTTGGCATTGGTTAGGCCTCAGCTGGAGTAATGTCTCCAATTTTGATCAACAATGTATAGAAAGGCGACTGACAAAGATGATCAAAAGGATGGAATGCAAGCCATATGAGCAAAGGCTGAAGGAACTGGGTATGTTTAGTTTGGAAAAGAGGAGATTAAGGGGGGACATGATAGCGGTCTTCAGATACTTGAAAGATTGTCACAAAAAGATGGAGAAAAGTTGTCTCTTGCCACAGAAGGCAGGACAAGAGGCAATGGGTTCAAAATACAGCATAGCAGATTTAGATTCAATCTCAGGAAAAACTTCCTAACTGTAAGAACAGTAGGACAATGGAACAGACTGCCTAGGAAGGTTGTGGAAGCTCCTTCACTGGACATTTTCAAAAGGAGGCTGGCGAGCCATCTGTCTTGGATGGTTTAGACACAACAAATCCTGAATCTTGGCAGAGGGGGGTAGACTAGATAACCCTTGCAGTCCCTTCTAACCCTACGATTCTACAGTTTCACATATAATGCTGCTACTTGCATTTTGCTGTGATATTACTGATCACCAAATCGTGAGTTTTTAAATGATATCTCACAAAACATACGCTATACAATGATTGTTACAATAGTGTGTAGGGTGTGGACACAGGGATACATTCTGTCACAGAGCCTGGTCCATGACAAGGGCTCCTAGGTACTATCATGATAAAAACAACATTACAAATAATAATGTATAACGTATAATGTATAATGTATAATGTGTAGGGTTAGAAGCACCTATTGACCTGTTCCACAGTACACATCAATAATCTGAATGCTGAATGTCATCTATTAAGCTTTTTAAAAGGACCTTAACAGGTGGCAATATCATCGTCTCCTACGTTATTTAACCCTTTATAAACATTATGGCCACTCATTAACAACTGACTAACCATTTACTAATCACGTATTGACCCTTTATAAACTATTTATAGATGTGCCCTGAATATAAAGCATGGTCCCTATATTCAGCCATGCCAGGGGACAGAGGGTTTAACAGGGGACCTTTGGTGTTGGCCAGTGCACAGGGTCTGGGCACCTCCCAGATGTTACAGAAGGAATCCTCCCAATACCCCTGTGAGATAGGGCAGTATCATTCCCATTCGACACATGAGGAGCAGTGACATTAAGGCCTCAATTTTCAGAAAGACTCAGCACCCGACAGCTATGTCCAGATTTTTAAAAGGGTGCTTCATGCCCCCATTGGGAACAACAGAGAATCCTCCCCACACTGAGAGCAACTGGAGCTGCTTGGCAAAATCTGACCCTGTCCATGAGTGCAGAGCACTTTGGAATACCTGGCCGGGCACTTGTGAAAACCTGCCCCTAAGCAACTTGCCCAACATCGCCAAAGAAGACTAGCAGAGCTGGGAGAACCCAGGTCACCTAGGTCCCACTCCAATGCCTTAACTACAAGTTCATTAAATTGAAGTAACTGCTACAGATTCCCTAGAGTGTCCATCTCATCTCTCATTTACCCAACACTCTCCCAGCTACATGTGACAATAACTCCCCCCCACACCCAGATACATGACATTCCTGCATCAAAATAACATTTGTTTTCCTCTTTATCATTGCCTCAGCATTAAATAACTATTTGGCTTCCACATCTCTGATTTAAGAAGTGTTCCCATTCCATTTTTTTAATTATTCATAACAAGCCATAGGTTTAGTAAAGCAAAAGCAACAATTTTTTTTTATCTGAGCACATAATTAACGCACAAAGTCTGATACACTGGCTGATTTAAACATATTATTGAATCAGAGGGCTCGTTCTTTGTAAGTGCCGGGAAACCTTAGCACGCTTAAAAAAGCAGTGATCTGACATTTGTCACTGAAATGTGATGATTACATGAAATTAAATTAGACATCCTGCATGCAAATTTTCAAAGAATAACTTTTCTCTGTGTAGTACAACCCTTTCCCTCCCCTCCCACACACACTATAATTGATAGGCAGAGATTAACTTTTAAAGCTTCAAATCATCTTTGAGGTTTGGATGATCTTTTTAAACTGTTCAGTTTTCATCTCCAGGTTTTTTCATTGCTGAGACCAGTCAATCAATTAGTGGATTTCTGATCAATATCCTCTTATTCATTAGCTTAATAGGCTCTGTTATTGAAAGAATAGCTGTCCCAACACTGGCAGTCATGCTGTTTTGATCAGTGGATCAAGCCGTGACTAATGTTCCAAGTGGAAATGGGATGTCACTTGAATGACATGGATTCCAGACGACAAACTTTCTCATAGATTTCCACCACAACTTCAGCAGCAACCACCACCCATCCGTTAAACTCTTTCTGGAATACTTCCTCACCAGCACCAACTTCCAAAATCAGCTTCTGACAACAATATACAAGAAACCCACAGATCACCACACCTACCTTCCTAGATCCAGTAACCACCCCAAAGGCACCAAGAAATCTGTAACCTACAGCCAAGCAATCAGATACCACAGAACAGGCTCCGAGGAGAAACTCCAGAATATACAACTTAACACAGTCAAAACTGCCTCCACCAAACAAGGACACTCCACCACAGAGAATTAGATCACATAATGGAACAGGCCACCCAAATACTGCAAGAGAACCTACTTCAATAGAGAAATAACACCCCTACTTTTCTCCTACCACCCCACACTGGAACCCATATGGGGTATCATCAAACAACTACAACCTCTACTCAATGGGGACTCCATCCTGAAGGAAATCTTTCCTGAACTCCCTCTTCCGGCCTTCAAACAACCCCCCAACCTTGCCAAGCTCATCATCGGAAGCAAGCTCCCCACAGACCAGGACCCACCAACTCAAAGTGGCACCAGACACTGCCAGAACAAAAGATGCACAAACTGCAGACATATCTCCACCCCCCACAACACATCTTTCAAGATCCATGGGTCCTACACAGGCCTATCATAACATGTGGTGTACCTCAACCAATGCACTAAATGCCCCAATAACAAGTAGGTGGGTGAAACCAGACAATCACTATTATCTCAAATGAACTCACACAGGAAAATGACAGAAGACAAAAAACCCCACATCACTTGTGGGTGAACACTTTTCACAAACTGATCACTCTATATCTGACCTATCAATCCTCATCCACAAAGGAAACCTGCTCAACAGTTTCAAAAGATGAACCTGGCATAGAATCATAGACTATCAGGGTTGGAAGGGAACTCAGGAGGTCACCTAGCCCAACCCCCTGCTCAAAGCGGGACCGATCCCCAACTAAATCATACCAGCCAAGGCTTTGCCAAGCCGGGCCTTAAAAACCTCTAAGGAAGGAGAATCCACCAGCCCCCTAGGTAACCCATTCCAGTGCTTCATCACCCTCCTGCTGAAAAAGATTTTCCTAATATCCAACCTAAACTTCCCCCACTGCAAATTGAGACCATTACTCCTTGTTCTGTCATCTGGTACCACTGAGAACAGTCTAGATCCATCCCCTTTAGAACCCCCTTTCAGGTGGTTGAAAGCAGCTATCAAATCCCCCCTCATTCTTCTCTTCTGCAGTCTAAATAATCCCAGTTCCCTCAGCCTCTCCTCATAAGTCATGTGTTCCACTCCCCTAATCATTTTTGTTGCTCTCTGCTGGACGTTTTCCAATTTTTTCACATCCTTCTTATAGTGTGGGGCCCAAAACTGGACAGAGTACTCCAGATGAGGCCTCACCAATGCTGAATAGAGGGGAATGATCACGTCCCCCGATCTGCCAGCAATGCTCCTACTTACACAGCCCAAATGTCATTAGCCTTCTTAGCAACCAGGGCACACTGTTGACTCATATCCAGCTTCTCATCCACTGTAACCACTAGGTCCTTTTCTGCAGAACTGCTGCGAAGCCGCTCTGTCCCTACTCTGTAGCAGTGCATGGGATTCTTCTGTCCTAAGTGTAGGACTCTGCACTTGTCCTTGTTTAGCCTCATCAGATTTCTTTTGGCCCAATCCTCTAATTTGTCTAGGTCCGTCTGTATCCTATCCCTACCCTCCAGCGTATCTACCACTCCTCCTAGTTTAGTGTCATGCTAAATTCATAACTTTTCTAGTCACTAAAAGTTATGGACTGAATTGAGACACTGGATTTATGGATTATTACAACAATCTATTACCCACTAAAACCCCCACAGCTGCCTTCCCCTCCACTTCTTTTCCTCCCTCTGACTAGAGGGGTGTTAGCAGGGCCACTTAATCTTGAATGGTCCCTTGAAACATGTGTTAACTGCTTAAGCTAAACAATCTGTTCCATCTTGTATTTAGCTGTGACACTCTGAGTACATTTCTCAGACCTGAAGAAGAGCCCTGTGTAAGCTCTAAAGCTTGTCTCTCTCACCAGCAGAAGTAGGTCCAGTAAAAGATATTACCTCATCCACCTTGTCTCTCCAATGAACTGCACGGTAACTTTGCTGGGATGTAGGTGTTGAGATGAGTGCCGGGCAAAGCCAAAGCTTATCGCAAATAAGAACCAAGGCAGCCACATGCTTATCCAAACTTTACTCAAGTTCTCAGAAACTCTTGGGACTGCTTAATTGAGCTATTGATCTACCTGGGATGGGCTTTCTTGCTAGGTTTCTGGCACTTTCTGTTTCCAGTTCAACTGAAAATAACATGGAAAAAGCTATTCTCCTGGGGTGAAATCCTGGCCCCATTTTAGTCAATGGCAAAATTCTAGATGCAGCCCAGACTTCACCCAGGATATTTTGGCCCTTACACATCTGATCTTGGCCGGAAGTAGCTGCAACCTTGAAAAGCAATTGCAAAAGAAATAAAAATAATTAAATTAACCACACTTTTAAATAATTCCAACATGGTGTCAATTGGGTCTGAATTTGAGTTTAATATAGAGGCTGAGGCGGGCAGGGGAGACGGGGAGGGAGGGGAAGTTCTGCTATTGAGGCCAATCCTAAAAACACTTATTGCACGGCCTAGTGTTTAATACAGTGACTAGCCCCATTGGAGTTAATGTTGATTCACTGTGGAAAGCCTTACACCCAGTATAGGATGCATGTTTGGACCCATAGGCTCTGCTTAGCACCATACAGCTAGATAGGTTTCATAGGGCCTAATCACATCAGCCACACTATCAGAGGCTCGTTCACCTGCACATCTACTAATGTGATGTATGCCATCATGTGCCAGCAATGCCCTCTGCCATGTACATTGGTCAAACTGGACAGTCTCTACGTAAAAGAGTAAATGGACACAAATCAGATGTCAAGAATTATAACATTCAAAAACCAGTCGGAGAACACTTCAATCTCTCTGGTCACTCGATTTCAGACCTAAAGGTCGCAATATTACAACAACAAAAATTCAAAAAGAGACTCCAACGAGAGACTGCTGAATTGCAATTAATTTGCAAACTGGACACCATTAAATTAGGCTTGAATAAAGACTGGGAGTGGATGTGTCATTACACAAAGTAAAGCTATTTTCTCATGTTTATTTCCCCCCCTCCTGTTCCTCAGACGTTCTTGTCAACGCTGGAAATGGCCCATCTTGATTATCACTACAAAAGGTTTTGTTTTTTTTTCCTCTCCTGCTGGTAATAGCTCACCTTAACTGATCACTCTCGTTAGAGTGTGCATGGTAACACCCATTGTTTCATGTTCTCTATGTATATAAAATCGTCCTACTGTATTTTCCACTGAATGCATCCGATGAAGTGAGCTGTAGCCCACAAAAGCTTATGGTCATATAAATTTGCTAGTCTCTAAGGTGCCACAAGTACTCCTGTTTTTTCTAGATAGGTTTGTTATTCCCTCAACTTCCAACCAACAACAAAGATCATGCTCCAAACAGAGGCACTGGTACAGGAAGACAGAAGTGGCTATAGCGCCATCTGGTTAGCTCCCAGTGTAATTCCCATCACTAAATGTCATTATTCTGCTCAGGCCAGTTCAACCACCAACACTAATTTCCACTTCTGCTCTGGGATGATATTAGAGTCATAGAGTTTAAGGGCAGAAGGAACCACTAGATCATCTAGTCTGACCTCCTGTATATTGCAGGCCACCAGCACCACCCAGCCCCAACACTCTAAATCCAACAACCAAAATGAGACCAAACTATTACAGCTCACAGGGGACTAGACTATTGTGTGTTGCAGGAAGAGCAGAGGAGGGACCGAGGTACACCAGTGTCTGAGGCCCCTGCAGTGGTTGAGAAATAATTAAGTGAGATATACCCAGGTAATCCTGGCAAGTGATCCGCATCTACATGCTGCAGAAGAAAGAAACCTACACCCCACCAGGCCACTGCCAATCTGCTTGAGGGAAAAACTCCTTCATGACCCCACACATGATGATCAGTTAGACCCTGAGAATGTGAGCAAGAACCAGCCAGTCAAGCACTGAAAGAGAGAATGCCGAGTGCCACCTCAGAGATCTGGCCCACCCTGCCTAGTGCCCCATCTTCAGCCATGGCTATTGCTGATGCTTCAGAGGGAAAACATAAAAAAACTCCTCCCAGAATACGATGATGGTGGTGGCGGGTGGGGGGGAATCCCTTCCTGATCCCTGCTCGTGGCCAGCTGAAACCCTGGAGCATGATCTGTAGGAACATAAGACTTAAACTGGAAATGAGCCCCAAGGCTGCTGAGCCTTGCCCTCCAGCATCACAAGTGACCCCCGTCATACAAATCACACTCATAAATTTGTCCAGCTCTCTTTTAAAACTAATTACCAGTATGTTGTTTGCCCCCCAATTTCCTATTGGGAGGCTGTTCCAGAACCTCACCCCTGTATGGTTAGAAACCTTCTTCTAATTTCCAGCCTGAATTTGTTCATGGCCAGATTATATCTGTTTGTTCTTGTGCCAACACTGCCCATTAGCTTAAATACCTCTTCACCCTCCCTGGTATTTACCTCCCTGATGTATTTATAAAGAGCAATCATATCCCTTCTCAGCTTTCTTTTTGCTAAACTAAACAAGACAAGCTCTTCCAGTCTCCTCTCATAAAATAGGCTCCCCATTCCCCTGATCATCATAATAGCTCTTCTCTGTACCTGTTCCAGTTTACATTTATGTTTCCTGAACATGGGTGACCAGAACTATGCACAGTATTCCAGATGAGGTCTTACCAGTGCCTTGTACAATGGCATTAATACTTCTGTAACTCTACTGGAAATGCCTTGCCTAATATTTCCAAGGATCACATTTGGCTTTTGCACAGGTGCATCACATTGATGGCTCATAGTCATGTCATGATCAACCCACACACCAAGGTCTCTCTCCTCCTCTGTCGCTTCCCACTGATGAGCCCCCAGCTTGTAGCAGAAATTCTTATTATTAGACTCTAAGAGCGTGACCTTGAACTTTGTACTATTGAATTTCATCCCATTTCTATCATTCCAGGCTTCAAGTTCATCCAGATATCCCTGTATAATATTCCGATCCTCCTCTGTATTGACCATGCCCCCAACTTGATATTACCAGCACATTTCATGAGCTTCTTTCTGTGCCAAAGACATTAACAGAAATATTGAATAAAATGGGTCCTAAGACCAATTCTTGAGCATGTTAAATTTTTTGCAATTAGTTTTAAAATATTTTGCTAACCCCTATGCAACTGAATGGTTTGGTAGTCCACATATTATTGCCATATAAGTAGCTCTCAGGCTGTATATCCTGATTTTCTCAAGCAGTGACGCCATTAAACTAAAGTGATGGCTATTTGTGGGATCTGAGGTGTATATCCAGAACATTATGACGAGTGACTTTTTCTTTTATAAATTAAAGTTTTAGGCTTGTACCAAACCTTTTAGGGCAGGACCCTGTTATCACGAATAGAACACAGATTCATGGAAGTTAGAGGTGGACAATATCAGTTTGATCATATAGGCTACAATCTGTTTTACATCTTATACAATCCCAGTGAATTGGATGGTACAGGATGTAAATCAGGGCAAGATTTGACCCCGAGACCTATGCAATTAGATGGCCAAATGGTCATAGAAGCCAAATTCTGACCTCAACTGCTCACAGAAAATGACAATTAAATTGGTGTTCTGACAGAAATCACACTTGCACTGTGTGCAGCTGAAATAATACAGACCCATATGAGTAGTCCCACTGAAGTAGGTAGGATCTGAATTCAGATATGTGCCAAGAACCTTGCTGAATCAGGTCCACAATCATAATATAATGTACGGAGACCATTTTATGCAAGAAATCAGAACCACTTACCAATCTGCAAGTCAACTAGTGAAGAGAAGAGGCTGGAAAGCTGCATAGAAGACAAAGGATGGTAAATTTTTGGACTGGTAAGTTTTTGAATCCAAAACACAATAGGAGCCCAGTTTGAATGTATTTGCAGTTTCAGTTTCCCAAGAATTCTAATGAATGAAGCTGGCGCATTTTCAAAAGCACTCAGGACCCATTAGCTCCTGTGTTCTCAAAAACACTTTTGAAAATTCACACACTTTATTGAAGTGCCTAAATAGGAATTGAGCTGTAAAAGTCCAGGTACTATTATGGATCTTGAGTAGAGCTTGGAGTGAATAAGAGATTTTTTGGTTTGCTGGTAATTCCTTAAAATAATTAAATGTACAAAAAATCAGTCTCTCTATATATATACTCACACATGGTTGTTTTGGCCAAACCAAAAATGAAATTTTTGAAATTTTCAGCTCATCCAAAAGTCAGGAAAAAAATTATGTGGGGTGAAATGAACCCTTTCATTTCTATATGGAGCATTTTTCACTTAATTTTTTTAAACAAATAATATCAAAGGGAAATTTCAAAACAAACTGTGCTGAATTTTTTGGTTTTGCTTTGTTTTCAACCAAAACAATTTGGCAAATTCAACACAAATTTGGGAAATGTTTCAGTCAACCCAATCTGCATTTTTCAGAGAAAAAAAGGCTTTTGGCCAAAAAGTTCCACCGGCTATTGTTCTGCGTACTTCAGAAAATCTTGTCTGAATTATTCAAACTGCCTGTTCCCCTACTAAGTGACTCTGCATTGTTTGTTTAACTAAACATTGCCTCTTAGAATTATAGCTGGTTCAGATGTTTGCCTGGGTCTCGATTCAGTAACCTCTGAAGTCAGTGCAAAGATCCTGTTGATCAATGGGTGAAGTTAAAGAAAACTGAATCAGCAGGACCTGAAAATCTAAGCTAGAAGGCTTAGAACAATGATAGGAGTTTGCATGGGCTTTCCAGAAATTCCCGTGTGGAAATTCCACACGTTCAACCTCTCCTGCAGAGCTCTGTCCCTTCCTCATTTGATCCCAGTCAGCATCTGAATGTGCAACAACAAATAATGGAGAAAGAAAGCTAAACAAACCTTTACCAGTTTTGGAAGTGTTTGAGTTTTAAGAGAAGGTGTGGCTGAAGAGTGTTTTATTGAATCCAAACTGGCACGAACATCCCTAGCAATGAGACACTAAATAGGCTTTAACCTGCCACCTCTTCTTGTGTTAAAACACATACAGTTCCATTATATACATGATTTTGTGGATGGGATGTGAGTATACAGAATACTTAATAGTATAGAGAAGGTAGATATCCCTATTTCACAGTACAGTAGGGGTACAAATACGCCCAAAGCAACCTCGTTTATGTATTCAAACTAGGATTCACTCTTCATTGGAGAGTTTCGATTTTGCTTTTTTGCATTATTTACTTGGTTCATTATCTATGCTTGAGAGACAATGAACTGGTTAAATAACGCAGAAAACAACATTCTGTGAATACAAACTTGAATACGTAAACTAGTTTGTTGTGGGTGTGTTTGTGTCCCTCCGGTGTTTGAAACAGGGAGAAAGATGCTCCAGATCCACCCACTCCATTGACTACAACAAGAACCTTAACAGAGCAAAAAGAAAAGGAGTACTTGTGGCACCTTAGAGACTAACAAAGTACTCCTTTTCTTTTTGCAAATACAGACTAACACGGCTGCTACTCTGAAACTTAACAGAGCAGCGTTCCCCAGACCTCTCAGCAGAGCCTCCATATAACTGCAATTAAATGAATCATCCAAGTATCTAACCAAATCATTTGCAACTAGGATGAAGCACACTCATGCAATTTTTTCAGGTCAATGACTGGGATGATGACAATTATAGGTCCATAAATGCAATACACTAGGTATATATGCATTAGGGCAGGTATAGGTTTCCCCAAGTCCCTTGCCAGAGCCCAGATACAGAGGCAATTGTACAAGCAAAATGCATCTGATCTCACCCTTTGCAAGGTAAGACAATGTAAAAATTGGGTATTGGGCTACATATTAGAGATGAGTCTAAATCAAAACCCTGAAATGGAACTTAATCCTGGTTGGCTAAATATACTAAACAAAAAGAAACAAGCAAGTAGCCAAGAATGGTACAAAGCAAAGCTACATTTACAATCCCCTTCCCTCAAAAGTAAGAATATTTCCCATTCGTTAGAGATGTCTCTCTGCACTTAACCCAAATTCCCCACCTTGTCGGATTCCATCATGCATGGCATTATCTGTCCAATTGGGACTGCAAATCACTGTTTGCGGGGCACCTCGTCTGAGACAGCAAAGACTTGAAGCAGATGCTTAACATTAAGCTCGATCCTGGACTAAGGCCTCTACGTGCTGCTGCAATACAGACATTACTCCTAGTACTAAGGAATTAATTTGTGGAGAGCCATATGGATTTCTAGAGGACTTTTCCATAAAGGGGGTATGTCTAAGGCTTTCTCTACACTAGAAAGGGGTTTGCCAGGAGAAATATACCAGTATAACGATTCTGGCAAACCCTCCTAGTGGGCATCTAGTTTATTCTGGCAATATAGCTTGTAGCAGTTCCGCCAGCTAAATAAACTGCATCTCTATATAACTCCATTTACGCTAGGGCTTTGCCACGAGGGCTATGTGGGTGAGGGCTTTGCTTTTCTCAGCAGAGGGAGGCAGGGAAAACGTTTAGGTGCCAGACCAGACCAGGGCGTTAACCATTACTCTTAACATCAGGATCTTGTGTTGTGTTTTCCCCTCCCGCAGCGCTACCTCTGATGACCCAGCCACCTTAGCACAATGAAGGAGAGAATTGGCCTCTCGCCTTTGAAGTGCTTCTCCAACCCAAACCTTCTGAGGTGCATTCATTACATTTGAGAACTCACCAAACCATACTGACAAAGGAATTTTCTCTTGCTTACTGGCAAAAAGCCACATTTTGCCTGTTTTGCTTTGTGTACAAAACTTTCTGTCAGGTTTCAGAGCAACAGCTGTGTTAGTCTGTATTCGCAAAAAGAAAAGGAGTACTTGTGGCACCTTAGAGACTAACCAATTTATTTGAGCATGAGCTTTCGTGAGCTACAGCTCACTTCATCGGATGAAGTGAGCTGTAGCTCACGAAAGCTCATGCTCAAATAAATTGGTTAGTCTCTAAGGTGCCACAAATACTCCTTTTCTTTTTGCAAAAACTTTCTGTAGCTCTCTTCTTTGGATAGCACAGAAGTGCAACCCTCCTCAGCTCCTAAGGTATAGCTCTTGCTCTTGCATTAGCACCTTGAGTTGCTGTGTGAAATCAGCAGGGTAGCCAAGTTTCCAAGATTCACAGCAATGCACAGTGAGTATCAAAGTCTAGGGCTGAGCCCTCCCTGTGTTTTTATATGCTTGCACCTGGCATGTTGCTATATTTCACAAGGCCACCAGAGGGGGCACTTGTTCTTCAGTGGAAGTATAAAACAAGTCATAAGCAGGATTCAAACAAAAGAAGTTGAAAAATAATAGATTCTGGGTTTTCTTTCACCAAACATGATCATTTCTGCAGCCTGCCATGGATACTTTGTGTTCTCAAGACAGAAAAAAAATTGCTGAATGTGTGAATCCTGTTTCCATCAGGTCATTAGAAAGACAAAAGATGAAGCTTGAAGTCAGAGGCACCTCGTTGTAAATTGTAATTCTTCAGTCTCATAACAAACAAAAGTCCTACAAAAATATTTAAGATAAAATGTATCTGGTTAATTTGCTAAGCCTGGAGTCACCTATATCTGGACCTGCTAGAAGTGCATTGGAAAAATGGCTGAAATGTAAAATGGCCAAACTTAGACAGGACTTTACAGCAATAAGAATAAACAATTCTCCAAGGCTTCATTTCTCCAAAGCACTGACAGACATTAGCTCATTAATGACTTAGAACACAAAAGGCAGACACTGCCAATGTTTGCTACTTTATATTTTTTCATTTTAGGTGTTTATCATCTATGTTCTAACTTCATGGACAGCAAAAGGATTCAGCTAGTTAAATGTAACAGATAGGACCTTGTAATACCAGAACTGTGTATTTTGTGCACTGAAACCCAAACCCTACAGCCCTTTTGCAGGCAAAACTCCTATGTAAGCCCATGGCAATTTTGTCCGAGAAAAGAATGCAGGATATGGCCCTAGTTGTAAGCAGGAATTGCCAATAAGCATCTGGCTGTTTGTTGCAAGTCCCTTTTCATAAAGCAAATTTACTCACTGATTTTCCAGTGTTCACTCTCAAGTGCTCAGAAAGGGGTGTCCTTCCTTTGGAGCATCCTGAGAACTGGGAAACCAGGCACTAGGACTGGTTGAAAGTGGCTATATCCTCAGGTGATGGCTGGAAAAGAGCCTTCAATCCTGATTCAGATGCAAGAAACACAATGGGACAAATAAAGAAGGAATTGTTTAAATCTATCAGGAACAATAAAATAAATCCTAGCAATCTTAAAGGTCTGATTTTTGTTCTGATTTACAGGCATGATAACGTTATGCAGAAAAGAGAGAAATATTCAACAAATATTTCTGTTCTGTGTTAGGAAAGAAGCAGAACAATGTAATATTTCACAGTGGTAATGAAATGCTTTGTATTCCATCAGCAACTAGGGATGATGTTAAACAGCAACTATTGAAGTAAAACATTTTTAAAGTTGTAGGATGAGAACTTGCACCCAAGAGTATTAATGGAACTGGCTAAGGCCCTCTCTGAAGCAATAATGTTGATTTTTAAGAAATCTTCAAACAATAGCAAAGGTTTAGAGGACTGGAAAATGCCAATGTTGTGCAAATATTTATAAAGAGTAAATAGGATGACCTGGGAAACAAGAGGCATCAATCTCAAGTAAAATCATGGAATGGCTGATATGGGATCCAATCAGTAAAGAATTAAAAATGGTAGTGGAATTAAAGCTAATCAACATGATTTTTTTGGAAAACAGATCTTATCAAAGAAGCTTGATGCCATTTTTTAATGATATCAAGTTGATAAAGGTAAGTGCATTGACGTAATATGCTTAGACTACTGTAAGGCATTTGATTTAGTTCTGCATGACATTATGATAAAAAATTAGATCTATATAAAATTAATGCAGTCCATATGAAGTGGATTAAAAACTAGATCAGTAATAGATCTCAAACAACCACTGTAAACAGAGAATTGTGATCCATTGGGAGAGTTTCTATAAGGGTCTCACAAGGGATCTGTTCTTGGACCAGTGCTGTTCATTATCTTAATTGATGTGGAAGAAAATATAAAATCATTGATAGTAAAATTTTCAGGTAAAATAAAAATGGGTGGAATGGTAAATAATGAAGGGGACAGGTCAGTTACACAGACCAACCCGGATTGTTTGGTAATACGTTGGGCTCGCTTGAACAACACACATTTTAACACAGCCAAATGCAAGGTCATATGTCTACAAATAAAAAAATGTAGGTCATACTCTGAAAAGGAGTTAGCAATCATGGTAGATAACCAGTTGAACATGAGCTTCCAGTGCAATACTGTAGCTAAGAAGGTGAATGTGATCCTTGAATGTATAACCAGGGGAATGTCTAGTAGTGTTAGGGAGGTATTATTACCTCTGTATACAGTATTAGTGAGACCATTACTGGAACATGGTGTCCAGTTTGGTGTCAACACTTCTGAAATGATGTTGACACGTTTGAAAGGGTTTAGAACAAAGCTACAAGAATGAGTCGAGATCTAGAAAAATAGCTTATACTGAGAGACTTAAGAAGCTCACTCTGTTTAGTTGATCTAAAAGAAGTTTAAGAAGTGAGTTGATCATGGTCTACAAGTGCCTACATTGGGAAGAGATTTATGATAGTAGACTACTCTTTTATTTAGCAGAAAAAGGCATAATAAGATCCAATGGTTGGATCTGAAACTAAACAAATTCGGACCAGAAATAAGGTGCAAATTTTGAAGACTGAGGGCAATTAATCATTAGAACACCTTACCTGGGGATGTGGTTGGATTACCAACACTTGCAGTCTTTAAATCAAAACTGGGTGTCTTAATAAAAGATAAGTTATAGCTCAAACAGACATTATGAGCTTGATGAAGACATTTCCGGGAGAGGTTCTATGGCCTATATTATGGAGGAGGTCAGCCTAGATCATCATAATGGCCTCCTCTGGCCTTAAAATATCTGAATATGTGAACAAAAACAAAACATGAATTGAGCTAGTTACCTCATTGGAGTAAGTTGTGACATGTTCCTATACCTTGCAGTGAACCAGTCTCAGCCACAGTAAGATAAATACTGACTTTTTAGTTTGTCTACCTGTATACAGTGTAACTCAGTGGTTCTCAAACTAGGGCCG
The DNA here is from genome assembly GCF_965152235.1 of Eretmochelys imbricata. Lineage (NCBI taxonomy): Eukaryota > Metazoa > Chordata > Testudines > Cheloniidae > Eretmochelys > Eretmochelys imbricata. The sequence continues at coordinate 114,113,115 of NC_135578.1, forward strand.
CCGCCTGTTCAGGGAAAGCCCCTGGTGGGCCGGGCCAGTTTGTTTACCTGCCGTGTCCACAGGTTCAGCCAATCGCAGCTCCCAGTGGCTGAGGTTTGCCGCTCCAGGCCAATGGGGGCTGCGGGAAGGGCGGCCAGCACATCCCTTGGCCTGCGCCGCTTCCTGCAGCCCCTATTGGCCTGGAGCGACGAACCGCGGCCAGTAGGAGCTATGATCGGCCGAACCTGTGGACGCGGCAGGTAAACAAACCAGCCCGGCCCACCAGGGGCTTTTCCTGAACAAGCAGCAGCCCTAGTTTGAGAACCACTGGTATAACTGCAGAATACTTTTTAAAACTCTTATGGTTCTTGTTTTGAGAAAAATGTCTACCTGACCATGATAATAGGTAAAATTTACAAAAAGCATTTAGGAGCCTAAGTCTTGTGAATGGAAGTCAGGGGGTTTAGGCTCCTAAGTCTCTTTTGGACATAGGACTTATGAGCCTAAGTCACTTGGGTGCTTTTGAGACTATATTTCAGCCTCTCGTCTCTAAAACTCTCTATGAGAATTGTGCCTATTTCTGCATGGAGCCAGAATTTTCTGCTTGGACCCTTGCCATAAAAATTCAAATAAAAGTAAATAAATTAAATCCACAAAAATACCCTGGGTAACACTCATAAAGAGGCAGGTTGGGGAAAGAACGAAATGTAGAAGGGCAAGGAACTCTCAGATAGCTGCCCTTTGCTATGCAGAACATGACAAAAGATCTTTGAAAGAAAGAGGCAGAAGATGGGAAGGACCAGTGCAGTTGCTAGAAATGATCATGTGGGATATAGCCAGCTGGCTGCAATGCTTAATGCTTCAGAGAAAGCGGAATATTCCCTAAACTTCCCTGCCAAGGAAAATTCCTTCCTAACCTTAAACCTGGAGATTACACATTGCAGTTCCACATTACAATCAGATAGATACAGAATTGAGATTGGTTGTAAGACACGGAAGAGAGCTTGAGCAATTTCTGTCCATCACTGACAGTAAGTCTGAAAGAGCTATAACTATAGCTACACCTGCCTGTCCAGTGTGAATCTCTTGTCCACTCTGACAGCTTTCAAAGGGATCTTTTGTCTGGGCTTTTGACAGACCAGAAAGGAATCAGATGTTCTGACAGTCTAACAAGCATCCAAACTCTTGGGTACTAACATGTTGAATGGCAACATTCCAGGAACTTTGCTGGAAAAGCCCCAACGTCCCAATGGCATTGCATTACTCAGTCAATGTTATAACTGGATTATAATGGAAGCGGGGTGTGTTCTCGCATAGAGCATACCGGGAACATACACACATTATCCTTAGAGCGGGAAATGGTCTACTTTAAAGGACTACATCATGGTAGTGGGTTCTAGGTTTTTCTTTCCCAATACAGCAACCCCTGCTTTTCCAAGTTAGGAATATAGATGCTGTCTGCCTCTTGATTCCATTACAAGCCCCAGAGTCTTGAGGAGAAAAGACAACCAAATATATTCTAATAGGATATTTATGCTGAAATCTTTTTTGTTTGCTTTAGGAGATCAGATGACAAGCGCTGAATGTGCCCGGTTTCAGAATATCAGAAACTGAATTTATTTAATGTCTCTATTTTTGGCACTGTTAAGTTGAAACCCTTTCCTATTTTAGCATCTGATACAGGAACCTCTTGGGGCCCAGAAGGGAGCTGAAGGCATGGCTATTGGAGATGTTGTTGTAACCACCTCTGCTGCCTACCCAAGGGTTCCTGGCTACTGTATTTCAAAACAATGTTTGCACCATGAGTTAATCTTTGCACCACAAGAAGCTTCCTGGGAAAGTGTGGGTGTCTTCAAACTGGCTCAGTTGTTGAGCTTGTGCATTTGTGCTTACATGGAAAACAGGCTCAGTTTCAGGAAACCGGAGCAAAAAAGGGGGCTGCAAAATCAGTTTCAATGGGGCTGCAAAAGTAGATTCTATCTCCCTGACAGAAGTGCTGGGTATCAGACATTCTGCAATCTGTGCTGAGAATGCAGGTTATGCTGTTAGACTTAAAGCTTATGCAAAGCCATTAAGTCCCTTTAGTTACAAGGGATATCAACCCTCCTGCTTCAGGGCATAAGCTGATTGCCTTCGGGGGTCAGAAAGGAATATTTCCCTCTATGTTATAGCATTGCACAATTAGCTAGGGGCATTGTGAAGGCTTTTTGCTTTCCTGCAGCATCAGGCAAATTTAGGCCAGTGCTGCAGTGGCAAGATATTGGCCTTGATGGACCAATGATCAATGCTGCTTTGACTACTCATATTCCTCTTTATGGGGAATTGTTTTATGATGCGATAGCACATGCTGCCCATTTGTGCGTACCACAGAACTATGAGGAGAATATGCATAGACCAGAATCATTGATTTATTTCATCAATGCACTCTGTTGACAAGTGCGGAAGCCAGCATCACAAGCTGTCACCTGTCTACACTTCCGGGGGATCGACGCTGCGGTGATCGATGCACTGGGGGTTGATTTAGCGGGTCTAGTGAAGACCCGCTAAATCGACGGCAGAGTGCTCTCCGATCGACCCCGGTACTCCACTGGGAATGAGAGGAGTAAGGTAATTTGACGGGAGAGTGTCTCCCGTCGACCCAGCATGGTGTAGACACTGCAGTAAGTCGACCTAAGCTACGTCAACTTCAGCTACACTATTCACGTAGCTGTAGTGGCGTAACTTAGGTCGACTTACTGTGGTAGTGTAGACATAGCCTCACTCTGGGACCTCTAGCACCAGCATTTTAAAAATCTTAATAATCTCTTAATAATTCACGCTTCACGAGCAAATACACCATAGGTTAAGACAGTGGGCATGCTGGTGGGTTCAAAACATTCTCCATTATAACCCTGAATTTTTTAGTTTTCATACTTTCTGAAAGGTCTACTTAAATGGGCCGAGATAAGGGCTTGATTCTGCATCCATTACTCACCTGAATCAGCCTTACTCCTGTGAGTAGTGCTGTTGAAGTCAGTGGGACTATTCTTATGAGGAAAGGTTTGAACATTAAGGCATCAGTTCAGCAAAGCACTTAGGCGTATGCTTAACCTTAAGCACATACTTAAGTCCCATTAACACCTACCACGTGCATAAGTGCTTTGCTAAATCAGGGCCTTAATTTCCTATCTAAACTTTTCTAAATTCACCCATCATCATGGAATCGGGGCACAAACACAGCTCTCTTATTTACTGACTTCTGAAGCCCCGACACAGCAAAGTATTTAAACTAGGGTGACCAGATGTCCCGATTTTATAGGAATAGTCCCGATATTTGGGACTTTTTCTTATATAGGCACCTCTTACCCCCCACCCCCATCCCGATTTTTCACATTTGCTAACTGGTCACCCTAATTTAAACCCTTGATGAAATAGGCAAAGCACTTAAAACACAAGCTTCGGTACTTTGCTGAGAAAGGATACTTTGCTGAAGCAATGTCTTAACTCTTAATGTGCTGAACTCTGCCACTTCAGTGTTTCAATAACAGACTTTTGTTTTAATTTTGCAAAAGTAACAAATCTTTAACGATATCAGACCTCATTCTGAGAATTTCTCTGCTACTAGATATTTGGTATGAAGTTGAGTGAGACAGTCATTATTAAAAAAAAAAAAAAAAAAAAAAAGCAAAGCTCAGGTTCTCAGAATAGTGATGTGATAACCAGTGAATTCCTACTGAAATTCTAAGCAAAATAAATAAATAATGTCAAGGATCTCTCGTCACTGAAGCAAAACTTGCCTATAGTTCAATTATGTCAGGTTTAAATACGGCCAAATTCTGCTCTCAGTTTCACCAATGTTGTAATTCCACAGCCCTGGATGGATTTACTCCAGATTTACACATTTGTAACTGGTTTCTTTTCCGACCATATTGCATTGAAAGGACAGGAGAATTTTGCCTTAGACCCTGATCCTGAAATCCTGGTGCTTTTCCGTTCAGTTCTGACTGGCTACACCGAATTAATGCATGAAATGTCGTTTGGCTTCTGCAATATTATAACAATAACCCTTTAATAATTATACTGCTGAATTAAAAACTCCTAAAACCCAAGTATAATAAAAAATAAAATAAAGAGGATGATGATGGAAAGGAAGGAAACATTAATTTAATTTTTCCACTGAGTTTGGCAGAGTGTAAAGTCTATTTTTTCTTTTTTGACAGACTGCTTTCCGTGCAACTTCTTTGGAACAAATCATTAAGCCAAAAATGTCCTCTTGTAACATGTTTGTCATGTCATGGTCACATCACAGCAACCGGGCCTTTTTTTTTTCCCCACTGGGATTCATGCCAAGTGCTAAGCCAAAAAACCTTGTTCTATTAATTATGAATAAAAACATGTTTTATTAAAAACTAGCCTGCTGAATATTCTGCCGTGCTGCTTTTCGGTGACAGCAGAATTGCTTTTGCATTTGAGCAACGTTAATGAAATTTTGGAGGGCGGGGGGTAATATATATATATATATATATATATACTCCATTTTCCTCAGCGATATTTATAGGAAAGTCAGATTAAAACCATCAAAGCTAATTAATTGATCTAACATTTAGGACTCAATGGGAAAATCTGTACAAGATTTAGTACAGGATCCAACCTTCTGCAGTGGGTGTGAATTAAAGCAGCATAATCATTCTGGACTTGTTTAGATTTGATTGGGTTCTCATAAAATCTGTAAAACTGACACTGAAGTACCAGAGTATTGATGCCCCCAGAATGTCGCCAAATGCATCATTGGATCAAGTGTGTGGTATCCGTTGTTGTCTGTGGATAGACAGCCCTAACAATACACTATTTAAAGAAAACTCTGTTGTGTAGTGAAAATCACTGATCATGTATTCACCAGCCAGTTCAAAAAGATCCATAAGCCATTAAAAACCCTCTCTCTTTTTCTTCCAAAGGACTGAATTTAAGCACATCAACATCAAGAATTTCAGAATGAATTTCAGTCAAGATGAATTCTCATCAACTGGAATCTTCATTAAAGAATAAGTAAAAAAACCAAACCTCTTTTGTAAGAAAATCTGCGTGGCTGAAATATTTGGAGGAACAGAGGAATGTTTTTAAAAGTGATTTTTAACTTCTCTTGGGTTACAAGCCAATCTTTTATTCTTCTTTAGTGATGGGATTAACAGATCTGGAAAAGTCTCTCTCTAGCTCTGATAAGACTAGGGCAGGGGTAGGCAATCTACGGCACGCGTGCCAAAGGCGGCACGCCAGCTGATTTTCAGTGGCACTCACACTGCCTGGGTCCTGGCCACCAGTCTCGGGGGCTCTGCATTTTAATTTAATATGAAGCTTCTTAAACATTTTAAAAACCTTATTTACTTTACATACAACAATAGTTTAGTTATGTATTAAAGACTTATAGAAAGAGACCTTCTAAAAACGTTAAAATGTATTACTGGCACACGAAACCTTAAATTAGAGTGAATAAACGAAGACTCGGCACACCACTTCTGAAAGGTTGCCGACCCCTGGACTAGGGTTTGGAGTTCTCTAGCTGTGTTGAATGTTTTGCTGTTAACCTTTCCCCCCTATAGTCAGAGATGTGAATATTCTGGGGGTTCTGTTGATGTTGAGGAGCTACTGTTTGGCATCTCTTGTTATCTGGCAGACAGATCACCCGCTCAGCACCACTTTCTGATGCTCTTACTCATAGGGAATAGCACTTTATTCTGTGAGTAGCCCTACTAAATCAACCCAAGCACTTATGTGGCTAAGTGAATTTCATCCTCTTTGAATTAGTTTGCAAAATTAACAAACCAAAGCGAACGACTGACCCTTTTAGGTGAATATCTAATCCTTTCTGCAGCAATGGTCATTGCAAAAAACACATATGGACCTAACTGCAATACTGTACTACAGAGAGACAAATTCCTTCAGGAGCCCTATTTTACTCCATTAAACATGCAGACTGAAAGCCCTTATTTTTATCACAGCAACTGCAATTCTGGTTCAGATTCTGACTCATTAAGGGCCTAATACGCTCTCACTGTAGTTAGGAGGAATATTTCCATTGACTTTAATAGAAGCAAGCAAAAGCTCCAAGATCTTATATAGTTAAAAAAAACTTGTTAAAAATCTTTGCTTCAATAAATCCAGTGGCAGGTTGTTCCATAGGTTAACAAGAGGTAACATGTATTGCCTTTTATTGGCTATAAACATATTGTTTCCCTTTCTTGCATTGTGGGACTGTGGAAAAAGAAACATCCTACTGGCTTTGTTGGTACTTGTCTCCTCACACAAATTGGCCAAATAGTACCTTTTAATCTAGCCTCTTTTGGAAGCCATCTCCACCTAGCAAAGACTGGGATGTGTTAGTATTTGTATGGAAACATTAGCAGAGCTGTAAGCTTTACTCTGTCCAGAGCTACTGTACTAATGTCACACTTAATAACACTCAAACATTCACCAGAATTAGCCTAAACAAACTCCAACATTTTGTTTAACACACATGCACGCACAACTCCATCCAGGCAACCAGTCTCTTTAATGTTTAATGTCTCCTCCAAAAATTGTAGAAAACCCATTTGAACCATGACTAGCTCTAAGAACCACACGCCACATTTGGTGTGTGATTTGTTTTGAGACTCTCAGGTCTTCCGAGCAGGGTACAATTATATGTCTGGCATTGTTCACGTATTGCACAGCTCCATGTACACCTTGACTCTATATGGATAATAAATAATACCGGAGGAGTCAAAACTAGATCATTTGGGTCCAGTTGTTAAGGATAATTGGGAACTGGGGATAGTTTAAAAAGCTTACTCAGAAAGTGTGTTGATCAGGAGACTTATTAATACATATGTTTTCTCCCAGCTACAGTGAAATCAGTTCTATGTATTAGGGACAGAAGAACATTCTTCAAGAGCTAGACAGGTAGAAGGGGGTGCACTACGTTAATGTCATCATTTATTATTTTCATAGCAGTAGCACCTAGCAGTCTCAGTCATGGACCTCATGGTGCTAGGCGCTGTACAGAGAACAAAGACTGTCCCTACATCAAAGATCTGACAATTTAAGTATAAGACAATAGTCAACAGGTGGATCCAGACAGGCGGGGGGGGAGTACAAGGAAACAATGAGACAACATTGGTTAGTATGATAGGTAATGGTTTCAGCACACCAGCTGCCTGACCGTTTTCAAATAAATACTGTGTGTTTTACAGATTCTTAACGGAGCTCCACTGATTTATACTAAGGGAGGATCTGGCCCACAGTACTTATTTTTTCACTCTACTCTGTGTCCCCCATCTGTCTCTTTACACTCTCTCTCTCTGCTTGTTTTATTCTGCTCCATCTTTCAACCTATTTTCGCATTGGATTTTCCTTCTCTGTCCCTTTTGGGTGTCCTCTCCCCCAAGGGGCTCTCCGAGGTGGAATGCCTATTCAATAATGCTCAGGTTTCCACCTTTCCCACGACATTCCAGTGGATCTGAACCTAGGCTAAATCAGTCCTTCCAATCTCTGAGACAGTACTTAATTAGTGCCAGGTCTGTGCCCCGGCACCTCGAGTCTTGGCAGTTCATAGCCCCAGCATCTCTGGGTTTGCTGCATCAGTTATGAATGTAAAAAAATTTCTTGAGCCCCGGCACCTCTTTCATTGCAAATTAAGCACTGCTCTGAGATATAGCTTCATTTTGTAATGGCTAGGTAAAGGTTCTGCAAAGAACTATGCAAGCAGTAACTACCTTAAAAGGATACTCACACAGAAAGGTGCATTCCCCAGCAATAGGATCAGAGGAAGAACCCAAAGGGACACAGCTCCATTAACCATCCTCACAAACTAAATATTTTTCTCCAAATAATCTTGCATTTGTTGACTATGGTTTTTTTTTTCTGTAAAGTCAAACTACAATGGTTAGAGAGTAAGTTCATGCAATGCAAATGATTAACTATGCCTCAAATATTGTCTAATGTTTAATGTTTGGTCAACAGACTATCCTGATCAAATATGTGCTACCCGTGAATCCATTCCAGTTCATTATTGTCTTGATCATTGGGGAACATGTCAAAACAGTAAATTACAAAGTTTAACAATCTAGTGGGTAATAAATAGTAGTATGTATTTATTGTTATCAACATTATTGTCAACTCTAGACATTCAAAGATATGAGTCAGAGACAATCCCGCAGCAAAAAACCCCATGAGATTTGGCTTAAAAATCAAGAGAAAATAATAATTTTTTGGTTCTTTTTTATTGGCTTCTGGGTTTTGATTCTTTAGGGGCTATGTTTTCAAGCTTTCCCTCACAACCAGGAGAGCTAGGAATTTACTTCTTTTTAAAATGAAAGCAGAGAGTCTCATGTAATAACATGACTCCATGAGCAGGAGCTTTAAGAGAAATACCAAATACCCATGAGATTCATAAAAACAGCAGAAGAGTTGGCAACTGTATTTTGGTAGCTCCTAGAAGGCCCTACCAAGATTAGGAGTTCCAATGTGCAAGGCATTGTAAAGACACATAAGACCTTGGCCCCAAATGCTTGCAACCTAAGTAAAAAGACAGAAAAGGGTGGGGGAAGGGAAGTATTATTGTATAGAGAGATTAAGGGACCTGCCCAAGGTCTCTCAGGGAGTCCTATTAATACATTTCATGTAGGTTCATGAAGGACTCAGATATTGTAGTGATGAGTGCCATAGAAGCCCATGATGAAATGAATAATTCTGTCTTCAGAGCAGGGATGTGAATAATGGGCAGTAAATAAAAAAATGAGACCATGAGGTGAAAAGAAAATATTGAAAAACTGCTCATTAAATGAGCACGGTCCATCCTCTGCACTGAATGAGGCAGCCATCCTGTGGAAAAAAATAGCATGTGATCATGTAATTAAAGACCGCATCATTACGCATACACACAAGAGGGCTGAATTAAGGTTGCACATGCGACTTTAATTGTGGCATTTCCTAACTTTTGAGGGTTTGACTTTGCAAGCTGTATGTTCAAGGAATTTTTGGAGTGTGTAATATACTATTTAGATGTAATATATTTTATATTGGTGTAATATATATATGTGTGTGTGTAAATTATATATATACACACAACATAATAGGGGTGTTCGTATGTTGGTGGTCACACAGAAGTTTGAGAGAACAATTCAAGATTCTTTAACTAGTTAGGAAGACAGCAAGATAAAAGGAATTAGATAATGCTCAGCTTTAGCTAATGTGTCCTTGAATAAGCTGATTTGCACTGAATTTTAATAGACCCCTGATTCATCAAATCTCAAACAGAATTAAGGTATGGACAGGATCCTAATAACATCATGCTTTATATCCATGAAAGATAAATTAAAGGATGCAAAACTGCTATTGACAAACATTGATTATATGTACTTTGAAGTTGTGCCAGATGCATCTTGTCAGCCTCCAAAGTTTTCTTTTAAATCTCATTGCGTAAGGCTTTTACTTTTTAATTATTTTTTTCTCCACAGCCTCTTTGATCAACAAAAATGTAGATCATATTTGGGTGATGCTACTTCCTATGCATTTTATTTAGATGTGCCCTTGTGCGTAGCTCAAGCTACATGAAAAGGCTGTATGGTACATTGTCATCTCAACGTATTATCCTGGATGCTGTTTAACACTTCAATGAGCTGCTCATGTTCTTGGGTGAACTTCACTCCTGCGCTGAAGGCCAGCACTTAAATCTCACATGAGTCTTCAATAACAAACTTAATTTATAGAACTTCTGCTGACCCTTTGCACAGGGGACAACTTTGCCCACTGTGACTACTCCACCACCCAGTTTTATACTTGTCAATGAATCCGTGGCAAGGGTGCTCACATGTCACATTTTGCTCTATTGAAAGTCAAGCTTTGTAGCGTCTTCTGCTAATGGGAAAAGATGGACTATGGTTTTGACCATTGCGTCAAAACGAGGGAACTTTAATAACCTTAAGAGAAAGTTTAGACTGGGTAAAAATAATGAGGCCTGGGTAAACAGGCTTAGCTCTGTGTGGTAACTCATTGGGCTGAAAAATGAAAACCTCATCCCCAACCTGCCAAGCACGGTCATTGTTACCAGGCATGGGAAGGAGACTCAGACATGTTGCACTGCTCCTCCCCGGTGCAAGGTTTTGGCCAGCAGATTTTGTGAATGGAACCACTCTCCCACCCGCTCCAATCCTCCTGGCTCATCCCAGTGCATTGAACAGACAGGGAGCTCTGCTGTGCTATAGACTGGAAGATATAGTGTCCCCCATACACGGTTTCTGAAACTTGCTCCCACAACACACACACACAGTAGGATGGTGTGCAATTCTGCTATATTCAAGCCGTTCCATTAGCACGCTGAAAATTGGTAAATCCTTTCCAGTAGCTCTGAGACCTCATCCCACCTGTTGCATTTACGACTGCAGCCTTACCAACACAGTCATTTGCACCTGCAAACCATGAGCATGTGTGCATGCAAATCATCTGACTACTCCCAAAAGCTGTTTACTCACACAAACCACCTTTTGGAAATGTGCGAGAAGGTGGAAAGTCCAAAGTCCTTATGCGTGAGGGGTTGACCCAGACCCATCCATCACACATGGGTGATCGGGGCTGGGATATAAATGTGGAGGGGAAAAGGCTGTGGCAGTGCCTATCTGGGGAGAGGGAAGGGTTGTCCTTTCCCCTCCCAGTTAGCAAGGCCTCTGGCAATTGGGACCCACTGCTCTTTGTGAGGGGTCGTTGCTTGGAATCCTTTGTTTACGAATCAATAGCAGAAAGCCTCGAGGAAAGGATTTGAAACTGCTGCTGATGAAAGTGTTTACTCATCTTCATTATAATTCTTCCACGGCTGGTGGTTCTGCTCACCGGCCTATGGGTTCCAGTACAGAATAAACCACACTGCAGTAGGTGATTTATTTCTCTACCGTAGGTGCATACACAGGGCCCAGCAGTGTAATATCTGAATGCCTCCCAAGGGTTAGAATATTTGGGGGTGGAGGGGGAATGCTTTCAGTCTAAAAGAAAAATCAGATGACTTTGAGGAGATGTGACTGACTATATACATACACACACCAACCGTTAAGCATTTATATATTATATGTGATGGGTATGTCAGACTGTACACAAAGATCCAATATTGTATTTATTGATCAATCAAGTCCCATGCAGCAAAATTCACCACTGTGCAAGTCATCAGCACAAGGCCTCTGTGCTGCTGAAGCCCTATTTTGCAGGTTTCAGTGGGACATAAGCCTCATGCTGGCCTTTTGCACAGGGATGAATCTCATCCACATTTAGTTGGGGATAGTTTATATAAAGAGCTGAGGTTTTTCGAACAATTAATATGAAGATAAATTTAAAAGGGAACTAACGGTCTGCTTGTAGTTGAGGATAGTTTATTTGGAACCAACCATGACACTCACTGATCATCAGCCTGATTACTTTGCATGTGTGAGCAACCTGGCTTTGGGTGTGTCTTGTTAGCTCTTGGTCTCACAGATCCTTTTTGCCAGTGTGGAGTCCCACTGAAGCAAGTCGGCACAAGGGTCTGCACAAGCAGACCCGACATAGGATAAATAGCACATGCAGGGCTACATTATTTTGTTGATGCCACTGGAGTAGTGGTCTCTGTGATCTTCACTCTTTTAAACACATTAATGACTTGACATTTGGGTTTTGAGTAGGTAGGAGGGTTCAGTAATAAAACGGAAGAAACAGCTTCCAAGTTGACCTTGAAAGGTGTCAGGCTATGCCCAAGACGGCATGAGAGTTGAGAGAGAGCAACAGTACGGCAAAAATGCTGGGTCACACCAAGGTCAAGATTAGAGGCGGGTCCCTACAAAAACATTTTTTTTCCCCCACAAAAAAAAATTTATTTTCACTTTTGACTTTTCAGCTGACATGTTTTCATTTTGGTTGCCAAAAACCAAATTTTCGGTTTTTGGTTATAACCCCATTATTTTATTTTCATTTTTATGGAGGTTTTTTGGGTCAAAAATAGCCATTTCCACTGGGGGGGAAAACTTTTCTATGGAACATTTTCTACCAGCACTAGACAATACCAGTGAATCCTGAGTGACAGAGAACTCCTCCGTGGTCAAGGATGCTTCTTCATGGAACCTGGTAAAAGAAACAAGCGTTAAATGATATTGTGCCAAGTTTGACAAAATTTACATACATTTGCCCCAGTCAATGTTAAACATATTGTACATGGCCCAAGCACAGATCTAATTATTAGCACCAAAAAGAAAAATCACCATGATAATAAATGAGGAAATCAAATTACTAGAGTAAAAATCAACTCCTTTAACACTTGACTCCTCAAAAACAAATAATTTCCTTATGAGCAACTTTATGCACATGGGACCAGATCCAAAGCCTAATGATGCTCATGAGCTCTTTCCATGAGGTCCACAAGCAGTCCTATGGAGCACAGTGGGATTGCCAAAAAAGCATAGCAGCTTCCAGGATCAATGCCAATGTTTCCATTACTTTGGCACTTTTCACCATCAGCATGGCTTTTCTCCAATAACATGATAACATAAAACTCCCTACAAATGGGCATGATTTCTTTACCTACCTTTAAAAACCACAGACTAAAAAAGAAAAGCAGCAGCTCTATTGTTATGGTCCATACAGAAGGCTCAAAACTGAGAGGAAGTATAAGGGATTGGCTTTTAATACCAAATCTTGGAGTTTTTAGTTTCTGGAAGAACTTCATCCTGGTGCAGAGAGCCGGCGTGAGGCCTAGACACCACTTACTTTGAAATGTAAAATGTTGTGGTTGCATTTTGTTTAATAATCCACATCAGCGGCAAATTCTCACTGATGATTTTGCTTCCTGTGTGTCAGATCAAAAGCACAGCCAAAAATGGAATGATTGCTGGCAATAGAAAAGCAAGATTTGTAAGATACACAGGGCATGTCTACACCACAGTGGGGAGCAAACCACTAGCAGGACTCGAGTTAGAGCGCTAAAAAGAGCAGTGTGGATGTTCCGGCTCAGGCTAGTGCTCAGGGTCTGAAGTCTAGGGGGGCCGGTAGGCTGGAGAGCCCAAGCTTCCACCTGAGCCAGAATGTCCATTTTGCTACGTTTAGAGAGGTAGCATGAGCCTCACTAGCTGAGTCTGTCTACCTGGGCTGGAAGACTTGCTCCCAGCTACAGTGTAGGTTCTCATTCTTCTCATACTTCCATCGGTGTAAGCCAGGAGTAACTCCTCAATGGATCATTAAAATTGGTGCAAGTGAGAAAAGAACCAAGCTCAAAAAGTTAGGAACCGAGGAAGTGCCATAGTAGATCCATCCAGTCCAGTATCCCACCTTTGACAGTGGCCTGTACCAAATGCTTCAGAAGAAGGCGCAAGAAACTTTACAGCTAGTGGTCACAGAATAACCTGCCACAGGGAAAGTTTCTTCCTAACCCCCCATTACTCATTGTCTTATGCCCCAAGCATGAGGGTTTAGAGCCCTTCCAAAACTCCTGTGTGTTCTTTTTATTCCTTACTATAACAACTCCGGATATTCTTGGTGTATCCAATCCTGTTTTACTTTCTTGCAGCTGGCTGCTAAAAAGCCATAGAACAGTAAAACGGCTGCTGAAAGAGGGAGTGCTGCTTTACAGCTGAACACATTCATCAAAAGTAGACAGAAATTACCGTAGGGTAACATTGTTCTATGGAAAGGTGAAAGAGCCAAATTCTGCCCAACTGTCCCAAAACCGAAACACAGTTATGCTGCCAAAGTTGTGATAAGGTGTGTCTGTATTCTAATTATCAAGAGCCTGCTGCACAGCATCCCACTAATTATTCCTACCAGACAATGAGGGTATGTGTAGATTAATGGACTAATCCAAATTAGGGGCTTAAATGGACACAGATCATGCCCCTGACCCTTGAAATCCACTCTAAGGCCTGTTCTGCCAGTGACTGATCAATAGGGTTAGATACATAAGAACTACCCATTTGAATAGGGCCAGATTCTCTGCTGTAACTGACCATCTTATGCTGGCCATAACAGAGAGGATAGGCCATCAGGGAGCCACTTAGGGCTTCCTGTTTCTCTGCCACTCCTCAGGTACAGGTTGGAGCAGACTGGTGTCTACTGTAACAAACGCCTGTTGATAAAGGACCAACCACCATTGGGGATTGCTGGGGCACACTGAACCCTGGCCACACCCCTGGTGATCCTTCTCTGCATAGAGCTGCGAGGTAGAGTGAGCTCTGCCTGCTCTGCACCCTCTGGAAACTCCTTCACACCAAGAAATTCCCCAGCAGAGGACTTACAGGCAGCTACTGATCCCGATCAGTGCAAAGGGAGAATTGTGACACAGAGGAAATGCCTCTACAGCCTCAGTGTGAGCGTGAGCTGACGCTAGTGGTGAATGCTGGCCTGCTTGCTTTAGAGAACAAGTGGCGGTGCAAAAAGCTTGGTGGTTAGGTTTAAAAAAAAAAGTGCAAAATTTGCCTTTCCACAACAAGCCTGGGCAGGGAATTACAATGATGACAAAAGAGAAGGAGGAAGAGGCCAAGGCAAAAGAATAAAAATAAAAAAAATAAAAAAACAATAAGCAAAGCTGCTGAATGTAGGGAAGAGAAAGAACAGAAACCAATACTGAGTCCACAAAGGAAAACCCTTAGTTACTCCTTGGCCCAGTGCCTTGACTTGCACAGAGTTACTGCTGATCTATCCTGGGACAGGTGAGATCAGAACCATGTCCTTTAAAATCTCAGCAGACAACACTTGACGAAGACTCTATTACAGTAATACCTAGAGTCCCCAACTGAGATCATCGTGCTCAGCCCTGTACAAACATCTGGTGAGAGACAGTCCCTACGCCAAAAAGCTAGCAATCTAGACAAGAAAGACAAGAAGTGGGAGGAAAAACAGAGGCAGAAAGAGGTGATGTTGTCTTAGCCGAGGTTGCAGTAGGTCAGTGGTAAAAGGAGGAATAGAACACACGTCTCAAGCATCAGCCCATTTCCATACTCACTAGACAATACTCTGTCTCTTTATATTTTATAAAATACAAGTTCCATCCCAGGGAACCTGGGAAACCTTAAATAGTGCAGTCAGTGGGATTCAGATGAGCCATGGTTTTCAGGATCAGGCCCCATTGCAATTGTTTAGTGGTTCTTTTAACATCCGAGTCTGTGTTTCCTTCACGGCGTGATACAGATGACCCCACCACATCTTTATTTTTATAATCCCCAAAGAAGACAAGTATAACAAACATTGTGGTGACTTTTTTCCGCTGAAGAAACAAAACTGTAAACAAGTCAGATTTCCAGGCAATTATGTTAGCATCTCGAGGCTGGTGTGAACTAGGCTTGCGTTTAAAACTCTAGAGCACGTGCCAAAAACCAGTAACTGTTTTTGCTCAGTTCCTTTCTCCCTATCTGCTTCTGTGTAGTCATTTTAAACAGAGATTGCATTATCTTCAGTGGGATGTTGGGATGACATCCACTTTCAGGAGGTGTGGATATTGCTCTAACCTCAAATACATTATTAATTTATCGTGACTGCTAAGACATGAGGCAGGAGAGCCTTTTAGGTTGCATAGCACTGGTGAGATGGTGAATTTTTATCAATTGGTCCCTAGGCAGAGCACCATTAATGGTCCATCTACATGGAACAAGTTACAAGGTTCAGGTCTTTGTTCTTATAACCATTGTGGGATCCCCTCTGCTGAGTAATTGAAACATGAAATAGTTGAAAAATGGCAATTACTGCTTGCAGGAAATTTTGAATGATTGGAGTGTGGGGTTTTTTTGGGTCAAAATATCCCAAGGAAAAAACTGATTATGGTTTAAAAAAAGTTCAGTTTTCAAAAACAGTTTCCGGTAAGCTTTTCAGTTTTTGAAAATCGAAAATGTTTAACAATTTTTTTTGGGTGGGGGTGGTCGGGTTTTTCAGTGAAAAACTAGACAAGGTGGGGTCTCCCACTTACAAAACAGGATATAGGGGAGTGGTGGAGCTTGGCTCATAATACTCTGGGTAAGCCACTTAACCCTATCATGACCACTTTACTACAGCAAACCCAAGAAACTCAGAGTTAGGGGGAAACTTAAAAGAAATCAGAACCCGTTAAAGTGTGGGACTGCACAGTTAGGGCATGAAGCCAGCCACGCCTCTGCCCTGTAATAACCATAGGGGTATGATTAAAGTATTTTAGTGTCTGCAGGTTAGATTAAACTGATTTTAAGGGTATATTTAATTTTGTCTTCCTTCCCCCTCACTCCCTTGATGGTGTCACCCTCAACACGAATATCCATCGGTGTGCTCTCTGTAACACACACGCACCCACACACACCCCTATGTCCATGCCCAGACTCAGTACACTCATGTACCCTCCTGACATCCCCAACCCAGCTCCTCAAACACTCATGCACTCATTTACCCGTCACCCCTCCATTCATGCTCCTCACGGCTGTCCCCCACACTTATTTTGCCCTTGCCCCTCCCCATCCACCCACCCAACGACGGTGCTGCTTTGTGCCTCAGGCTGAGTAGGGAAACGGGGGGAGGGGAGGGACCAGTTTTACTTCTCCCCTGCAGGCTGCCCATAGTTCCCCCACTGAGGAAGCAAGGCAGAAACAGTTTCCTCCCCTGAGCTGGCTGCACAGCTAAGTGAGCTGGGCCCAACAGTGGTGACAAACAATGCAGTGAGGGAGGAGAAAGTATTGCAACTGGGCACAACGGGACATCTTTGTGGAGAGGGGGCTTCAGTCTGGGAGGAAAGCAGGAGCCGAAGAGTTGGCTAGCAATGAACTGCTCCTCAGGGGCACTCCGACCCCTTGTTTCTATTTCAGCAGGGGCAAATGCTAGCCACACTGCCTCTTAGATCTGCCCCCACTTTGTTTTTCCAGCCATCCTGTCTATGGGATGAGATGCTAGATTCCCACAGACCTGGTAAATTGTTAAAGGAGTGAAAAATCTTTTCTATGGGCATATTCTCTCTCTCTCTCACACACACACACACTTCCCCCCCCCACCCCCCACAACTGCCTGGTCCTGCTCAACTTTACTCGCCCAAGTAGTACTCACTCACGGGCATGATCTCATTGAAGTCCGTACAACTGCTCATGTGAGCAAGGATGACTTGTGTCAGAAAACATTGGCAGGCTCGTGCCCCCCCATTTTGTAACACTTCCCCTCAAAGGATCATTCAAGGAGGCATCTTAGAATCAGATACCAGAGAGGGAGCTAAAAGAAACATCAATAAAAAGAAACTGTGAGGAAACCAAATATAAAACAGACCAATATGAATTAAACAACATCCTAGAAATCTTCACACAAGAATTGATTTGCTCATTTGTACTTCTTTCTATTCTTTAATCTTTCAGCAGGGCTTCCATCCTTCCCCTTTGCTTTTTTTAATATTCTGTGCTCATCTGTTGTCTACAATATTGCTTCTGATCTCTCCTATCCCATCAATCATCTATACAGAGACTAGTCCACACACACTCTGGTCTCCAATCCTAATGACTGTAAAGAACTAATCATCTAGACTGAGTGATGCTCCTTGTTGTAAGTGTCTCTTTGATTTATTAAAGATCTCTGTATAAATACCTGCATGTTTTGGAAGTTATTTCCTACAACCTGTATGAAGGGACTTTGAAATCCTAAAACTATCTGCGTACGGGGGTTTGGTTCATCTAATAAACAAAATCATGTCATGGAAAAAAGTATCCTTGATTTAAACTAGCAGGACAGCTTAATCCGAACTTCAGCTCCGCTCCTCAGTTTGACATGTCCATCAAACATACACAGACCTCTTTAATTTGAAAAATACTGTGCATGTAACTTCAGTGTGCTGGACACACATCTGAGAGCCACAAGCATAATGGAAATGCTAGAGACAATGACATTTTCCTAAACGGTCACTACCTCATCATATTGCAATTGTTTCTCTCCAGATGACCAGCAGAACTTCCAGGCTGATTGATTGATGTTTTAAAATCTGAATCAGGTCCACACTCTGTGTTGTCCAGAGCTCCTTACTATAGCTCCCTAAATCATAGAACCCTTCCTCACCTTCATTAGGAAGGTGCAATTTGGGTGCCGGAACTGGCCTCCTAGATCTTGGAGGTGTGTGCTCCAATCAGCATCTAGGCCACCCATGTGCCTGTTTCACAATCTGCAAGAACTCCTCAGCTACAGAATACTCCCATTGGTCTGTAATTCTATTATCCAAGCCTACGCATTATCCAGATCCCTTCCTTGTCCCCAGCATGAGATACATGGGGGACAAGGAAGGGCATTAGATAATACCGAGGTTCGGATAATAGAGCAGAGATCCCTGACCAGGACTGCAAGGAGGAGAAGGAAGATGAGCTGCCAACCACTGGGGAGGCTGCTGAGTGCTTCCCGCTCTCTTGTTTATCTAAATTCCTGATTATCCAGATAAAATGTGTCTCCCCCCAGGCTATTTGAATAATTGGGAGTACACTGTAGTTGCAACATTACATGGGCGTTGCCTGGTTAGGGTTGGGATTTTCACCAGAACCTAAGATTGTGCCACCTTTGCTCACATTGAGTAGTTCCTTACTGTGAGTAGCCCCACTGAAATCAATGGGGCTACTCACAAAGTGGGGTTCTACTCAACACAAGCAAGCATATCAGTTCACTAGGGGAGGGGGGTGTGCATCTAACTCCCTTAGACTTATTTGTAAACCTCAGTCTAACTCCCCAGTAAGTGCTTTGGAAATGCACCTTTCTTCCCAAGGACATTGTGATGGTACCAGTTACTTTAAGGTTACTCCTCCGAGTTATGCTTTACCATAGCTCTGTTTCAAACAGGGTCTTTGCCTATCAAATGTTCACAAATTCCATTCCTCCTTTCCTTGCTGGATTTGTACAGAATATTGAATACCAGCTAAGGATAAATGCATATTCCTTAATGTTCCTCATGTTCCTTGGGGCGGTCACTACTAATGAACCAGCTACTGTTGCAGGCTGGTGTGTTTCATGCATTGATTGTTTTAGTGCTCCATTATAAGCAAGAGAGACATTAATAATTCTATTACTACAGATACATCATGGCAACTCATAAATATAGACACAACAATTAAGATCACACATGAGTTAAAACGTTTTTTAGCATAGTATGGGCAGAGTTATGCTGGCGCACCAAAGAAGTGGAGCAAAATTTTTAATGTGCAATTTATTCAGTGGATTTTCCCACTTTTTCTGTTTGCAAACATTTGAACCTTAATGTCTTCATGTTCTGTACATTGTTCGCGAGCAGTTTGTTGCAAGCATTCAGTATTTGAAATTTGAGCTGGGTCACTTGTGGTTGGTAATGAAATCACATGGTATTCATTTTTGTCTCCTGATTTGATGATGACTGTTGCTAAGAGTAACAGGTTTCCAATCCAAACACTCACGTTTTGGAGTCCAAAACTCATTCTGTGTGACTAGTTCCTAAAATTCACATAACAATCACTATTTCTGCAAAAATTCTTGCCAGTAAACGTATTCTCTAAATGATTCACAGAAAATGAATCCACAAAATGGAGCGAACTAGATCAAACATTTTTCATGACAAATTTGTCTGTTGCTCATCAAAAAATTTCAAAATTCATTTTTCCCCCAACTGCCTGTAATGTAAACAGAGACAAAGCAAAATCAAATTTATATTCAAGCAAATATTCCTGGGAAAGGTCTATGATCCCAGCTCAAGCACACATATATTCATAAAATCACAGCATGGTCCCGTGTAAAGGTGTTGGCACCAGGTGGGGTGACCGCATGATCCAGGCAAGGCAAAGCCACAAATCATTTCTGCAGGCCATTGTTATTTTTATAGTAGGGTCTGTTTGGGCTGATGCGTCACAATAGCTCAAAAAGGATGGTGTCTGTTCTGTGAAGTTCACACTCTCAGGACAGTTAGACAAGTAGACAGAGGTTAGAAGAATAGGAACAACCACTGGCAATTTCTATACAAATCAGCTTGATTCACTATCCTCAGTACAGTAGAAGTGGGTTTTAACGGGTATGCCTACATTGCACACTAAGCCTGGTTTCAGCCCAAGCCTGCCTTCTGTCCACACACAAATCAGTCTGACTTGGGTCAGGAAGCCCACAGGACACAGGTCTGAAGACTCTGCTGGGCGTACGTGATTCAGAGCCCTAGTCCCGCTGTAACAGGGGTCTAAGCCCTGTCAGTTTGCCGTGTGGACTAAGGTCCAACCACAGACCTGAGTCAGAAGGTCTGCATGCTGCAGCATGGGCATGGTAGCACAGCTGTGAGACCCAGGTCCAGCAATTGTAAACCCAGGTTTACAGTGCAGTGTGGACGCTCAATTACACCTTACAGACTTGGGCGAAGATTGCACTGTAGACATACTCTAAGACATACTCTGTTTAACCATAAACAGGGTAGGGGCCTTGGAGTTGAGCTTAAAGAGGTCATACCATATGGCAGAAGTCAAGATATTTGGGATGAATCTGTCAGCTTCTCGCACAAAGTGCCAACAAAACATTTACTTTAGAACCACATCACATCATCATGTGTATGGATAAAATTGCATTTGTACTGTATACTCCAGCTCCCTGCGCAAAAGTGTACCATGAGTCTAGCTATAGTGGTCTCAACAGAGCAGAACTAATATGTTAGAAACTTCTCAAAATGATCTAAAAGACATTTCCTCTATGTAGCAATGCTGCACCAAAGTTTATTTGTCTATGGAAAGAGGGCATTCTCAAATCTCCAATAGGCAACGCTGCCTTTAATTAACCTGGGTGGTTGACAAAATATTGCACCTTAACCCTGTCAACTAGAATGAATATTGCAAATGTTACATCACAGACGTGTGAGATTGGGGAGGAAATGACACATGTTTGAGGAAGGAAGGACCCATTTCTGTGTGTGGTTGGATTTCTTTGAAGATAGCTACTGCCTGAAAGATGCTCAGTGGCTTAGAATGTTAGAAGTCGTTAGTCCTAGTGGGAATGAGTTAGTGGGCAGAGGTTCAGGTGAGGTGGCAAAAGACGCCTGATAAATACAGTTAATTGCAAGGGTATTGCCATCACACTCTCCTCATAGCCAGTTTGTTTGTGTAGCTATAAAAACACATCTATATCAACAACCCTCAGCTGAGCTGAGAAAGGTTCTGTGTCTTTGACACAAGAGAAGAAGATCTCCATCCCAGCAGTTCGAGTGAGATTACTCAGCTCTGAACAGATAACTCAATACAAAGAAAACGCAGAAAAAGCAAGGAAAAAAAGTAGAAGCAGACAATTTCATAGAGCCCAAACCAGACAAGACTCTCTCTGATGACCAAGGGAAAAGCTTTGATAAATGGTAGGGCAGCTCCTCAAACCCAGGTCTCTGAAAGCGGGGGTGGAACACTGCAGGAAATAATATGAGGGTCCCTGCTGTGGGAGTCAAGGGAGAGAGGGGAAATAGTTCAGGTAATAAAAAAAAATGTTAATGTTCCAAGAGCGGAAGGCATCTGAGTGTAATTCCAGACTTTTAAGTTCAGTTTTCAAATCTTGGAGAAAGAAAGAGCCAGCCCGCTGCCTTCTCTCAATTTTGTCACATCGGGTTTAAGGTGCAGAATAAATCAAAACTTTTTTTTTTCAGAACATGGTACAAAGGAATACATTAATAATACATGAAAAACATTCATCACATTGGGGTGTATCAGTGGAAGCACTGTTTTAAAGAAACTATGAGTAACACATGAAAAACGTTGACCCGAGGAGTCGTGGGGTGGGGGAGAGAAAGTGAACATTTCCTTACACCCCAGTCTGAGGCTGTGACTTTCAGATTGGGAGAAGAAGATACCCAAAACTAGGGATGGGTTTTCCACAGAGCCAGTATGTATCAAATCCTGTGAGCCATCTCCCCACACTGCACTCAAGAAGAATGGAAAAAGATATAAGGTGTGGGGGGAGTCTCCCAGAGAACTGGGATATATCTTGCTGTGTACCTGTCATGCTTTTTTTCCCCTGCCTATTGCACGTTTCTATCTCTAAGGTCTTTGCTGTCTGCAAGGACAGGCAGTCATTTTTGTGTTCAGTTCTGTGTATTATTGCAGAGGGAACACACACACCCCCCTTCCTAGAGACTTTACTGTTCTCCTCCCCCTCCCCCTCCGCCGCCCCATTGCACTTTTAATTAAAAAAATATAAGTTGTTCTGATTAAATGTCTTCCAAGAGATCATAGAATCATAGGGTTGGAAGGGACCTCAGGAGGTCATCTAGTCCAACCCCCTGCTCAAAGCAGGACCAAACCCCAATTTTTGCCCCAGATCCCCAAATGGCCCCCTCAAGGATTGAACTCTCAACCCTGGGTTTAGTAGGCCAGTGCTCAAACCACTGAGCTATCCCTGTATACTGTTTGCTTATGGAAAAAGCATACCGCTACCAAATATCTACCTGTAAACCTATCAGAAAGAAGAAGTTGCATAAAAATCAAAGACATGATAAGCTTTTCAATGACATTCACGATTTGTATTATCCTAGCGCCCAGCTGAGACTCAGGCCCTGTACATCTATCTTAGGTGTTTATGTGGCCCCCATGAACATAGTATCTGAGGGCATCACTATACTCCTGTGAGGTAGGGCAGTGGTAGTTCCTCCACTTATCAGATAAGGAAATGAAGCACTAAGAGGCTAAGTGACATGTCCAAGGTCACACAGAAAGTTTGTAGCAGAGCAGGGAACCAAACTCAGGGCCTAGCCTAATGCCCTAAATACTAAACCATCCTTCCTTCACCAGGCATAGGCACATAGGAAGACAATTCCTACTCTGAAGAGCTTACAGTCTGAACAGACAAGATAAACAAAAGGTGGGAGGGAAAGAGCTGCAACATAGAAGGGTATGTCTACACTCAAAATACTACTGCGGTGCTGCTGGAGTGCTTCAGTGTAGATACTTACTACAGTGCCGGGAGCAGCTCTCCCATTGCTGTAGTTAATCCACCTCCTCCACAGCCAGTAGCTCGGACAACAGAAGAATTCTTCCATTGACCTTGTGCTGATGACATCGCTGGTTAGGTCACATCAGCGACATCGCTCAGGTATTTTTTACACCCCTGAGAGATGTCACTATGCTGATGTAAGTTTTCGGTGTAGACCAGCTCTAAGTGAGGAAACAGAATGAAGCTTAGCAAGAGTAATGTTAGTCTTGCCAGGGCAGTCGCCATTCCTGGGGTCTAGCTCCTCACCCAGGAGCTCTTGTTCTCCCTTTGCCAGCCCATGTGCCTAGGTACACCCAGAGGGATACCCTGCTTAGTTGTGTGTCTGGGGAAATGAGGCATCTCGCTTGGACCTCACCCCACCCCAGCACCTGTTGCTCTCACTGCTCCTTCAAAACCTTCGTTCTTTGATTAAACTATTTCCACTTGCTGGAGAGAAGGAGAGAAAGAGAGAGAGAGCATGGACTTCACCTATCCGTGTGGAACACCTCACAGAGCTTTCCTTACATTCTCCTCTCCCCACCTGCCGGCAGGGTAACTGTGACTGCGTCCGGCTGGCCTAGAGGGGCAGCGGAGAAAGAAAGCACATAGTGCCCCTGGTTGTACTTTGCAAACCCACCAAGTGGAGGCAGAACCCCCGCTGCTACTGCAGCTTGTAATGTTAAAGAGAGAGGAGCATCTTCAGCTGAGGACAAGGAAGAATTACGGGGTGGAGAGGATTCAGGGAGCCCTTGCAGGCTCTCTTCTTCACTTACATGCAGGCAGGATTTTGGGGTGGAAAGTGGAGCAAGAACATGGCCACTGGGCCTGTAGCAAATGGGATTCAGCGGGTGGCTCCTTTTGGCAGGAGCCAGCAGAGCGACCGCTGAGGCTGTTGTCGTTCTGAGCGTGCAGTAGCAGTTCAGAAACAGTTCAGCATCCTAGGGGAGAAGATTCGATTTCCCTGAACCCTCTGTTTTGGGCTGGGTGTAATTCACCCCTGTGCAGAGAGCTAGAGCAAGGCCTATGTACCACCATGTGCAGGCTTCTTAATTTACACCCTTCAGAATGTCTTGAACACTTTTTTTTATCCACTTTTCCAATAGCCACAAAGAGTGGAAAGATTGTCATTTCGCTGAATCCGTGCATGGAAAGTTTCAGATCAGAAACCCCTGAGAATGCAGAGGATCTTAATGAAAATGCTGAGCATCACTGTAATAATTCAAACTACCCAGGCCAGTGTCAGCAGGCTCAGCAGGGCCTGTCATTTTAAAGCTCCCTTTTAAAATGGGTGTCCCTCCTATTAGTTAAATTATCTAGGCTGCAGTGAAGAATATTCCAAGGTGACAGAAACTGGAACAGTACAAACTGCTAAAAATGAAAATCAGATAATTGCACATAAATTACTTCTGGGGTCTTTCAAGATCTTTCAGTCAAGCTGACTGAAAGGCAAATCATTTGGAATGCAATAATTAAAATAAAAGCTACAATATACAGGGACTGTAGTTGGAAGGAAGATATTAAGAGATATAGTGTACCTGCATAAATTAAGATCACCAGCGCCCTGCTTTTCAGTAGTGTCCGTCCTAAAGCTCACTGTCATCCTCCCTAGAAAGCAAATATGCACCTCAACAGAGAGGCCAAAGTTGAATGAGTATTTGAAAATGAACTATTCTTTTGCAGTTAGGTTGATGTGATCTGTCCTGGTCTGGGATGAAATGTAGTTATAGGGTACAAGAAGCTTGCACTGTCAGAGGCCATAGTGCACTTGTGAATTAGCAGAAGACTTCTGGTTAAATCCTCAGCTGACAGGAATCAGCACAGCTCCACTACACACAATAGAGGTATGCTGATTTACACTTGCTCATGATCTGACTCTTAATTCTCTTTTTTCTGTCAATCTTGCAACTTTCACAAGCACCAACATTATATTAAGGGAGGGGGCCCAGCAGTAAGTCAATAGTGATGGGCTTCTCAAAACCTTGTGTTCAATGCTGTACATATTCTATGTGTATAAGGATACGTAGCTCTTATATAGAGCTTTCCATCAGTAGATCTCAAAGCACTGTATAGAAGAGGTCAATATAATCATCCCCATTTTATAGATGGGGAAACTGAAGCACAGAGGGTTGAAGTGACTTGCCTGCTATCAATCAGGAGCCAGCTTTGTCTATGAAACCACACTGCCTTTCCACAGTACCCTTAGACAGACCCATTGGTCTTTACAACCTAGCATGACCAAACACATCTCATCGCCACCATCTTGGATTCACGTCCTTTGAAGTGGTGTTTATCCATCTTTCTCATTGATTTAAAGGATCAGACTACAGCTGTAACCAATAAGCCACTAACCCACAGGCCTCCAAGTAAGAATTTGCTTTTGTGGGATGGGAACTACCTGTGGTTGCAGAAAGAAACACTTCAAAATTTGAGGCATATTCCAGTGATGAGCCTGTGGGTAATAGTAACTGAACTTAGTATTCATTAAAACCTTCCACCCATTAGCTGTTTCAGTGGTGAAGGGGCTTTGGGGAAGGATGTGGATTTATATTCATAAAACTTGCTTAAAGTCAGACAGCTGATCTGGAGATTTCTTCTGCTAAGACATGAAGTCATCACTGCTGCTAGAGTGTCTCTCTCTCCTCAGGCTATCATATATGGCACCCAGCCATTCACAGAGGACACATCAAGGGGATGCCCCATAGAACATGAGCTAAAAGCCCTCCTGACATCCCTTAAAGTAGGCCCAAATAAATAAAAATAATGTTATTGCACCAGCTTTGGCATTTCTTGGATCACGTAGAGAGGTTTTTGTGAGACATGTTTTTGTTATACTGTATTTTGTTAGCTCCTCAGAGGATTGCAAGCATGGGCTACTCTATAAATACTTAAAAAAAAACTTAAAAAAAATCTATAAATAAAGTTATTATTCCCCGACAATTAGTATGGTTTCTTTCTGATGACTCACTTAATAGCTCAAATGGGATGATTAAGAATTTTCTGATGGCTTCAAGTTTTGCAATTAAACAGGAGGCAGTTCTCTGTAGCAGAGGAGAACCACAAGTAGGAGGGAACACTATAAGCTAATTGTTTTGTAAATCTTTTTATCTTGTACTTGTCACCAAGACCTCAGCACATACATTACAGCCCCACAGGGGTGAATCTCGAGCTGATCAATAGCAGTGCAGGTTGGGAATATTTTGACACAAATTTTGTTGTTGTTGGAAAAGGCTAATTCATTGAAACCGAAACTTTTGTGGGAGAGGGTCAGTTTCAATGAACTTCCAGTTTTGAAAATAAAATAAAATTAAAAAAAAGTTTGGAAATTGTCAAATTGACCCATTTCAACACTTTCAAAGCACAAAGTTCAATGTTTCTTTATAGGAGGTCAGACAGATAATGACAATAGATTCCAAGGACAGAAGGGACCATGAATGACTTTTCCTTTTGAAACTGAAGTTATAATTTAAAAAGTCAAATTGATATGAAATATTTCAAAATTAATCAAAACAAAATGTTTCAATTGACCCAATCCAAATATTGGGGGGGATGGGGGATGGGTTTGGCTAGTGAAAAATTTTCAGATTTCAACCTTTTGTCCTGATTTGAGACAGGACTATTTTTCAAAAACTCAAAAATTCTCATGGGATGGGAAAACTGTTTCCCACCCAGCTCTGGTGCAAACTGATCCATGGTTGCACAGGGAAATATTTAAAAGAACCCTCAGTTCCAGATTGTGAGCATATTAAAAATCTATGTTTCTATATGGGTGTATTTACTTCTATGGCTACAGTAGATATAATACAATTACTGGCAGTTTCAGTAAGGAGGCAAAGGCCTGCTGAGTCATAGGGGCTGAAATACCCTGTGGTTCCCTTCAAGGTGGGCCTTTCAGACTTGAGACACATTTATGGGGCAAGATGTGGTGAAGCTTGATCTATCCTGACTCATGCTATTCCTGTTTGGTAGATCAATGGGGCATTTCAATCACCAAGGCTGTTAATCCAGCACCTTTCACCAAAACTCAATCAACTACAACAAACGCTCAGTTGAATCAGGGCTTGTGCAGTTTACTACAGAAAGAAAGTTCATCCAACCTCCATCTGGCTCAGCAATAAAGAGAGATGAAAAAGCACCATGAGGTTATTGGTGATAAGGAAAAGGAGGTTTACTTGGGCCTTGTTGATTTCTAGCTGAATCAGCCAACTAGGTAGTGACTCTTAGGGATTACTCTACTGAAGGAAATACTCAAACTTCATTGCATCGGATTTCGGCCCCAGGCCCCAGCAATTCTAATGCCAGCCCTGGCGACCCCATTAAAATGGGGTCCCGACCCACAGTTTGAGAACTGCTGCTCTACTGGGTAACACCAGTTCTCCTTTTAGTCCTGTATCCCATTTCAAATAGTGGCCAGTATGAGGTGCTTTAGAAACCCAGAAGCAGGAAATTATGGAGCAGGGAAAGTTTCTTCCCAATAGTTACACATTCTCTTATGCCTGAGAGTTTAAATTTCTTTCAAAACTCTTTTAAAAATCCTATTGCAAACCTGGATAAGCTTGTTACTCTATGGGTTTATGAGCTGGAGGAGACTTTGTATGGAATAGAGGACAATGCAATGGAATGTGTTTTGTAGATTGACCTTGTATAATCTATAGTATATTTCATGATTGACATGGGTTCACCTTCAGCTTGAAATCTATCGAAGGAACTGGGTTTTGAACAAAAAAAATGACTAATAAAATAATTGCCATCAGCTCCTTGAAATGTGAACAAAGTAGATGGGATGGAAATTCTTTATCAAATCCCTGGAAGAAAGGATAATGAATAAAAAAAGGTTACATTCTTATTTATGAATACATCTGAGAATTGCATTCAGACAAACTAGGCACAATGCAGGAGTAACCTTGGCCTTCATAATGACATGAAGGAGTGCATTCAAAAGTATGCATATAAATGTTTAGGGCCAGATCCTCTGCTTCTATAAGTCTGCCTAGCTTCACTGAAGTCAAAAGGAACTACTTGGTTTATGGTAGTTAAGGATCTGGCCCCTGAAATGCAATCAATAAAAATCTACATTTAATAAGAAATTGAATTAATATAAAAGCACAATAACTACCTTTTCAAGCCCTTATACGACTCCTTGCATAAGTCTTCATTTGATAAATTAGTTCAAGTTAAACCACGGTAGCCCTGACATGCAAATGGGAAGCAGTGGTGCCATTTGCAGTGATTTGGAAGGTTAGGGCAGATATGTGAATGACCAGCCTTAGATATTTGAATGTTGCCTGTCTACTGGAGAGGGTAATCATTAAGGTCCAATTTGTCAAAAAACAATATATAAAGAGGAAGGATGGTCTTGTGGTCAAGGCACTGGACTGGGACTCAGGATCTGCATTTAATTCTTGGCATTTCTACAGACATTATGTGTCATCTTGGCCAAGTGACTTAATTTCTCCTTGCCGCAGTTTCCCATATGCAAAACATGGATAATAATACTTTCTTTCTCCCATCCTTTGTCTGTTTAGACAGCAAGCTCTTCAGATCAGGGGCTGTCTACTACTAAGCGTATGTATAGCACCTTGGGCAATGGAGTCTGATCTCAATGAAACCTCTTGATACTACTGTAATATTCTATATCTGGCTTCCGCACTCTGGAAATACATGCATAATACCATTGGCAACATTGTATGGTATCAAAGCTGATCAGTTTTTCTATCAATCTGAGCTTAATATCAATTTAATTATAGTTAAAAACATTTTAAATGGGGAAAGAAGACACCCCAGGGGCTAAATCCTAACTTCAGCCCCTGTGCATGTCACTTCCTCTGGAGTCAGTAAAACCAACGACACAATTTGGCCCAACACACTAAACTAAAGTATAAGTGGCAGGCAGACCAATGTCATCTGGGGGTGAGGTGCAAAGAAGGGATCTTTAAATAATATAGTGCAAGAAAAGGAGTCTAACCCTCTTTACATCCACAAATCCTGTTGGGCAGCTATATAATTCTCCATTTGTTGCACAGTTTGGGGAGTTTTGCTTCCAAATTTGCCTCTAGTGTGCATAATACACAGAGCCTCAAGTTCTTTGTCAGTCTGTAACTACCCACCCTGTCCTTTATTACTGCTTGAGAGACAGGCACTGTGCATCTTCATCTAGAAGCTGTGGCCTC
Organism: Eretmochelys imbricata; assembly: GCF_965152235.1. Taxonomy (NCBI): domain Eukaryota; kingdom Metazoa; phylum Chordata; order Testudines; family Cheloniidae; genus Eretmochelys; species Eretmochelys imbricata. The sequence continues at coordinate 114,142,142 of NC_135578.1, forward strand.
TGCTCAATTGAATTACTTCCCCCTGTGGCTTCAAGCTAAGGGTGGCTTGTTTTAAACATAATTACTTTCCCCTGCAGCTTGCATGGTAAATGCACATAGGAAAGGGATGTCTGTTAAATGGAAGCTGGCAATTAATGGAGGGCAGCTTCTAAGCAAAGATGTAAATAGTAAACATCATTGTAAAATGCCTCACTGCTGTGGAGCTACACTGCACATTTCAGCTCAGAAGTTTGCACCCCAGACACACATCCCTTGAAAAGAATGATTTTTATACTGGAAACACCAACGCAACCTGTAAACTGCAGGAACAGGTGGAGCTGCATACGTATCGATCCAGAGCCTCAACCAATGTAAATCGGTGTAGCTCCATCGAAGTCAATGGAGTTATGTGGTCCACACCAGCTGAGGATCTGGCCCACATATTTGTAATGAAAAGATACATGGGATCATAAGGCTTCGGAGGTGGGTCTGGGGCCCCCATTGGCTTTGGTGGGAGTTTCGTGCAAATATCTGAAGCCAAAGTGTAGCCCACAGAATGCACCATGGGCCTGATTCTCAGGGAGACCACTTACATGTATGCAATTTGTAGGTGCACATGGCTGTGGTCACTGTTAGTATGACAGAATTCCATATGTGTAAATTCCATCACCCGGGCATACAATAAATTAGATCATATGAGCACAAGGTGACTGTGCACAAAGGGTGAGGGTACAGATCGGTGTGGATGCAAAATCATGTGTGCATAAGACAATATCAGTGATGAAGCCCAGCAGCTAGCAGAAGGCTACCAAGCAACATTGTCAACATTGCATGACAAAATCTCAGACATGCTCACACTTCTCAACTGTTGCTCATTTAAAATGCAAGTTTACCTCACTCCCCTTCCAGGGCTGCGGCAATATAACTTATGACTGTAAAACATTTAGATGAGAAACGCTGAATCAAGAAGGAGAGGTGAAAGAAAGTGAAATGAACCCAATATAATTTCAAGCTCCCTGCACTAACTGACGTCTAGTGTCCCTTATCTGGCCTCTTTGCCCCAGATTTAGTCCCTGCAGACCGAAAGGACACACTTTCTTGGCTTAGTTGGCTAATTATAATATGATGGAATTGTGTCCATTAGCACAATGCCATATATATGTGTCTGAGGAGAACACTTTCTGCCACCATTCCATAATAGTGTTTGCCTGTTCTACGGACTGGATCCTTGAATCAGAAAAACTTTGAATTTTGAGGAGTTCAGATTTGAAACTTTGGATCACTGAGCTCATTGTTATGGTTTTGGTTCTGGGTCAGATCCAAACTCAGAAGGTGCTTATTTTTTGGTTGAGACTGTTAACATTTCTATAAAACAGCCACTCTTGCAAGTTTTGATCAGAGAAACCTAACAAGAATGATTGCCTGTAAAGAGATTTCTGCAGGTTAGAGCAGAAATCTTCTGGGAATATATAGAGTTCAGTGCCATTGAATGTGAACTCAAATCCTAGCACAGAGTCTAGGAACCTGAATCATGAACCAGCCTAGCCCAGATCTGAACACTGCCTCCTTGAGAAGCTTTTCTTTTGAGGAATACATCTACCCAGGAAGCAGTTTGGAAATGGCGTCTCTCCTTTCCACACATAGTGGAACTATCTCTCCTCTTTCTAAGCTAAGCATGCAGCTAACTGAATTTCCACAACCTAAGAAGGTGCCACAACAATACTGGGACCATAGTCACTACATACCAGCATGACAATACCCATCTTCTCCACCTGCAGAATTTCTGCCTAACCGGTCACCAGTGCAGTTGAGTGGGGACTGGATTTTCCATTTTGCAGGAAATTCCATAATTTTGTGTTTTTTTTCTGTTCCAAAACAGAGCCAAAAAAAATTACAAAAAAAAAAAAATCCCTATGAAATGCAATTCTGAAAAAAAAATTCATTTTGGGCCGATTAAAACATTTCATTTTGATAAAATCAAAACAATTTGTTCCCATTTTGACCTTTTTAAACTTAAAAAAAGTAGATAAAAAGGAATTTTGTTTCAGACAGTCATTTTGAAAGAAAAGAATCTAAGCATTCCATTTGGAAAATGTCAAAATGGGATGTTTCAACATTATCCAAACACTTTGTTTCTTTTTTTAGAAATGAAATTTTGTCAAAATTGACACAAGTTTCTAAATGGGCCGATTTTGATGAAAAAGACATTCTGCCTCAAAAAAGTCATTTCAGTGAAGACCAGCTCTAGTCCACACTGATTCCAGCACATGTAGCAACTGGGACACATTTCTGATGTGGAAATGTTGGAGACAGAGAACTAGGTGGTCAGCTACACTGGCTGGCAGAAGGGGAAAAGAGAAAGGCAGAAGTGATGAATACTGGTGGTCTGCTAAATACCATTTTTTCTATGACACCAGTGCTCCACGGACATGCAGCAGAAAGGGGGAAGTGTTCTGATGATGGGTGAATTGCTCAGTTTGTTTCCTCTGTGGTAATGAAATCTAGGGGTCTGCTCATATATGAGCTGGCTAATATGCAAGTATATATATGGTGTTTTAAGTCCCATATATCTCCCCAGCTTAGACGGCCATTCAGCTTGACTCTTCCAACAAGCACACTTTTGAAAAGCATTCACACTCACTTTAACTTTTGAAAGCGATGTCACTTGCAGCAGAGGCTGCTGCTAATGAGAGATGAGGGAACAACACCAGGAGACAACACGCTCTTCACTGGCTCCATGTTGTTCCGTTCTGCATTGTGTGAGAAGAGGTTAGCAATGCCCTCCGATAGACTGGCCGCAATGGATGGGTCAGAGTCTGTGTTAGCACACAGCTAACCATTAACCCCGGCCTTCGTTACTGACTTCCAAACCATTTTTTGAGCACTCAGCTGTCATTCTGTAAACAACAGTTAGCTTTGATGAAATGGCAATCAGCAACAAGACCATACAGACACGAGGCTCTGAGGGCTTATTGAAATCTGAGCTATACAAGAGGGAATTCAGGCTGATACACACTTAGCACAGATCCCATTGGCCTGAGCAGATGAAGCGGAAGTTCTCTTTTGCCTAATAGAGCTGTCTTGAACAATAGTTTGACTGTTGGTGGCAGTGGTGTGTTGGCGTATCAACAATCAACTGCAACAGCCTTGTGTTTCTACTGCCCCCACCATCACCATGGGAACTGGCATGCATCTTAGAGTTCGATTCTTAGGGGGTCACTGGATGTCCACAACTCGCCCTAACATCATTAACGGTGCTCAGTAATGTGTTTGCTCAGCATCTCCTAGCACCTCCTAGCACCAGGTCTATTCATTAACTGGGTGAACCTACTGTCTGGCCACGGTCCCGCAGTGTGTCAACCAAAAATACTGGCGATACCTGAAACACTGAGAGCTGAAGAGAAGTGACTATGCACTATGTAAAGGAGACTTTTTCTTTCTAAGGGTTCATACAATACAGGATTGAGATCTACATGCGTGCAGAGTTAGAATTAAATGGCTATAATACGGTGTTTAGAATTGCCTGTCCGGTGGCCCTTGTCTGTGCCAACCTTCTCAAAGACAAAATGTCTTCTTAAAACTGACTGCCAAGTTTAGTGCTTGTGAAAACGAAGGCACTGACACCTCAGTCCTGCATTGTCCCTGTACTTTAGTTCTGGGCCCTGTCACCCAGCTCCACCAGTGCACCTCGGCCCAGTCATTTAACACTCCTGTTATGCAGCTCTGACACCATCCATTGTTAGAGAGCTCTGCCCTGCAAGGTGAAGAGCACTGCCAGGTCGCTGCCTCCATCCTGTATGGTAGCACCTCCTGAGATTTCACTCCCTAGGACAGAGACTTCAAATCATGCAGAGTTTTGTGATATAGGAAAGTAGGAAATCAGACGAAACCATGAACATATTTTCACCTGTAACCTGAAAACAAGATTTGAAGCCCTGCCTCCTGAGGTGAAAATGTTTAAATCCACTAATTCCCTCAAAGTGGAACAGTGAAGGCTGTAGCTATGATCCAGTCACAAATAGGCGTTAAATGAGAACATCCACCTTCATTTAAATAACGATTATCTATGTAAATACTGGGTTTGGACACATGTACAAAGAGCTATGGGCTAACTCATGCTTTCCTACAAGAGAGGTCCTGGCGAGCCAAAGTGATGAGGAAAACTTGACAAAAGTGAAGGTATCCCACTGAATCATTCCATCAGGACTAGGGTTTGCGTCACTGCTGAGTGAGCAGAGCTCATGGCTTTCTGTTATTTATTTTTTCTATTGTGGTTGTACCTAAGGACCCCACACAAGGATTGACTCTGATTGTACTCAGCACTGTACAGACAAAGAACACAAAAGCAGTCCCTGCCCTGTTGCTATGGATGCCCTAAAATCTCTGGATGACCAAGCGAGAACAAGGGCATTTATGCAGTGTACCAGTAGCTCTGCAGGATTCTCTGCCTCCCCATTCCTCATGGTAGCATGACTTTCTCAGAAGTCTCCCTGGCCAATTCTGTTCTGCAAGAGGAATGGCAACATAGCCCTGGAATCCATGAGAGATAAGGCCAGCAAGATCAGTGCAAGCTTACAGGGGAAATCCCCACTGGTCTGGAAGGCAATGATGCCACAGAAAGCAGGCTTTCCCATCTCTGCCCCTCAAAACCATACAGCCCCACATGAATGATGCTCAGGGGAAGGTGCTGTCACAAAAAATAAGCAGCATGATGCTGAATTTGCTCAATTAATTTTGCTCCTTTTGTCCCTTCCATGACACAAAATGGAGGAGGGAACTGTGTGATTGTTTGCTCAACAAAATGGCTACACCAAACATACTGGGCCAAATGCCTCCAGTTGCAACTCTACTGAGTTCAGTAGAATTAAAAGTGGGATCCGTTTAGCCTGTAATATAGATCTGTGCCATTTATATAACCTCCTCAGCCTTAAATTCTGAAGCTGTACTGCACAGCTATGGAAACTATCAAAGATACTCAGCACAGACAGGACTTATTCCTTGCACTAAGTTCTGGCATTGCAAAGAATATTGCATTAAATTCTGGAATTGCAAAGAATACCTAACTCAACCCAAAAGATCTAAGTTTGATATCAGATGTAGGTTGTTTTAGCCTTCACATATTATACCCTCTGTTCCATGGTGATGGGCAACTGTTGAAATCTCTGAGAGAGAGGGATAGATATAATTATAGTGGTGGTTCTGACTTCTACCATAATCTAAAACCAAAGTAAAGTCAGAAGACACAGGCTTATGCGTCTTGAGATAAGTGTTTAAATATAGCTTATGTCATAAGTGATCTGAATGTGATGGTCTCAGCTTGACTCCTAAATAGACTTTAGATACCATGGTGATAAATGACTTCAATTTAGAATTAGATAAATAGATCTGTCCACATCACAACATACATACCATACAGCGTGGTACAAATCAGCATGACTGACAGCAGGCTTCAGGGCTAGGCTGTAGAAAAGGAGCTTCACGTCAGGAATTAAGAGCATAGACAGTGATGTGTGAAGGAAGCTTACACAGCGACTGTCCATAGCATGCCCATCTCCAGTCCTCCAGCTAAGGTTATCAAATCAAATTTGTGTGAGCACTGCAATTCATGAAACTCAATATGTGTGTATATATATATATATATAGGAAGAGGGAGGGGAATTGGAAAAGTGGTAGAAAGAAAAAACAGACAGGGAGGTACATTTTAACTGAAAGCATTTAAAAGTTTTGCCAGGGGAGACTCTGAAATGCACACACTGAAAGCAAGTGATACTAATGCAGCCATCCTATAATACATATAGTGCCTCTAATAAAAGAAGTTGTATAGACAGACATCCATTAGCGACAGGTCTGAGGTACAAAGAGCTTTGGTGTTCAGATCCAGGGTGCTCGTATGGGTAAGAGACCATCCAAGAAGCTCCAATCCAGATTGAAACTTCACAAAAATTTGGGAGAGTTTAGGTCTAAGTTTATAGTTTGGGCCCATTTTTGAGATTTATGTAGATGCCCAATTAGACCCTGATCCAGTACTACATGGAAGCACAGGGATGCTGGAACAACGTTTATAGTGGGAGTGCTGAAAGCCACTGAACTAAACTGTAAACCCTGTATGTAATGGAAACCACTTCAAGCCTGGGGGTGCAGTTCCAGCACCTATATTGAAGCATATGCAAAATGTGAGTGGTCCCATTGAAGCCACTGAGACAAAAACTGGGCTTAAAGTTACATTCATGCTTAAGTGCTTAGCTGGATCTGAACCTACCTGTCTCTTTATCCAACAAGGATTGACTCTGCTTTCTACATCTGGACATGCTTGTCATTTCTTAATATTTTCTTCCGTCAACAGATGATAATGCAGCCAACCACGAGAGGGCATTAAAGCACAAGGCTACACAAACTGAAACTGCTGAACTTAAAATGTGTGAAACTATTCTGTGCGAGGGGGACGTTCCTAGATCTGATTCGGTTTCTTCTTTTGCTGTAATTATATCTACAGATAAAATTCCAGAACAAAGAACCGATGCAAGGGTATATTCATTGCTATATGTTTCAACCATTATGAGGTTCGAAACAAAAATAGGGTTCATAAATACTGTACAATGCAACGTTTCATACATTGCTAGCTTGTACTATAAAATGTGACTCTCTGTTGTAGCTGTTTGTCAGACCAAAAACAATAATTGTATTGAAATTCATTTAGAATCAAATTGTTTGCTGTGCCCTGGGAATCTCTCTCAGGCATTTTTATAGTGTTCATCACCATTGCATAAAGATATTCTAGCTGTACAATCAGTTAAGATTGGTATATTTTAATTGAAATCCTTTCATTCTTTCTGTCTTTCCACCACTCTTTTTTCCCCTCTTTGAATTATCATTCATACTCTGACGGCTTTTTATGCATATCCTATAACGACTGATTACAGACACTTTTCTACCATGAAGTTTGATTTTTTTCTCCCTAACACCCATTATTTTAAATTCTTTTTTATATTATAAGGGAATTTGGTGCACTTCAGTTTACCTGCGGGGGTTTTTATTATGAAGAGGGATACAGTAAAAATACAGCTGTAAAGAAAAAACATTAAAAAGGCATCCTCAACACATAAAGACTAAAAGCCACAAATCTGAATATACCACATAAAGGTAATAGGAAATATATAAAAGCTGACTGGAATAAGCAAGATGTAGGGATTGAAACAGGCTTGATAAAATGTGGCCTTAAATTTCTCAGAAGATAACCTCCCCGATAAAGGAAAAATTTGATAATCTGATTTGGTCCCTCTTTAACAATAATTTTTCTTATACTTTATGCAAATAGAGTTTCTTTTACTATTACTGTTAAGCATAATTAGTTTCTTCCCATTACAAAAAAAATTCCCATCAGCCAGGATTCCTAGATTTCTCATATGAAACAAAAAGATTAAAAATAAAATCCCTAGAAATAAAAAAATGATAGCTGATTGAACTTTTTCTGGTAACTCTAATAAGGTACTGTGCTAAATTAAAATGATTGCAGATAGTTACATAACTATTAAATACATGTCGATGCTCATTTTAACTACTGAAACCCCAGTGGCATTTTTTTTTAAACAGCCAAACACTTGGTATTTAATCTCTCTCATCTCACACAGGCAGCTTTATTTACTATTTGTTAAGCACAGGCAATCTTCTATTCTCAATACTGTACAAAACACAACAACACTGGATAGTCCCAACCTCTATAATCCAATGGAGAGAAAGAAGAAAAAAAAAAGACAGGATGTATTGGGAAATTCAGAGGAAGGAATAATTTAGGAGTTTGTTTTTACTCCCACAGGAAGCCTCCTATGAGTAAGAACAATTGGTGTGAATAAAGTTTGCAGGATCAAGGTCTATATCCTGCCCTTTCAAGAGAATGTACTTAATCAAATATGTCTTTTCCATCCCTGACTACCACCAGCCTATGCAATAACCATCATGTTCGACATGAATGAGGCCTTTATTTGAACTACTTAAAGCTAAATTCTCCCCGATTACAGACACATCATTCTGGCACTCATTGTGCATGTACACTTTATGTTAGCATCCGTGAGAACACTGGGAGTGGAACAAGTACAGAGTACTGCCCAGACCATCCCTTTGTGGGATCAGAGAGAATTTTGCCATTAATTTTTCTTAAAACATCAGAGATTAGGAGATTTCCTCGGTGGAATATTTCGAATCCGAAACCACTTGTTCAATTTTTGCATATGTGTGCGTGGCCATCGTTCAAAGAATCCGTGTTGCTCGACCCTGTTGTCAGTACAATCCTTTTGGTCTTGGCTTATGCGCTATGTGCTGTACTTCGCAACTTTATATTGAAGTAAAATTTCTGTAGGGAGGCCCCTCTTTGTAGGTGTAATTTGTGCTGCACATGAGGTTGTTCTTGTACCTCCAACAAGCTGATTGCAAGCTCAGAGGAGAGTTATATCTGCAATGCATTTTGAAAGTGCAGACACACAATTTTGAGCGACAAATTGTGTTGGTGAAAAAGGGGAGGCTGGGCCTCAAGACAGCGAAAATGTACCCCAATTTGATCTTTCTTCTAGTCAATGAAATCACAAAGTTTTATGATTTCATTGCCTAAGAAGAGTCAATATTTTCAAACTCATGGGTGAATATTCAGTCTGTTGCTGATTCGGTATTTTACAGCTTCAAATCTCCCATGGCCTGTAAAAACCTCTACAAGTTTTTCTTATTGAACTCAACCAAGGCAGCTTGTGGTGCAGGTAAAACTGATCTCTTGGAAGATGCATCAGCACAGCAGAGCTCTAGGCACATTTTCCTTTAGATTTCTTTTTTTAAATTCGTTGGGAAGATCTGATTTGCTTTTTTTTTAGTCTTTTACCCTCTTTTTCTTTTCTTTTCTTGTTAATATGTCAGACTCCGACAGTTTCTTCGAGTGTTAGTTGGATCAGTCTCGAATCAAAATAAGCTGCAAAATAGTTCACCTTTTGCAAAACAGTTCACCTTTTGCAAAACTTTTCAACAAGAAGCTGGGGTGCATTTCAGAGCAGAGCTGGCTTCATCTTTGGCTCTTTGGAGGGGTGTATTTTATACAAACCACCTTGCACAGCTGCATCACTCCAGCGCCCATACTAAACGGTGGAGGTGACGGATTTTATATCATTACATTAATTATAAAATGGATAATTATATAATTCGGGCAGGGGTGAAAATGGATAATTAGACACTGGAAATACCCAGTCTGCTCACTTGGGCAGGGTGGTTGCTGCTCCTTTCATCCACTTCTCCCTCTGGGTGCAGTCTGGACACTGGGGGTGGGAATGGGGCTAGAGGCTTCTGCCCCCTGTTCCATGTGTGCTGGGATGGACTGATGATGTGGTCCTGTCTGTTTCCCTAATCCTTGATTGGCTGGCTTGAGTAAGCAGGGGCTCTGTTTGGCTTGCTCTTCCCTCTCTCCTCCCTCACCTCCTCGCGGGAGGGAGGGTCTTATTACTCCTCCCAGCCTGCATTTGGCAGCCGGTGGTGCTAAGTGAAGATTCTTGGGAGTAGAAGCTGAGGACGGGGACATAGATGTAGCCCTGACATGGGATCTGAAAGTCTGCCAGCTGGTATTGCCTTGCTGGAGGTGATTTGGCTCATGGCCCTGGACGGGTTGGATGGCACTGGGAGCAGAAGGTGATGCCACCCCACCCGCAGCTGAGGAGAACACCCCGCAGAGCCCTTCCAAGCAGGAGCAAAGACAGCATAGGGCTGTGATCCAACTGTGGGAGGGAGCAGGGGTATCATGTTAGGTGAAAGCCTTCCTGCACTAGGTGGTGAGTGGAGGCTAATTTCCTCAGGGCCCGATTTCCCCTTCCATCTCCAGGACTGTTACTGAACAAGGTGCTCTAAGAGCAGATAGCTGTTTGGCAAGCCTGCTTGGAGGAGTGCTTGTCCTGCAATGATGTGAGGACATGAGTCCCTCTAAGTCCCACACCACAGAGCACAATGGGGAACGAGGGGGCATCACTTCAGTGCTGTAATTGAAGGTGGGGGGGGGAAGGAGGCCTTGAGGGCTCCTCCTGGCTCATGTACGGCCAGGGTCACAATCAGGGCTGCTGGGACCTTTACAGATAGCAATCAGCTTGCCTTCAGCTCCCAGAATCTCTGAGTTGGTGTTTACCATGTTTGGGGGGGGGGTGTCTGGTAAAGAAGAAAGTGGGTAGCTTGACCTGAATGACTGAGGTGGTTGCCCCTCTCACCCTCCCCCTAACAGTGGCACAGAGGTTAGGACTCCAGCAGTGGGTGTCAGAGTTGAGGCAGTGATTTTGGTTCTGAGGCTGCAGGGACCCGTGCATGGGCTCAGGAGTGGGGTTTGCTTGTTGGAGGACCCAAGTTCAACCCAGCCAGCGACCCCACTCTCCACGGTTTAGCTTTTGTCCAATAGGAGGTAGGCTTTGAGGGGGAGCTGTGGCTGGGCCTCCAGGGGAAGGTAGCAGAGAGGGAGACTCCAGAACAGCCTGGGCTAAGCCACCACCTTCTGAAGTTAAAGGCTAACACTTGGAGAGGTGAATATGTAGTTACATTTCCATTACTAGTTAGGCAAGACTGTGCAGAGCAAAGCAGAAGACAACAGAAAGGAATCAGAAAAGGCAAGCCAGCCCCAGGGGTCCAAACATCTGGATAAGTGGAGTGCTGCATTCCTGATTTGTGCTAGTGATTTCTGAAAAGGATGCAGGGAACAGTGCGTCATTCCTCAAGGATATTGATACAATTAGGAGGGCCCATGTAACGCTTTTGGGGTACATGTCTCAGTGTGGCTAGTATGAAGAATTTCATTTAAAGAGCAGCTGAAGATTTAGAGCATCCAGTGGAAATGCCCAGATCATGATCTGTGGCTGGAGCAGCTGACTCTGCCAGCGAACACCTCACAGGCAGAGGGTAGTCATTGGATTCCAATGCAGGCCCGTGCCTGGTGTGATGCTCACAGCTGAATGTGAGTAAATGTGTTTGTGCTGTTGGCAAGTATCGGCGCGAATGCTCCCAGGGCAGTGGGCAGCACAGCATGCGTTTTCTGCACAGCCCACAAGGGGCACACGGGGAGGGCAGTCAGATAGTGTGCTCCTGCCTCCCCGTGCAGCCACTGGCCCAGGTAATGCAGGAGAAGGCCCCAGGATGACACAAAATTAGCATTCTCAGATTGTTGTTGTGAGATGGCCCAAATAAGGATGCTGGCACTCATTGATGGGGATGATTCTGTGTGGGTTTCAGATCACGGAATCAAGGAGTAAGGCCAGAAATCTGAAAACAGTCAAGGGCTTAGCCTATGTGATTTGTCAGGCTAACTAGCCCCAACTGCCCCTTCTCGACCTGTGTATTGCTTCCTTAGGAGCCCAAGTAGATTGCAGGGAATATCACTTAATTCATCATTTAGCTTATCCTCGGAGGGAATTTGGTGAATTATGCAATTGACACGGGCTCTCTGTTCAGTCTGCATTTTGTCATTTGATTCTGGTGTGTCCATGCTTGATCTTTGACATTAGCAGTAAATATGCCCAATGGTTTGTGATGGGACGCTAGATAGGTGGATTTGAGTTACTACAGAGAATTCTTTCCTGGGTGTCTGGCTTGCGAGTCTTGCCTACATGCTCAGGGTTTAGCTGATTGCCATATTTGGGGTAAGGAAAGAATTTTCCTCCAGGGCAGATTTTTTCGCTTTCCTCTGCAGCGTGGGACACGGGTCACTTGCTGGAGGATTCTCTGCACCTTGAAGTCTTTAAACCACGAGTTGAGGACTTCAATAGCTCAGACATAGATCAGGGGTTTGTTACAGGAGTCGGTAGGTGAGATTCCGTGGCCTGTATTGTGCAGGAGGTCAGACTAGACGATCATAATGGTCCCTTCTGGCCTTAAAGTCTATGAGTCTATGAGGATGTATGGGACTCATTGGAAGAGTGTGACAGTAAGTCATCATTCAGCCTTCTTCCCATTCATGACAGGTTTCAGAGTAACAGCCATGTTAGTCTGTATTCGCAAAAAGAAAAGGAGTACTTGTGGCACCTTAGAGACTAACCAATTTATTTGAGCATAAGCTTTCGTGAGCTACAGCTCACTTCATCGGATGCATACTGTGGAAAAGATGGAAGATGTTTTTATACACACAAACCATGAAAAAATGGGTGTTTATCACTACAAAAGGTTTTCTCTCCCCCACCCTACTCTCCTGCTGGTAATAGCTTATCTAAAGTGATCACTCTCCCTACAATGTGTATGGTAATCAAGGTGGGCCATTTCCAGTAATCGCGTGACCAGAGAGATTGAAGTGTTCTCTGACTGTTTTATGAATGTTATAATTCTTGACATCTGATTTGTGTCCATTTATTCTTTTATGTAGAGACTGTCCAGTTTGACCAATGTCCATGGCAGAGGGGCATTGCTGGCACACGATGGCATACATCACATTGGTAGATGTGCAGGTGAATGAGCCCCTGACAGCGCGGCCAATGTTACTAGGCCCCAAGATGGCATCCCCCGAATAGACATGTGGGCACAGGAGAGTGGGTTTGTTGGGGAGGGTGGGGAGAAAACCTGGATTTGTGCTGGAAATGGCCCACCTTGATTATCATACACATTGTAGGGAGAGTGATCACTTTAGATAAGCTATTACCAGCAGGAGAGTGGGGTGGGGGGAGAGAAAACCTTTTGTAGTGATAAACACCCATTTTTTCATGGTTTGTGAGTATAAAAACATCTTCTGTATTTTCCACAGTATGCATCCGATGAAGTGAGCTGTAGCTCACGAAAGTTTATGCTCAAATAAATTGGTTAGTCTCTAAGGTGCCACAAGTACTCCTTTTCTTCTTCCCATTCATGTGTCTGATTTCAAACCTAGTGGGCTTTCGATTGGAGGGTAAGTGCTGTTTGTAGGCCATTGAGCTCTTCATTAGCCTGTGTAACTTATGAAACATGCAGCTCCCTTGTGGACTGGGCAACAGTCAGGGAGACAAATCTTCCAAAAAGGTGACAGCAGAGTTTCATTCTGGCAAGTAGATTGGCTGGCAGCCATAGATCTGCTGGTGCAGTCGGACACCGCCGCAAGAGGGAAAGGCTTTGGGGGATTTATTTGCAGGTTAGTTGGTGTGGTCAGTGTTGGCCAGAGAACTGGATCCACTAGGGCCATGGCAGGGACATCACTTTCCTGGAGCTCTTTCCCATTGTGGAATGAATCCATCAGTAAGTGGGTCAGGTTTTGGAGTGACACCCAACTTCCAGTGTGGGTGATGAACAGTCTGTCTCCCATTCCCCAGAGATGAAGTAGTTGGTGCAAGATTTTGCACTTCTATGTCTGGCACAGGATAGTCATGTTACTGCAAGATTTGTCCCAATCAATCACAAACAACAAGACAGCTCTGTCTTCCCTACAAATCGACCAGGCGAGGCGGAGCCCAGCCCCTACTTCCATTGCCCTATGGAACCTGCATCTTAACTCCATTTGCACTGGTGGCAAGCCCGGTCACTCCAACGTCATTTGAGGCATATACTGCAGGGCTTGCAGAGTTCACTGAGTTCGGGGCATTTTGGGGCCTATGCTGGGTCATGCAGTTTGTGGTGGAATTGGTCCATTGCAAGTTTTTCTCTTCTGCCACCTTGTTCCCGAGATCTAGATGAATATGTTATAGCAGAGTGGCTAGGTTCCCAGACCCATGCTCAGAGTCCATGGAGTGAAACATGTAGAGAGACACATTCTGAGTAACTGGAGCTAGAGAATCCATGGTGACTTATTACAATCTAGAGCTGTTGGAATTGGTCTGGGCCTTGCCCACAGGTGTGCTCCATGGGCTGGTATTTCTGAAGGCTCCATTCACAGTCAGAGCCTTTAGGGCCCTCCGGGTAAGCGAGATTGTAGCAGGATCAGTGAATAGGTCAGGTAGAGGATTATTGGGGGACGTTATACAGTGCAGTTAGGATTACATATCGCTGACATTAAAGTACTCCAATAAAGACAGTAGGGATACCCAGACAGTCCCAATGAAAAGTGGGGGTGACCAGGCTCACTGGGTAAGGCACTGTGGGATTTTCTAGCAAGGCAGCCTGCAACATCAAACCCCCTTTTTATACAATGGGATGAGCATTTCCTTGCCAGCTTTTCATAGTGGTTGTGAGGAAAGGTATCAGATTCCTGGGCCTACCACCAAATGATTATGGCTCACATTCCTGTAGGGGCAGGGCTGCTGTAGTTGCTGTCTCCTTGAGTACGGAAGCCCGTAAAATCCAGTCTGTGGGATGGTGGCAGTCACAATAGTTGGCCTCTTACGTCCACCCTTCTCTTTCAGCATCAGTGTCTTTTGTTGTTTTGTAAGTGTGACGGAGATTTTAAGGGAGTGAGTTTTGAGGCACTGAAAGGCAGGAGGTTGCAGTGTCGGTCTTGTCATTTCTTGTTACTCATTTTAACTTGGTGCGACCAAGTTTGCCCACTGAACTTAGGGATATGCTGGCACATTATTGGTATTCTGGCACAGTAGGATTGACACACTGTGCGAACAGATCATACTCCTCCTGCATACGCTGTCAACAGAGACATTCCCTCCATCACAGGGTCTCATTCATTTGTAGGAAAATGACTTGGTTCTAACCCTCAGGGTTGTACTGTTCATTAGAAATAAGAGACACCTGGGCTCAATTAAGCAGCTCTTTCTCATGGCCTTGATTGTGTGGTGAGTGATGCTCCAGAAGAAGGCCTGCCCACCAGACTAGGCCAGGATATGTGTCAATCAAGCACCGAAACAAGAAAATCTGTATGGGGTAGTTAGGGAGGATGGGATTCACCCATCTGGTATTGGCTTGGACGGTTTTCTTATAGCTTTATGGTACCGGCTTAGCCAGGACGTGAGGTGTGATGGAGAAACATCCATGCTAGTCACTGGCATTCTTAATGGGAGAGGTCCAAGTGGGGTTATGGAGTTTGCAAGGCCCACGCTGACAGCCCCAATACGATTAGGCAATTTAGGCCTTGGGCTGTGGCTCTGAAAGGTTTGGACAGAGGCAGTTCCTCATCTTGGCTTATAACTCTTGCATGAGGAAGAGGTGGTACAGAACTTGGATGGGCAGCATCTAGTGCCTTAGATGCATGTGGGGTAATGGGGTAGCCTTTCCTTAGGACTTTTGACACAAGGTGATGGCCCTGAATGCAGAAGTCACTCGGAATAGCTAAACTGACCCCTTAAAATCCCAGAGATGTAATCTTTATAATTCTGATTTGATAAAAAAGAAGTTAACAAAATTGCAGCTTTATTTTTAACAACAGGTTGCCAACCTGAGCCTTGTTCTTGGCATGTGTCAGAGTCAATGCATGAGTGCACACTGCTGGGTGGGATGTGGTGTTCTGGAAATGCATCATTGTAATTGCCATCACCAGTCTGGGCACTAAAGCCGCATACTCCCCCTTCCCCGCTTTACAGTGATGGTGACGATATTTTAACTCGTCTATCAAAAAAATTCCTCGGCCTGAGCCAGTGGTGGAATAGTCTTCTGCAATGTTGTGATACTGTTACCCATCTTATGTTGTACAGACTCAAACAATAAAGAGCACCCCCCACCCACCCACCCACCCTTATGTTTTTTTAAAGGGATTCATTATACACCTGAAAACAACACCAAATGTTGCAATATATGCCTCTGCAATCACGGAATTTACCCACCCCATTTGAAGACTTGCTTTTGCTATTTGTCCATCCATCGTACTGGAAGAATGGATGTCATGACAATGGGAATGGTCTTGGATAACCCTTCCTTAACCTCCATCTGAGTCTATGACAGTTTAACATTTTGCTTTAACTTTTCTCCTCTAGAATCCGCCTCAACTGTAAATTAGAGCTGAGGAAGACAGTAACAATGAAAAAGGATGGATCATTCCTTAACAGGGCTGGTTATGAAGTTAGCAGCATCTAGTTCCTTCTTCCCAATATAAAACATACACGCGCATGCTTGCTACTAGGTCGGCTTCATATACCATCTGCGTAACCTTTTAAACAACTTTTGCTATAAAACAAGAGTCTGTATTTGCTATAACAGAATTGCTTCAATCCCAACAGTAGAATAAAAGAGTTTTCTGAAAGAGAAGGGGCATTGCAAGGGTGTGCTTTGAGCGCTGAATTCTTTTCCAGTGTCTTCCTTTTACTATGTCGCAAAAGGGAGAGGAGAAAAAAAAACATTAAAAAAGTGTTTTAGTGCATTTTCCCAAGAAATATCACACACTGAATTGAACCAGCTTATCTACAAGGAGGTCCTGGTGGCAAGTGCAGAAGCAACACAGAAAAAAAAATCAATATAGCCCATGGAGATTAAAAACATACTGGAAAGACATAAGAGAAATGCAACAATTAATGTTAGTTTTGCATATAATATATGAAAACAAAGCAGAGAGGCATTAGTGTCTACGTACAGATCTATCAGATAGGTAATGCTTTTATCTCAACTTGAAAATGGAAGCTTTATTAGAGTGCTTCCCATCAGGAGGCATCATACCAAGCATACAGTATGAAGATCTAACTAGCTCGAAGACTTTCCTATTTCACTCGCCGAATCATTTAGCATACGGATGAAATTTAAATGGCTCAACCTGAGACAGAGGAGGAGTTGAACAGAGATTCAGATTTACCAGATAGGAAAAAAGCCATATGTTCCTTGTACAGCACAAGACATTTTAACAGCCAATGAAAATTGCTTCTTGATAGAAGGGAGCAGTTGTTCTGAGTATTTTAAAAAAACAAAAAGCTCCTGAAATTACAGCTACATCTTGACCTACTTGTCACATTAGCTTGTACTATATCATATATTATTATACCTCTGGCTTGAATGAAGCCAGTTTTAACTGTTTTGGCTGTGGGGGGTTCTATAATGAAATGAAGATGTGCACAAAAATTAGAGAAATTTTTAAAATAGTATCTAAAAATGTCTAGATACCTTTGCTTCCCAAAGTCGTATTTCTTCAAACAATTAAATATTTATATTCTTTAGCCCAGTTCTCCCAATTTACCCATTAAAACAGAAGTAAAGCTCAGGAAATAACATCATATTTTATGCATCTTTCTTCCCCAGTTGCCTATTGTTTAAAGCAGGTTACAAAGTTTAAGAAGTATATTCACATCTGTCCTTGATCCTCTGAGTCAAGACCATAAAAATAGCACTGGAAATGTTTTTTCTGTACCACGTTCCAAAAAAAGCCATACAGACTCACTGCAGGGGTTTGGAGAAGGTGGAAGAGGCAGGGGCACAAAGCCAGAGATTCCTTAGATAAGCTTTATGATACAGGAACAATAGTGTTTTCATCTTCTCCCCTCTATGGTCATATCTAAATAAATACAAATTAGAACCTCTTCTTGTTAAATCCAAGAATTGTGACCTAAGGCTTATTTATCCTCTTACTCACACTGATGAACAAAGCAGGGCTTTAGGGATGTATTCTGGCTAGGGTGACCAAATGTCCCAATTTTATAGGGACAGTCCTGATATTTGGGGCTTTGTCTTATATAGGTGCCTATTACTCCCCACCCCCATCTCGATTTTTCGGGCTTGCTGTCTGGCCAGCCTAATTCTGGCCTGTGATGCAGTTGCCTTTTGCTTGTTTGGAAGACCTACATGGGGATTCCCTCTTAAGTGAGGGAAATCTCTAGTGGTACAATGGCCCCAGAGCAGGGACTGCTCTTTCAGGAACAAGGAAGTGGCCAGGGTACATCTGTCCTCTGGCTGTGCCCAGCTACTGAAAGAGCCCCTTGGGAGTGTGGGAAACTGGGCATACATTCCTCTGACTTATGCTTGGAACTGGATTTATACCCAAATGGCCCCATGTTCTAAGGACCACAGGGGTGCCTTAAAGCCACCTTCACCCTCAGACCCTAGTACTGCTTTGAGCTTGGCTAAAATGGATGAGGATATAGACTTTAGATTACAGTATACACACAACAATTATACATAATGTGCTAATAGCTATAGTTTTACCTCTGTGTGGGCAGGCTGCCACAGAGGGTGAGATTTCATGGACAGCAGATGTGCAGGGGAGGTGAGTTGTTTGTTTGGCTGAGGGTTGAGCTCTGCTGATGTAACCCACACGCCTCCTGGGTGTGGTACCACTAGATGGGACAGAGCACGAAGACCACTTAGAGAGAGATTAATGAGTCTGCTCTACCCCCTTAGATAAGAGCCATATAGCTTTTAGGTCATGCAGTAGAGGCTCATGCACTAAGTTCTGGAGGTCCTAGGTTCGATCCCACCTGCCATTGCCCAAGGTCTGTCGGCATTACACTGACTCTTGGAGCTAAACTGCTATTTAATTTTTGTTCTTTAAATGTGTGGAGGGATAATGGATTTCTGGGTTCGTTGGCAATATCCAAGAGTCAAAAGAATATCATAGATTCAATGAAACACTTTCTCACATGATCAAAATATTTCATTTTAAAAAATAAAATTAAAGGAAATTTTGAAAAATGTCCTTTACAGCAACAATTTTTGTTTGGAAAATGTCCCAACAAAACTTTGATTGTGTTTTAAATGAACAGTTTGGCAAAAGTGACGGGAATTCATGAAACATTTCACGTTTGCCAAATCTGCAATTTTTGGCAGGTTTTTTCTGAAAAAGGTCAACCTAGCACTTTGATTAGACTACCCAGTTTTCTTTATAGAAATCCAAATAAACCATCTTTCATGCACAAGCATTCTCACTATAAACAGGCTGCTTGCCAGTCTGGAAAAACAAAGTACTTTTCATTTAACAGCCAGATATGAGATATCATTCAAATTCCCTCAGCCTTGGTCCGGGACTAGGGTTGCCAGGTTTGCTTGGCTGAATTCCTGGAGATTTTGAAGATTAATCTTTAATTCCTGGAGACTCCAGGACAATCCTGGAGGATTGGCAACCCTATCTGTGACTTTGGACCAGCGTCTGCTTCAGCTGAAGTCAGTTGCTAGATTCCCACTGAACCCAATGAAAGCAAGCTTATTTTAAATGCATTGACAGGACTTAATTCTGCCGACTCTCACTCAAAGGAGAAGACCCACTGATTACAACAGGGCAACTCATAGGCCTGAAAACTAATTCGGCAAGTCAAGTTTGCAGCATCAGACCTTAAGTATCAAATGAGAATATTTAACTCTTTATAACACTGTTCATCTCACATAACATGTATTATGAATAATAACTAATATGCTCTCAGAACACCCTTATAAAGGTAGGTAAGCAGGTACATTTATGCCCATTTTACAGATGGGTAATCTAAAGAAGCGCTAGTAAGGCTTCAAAGTGAGTCAGTGTCAGAGCAATATTAGAAGTTCAGGAAGCCCTAGCTTAGAGTGCACATGCTAACCTGTTAGCGCTAATGCTAAACATCATCCTGTCCAATGTTTTATTTCCTAAATCCAGATGGACTAAAGAAATACATGGGAATTTATGATAGTTGTTATTTTTTTAATGATGTCTGTCTCTGACTTTTCCCAAAGCGCTCTGCAAAACAATGAGTTGCTGTAAATAACACGACTGTGTAGGCAATAGCACAGCAGTTGTTCATTCAGAGCCTGATCCTGCCACATGCCAAGGGCCCTAAGTTCCCATTGAGTTCAGTGGGAGATGAAGGTACTTAGCACTTAACATAACTGAGCCCTCAGACAAGGGAGGAATGATAAGACTTCTCACCTATTCATTTTCATGAACGGTCATTGAATCTTTAACTTCTACCTGTGCAGCCACCAGAAGAGACCTCAGACCCACATCTGAAATCATCCCCAGTGTTTGCTGATTTGCTCCATTTTCCTTATATTTTACCAGACCGAAGGAATTCTTGCATTCTTGTTGTGAAACCAAATTCTTGTTGTCAAACCAAAGCAAGTCATTAAGAAGCCAGGGAACCCTAAAAACCAGGAAAGTGTTGCTTTTCTGCACAGTCCTGCTAACTTGACATTTCATGAGCAGGAAGGCCATCTCTTTTTCACAAGAACTCAAATGTTATTTAATAGAGTCCATCCTGCAAGGCAGGTAGAACATCAAGCACTAGGATTATGTCTCTATTTTACTTGAATGAAACCACACAGCAAATATGTGGATGCAGAATTAGAGCAAGGCTGGAGAGATGTTGCTCACACATGGTGTTCAGACAGCAGGACATGTGAGAGTTCTATTACCTTGGACCAAACTCTCATGAAACCAGCTGTCCGTGAGATTTGACTGCAGCTGAATGGGTACCAAATTACAAGCACCTGTCATTTTGGATCCAAGTTGGAACCAAAAGCTTAGGCAGTGAGGATTCTAGTATGTCATTTTGAATCCAAAGCCTGTGAAATATCAATAGATTGAGATACGAGGTTTCAGTTTTGCCTCTTTTGTATGCCAACTATTTCAGATACAGCTAAAGTTACAAGACAAAAGTCTTCATAGGTTTAGAATTCTCCACTTCTGGTAATATAATATCAGTTTTTCATAATATGTTTGGCCCTCTAAAGAGGAAGGCTCGAGAGTGATCACATTAGTAACTGGTCTAAATCTCCAGCATGTACTAATGAGGCTAGCCGTGTGTTGACCTGTATCTTGGAGTAAATATATTTCAAAGCTCAATGCTTACTTCCAACAGAGGTCACATTTGGATGGATTTTCTTCAGTATTTGGTGTCAATATGCAGCCATACCACCTTGGGCTGTGATTGCATCAGAGCTCACGGGTTAAGCTGTACTTGGATGCAAGACCTCTCAGGCTGAGTGTTGTCAGGAAGTGTTGTCAATGATTTAGTAGCTGGCACATTCCCTCTGAGTCAGTATTAACAATGGTCCAGCAGGGTGTTGGTGGGCACTGTGCAGCTGGCAGGGTTGACTTTCCAGATGAGATGAAAAATTATGGTCCTGACCACTTTGGATGGTTGTGGCATTTGCCCCAGTGTCTCTCCGACTGAGCAGTCACATTATTCACAGTCAGGCTCCTCTTGCACTTTTAGTTGGATCAGATATTTTGCCCCTTCCTAATGAAAATGCATCTGTTTGCAAACTGTAGCTCCAGTAAAAGGAGGATCTGTTGTGTGGATAAAATAATAGTTGAAACTCAGGAGACCTAGGTTCAATTTCTGGCTTTACCACAGATTTCCTGCAGCACCTTGGGCAAGTCTCTTAATCTCTGTGCTTCAGTGTTCCATTTGTAAAATAAGGATAATAGTACTTCCTTTTCTCCCATCTCTCGTCTGGTTTGGATATGTAGGATTGGGGCAAGGACTAGCTCTTATGATGTGTTTGTGCGTTATCTACCAATGACATACCACCCAACATTCTCTGTGGCTAAAGTGGGATAGGTGCTGCCCCCAAGAAGGTGGGAGGGTCTGGCTGGCTTGGCTCAGCTCCCCTGTTCTGAGCATGTCAGGCTCAGGAAGGGCTGGCACTGAGGAGCACATTGGAGAGCAGGGAGAAGAGGGGCTGCGAGGGAAGGGGAGCAGTTTGCAATGCCTGGAGCAGGGAGCCAAGCCCAGCCAGCCCTGAGGGAAAGTAGCTGCTTCAACCAGGACAGGGATTTTGGTAGGTCCAAAAGGGACAGCGAAACCAATGCTGGGACTGTTGGGAGGTCTACAATGAGGCCCAGATTTTGGTTGGTGTCTGTCTAATACAAACAATATTATCTCCTATAAGTGAACTCTTAACTTTATGTATTTACTTTATGGCTTCTTCTAACTTCATTAGGGAATATCACTCTTTGACTGATTACTAAAATAAAGAAGAGATTGAAAGAGAGATCCGTTGTTTCAAGAGAATCCAAGCTACAGAAACTTGAACAAAGAGCCATTGAAAGTAGGGTTAAATAAATACAAATTAATTTAATATAGATCCGAAGTCCTTAAGCTGATACACGCCTGTTCTCATTTTCACTGCATAATATTTAGCTAATATACTTGGATCTACAAGCTCAACATTTTCAAACCTTTTTCTAAATTAGTACAAATCTTCTGCTTCTTCTTTCCTTCGTCTACTATCAGCAGGGCAAATAATCAGAGAACAAATAGATATGTAGGCCACTTATAAATTCTTCTTGCCAAAGACTCCAGCCACGAGAGACTTGACTTCACATTTGCTTTCCTGCAGAATTTAACAAAATTAGTCAAGTGCAATTTGTTGTGTGTTTCTTGCTTCTCAGATGACGAGAAAGCTCAGAAATGTCTAGCTCCAGTGAACAAAGGAAGAGAGAAGTTTCTTAATAATGTTTAAATGGAAGGATATTAGAGTATCAGAAATACTTATTAACATCTTCTAAATGCAGGTAAAGACTTAAAGAAGTAGATGTTTCATATCTAAATGTGTAATATTATTTCACTTGATATTACTAAAATCCCAGCAACAATTCCAAATTCCAGCCTCATGTTCAAGTGTGAGCCTTGGGCAGATTTTGCCCATTATTATATTATAAAACAATAATACTCAAAATGTGCTAAGCACGTGCATATTTATAGGGAGACACAGTCTGGGCACCGAGGAGTTCACAGAATGACATGATTATGGATTATATATCATTATTAAGAGTGGGTCCTTCCTCATATTTCTCATTAGAACTGGAGCAACAGACTCTTGCTAATTTAATTTATGCTTTCAGTATAAGAATGAGGTATCTGAATTTCAATGGAATGCTTGTCAAAGTTGACAGCAGTTTGAAAGCTACTTGTTATAATCCTATATGCTACAGTTGTTATAACCTTCCTGTATCTCTCTTGTTATTGTAGGCATACTCATCTGTCACTTGCAGATGGATACTGGACTCTATGGCAGTGAAGGGCTGGATTATCACATAGAAAGAGAGAAGGAATCTAGAAATTAGGTCAGTTTAGTTTCCTTTGATGAGTTTAGATCTTCACTTGTGTGGATCAGCATTTCTGATCTCAAATTATAATAAAAGGAGAGTTTGTTTGGAGATCAAAGCTCTGGTTACCACAAAAGCAGAAAACTAGCCATTGCATTCTGTTAGCTAGGGATGGGATTGTCCAGAACGTTCGTTGTTGGCCTAACTCTGCTCCTGTTGAAGTCAGTGGGAACAGAGGTAAATCAACACTGAGCATTTTTGAGTATCACACCTCTAGGCATCTTGCAACAAAGGGTACACCAAAAAGGTAAAGGACTGTCTTTGAATCAACCAGCAAGGTCTACACATCTCCATTCTACACATCTGTAGAGCTACTATAGGCCTTTATTCGCTTTGTAAGCGAAACACATTATATATCATTATTGTTTTCTGCCCTGGCAGAGTAGAAGTGGATGTTTGCAGTCAGACCAGCTCTAGCTTGCCATTAGAGCTGGCTGGATAATGTAAGTTCCTTCCAGTGAAAAATTTTGTATTTTGGGGGACAAGGGAGTCCAAAATTGGGACAAAACATAGAAACATGAAAATTTTCATGAGAGGGGTTTTTATAGGGTAAATTTCACTCTGGGAGAATTTTTCAGTTTCTTGGCAGTGGGACTCAAAGGTTCTAGTCAATTAAAGAGCCTTCCAGTCTGGAGGTCAGAGAAGCAGGAAGCACAGCCACTTAGCTTCCCTGCTCAGCTCTAGGGACAGAGAGGCAGAGAGCCAGGGTACTTAGCCTGGGCAGCCCTCCAGGAAAGCTTTGTTCAGTTTCAGTGACAGAAAGTGAAACCAACAAGATGCTTCTGAGCAGCTGGGGAACCACCATATTGATTTTTCCAACAAAATTTTCAGCAAAACAGAATGTTTTCTTCAGAAAGTTTCAATTTTGAGAAAAGGGAATTTGCTGTTGGAAAATCATTCCAATGAAGCTTTTCCGACCAGCCCTCCTTGCCAGCTCTCACAAGCCAGGCTAGGTCGGTCAGTACTTGAGATGTCTAAGGAAAATGGGGAGCCACAGGAAGTGGGGTTCGCGATTAGTAGGTTGTATACTGGCCTACAGTTTGGTACAGAAATAATGACCCAGCATGGCATCACGAGACAATAAGTTTCTGCATGACATGGAGGTCACAGCTGTGGTCATGAAAGACACAGTGGGGTGATCCTGGACAAATTACAGACTGGATAATTAACAAGAGCAAACAAAGTTGTGTTATACTGCAGCACCATTGAGCCTGCCTAAATCCCTCCAGGAGTTTCAACTGGTTAGGGCATTCTTCATTTTTTGTCCTTATACTTCCACTTTCCTGTAGTGTAGAGTTTCTGTGCCATATTAAACACTTGCAGTGAGGTGTCTGGGCATCCTTCAGGATGAAAGCCATTACACTAAGGTATCCTTACCACTGCATCAACAATAGACAACTCGGCCTCCTCTTGTAAAAAAGGTATTGGTTTCCTACATGATCCGGCCACAGGTCACTAGGCCAAATTCAGAGAGTTACCCCCTGCTTGCTCCAGAGCTTAATTTTGCCCGAGGCAGTTCAAGGCCTGATGCATACTCCATGGAAGACAATGAAAAGACTCCTATTCACTTCAGCTGACTTTGGATCAGCCCCTAACAGCTGATCAGCTAAAATATGTGTATCTTTAATAGTATTGGCACCCACAGGGCACCAATGAAATTAACAAAGGATGGATTGTGCTCTCCTTTTGTTTTCTGAAGCTGAAAAGAGGCCCCTCAATGACCACAGAGCCCTGTGCACATTCTTTCCCAGCAATTGCATTCCTCAAAACCTGTATGCCCCAAGCAGTAGTTGTAGCTTTGTGTGTCACAATCTACACAAATAGAACTGCAGTGGCTGAAACAGAGACAAGGTCCATTCTGGTACGACCATCCTAGAACTACTGCTGCTCTGAGCACAGATGGAAACGTTTGTATATTATATACCACCAGCTAGCTGCCACAAACACATTGCTCCACCACATCTGTGAGAAAATACCTAACAATGACTGGCAGAGCATACACTGTATTTTTGCAGAGTTCCTAACCTCCCCTGTGTCTTATTAAAATCAGTATGCTGATTACACACTGTCTACCAGCTTTCTGAGAACTATATTTACAATTAATCATTCATCCATTCACAATCAACATTTTTCCTGTCTTTTTCCAGATGAGTCTGTCATTGGCCAAATTAAAAACGATAAAAACAAATCAAGAACTTTTCTATAAACAAACAAGAAGCTTCGTAACTTTGAAAGGATGCTAGCATTTACTTTTTACCTTGCCCCTGGTGGTGTCAACTAATGTGTCACGTGGAACAGATCTCTCGAAGACCTCCTTTTTTATACAGCACCAAAGAACTTGGAGCCTTGTTGTTCAAATAGACTGATACATTTAACAGTCACATTATGAAAGCATTGATTCGTGCGTTTTTCAAAAAGTGCAGACCTGGATGATTAATTAAGGAATGTTTTTAGTTCACCAAAGCAGCCAGTAATTTGAAGACTTGCCTTTGAAATACAGGTCAAAGGACTTATTTGCAAGGTCAGTGATAACTCTTCATAATGACAATTCAAAAGTCAAAAAAATTGTCACTCATTAGAATTCACATTTACCACACAGCCCTCTACAAATAAACACACAATGTAATATACTTTGGCTCCCAGTTATACTAAATTGAACTCCATTATTACTCTCCTGATGAACAGCAGCATCTCTTTGTGATTGCCTCCCAGAGATGATGTTGGAATGAGTAGAGCATCGTGTGCAGCACCAGAGAGTTTAAGGTGGAATAACTGTACCCATCATTAAACTGAGAAAAGCCATTCAAATTAAATTAAAAACAACCTGAATCTTCATCCTCTCCTCTGTTTGAAAAGCAGGGCTCGTCCAAACACATCTAGGCTCCCATGGGATACTGTTGGACTCCCCACCTACTCCTGGCTGCGTGGCCCAAGAGTCAGCAAACAAACTGCCCCAAAATGCAGCAACCAAGTCCTGAGGTTTGCTTGATTAAAGACTAAGCGACACAGTGTAAAGACATCAGGATTGGGCCCCCCAAAAAATCACATTTTCCAAACACCAAGGATTCTTTTCATTTAGTGTGAAATTGTGCATCTGCAAAGAGAGGCTTAGGCTTAGGATTTTTATATGGAAAAAATCTTAGAAAAGATCTTATATGAATGGATACAATTTTCAAAAGCACCTAAATGACTTAGGCCATTAGGAACTAATGACTGTCAATAAAACTTAGCATCAGAGTGCTCAAGTCACTTTTGAAAACAGGCATAGGAGCCTAAATCACTTTCAGCTGCTTTTGAAAATTTTACCCTGTTTCTCAGATTAGTGCAACTGCATTCAGAAGCCATAAATTCAGGACCTGATCACAATCTGAGCTAAACCAGTGGGAGTATTTTCATCAACTTCCATGGGCCGATAGATAACAGCACCTGTTTCTTTTTTAAGTAACATTCTTACAGGGCTGTGCAAAATGGTTTTGTCGAGCCATGTGTCTGTGTAGAATTCCTGGGCTTTTCTGACTTTACTAAGCGCTGTTTATGGATAAAATATTCATCCTTTTTCATGTTTCTAGACGGAATAGATAAATGTGCATCGAACTAAAGATGTTCATTGTAGTCTATGGGGCAGCTGTAGATGACTCAGAGAAAGAGACTGTACCGTGGTGCTTTTTGTTATTGTTTGTTTGGTTTTTTTCCCTGGAGTACCGATTATTGCTTGTTGTCCTTCGCTTTAAAATATTCATTTTAGTTTTAAATTAATTATAATATTTAGCTCACATATTCTTATGACAAGCCTTAGAACCATAATGAGGCAAAACTGATTGCTGGACATTCCACCTAATATTTGTTGAGTAGGAAAATACCAGAAGCACAGAAAGCCCTGCCCACTCTGTGGTTCATAAGTGGTTAACTCATAAGTGCTTGTTAATTGCCCCTCCAAAAATGTTTAGGAGCTTATCTGTCTAAATCTTCTGTGTTGTCATGGCTGTGTTTGCAAGTTAATAATGTGGGGAAAATTGTTTTTCTTTGTCGTTTTGGACAAATAGCCTTATTTAGCTTATTGTATGTTGAAAAATCTTGACTGTAAGGTGCTTTGGAATTTACTTCTGATATACCTTGGCTCACAGGTATAATTAAAACCCATTATAATCATCCAATGAACAAATCACAGAGCAGTCCCAAGAGGAATGGAACTGAGAGAGGCTCTATTTATGAAATCATATTTAACATAGTCTTATCGCTACACTGAAAAAAACATCTGTCTAACATACTGTAAACAAAAATATTAAGGTTTCCTGGCCTTTTTGTCATGGTGACTTATGACCATGATCTGCAACATATGCGATTAAGGTGACGCACAAAAACCTGCCTTAATTTCTATGGAAACCACGACAAAAATATTGTATATTTGCTCCTGGCTGATACTCTCAGCTTGTGACCAAAAAAGAGAGAAGGGGGTTGGGAAAACGGTCAACAATTTCAAGTCTCTTTTTTTTTAAAATGCATCCAGCCCAGACAGAAAAGATGTGGAAGCAATTTTCCCCCCAGCATATTCTGTTGAAAGCGCAGCAAAAAAATTAAATAAAATAAAATAAAAAAATCCATGTTGCCTGGGGTGTTAATGAGCCCGAATTTTTTTTTAAAAAAAAGCCACCAACACCACAACAAACCTTAGAGAGTAATAATCATATTTGCATAATCCAGTTTCCCCCATGCAATTACAGATAACCAAGTCTTGTGTCTGCAAGAGGAGATGTATTTATTTTATGCTGCCAAGAGGATAAATATGGGAACACAGCACTTCACAATATAAGGAGCTAGAGCTAAAAAATGTGTCAGGACGAACTACAAGATCAACAGCAAACTGAGCATCAGCTGATGCAAATCAGCAAGGCTCCACTGAAGTCAATTTGAGGCTCGGGTTCTAGCCCTTAGGAGCATGTCTACACTGCAATCAGAGACTCAGGGCACGGCTGTGGCTGGCCTGTGTCAGCTGACGCAGGCTCGCAGAGCTCAGGCTGCTGGGCTAAAAATGGCAGCGTACACATTTGGGCTTAGGCTGAGCCCGGGCTCAAAAACTCCATAAGGGGATTGTGTCTTTGAGCTCAGGCTCCAGACTGCACCGGAATGTCAACACTGCTATTTTTAGCCCTGCAGTCCAAGCCCAAGTCAATTGAGCTGGGCTCTGTGGCTTGGTGTCATGGGTTTTTTATTGCACTGTAGACAATACCCTAAGAGTCATAGAATCACAGAAACATAGAAGATTAGGGTTGGAAGAGACGTCAGGAGGTCATCTAGTCCAACCCCTGCTCAAAGCAGGACCAACACCAACTAAATCATCCCAGCCAGGGCTTTGTCAAGCCAGGCCTTAAAAACCTGTAAGGATGCAGATTCCACCACCTCCCTAGGTAACCCATTCCAGTGCTTCACCACCCTACTAGTGAAATAGTGTTTCCTGATATCCAACCTAGACCTCCCCCACTGCAACTTGAGACCACTGCTTCTTGTTCTGTCATCTGCCACCACTAGATGGTGTCATCTGCCACCACCATCTAGCACCATCCTCTTTCGAACCCCCCTTCAGGTAGTTGAAGGCTGCTATCAAATCCCCCCTCACTCTTCTCTTCTGCAGACTAAATAAGCCCAGTTCCCTCAGCCCCTTAATAATGTGCCCCAGCCCTCTAATAATTTTTGCTGCCCTCTGCTGGGCTCTCTCCAATTTGTCCACATCCTTTCTGTAGTGGAGGGCCCAAAACTGGATGCAGTACTCCAGATGTGGCCTCACCAGTGCCAAATAGAAGGGAATAATCACTTCCCTCGATCTGCTGGCAATGCTTCTACTAATGCAGGCCAATATGTCGTTAGCCTTCTTGGCAACAACGGCACACTGTTGACTCATATCCAGCTTCTTGTCCACTGTAATCCCCAGGTCCTTTTCTGCAGAACTGCTACTTAGCCAGTCGATCTCCAGCCTGTAGCAGTGCATGGGGTTCTTCCGTCCTAAGTGCAAGACTCTGCACTTGTCCTTGTTGAACCTCATCAGATTTCTTTTGGCCCAATCCTCCAAATTGTCTAGGTCACTCTGGATCCTGTCCCTACCCTCTAGCATATCTACCTCTCCCCCCAGCTTAGTGTCATCTGCGAACTTGCTGACAGTGCAATCCATCCCATCATCCAGATCATTAATGAAGATGTTGAACAAAACTGGCCCCAGGACTGACCCCTGGGGCACTATGCTTGATACTGGCTGCCAACGAGATATTGAGCCATTGATCACTACCCGCTGAGCCAGACGATCCAGCCAGCTTTCTTTTGACCTTATCGTCCATTCATCCAATTCATATTTTTTTAACTTGCTGGCAAGAATACTGTGGAAGACCATAACAAAAGCTTTGCTAAAGTCAAGATATATCACTTCCACCGCTTTCCCCATATCCAAAGAGTCAGTTATCTCATCATTGAAAGGTTTCAGAGTGGTAGCCGTATTAATCTGTATCAGCAAAAACAACGAGGAGTCCTTGCGGCACCTTCGAGACTAACACATTTATTTGGGCATAAGCTTCCGTGGGCTAAAACGTACTTCATCAGATGCATGGAGTGGAAAATACAGTAGAGAGGTATAAATACACAGCATATGAAAAGATGGGAGTTGCCTTACCAAGTGGGGGGTCAGTGCTAAAGAGCCAATTCAATTAAGGTGGAAGTGGGTTATTCTCAACAGTTGACAAGAAGGGAGGAAAAATCACTTTTGTAGTGCTAACGAGTTCAATGTAACCAAGGTGGCCCATTTCAAATAGTTGACCAGAAGGTGTATCAGCATGGGGAAAAATAGTTTTTCTAGTGACCCATCCACTCCCAGTCTTTATTCAGGCCTAATTTGATGGTGTCCAGTTTGCAAATTAATTCCAGTTCTGCAGTTTCTTGTTGGTCAGGCATGACTTGCCCTTGATGAATCCATGTTGACTATAACTGATCACCTTCCACTCCTCCAAGTGCTTCAAAATGGATTCCTTGAGGGCCTGCTCCATGATTTTTCCAGGGACTGAGGTGAGGCTGACCTGTCTGTAGTTCCCCAGATTCTCCTTCTTCCCTTTTTTAAAGATGGGCACTATATTTGCCTTTTTCCAATAGTCTGCGACCTCCCCTGATCACCACGAGTTTCAAAGATAATGGCCAATGGCTCTGCAATCACACCAGCCAACTCCCTCAGCACCCTCGGATGCATTAGATCCAGATCCATGGACTTGTGCATGTCCAGCTTTTCTAAATAGTCCTTAACCTACTCTTTCACCACTGAGGGCTGCTCACCTCCTCCCCATACTGTGCTGCCCAGTGCAGCAGTCTGAGAGTTGACCTGTCTGTGAAGACAGAGGCAAAAAAAGCATTGAGTACTTCAGCTTTTGCCACATCATCTGTCACTATGTTGCCTCCCCCATTCAGTAAAGATCCCACACTTTCCCTGACCTTCTTCTTGTTGCTAACATACCTGTATAAACCTTTCTTGTTACTCTTCACATCCGTTTCTAGCTGCAACTCCAATTGTGCTTTGGCCTTCCTGATTACACCCGTGCATGCTTCAGCAATATTTTTATACTCCTCCCTAGTCATCTGTCCAAGTTTTTACTTCCTGTAAACTTCCTTTTTGTGTTTAAGCTTACCGAAGATTTTTCTGTTAAGCCAAGCTGGTTGCCTGCCATATTTGCTATTGTCTTTAGAGACAATATATATATATTTAGTGTTTTAGTGACTTTTGTGCTGGTGAAAGGATACCAGTGCTGAGTTCAAATTCTGATCTCAGGTAAACCAGAGTAAATCTGAATAACTCCATTGACTTCTGGAAATCAGAATCATTTGTTTGTTAATAGAAAAGGTGTAAGTGTAGGCAGTGGCACAGCAAGTTCACAATATTGCGCAGCCAATGTACCTTGCTCTGGGGAGTATTGCTAGGGGATAGAGGGTTGTTCTGTCTCCATCCATCCTTCGTCTATCTTCTGAGACTGCCATTTGCAGTGTTGTTGTAACGGTGTTGATTCCAGGATATTGGAGGGACAAGGTGGGTGAGATAATTTCTTTTATTGGACCAAATTCTGTTGGCGAAAGAGACAAGTCTGAGCTACACACAGCTGTTCTTCTTCAGGTCCAGACACTCATCCACTAAGAAATTAACTGAAACCACTGTCACATTTCCATCTGGTGGCTACTGACTGACCTATTTATGATGAAACAGCTTTTGGTCATTCCTAGAAATGAACCAACACGCTCCCCCCCCAAACTTTGGGTCCAATCTGAACGTCACAATTTGATTGTCTCATTATGATGGACTGAACCGGTACACCAAACATGAAAAGGAATCAAGATCTAAAACGTTGATACTTGGGCCTCTGTCTAGTTTGGATTTGACTGTTGTGTTTTTGTGCTCCTGTTAATCTTTTAACTATCACTTCTAATGTTCTGGAAATATCTCCTGAGTGTATTGTTCATTGGGTTATATTGTAGACTCAGAAGTTATCCCAGAGGTATATAGGCCACAATCTTCAAACTTATGTGAAACCAGTGGGAACTGCAAGGGCAGAAGCTCTGAAAAATCAGACTTCTTTCATTTAGCTGTCTAAATATGGATTAGTTACCTAGTTTTTTATAGCCATGTTATTTTGGGAATGAAATGTAAAAATGAGTATATCTTTGCAGGTAGATAGATATAATTGCCTACTTATTACATGTTAATAAAGCACAAAAGACACAGACGAACTGCATTGTAAGGGTCTGAGGAAATTGGCCAGGACAATCCTTTGGCAAGGATATTACTAAAGATATCGGAAGGAATTGAGACATTCTACACAGCCGGATATATCTGTGCATTTGCCATTCACTGATTGGAGACCCAAGTTCACATTTTTCCATACATCAAAAATGGATTCCATTTGGTGGGGACAACCCCAGCGATGTACATTGTGTAGCCAGCCAACAATGGGGAACCTGTTACTTTTCCAAGGACTAGCAGTGGCCTTTCAGGTCACTTCTGAGGTGCATTTGATAGAACTGTGTGTGGCTATGTCTACAGTATGAGCTATGGGTGTGATTTCCCATCTGGCATACACATACTTATGCTAGCTTTCATTGAGCTAGTGCAAGCATAAATAGCAATGTAGCTACGGTAGCACAGGCGGCTAAAGGGCTTGTCTACACTACCGTGCGGGGTCGATCTAAGATACGCAACTTCAGCTATGTGAATAGCGTAGCTGAAGTTGACAGAGAGCTACTTACCGTGGTGTCTTCACCGCAGTGAGTTGACAGCTGATGCTCCCCCGTTGACGCCGCTTGTGCTTCTCATTCTGGTGGAGTACCGGAGTTGATGGGAGAGCTCTCAGTGGACGACTTAGCGCATCTATACTAGACGCGATAAATCGACTCTCGCTGGATCGATCACTGGCTGCCGATCCGGCGGGTAGTGTAGACAAGCCCTTAGGCTAAACTGTGCCTTCACTGCTGCACCCATTCAGCTACGCTGCTATTTATACTCCTACTAGTTCAATGAGAACTATCATTAGTATGTGTATGCGAGCAGAGGAACACACCCAGGTCCTAGTGTAGACATAACCCATGGGTGTAAGCTTGCATAGCACCTGCCTGGGTAAGAAGCAGTGCTACTAGTCCCTTGCGTTCAAGAGCATGAATTCAAAGTTGAATGTTAAGCGAACAATAAATAGATAGCAAACATGGGCTGGAGACAGTAATATTTCATATTTAAGTAGCACTCTCACTGGAGAATCTGAAAGGGCTTTAGAACTATTAATCTTCACACAACCCAGTCCAGTAATAAGTGGTATTATCCAAAGATGTTACACACATTCATTAACTAACCATATAAAACCTACACTGAAATCCCACTCCCGTTGATGTCAATGGCAAAACTTCTCTTGACCACGATGGGATTTCACTCCATGTGATTAAGTATGTAAGCTGTGTTAAGATATGTGCTAACAGGCATGGTCTTTTGATTCATAATTATTAGATTTCAAGGTTCTGGGTTCAATTCTTGTAGGAGATCTGTCCAGGGTGTAATTACAGGTAATTTTACAGAGAGATAAGATGACAGATAGGTTATATGACTTGCTCCAGGTTACACAGTAACTTTGTGATAGAACTGGAAGGGAAGTAGGACTGGTTAAAACAAACCAAACATGAAATTATGACAATTTTTTCTGCCATTTCCCCCCATGAAAACATTTTTTGACTAGCCTAAGCAGAATGTGTTCTAATTACAATTCTGCTGAGCCACATTCTCCACCCTGCCCTTTCTCAGTAACAGAACTGAACATATAGTGGGAAACATTTTTTGTGACTGTTCATTTGAACTAAACAAATACTTGTATTTGACTCTTCACAACCCTGGCACAATCACTGAAAGTGTGGAGAACTTTCCTAGCACACACCACACACATCAAAAAAGGGAATCTAAAGCTGGCATGCTATTTTGTTGTAAGATTCCAAATCTGTGCTGGTTAGATCTATAAAATAGCAAGTCAGGGAAGAGAAACAATACCTATCTAGATGTCTCTGGTACTGTTATGGCCCACATTATTGTAGGATCTGTGCACCTTGCCATCTTTAATGTATTTATTCTCACAATGCCCCGGTGAGGTAGGAAAGTGCTATTAGACACATTTTACAGATGGAGAGCTGAGACCTAGATCCTACTTAGGCACCTAAATACCTTTGAAGATCTGGACCCAAGCGACTTACCCAAGGTCACACAGAAAGTATGAGGGGGAGCAGAAAATTGACCTGGGTTTCCCAAGTCTGAGGCTAGCACCCTAACCACTGGACAATACTCTCTCTCTCACTGGGTGACTTCTTTACAGCAAGTAACCAACATAGTACAAGTCAAATCTTCTCAAAAACACGTTCACTAGCTTTTCACATGGAGGGAAAATATTTAGTGAACTATTTCAAACAAATAAATGTGAGAACACTACAATCTAATCATGAGAAACAAAATCTGATGAATAACTAACTATACTTGACAAATCATTCACTTGTCCTTGCAATGTATTAGATAGTAATGCCCCATATTTAAGAAAAAAACCCTCCAAGATTAAGCTAGGATACTACAGGGTTCTAAAATGGGATTCACTTGTAGGGAAGATGTTAGATTAGTCGGTGGACAACCACAGAATTGTAGAACTGAAAGGGACCTCGAGAGGTCATCTTGTCGAGTCTCCTGCACTCATGGAAGGACAAGTAAGAATTATCATCAATATGGTATGAAAAAGCTTAGCCCTAGTGAAGGCAATAGTTCTTTGCTGGAGAACCCAAGGAAAAAGTGTACTTATGAAACAATTCCTTATAAATCTGTGGAAACTTGGACAGGAAAAATAATTCTGAAACATTCTCAGCTGGACATGGCAAATGCAGTAAGTGATATCCTCTTCTTATGATTGGGAGGTTCCTAGATTTATTTTTTCATCAGAATTGTTCCAAACAACTTTTTAGTCACAAGTAACATTCTGAAAGGGATAAAAAATAATATTCCTAACCTTAAACTCTCTTTATACTCAGAAAAGATGGGCATCTAGTGGTATCATAAATGGATTTTGTATTCCCCTCGTTAACAAACAACACAATGGAAATCAAAGCCAAAGTCAGCTGCACATTAGACACTAAGTGTCCCACTGCTCATCTCACTAAACCTTTGTAATAAAATACCATTAGTTTGTTTAATTATATGGTGTAATGATGCCTCAGGAGTAAAATCCAGGAAGGGTTTGATTTTCAGGGCTTTTTAACAAGCAAGAATTAGTCTGTGGCTTAATAGGCATTCATGCTCTGGATCCAAGCCTAGCTGTAAATATGACGATCAAGCATGACACAAAACTGACGGATAATACAAATCCAAGCTCAAGCTGCTAGGCAAACACTGGAATGTCTTGAACCACATCCATGTTTGTTGGCACCAAGTGCCATCAACAATATAGGCTGGATACTTCTGTAGCATTGCCTCTGATGACTCTGCAAACTGATGAACCCGGGAAGGGCTTTGTGAGGCTTTTCTGTTCTTCTTCCAGTGTTCTCTGATCATTGGGGGTGAAATTCACCCAGGTGTTGACAGCCTGCTGGTCAGCTTCTGTACCAGTTATGCCCAGGGTTGGATCTCTGTGCAGTGGGGCTTTGATTAAGTATTCCTATCCCTCCAAGATCATTATCCAGTGGCCCTGGTGACTTGTGCAAGTAGCACAGAGGGGCTGTGACCACTATTCCAATCCCAGGCCTTAGCTGGAAGACTGGATTCACCTTTCCAACTCACCCACAGTTCTATGCATAAATCCTGATTATTTATGACACAGGAAGTCTTCTTGTTGCTACAGCAGGGACAGCTAAACTTTGTTCTTTCCAGGGTTGAATTGGCAGTTGTCATGTAATGGTGAACCTAGTTTTCATCAAATAGAGCAGACTGCAGCCATCATCATATTCAACGAGATGCCTTATTCCACAGAGATTCCAGGTCTGACACAAGCAATGTCCTACTTAAATCAATATGGAACATGGCTTGCTAGGACATGTGATCTAGACAGATTATTTGTATTATTATAGTACTTAGAAGCCGATCCAAGATGGGGGCCCCATTGTGCTAGGTACATATACTTACCAAGAGATAGTTCCTGCCAGGAAGAGCTCACCATTTAGATAGACAAGAGATGGAAGAAATAATAATATCCATTTTCCAAATGGTGAACTAAAGCACACAGAGAGAAAAGGAGTTGCCTGAGATCATACAGGAAGCCCGTGGGAATTGACCCATTATTGCCTGAGTCCCACTCAGGTGACTTATCCACAAACTCTTCCTTCCTCTCTAGTAATCACACCTCTTCAAAGTGAGGGTGTGCACTGCACTTAGCCAACAGGCTACAGCTTGGGCACTCTTCGACTTTCATACTGCACTTCTCTGACAATGAGTTCGCTTTGCACTAACCAGAACTAGGAGGATTTCTCTCTGTGTATTTCTTGCTAAGTGAACTGTCACTCAAAGTTTTGCACAATGGCATTTGTGATCCTCATAACTGTCACCTTTTACCTTCTTCCTGACTTGAAAATCCTCTGGTTATTTAAAGTATCCTTAACCTGGCTTTGGACGGAAGCAGAAAATGATTCCAGTCTGAACTGCAGCATTTACAAGTCATTCAACTTGCAAGATCAAAAGCCTTATTGTACTTTCCAGCCACTGAGGACCCAAACACTAGGAAAAATCCATCCTTCTTTCATTATAATACACTCCCTGGCATACAGTTGTTCTGGCTAGTGAGGAAGTGTTGCTAAAACAAAGTTGGTTAGTACAGGGTGTGACACTATGTCCCATATTCTTCACAGAGATATTGTCATAATATAAATATGGCATAACTAAGATATGTTTTATGCAAGATGGATCATGTGAGGTATCATTGGAAAGGTAATGATGTACTGATTATGATTATCCTATTTGTATGCATGTATCAATTTTGTCTCTAAAGTTGGGAATGTTGTCTATGTACCTATTACAACTGTGTTTACACCTGGTGAAGGCCTACCAGACAGAATGCAATCAGCCTGGATGCGCCATTAGGGAGACCAATAGGACTCTGAAGATGCTAATCTCCCACCTTCATGAGAAGCTTCCTGGGATGCTGCAAACAACCTTAGACTCATGGGTCATGTGATCATGTCACCTGGTACTGGACTCCAGCTTGGACTACAAGTATTTTTCCACTAATAGGGGATGGGGCTCAAACTCGGAAACAAAGGATTCCTGCCATATGTAAATCCTATTTAAGGCAGGGAAGTGAGTTAATCAGGGCCATTCTTCACTGAATCCCTGCCCAGGATGACTGCTGGAAACATTTATGAAATAAAGACAAAAGTGGGGGTAGGGGAGAAGAGCTGAGCCCAGGCTGGGAAAGGTGTCTGGCCTGTGAAATAAATGCCTAAAACAACATTTAGGGTGAGAAATTACTGCTTGTGAACAGTTTCTTTTGTGTCTTAAGCTTAGTTTGCATGTTTGTTTTATTTGCTGGGTAATCTGCTTTGATCTGTTTGCCATCCCTTATTATCACTTAAAATCTACCTTTTGCAGTTAATAAACTTGTTTTTGTTTATTCTAAAACCAGTTTGTGGAATTCATAACTGGGGGACAAAAAGCTCTGCATACCTTCCTCCACATTGAGGGAGGAGGCAAATTTCAATTAGCTTACGCTGTACAGTTCTCTGTGCAGCACAAGACAATACAATTTTGGGTTTATTCTCCAGAAGGGGAGAGCACTTGAGTGCTGGGCAAATCTCTAGCTGAGTGTTCCTATGCAGAGCTGATCTCAGTATCTGTGTCCCTACCTGTGTGTATGCTGGAGGAGGCTTGAGGGCCTGGCTCAGCAGGGCAGTGTAAGGGAGCCCAGATTGGTGGAACAGGCAGACTAAGTGATACCCAGTATATCAGGTGGCACCCCAGAGTGGGGGGTAATCCATCAAACAGGGTTCAAATTAGTTAAAGGAAAACTACAGTGAAAAGTTCTAATAAGCTA
The DNA here is from genome assembly GCF_965152235.1 of Eretmochelys imbricata. Classification (NCBI taxonomy): domain Eukaryota; kingdom Metazoa; phylum Chordata; order Testudines; family Cheloniidae; genus Eretmochelys; species Eretmochelys imbricata. Next base: position 114,179,495 of record NC_135578.1, read on the forward strand.
GGGCCCAACTCTGTAAACCCTTAATTGAGAAGCTTTTCACATGAATAGTCCCACCCACTAGCAGGCTATGTAAAGACTCCCCACATGACTTAGACCTGGTCTACGCTATGGGGGTAAATCGATCTAAGTTACACAACTCCAGCTAGATAGATAACATAGCTGGAGTCAACATAGCTTAGGTCAACTTACTGAGTGTCTACACTGTGCTAGTTCAACGGGAGAAACTCTCCTGTCAACTTACCATATGCTTCTCGTTCCAGTGGAGTACCGGAGTCGATGGGAGAGCGATCTGCAGTCAATTTAGCAGGTCTTCACTAGACCCGCTAAATCCACCACCGGTGCATCGATCGCTGTAGCGTCGATCCCCGATAAGTATAGACATACTCTCTGTGTTGGAAGAATCAGGGTCTAATCCACACAGCACCCATATTAGTTAGGTTAGCATTTTATACTCATTTTACGGAGGGGTAAAATGAAGCATAGAGAGATTCACTGACTTGTTCAGTACAGTAGAACACATTCATGAGATAGGCAGGGGCAGCATTCAGGAGCTCATGGTTTCTAGTCTGGAATTCTGACCACTAAGCTCACATGTCTCTCTGTTAGACACAGGGTACATTTGTCAAGAGTGCCTTATGCTTCTGATTTTCTGTTCTACTTAAAATTTCCACGCAGCAGGAAATCCAATAGTTCTGCATTGTTGATCCTTGTGACAGGGTGCTGGCTAAGAAACCCTGAGCCATACCTCTGTCACGCTGGCTCCAGTCAGGAAAAGGGAATTGGAGCTGGCTGAGTAAGCCCAGGACTAAGTGGCAAACAGGGAACAGTTGCCTGCCTCGTTAGCCAGGGGCTACATACAGGCTGGCAGGAAGGAAGTAAAGGGGAGAGGAAACCGATGAACGAGGGAGGGGAGTTAGAGGCCATTCTCCCCTGCTGGCTGCAGAAGCTAGCAGTCCCTGAGGTTATAAGCCTTACGCTGTCTGTAGGTACAAGGTGGTGGAAACTTCTACTGTAAATAAAGAGTGCAGGTGATTGCACAGAAGCAGAGGTCTATGGCTGGTTTGTGGGCGCAGCAGGGGCAGAAGCTAGAGGGGCCCACCTGCAGCCTGTTACAATCCTGAATCAAAAGAGGAAATATCAACAAAAAGTTTTGAAAAATTTTGGTTCGGAAATGGCACAATGTTTTGTTTTGGCATTGATTAAAATGAAATACATCAATAGCCCTGAATCAAACTATTTCATTTCTGTTTGTCAAACTGACCCGAAACATTTCATTTCATTCAACAGATATTTGATTTGTGTCAAACCAACCTGAAATGAAATATTTCACTCCAATTTTCCTAATGAAAAAAAAAATCAAACATTTCAGCATAATCAAGTAAATTACTAAATCTCTGTGCCTCAATTTCCCCATTTATAAAATAAGGATAATATTATTGGCTTTCCTACCTCACAGGATGTTGCAAGGTTTCATTTAGAGCTGGGGTAAGGGAGCAGATGCAGTTTTATGGACATTTCAGCCACTCTGTAAACTTGTCAAATATTTTTCCAAAAAATTATTCAGCTGCCTGCAGTTTCATTGTTTATAAAGAGTATCAAGAGCGCGATTGCTGTTCTGTGTTGACAATATGCAGCAACTATTGTAAGTGTCCAAGTGCCTTACAATCAGATCACTTTAATGCCCTCTTTACTTAAATCCTTCCTTCGGTTCTTTTGAACATCCAGAAGTATCAACTCTATCTGTCTCTGAAGTGACCACATGATCTGATTGCTCATCCCTGTCCTTACTGCCCTGCCTCCTCCCTACTGTCTGTTACTCCCCTTCACCGCCTCAGATCAGGAATGTGGCACTCTATACCTGTGACTGCTACCTGCCTGCTGGGTGAGCATAGGCTAGTTACTTCACCTTTCTGTACCTCAGTTTCCCCATCTCTTAATGGATAAGGATGTGATGCCCCCTTTGTAGAGCACTTTGAGACCTACTGATGAAAAGTGTTATATAAGAGCTATGTATTATTGGGGGACTACATGTGAGCATATGGCTCCAGTATGTGGATCTCTTTGTGGAGTTGGGGGTCTCAGGATCTGATCCAATACCCAAAGAAATCACTGATAATCTTTTCATTTATCTCAGTCAGCACTGGGACAGGGAACACTCAGGGTGACACCCTGGCACCACTGAAGTTAATGGCAAAAACTCCCACTAATTTTAATGGGAACCTCTACACAGCAACAAACCAAACCAAATCAAACCAGCGAACAACCCATGGCAGCGAGTCACAGAGCCCAGGTTAACTGAGTTGGGCTCATGCGACAAGGCTAATAATAGCAGTTTAGATGTTGCCACGTCGGCTGAAGCCCAGGGTCTGAGACCCTCCCCACTCACCAGGTTTCAGAGCCTAGACTCCAGCCGGAGCAGGAACATCTACAGACCAGTGTGCTGTTTTTAGCCCTGTAATGCAAACTTGCGTCAGTTGACCTAGACTCTGAGACTTGCTGCTCTGATTTTGTTTGTTTTCAATGTAGACATATCCAGTGGGGCCAGAATTTCACTCTAAATTTTTTTCTGTTCCGTGGTACTCCGATAATATGGACATGGGGACAAATACAATTAGACAGATTTGAGGTGCCTAGAACACTTTTGGGTGCTGTAAAATAATTTAGAGACTTATAAGATGTATAGTGTCCATGCAATTCCCTCACTACTAAATCCAGCCAGAGCCGCCATTGGAACACCCTGATTAACAATAATTAGTTAGTTGCAATAGTACAACCGAACAAATGCACACTGTAACTCTCCCCACACATTGTTATATGATGTATTCTCATCTTTGCAGCTCTTCTGATGCTTTTGACAGACACTCGTATAAAGACAGACTCTTGAGATGTGTGGGTTAATTGTTCTTCCTTTTCTATTTATACAGTGATGCTGCAAACTGAGAATTGTTATTTCCAGAAACGTATAAATCAAAAGTTTCATATCCCCACCTCATGGATAATTTCAGAGCCTGAATCATCTGTTTCGTACCAATTAAAACAAAGGGGGTTCTTTTTAAGGCATTGTTTTCACACTAGAAAGCTTGTTTGCCTTCAGCTGTCTTTACCAACTCGGAATTCACTAAGAAAGAGGCCATTAAAGTTTACTCTACCCAGTTTAAATCTGGCACCACACACATTCGCGGCCAACTTTTCAGACTCAACATCTTAGTAAATTCTTCCTGACAATAGTTAGTGACAAGCATGTCAAAAACAACAAACTCAGTCACATATAAGGCTTATCAATAATTTAGTCCTTTCCCCCCCAAGAGAGTGTGTGTTTTGCAATAATGAAATATGTGATTTTAAAAATAAATAATAGGCTGTTGTCAGGCCGACTGTAGCTAGAAGTTATGAATTTGATTGATTGATTGAACATTTGACTTCATTCTCTCTAGCAAGATCAAAGTGAAACTCTTCCATTTGCCCAAGGCCACTTGCAATTTATTTAGAGATTGTGTTCATATCCCAGCAGGTAGCAATATTGGACTGAGGTACACAGAAAATCAGCTCTTTGAGGTTTTTTCTAAGTCCAAGGGATGCAACAAATGAGATTTTTTTTAGTTCATTAAATCATTAACCACTTAATCACTAAAAAACAAGACATTTGATGCTTTTCTCCCTAGCTAGAGGTAATCAGGAAACAAGCCTTGTGCTGAAAATTGGCAGTTTTAACATCAGTCCCTTTTTCAAATGTGACAAGTCTATAATTTTTTATTTATATGGCAATTCCCCCCCCCCCTTTTTTCTGGTTTTTAATCAGCATGGCAGGAGGCAATGACTCCCAGAAGTGACAGGCGTATGAATTGCAATGAGGAATCCATACAGTAGCAACATGGAGCAGAGAGAGGCATGCACACATGCACAGAAAGGCACACAGGAGATGTTTGTTTAACAAATAATGCAACTAGCCCAATGGTAGCAAAAACAAAAACAGAGCCTGATGCAAAGCCTTCAGTCACCATGATACAGAGTCAAACTTAGCAAGAGGAGTTGGTCTCTTTTCCCATAACATTCAAGTGCCTGCTGTATGGATTTATGGAGCCTTCCTAGATAAAAAGGGCTCTCTAGCTGTTCTGCATTTGTCCTACATAGGATCCAGGAATTAACAGCATTTATGTAAACACAAGAATCTACACTGCATGCCCTGAGTGGCACCTTGCTGGCAGAGTTTGCACAGGCATGCAAATTAGCAGTGGCAATATATATGTGGGACCTCAGCAGGGCTGGAGTGAACAAAGGGTACATGCAGACCTGTGAGGAATGTACAGAGGTGAAGATAAGGAAGGAGGGAGGGGAAGGAAGCTTTCAGGGAGTCAGGTTTACTCACCTTAAAAAAAATTCATAGCAAAATAGGAATTTTCATACCAGATCCAACATGGTATCCTGTCTCATACAGTGGTAAGTACCAGATGCTCCAGGTGAAGGTACAAGAAACCCTCTAGCGCACAATTATGGCGTAACCTTCCATAGGGGAATTTTCTTTCTAATTTTTGTTGACTTGTGGTTGGTTTATACTCCTAATATATTCTTCCGATTTTTGTTATCCATTAGAAGCATGAGTCTAATGATTTCTAGTCTAGGATAATACTTTGCCTCTCACCCCATGACTGCTTAGATGTACCTTCCCAATGTCTTTGTGGTGTACACTATTCCAAAGAAATATTTTAGCTTCTCAACAATGTCCATATCCATCTTAACAGCCCCCTTTATTCCCTGGTAGTCTAATGGATCCATCACGTACTCCTATTTCGCAGGAGAAACTCCGTATTAATACATCAGTGAATACAGTCTGGCAATCCTATAAACAACAAATGTACAAACACACAAACAACCCTCAGTAATGAGTCACATGCAAGATGGAGACAAACAGGACAACAGGAAGCAAACAAATTTTCATGCCAAGCTTCCGAGGGCACAGTATAATTATCTGGGACCAGAAGCAGGACTTTTTAAGTTACAAAAGAAAGACTTTCAGACTTTCAGATTTTTCTCCCCTGTAACTGAGATCATTCCTGGCTCACGAACCCAGACAATTAATAAACTTTTTTTTTAAAAGAGAGTTTGTCTCCTAAGCAGGTTTCCCCAGCCTCACCAAACCCTGCATAGTTTCGTTGGCCCTCAGTTTTTATCCTTTCACGTGTCATATAGTTTGCTCTCTTTCCATTTCTAGAAGCAAAAAAAACCCAAACACAATTTTATTGCACCTGCAGACACCAACGGAAGTGAACTGAAGAGAACAACAGAAAAGGTGGATAAAAAGAACAGCTGAGTTGAAATCCATGTAGCAAAGTTAACCTGATGATTGCGGGATCACCTCTTAAGTTCTGTTTTTTGGCTTGGCCTAATATTCCAGTTCAAATATAAGAAGTCCTTAGTCAAAACTTCCACTGAGGCCAGTATGAAAGGGTTAAACTAGCAATAAGCAAGTTGGTTTGGATAAGTGTAACAGTGGCTTACCTTTCCTTCACTGGAGGCATCCATGGTGGATTCTCTGTAACTTGAAGTCTTTAAATCATGATTTAAGGACTTCAGTAATTCACCCAGAGGTCATGAGTCTATTACAGGAGAGGATGGGTGAGGTTCTGTGGCCTGCAATGTGCAAGAGGTCAGACTAGATGATCATGATCTTAGGCCTTTCTGGCCTTAGAATCTATGAGTCTATTATGGTAGAAGAACCCAGACAGAATATAATAGAATGTCCCTAATGGGATGGATTTTAGCCCTCCAGCAAAAATTTCAACTCTGCCCCTTACAGGGTAGCCGAAGTTCAAAATAAACACAGGAAGAATCCAGGACCTTCACCCAATCTCTTTTCTCTTTCCATGTTAATTTCATCTTTCAGGGTTCATTGTTTTTTAAAAGTTTTCAAGAGAGAATTTAATATAATTTCTTATCATTATTTAAATGGTTACTGACTTTTATTTACTGGAAAAATGTATTTTCAGTAAACAAAAAATTTGATAAAAAAATTCTATGGCTTTTTAAATCATGGGAGGAGAGGAGAAAAAATCCCTCTTCCCATTTTTTTATTGTCAAAAAAGCCATTTTCAAAAACAAAAATAACCTTTTCATTCAGATCATTTCAACCAGCTCTAGTGGCAGCTCGCCTTTGAGGGTCTATCAATTTACCCCCCTTTTTGCGGTATAACAACAATTGGTCCTTCAAAGGTGTAGTTAATCTCAAACTCTAAACAATGAAGCAGCCATTTTATGTAATCTCAAAATATCCCCACTTCACTTTCTTTTAGGGCTCTTTCCTAGGCTCTGCTACAGTCCCTTAATTCATGGCCTTCTCTGGCTTCCTAGCCAAAATACCACCCATTCCTTAGGGTATGTAGCAAGTTGTCCATCTAGGTCCCTTCACAAGCTCTTCTAAAGTCCCTTCTTAGCCCTTTCTTTGCAGACAATCAATGTCTGGTCCTACTTCCTTCCAAACAGACCCACACTGTTCAAAAGGGAACTCTTATATACAAGCCACTATTCCGAACATTCCTTGCAGAGATGCCTACAGCGCCCATAGTCCCTCTGGACTACAAGTTCCAGAATGTTTTGCGTCAGGGTTGAACTAGGAACAGGGCTGTGCTGAGTCTCTATCCTGCCTTAAAGGGCCAGCTTACCCTGTTACAATATGATTTATAAAAATTCATCTGGACTTTTACCCAGAGCACAAATTGAATTTAAACATTTTTTAAGTTAAAAAAAGGTTCAATGAACTTGCTTCTTCCCTCCATTTTCACGTACCTTTTCCAGATCTCATACCACCCCTTGGCTCCCTGGCTCTCTCCCCCAACCTGGAGCGGTACCTGGACTGCCAGTGCTCGGGGGGGGTGGGGGTGGGGGGAATGGGTCGGCTTAACAGGGGAACCCCAGCTGCTGCTGGCAGCCACTCTGGCATGGGCTGGTGCAGCGATGTCACCGCTCTGGTGCTGCTGCGGCTGCCTCCCTGCTGGGGCTTCTGCTGCCAAGGGGATGCTGCATGCCAGGCTCCTGCTTCCTCCCACCCATTCCCATATCCCCTTCTCTTCACCATCTTCTCCCCCTTCCTCTCCCCGCTGTCTGCTGCCCTATCCCCTTCTCCTCCCTTTTCCCCATCTCCTTCCCCTACCCCATCCCACCCCTTTCCCCACTGTCTCTCCCCCCCACCCCCACACCCCTTGTCCTGCTGCCCTGCAGGCACTCACCGTTGTACAGGAAACAGGTGGGCACTAGGACCCAGGAGGTGGTGTCCACCAGGAGCTGAAATGTGCCCGGGGTGGGGAGGTGCAGTATGGGAAGGACAGAGCCTCCTCTTCCCCCTCAGCAGGCTGAACAGAACAAGCCCTGTAGGGTACCGAGGCGCTCACAGAAATCGGGGGTAGGGGAGTGGCACATGACTCCGCATAACTCCCCCACAACTCACCTCTGTTTGGGGGTGAGGCAATACCCCCACTGCACCTCCCCAAACTATGCCCATGCCACATCCAGGCAGTGGTTGAGACTGCTAGCAATTGTTACCAGAATATTTCTAGCCAGGAAGCACAGGAAATTTCATCAAAAACTCGATTATTTTTTCTTTTAAAAAATTCTGCTATAATTTGGTGTCTTCATATGATAGTGATCGATTTAATAGATTAATAGTTTACTTAAGGCCAGAAGCAATCTTTATGATCATCGCATCTGACTGCCTGCATAACAAGAACCTGAAAATGTCACCCATCTAGCCCCCAAAAGTGTGGTTGAACTACAGCCTCCCTTTTAGAAAGACATCTGGCCTTGATTAAAGAGTCCAGGTGATGGGGGATTGATGACCTAAAAAAATACAACAGACAGAAAAAGATTGATTGGGGAAAAACGAAGGGGAGCCATTATTATGATGTGGATACTTGTCCACTGCGGAAAAGGGCTAAGACCACTGGATTTGCTTCACATAGGAGCTTCACAACGCGGCTATTAGAGTTCACTTTTACCATCATGTTCAGATTAAATAACATTTTAAATGAGGACCCAATCTTGCAAACAGTTACCCCTGCAAATTTGCTTGACTACATGTGTGAATAAGCATATTGCCAGGAGTCATCATGTGCAGGATCTGGAAATCCAACTGCGCCATGGTGCTGGGGTGTTACCATGAGTTCTGCACAGGACAGTGTCTTTGCTAAGACATTGGCGGGTTTTTTTAAGCATACCATGGAGTTCTTTTTCTCCCTTAAATCTTACAGTCTCCACATATATCATCTCCTGAAAATTGGGCAACCCCAGCATGTGTACACAAAAAAAGATTAGAAGCCACAAGAAGAGGAGGGTGAAATGACTGAGAAGAATATTTCAGAGTTAAGAACCCACAAAACGACTCATCAACCTTGTTCCTTAATGGCACAGAGGAATCAAAAACAAATTTGCTCAGAACCAACATTTTAAATTTTGGCGTTTCTTAAACTGAGCATTTTCCCTCCATCTGCTAATAAATAAACTAATAATGCTGGTGGATACTAATAATATTTGCACTTTTAGCAAATGCATTTTATCACTTTTAACAAATGCATTTCAGCAAATACAAAATTCCGAAAATAGGAGTCATGTGGAAGGATAGCATGATCTGGTTCATTTAATAGAATTTAAGAGCAAAAGGGCCTTTTAGATCATCGAGTCTGGCCTCTTGCATATCGCAGACTATTTAATTTCACCCTGATACCCCTATTTTGAGCCCAGTGACGCTAGTAAGACCAAAGCATCTCAGTCCTCAAAGTACTGTCAAAACATTAGGTGTTCCCATGCCACCTGCAAGGTAAATAAACATGGTCATCTCCATTTTACAGATGGGTGAATTGTGGCAAAGAGTACACATGATGCAACTTCCCTTGGAGACAACGGAAAGACTCCGGCTGATTTGAATAGAAGTCAGATGAGACCCTCCATGACTTGCACAAATTCACATGAAGAGTTGGGAATAGAACCCAGGAGTCCTGCCTCCCAGTTGCCTGCTCTCACCGCTCATTAGAGTGAGCGAAGTTTACTCCAGCTGTGAAGAAATGCAATTGGACTAAATCATGCTGAAGGGAAGAAAAAACACATCCAGGCTGCAGAAAATGTGGCAACAAGGTTGATCAGGAATCAGTGATGACTATCATCTGTTCCTGATATTTAAGGGAAAAAGGCCATGGAAAGCTGAATAAACAAAGCAGTTGCATGATGATGTTTCCCACATACAGTAGCTTTAATTTGGTACAGAGCTCAAGGGCGAGGGGAAAAAATGCTGTTTGCTTAAAAAATAAACTTCATTAAAATCTCCTCTAACCGACTGGGGAAATGAGAGGCCAGTAAAGTTATAGTAAAGTAACTCTTCAGGACAGCCACACAAGATGTTTACCAAAGCATATACATACATCTAAAGTACAGCTACTTACAGTGATTGCCAGGTGCTGGAGGGCATTTATGTCCGTGAAGCTGTCAGACTCAATTTTTTTCACTGAAGGTCTGATTAGTTAATGGGGCCTGACTGTTCCAAGAGTTAAGCTAAACAGCTGGACACAATCTTGTGGAAACAAACATGTAAGCACAATTAGCAGAGCCATTGATGGACTTTTCTTTCTTAAAATGTTCACACTGAATTACGAAAACAGCTCAAGCTATTTTTGTTCAGATATGGGCTAGTGATGGAGGAAAATCAAACAATTTATGATTCCAAGGGCAAAATCAGCCAGGATTCAGCTCCACTGAAGTCAATGGAGATACATCAGGGATTAATTGAACTACAAGATTTGTATGGAGAGAAACCCAGGCCCCGATTCAGCAAGGTAATTAAACATAACAGAACTGTCAACTTAATAGATACAAAATGCTGAATCGCCCAGTGTTTGGAAGCTCATCTGGAACTTATATGCAGACTCCAAACTGGAGCTGATCTAATCTATGAACTGTATGCTGGCCTGGTTATTGGGATGTTTACTGTTTGACTATATTGGTTTTGGATTAATAGTGGGCTGCAAGGAGAAATAAGCAGGAAGGGCAAAGAATGGCTCAGGATAAGTCACCTGACTGCAAACACTTGAGGGTTGTTAAGGGATATTGCCTGAACTGTTAATCTTGAAGGATTTATCTCCTCTCCAGCCAACCTGCAAAACTGGTTTTGTCCAGCAAGGCCAAAGCCCAGGGAAGCAGAAGTACAAAAGGACCATAACAGTTTAAAATGGCTCTCTCTCTATCAAGAATGGGACAGAGTTGTTTGGCGGAACCAGAGTGGCACACAGGCATCTGTTGCTGTGTGTGAAGAAATTAGGCTGGCCTAGGTTACAATCAGGAGGAGGTAAGACAGATGTGTGTGTGGACTGTTTGTTGTTTTAAAATTCTTTTTCTCTAAACGCCTTGTCCCAACATTAAAATGAACAATACTTTGGCTTTAAGAAGGCTGTCCAGTCACTATAAACACCACTGGTCACAGAGTGTCAAAGGGAAAAACTGCAGATACAAAACTTAGTCAGACCTGCTGAGTATGCATGGTTGATACACAGTAGCCCGGGGCTCGTTCTAGAAGTGGGAGAACTGCAGAATTCCACACCAGGAAGGTAAAGGCAAAAGGCCCAATACCTGAGGGGGTCCAATCAGAGACCACAAAACAGACAGTGGCGCATCTAGCCCTGCAACCATCAAACAAGCCTCTTAAGCCTCTAAAATCGGGCTGGAAATTTCATAGGAACTGTCTTTTTTGTAAGATTTCAGAACTTGGGGCATTCAGGCTGGAACATGGAAATACAAAAGCACACCAAGTAGTTAACCATAATGTTCTGAATCTCAAGAGAGGTTTGATTTGGATTTTGTGCGAAGGTTTAACTAATATTATATTATCAGAACTAGTTCACACATTCCTAGTTTAACCATGAAAAGTAATGCCCGCAGGGGGAAAAGCCCTACTTCAGGGCTAGGTTTAATCCCATGAGTCTGGAGTAAGGCTGGATGAAACCCATTTAGCCTTCATGGCCTTTTCCTAAATACTGAACAGGAGAGATAATGTGTTGTTATTTATTTTTATTATTGCTTGTATTACATACAGTCCCTTCCTCAAAGGGTTAACAAGCTAAACAAACAAGAGAGACAAATAGCATGCAGCCATACGTTTAACATGATGTTCAGTGCACATGTGGTTGGCTAATTTTTCCCTTTGTCATCCTTCCCCAGATTGTTCCTCCTCTGCCTCCCTTCGTTCTGTACAGGTGTCCCAACAAATGACCTGTGGTTCAGACATGGACGAGAGAGTCAAGAGTTCTGGGTTCTATTTGTAGCTCTGAAGCAGATTTCCTGTGACTATGAAAAGGTACCATTCCAGTGGGAAGCACACTTTACAGTCATCTGAGCACAGCAGAACTGTATCCAAGACCAAAGAGGGTCAGCATTTGACATTAAAAAATGTGCTCCAGAATGAAAATAGGCAGAATATCAATCCTGTAATTAATTAAACGCAATCTCAGTCCAGAAAGGGGCTTTGTTTCTGGTTTTCATCGATTTTAAGCCCAGAAGGGACCATTATGATCATCTAGTCTGAAGTTTAAAGATCACTCAAAGATTACAACTGAGCAAAACTCACATCATTAAGGTGGAAAACTCTGGTTATCTACTTTGGCAGGTACATACTAATGAATGAAAATCACTCCATTTCTCTGCCTGCTGTCAGCAAAGGCTGATGAGCTAAAATTGGCCAGGAGGAGCTTGCTGGCAGCTCCTTCTCCCGGCATCTTCCAGTTGCTCTATTTGTTTTTAGATCTTCAAGCCCTCTTTCCTTACACAATAGGTTAGGCCACATCTGTACATGGATGAAAGGCTTCTGAAGCCTTGTGTAGGATTTTTGGGACATCTCCCACTGTTGTTCTAGCACTGCAGCCTAGCACAATGGAGTCCTGGTCCTTGACTAGGGCTCCTAGGTGCTACGGTAACACAAATAGTAAATTATCATCACCATCATCAGTGTTAGCCACAGCGGGGGGCTACTATAGACCTATCAGTGTTTCTACCACCCTGTCATGTCTCCTGCTTTGAGTAGGGTTAGACATTAGGTGTTTAAGAGCTGGCAGCTGTCCTACACTGGCTCTTCACCCATTGCTAGAGGAAGGTGCTGGCTTCATGATGAGATAGAATCATAGAATATCAGGGTTGGAAGGGACCCCTGAAGGTCATCTAGTCCAACCCCCTGCTCGAAGCAGGACCAATTCCCAGTTAAATCATCCCAGCCAGGGCTTTGTCAAGCCTGACCTTAAAAACTTCCAAGGAAGGAGATTCCACCACCTCCATAGGCAACGCATTCCAGTGTTTCACCACCCTCTTAGTGAAAAAGTTTTTCCTAATATCCAATCTAAACCTCCCCCACTGCAACTTGAGACCATTACTCCCCGTTCTGTCATCTGCTACCATTGAGAACAGTCTAGAGCCATCCTCTTTGGAACCCCCTTTCAGGTAGTTGAAAGCAGTTATCAAATCCCGCCTCAATCTTCTCTTCTGCAGGCTAAACAATCCCAGCTCCCTCAGCCTCTCCTCATAAGTCATGTGTTCTAGATCCCTAATCATTTTTGTTGCCCTTCGCTGGACTCTCTCCAATTTATCCACATCCTTCTTGTAGTGTGGGGCCCAAAACTGGACACAGTACTCCAGATGAGGCCTCACCAATGTCGAATAGAGGGGGACGATCACGTCCCTCGATCTGCTCGCTATGCCCCTACTTATACATCCCAAAATGCCATTGGCCTTCTTGGCAACAAGGGCACACTGCTGACTCATATCCAGCTTCTCGTCCACTGTCACCCCTAGGTCCTTTTCCGCAGAACTGCTGCCTAGCCATTCGGTCCCTAGTCTGTAGCGGTGCATTGGAGTCTTCCGTCCTAAGTGCAGGACCCTGCACTTATCCTTATTGAACCTCATCAGATTTCTTTTGGCCCAATCCTCCAATTTGTCTAGGTCCTTCTGTATCCTATCCCTCCCCTCCAGCGTATCTACCACTCCACCCAGTTTAGTATCGTCCGCAAATTTGCTGAGAGTGCAATCCACACCATCCTCCAGATCATTTATGAAGATATTGAACAAAACCGGCCCCAGGACCGACCCCTGGGGCACTCCACTTGACACCGGCTGCCAACTAGACATGGAGCCATTGATCACTACCCGTTGAGCCCGACAATCTAGCCAGCTTTCTACCCACCTTATAGTGCATTCATCCAGCCCATACTTCCTTAACTTGCTGACAAGAATACTGTGGGAGAATGTAAAACAGAGGTCCCACAAACTTGTGGGCATGGGCCACTGGAGTCATAAAGGATCACGGCACTGCTTGCAATTGCAGATGTGTTAGCTCTAATGTCTTGTCCAACTGTGAACTCATGTATGCTGGGCCAGATCCTCAGTTAATATAAAGTGACAAAGCGCCACTGAAGTAAATGGAGCGACACTGATTTACACCAGTGGAAGATCTGTCCCATTAGGCCTGCCTACTTTTCTGCTCTCCAGTTTCACTTTGGGTACGGTTTTCTTCTACAGTTCTGGTCCTAAATATTTGTGGAATGTTGCTGGATGTGTTAAAAAGCTTCTGTGCTCCACTCTGGAAATCAGGCAATATATCTACTCTAGAGACCTTACAGCGACACGGCCATATTGCTGTAGCTGCACCGCTGTAAGGTCTTCTGTGTAGCTGCTCTTCCGTCGGCATAATTAAACCACCCCCAATGAGTGCCAGTAGCTATCTCAGTGGGAGTGTTTCATGCTGACAGAGCGCTGTCCACACCGGCACTTCTGTCAGTGAAACCCATGTCACACCCTGCCTGACAAAAGCTTTACCGACAAAAGGGCCTTAGTGACATGATCTATGTCTTTCTTAAAGTACCTACCAATGGGGTACTACAAGATTTCATTAGTTAGATCTAAATCAGGGATCGGCAACCTTTGGCATGCAGCCCGGGCCGGTTTGTTTACCTGCAGCATTCGCAGGTTCGGCCGATTGCAGCTCCCACTGGCCGCGGTTCGCCGTTCCAGGCCAATGGGGGCTGCGAGAAGCAGCACGGGCCAAGGGATCTGCTGGCCGCCACTTCCCACAGCCCCCATTGGCCTGGAACGGCGAACTGCGGCCAGTGGGAGATGCGATCGGCCGAACCTGCTGACACTGCAGGTAAACAAACCGGCCCGGCCCGCCAGCAGATTTCCCTGATGGGCCATGTGCCAAAGGTTGCCGATCCCTGGTCTAAATTCTGCTCTCAGCTCTGTGTATGTGGCTCCCATTTACTTCAACTGGAGCTGTGCATGTGTAAATGAGAGCAGAGTTTATCCCTTTTTGTTTGTAAAGTGCCTGGCAATCTTCAGAGAAAAGGTTTTATAGAAGTTGAAAGAGGTATTATTGAAGCTGGATGCTCTTTCATTTCAACCACTCTGACCTTGGTTTAAGTTCAGGGAAGGAAAAGCTCACACATAAACAGAGGAGAGTCAAAACATACCCCCAAAATATGCTGCACTAAATCTCAAATTACAGACAGCAATTAAAATACAGTAAAGTAATGGTTCTCAGACTTTTGTGCTGGTGATCCCTTTCACATAGCAAGCTTCCGAGTGCGACCCCCCCCATAAATATATAAAAAGTATTTTTAATGTAACACCATTATAAATGCTGGGGGCAAAGCGGGGTTTAAGGTGGATTCTGACAGCTTGTGACCCCCCATGTAATAACCTTGTGACCCCCTGAGGAGTCCCGACCGCCAGTTTGAGAATCCCTGCAGTAGAATCTCAGAATTTTGGACATCTCAGGAATGGAGGTTGTCTGTAATTCTGAAATGTTCGTAACTCTGAACAAAACCTTATGGTGGTTCTTTCAAAAGTTTACAACTGAACATTGACTTAATACAGCTTTGAAACTTTACTATGCAGAAGAAAAATGCAGCTTTTCCTTTTTTTTTCTTTTTTTTCTTTTAGGTAGTTTACGTTTAACACAGTAACACTGTACTGTATTTGCTTTTTTTGTTTTGTTTTGTCTCTTCTGGTGCCTGATTGCATGCTTCTGGTCCCAAATGAGGTTGGTGGTTGACTGGTCAGTTTTTGTAACTCTGGTGTTCGTAACTCTGAGGTTGTACTGTACTAGAGTCCACTGTGGAGTCTGTGGGCGTATTTTCCCCTGTAATGCAATGTTTAATGCACACAGATATTGCAGTGTAGCTGGAAAACCAGCTACCATGCTTTTGATGAAGACGTGAAAGGTCAAGTGACAAACCATTGTGTTGGATACAGCTCCCGTCTCTCAACTTTTGTTTTATTTTCCAAAGCACACTGAAAAGAAATCAGCGAACCCATAAATATGCTCAGATGACCTCTCACATGGTTCCCTACGGCTCAGACACCAATGGTGCTATGAAATAGCTATGAGCTGGCATAGCATTGTGGCTACAGACATTCAAATAAGCAATGCAACTCAGTATCTCCGATTGCTTATGAGAGTCTGAATTTTTTTTTTTTAGGTTGTATTTACTTTTTGATGCTTTTGTAGTCTCCCAGAAGAACTTTCCTACTTTGACTGCTACCATATGTCTATTTTTTTCCAGCAGACTTACAACCTTAAAATTTATTTTATATAACAAACTCAGTTTGCTTTGGGAGCAGGAATAATTTAAACAATTCAACCACAAATTCAACTGGAGAAAAAATATGTTGATAAAATTCCTTTGTTAAAATAACTGTTCCTCTGCTTCCCCCGCTTCACTCCCCCTCCTCCCCCCTGCTTTAAAATGTCAGCGAATCTAAATGTCCTAACCATCTGCCAGGATTATTCTGATTCACTGAATTGGGGGACAACATGTAATGTTTTTTAAAAAACCTTTCCAATTAGTTTGCTACATTTATTTTAGCCACTTCCCTAATCAGGGATAAGACAAATATGTTCCAAAAAAGAAAATAAAAACCTGCCAGAACCTTTATTTCTAGGACTGGACTTGGACCAAACTACGTTTTGAAATTTCTGAAATATTCAGGTCTGATTCCCCCAAACCCAACACTGAAACATGCATGTGCACGCACACACCACTTTTAACATGTCCAGAATCCACCTAGCAGCAAAAATGCTGAACTCACAGATAAGCCTAAGCTACAATTAAGATCCAGGTGAGAACTTTCCCCAGCTTTAGGGATGCTCAGATTCAGGGGTCAAAGATCAATTTACAAATAGAGATCAGCTTCAAAATTCAGTTCTGGATCTAAACTTTCTCCGCTGCGTAAGGATATGTGGTTTAACATCCCCCATGATAAAGAAAGGGGTCAAATGCATCATTTGATTCCAATTCTGAAGTTTCCCAGAGACTAGGCAAGTGTTAATTGGGGACCCTCAATAGTTTAAATATTGTAAAGGCCTTGTATGTAGGAGGCAGTGGAAGTCTCACAAGAAAGGATGTTTTTGTGAGACATCGACTGGGTTTCACACAGTGTAGACATCTAGGCACTTACAGAAGATGAAGATAGACATTCAGAGTGGGATTTTCAAAACATGGGACAAAACAGCACCTCTAACTTTCCCTCTCAGGTGAGGCCCCCATCAACAGTTATACACAGGTCTCTTGTCTGCCATTTTGTTTTAGTGGCAAAGGAATGTGTCCACTCCTCTGAGTTTCAGAGTAAGCTCCTGTGTCGGAATTTGCTCCCACTGCAGTCAACATTAAAGCTCCCATAGACTTGAATGGGAGCAAACTCAGTCCAGTGCTGAGTGCTTTGAAAACCCCACACTCAGACTTCTGAGTGCTGATCCAAACTGAGACAACCCTCCTGAGGTTTGCCTATCAGTATTCTCTGTCTCATTTGACCTGTCACCTGAAGGATGGCATTATCACACACACAGAGTGTTCTACTCTTGTTACAGTCCTCACATAAACAAAAGCAAAAAATGAAAAACAACCAAACAAAGATAGGGCCAAATCGTTCATGCATCCATTACTCCATCCCTATTCAGGCAAAGGCCTTCAATAGGATTTTGCTTCAGTAAAGACTGAGTAAGGAGCTCACGATTAGCCCACATATGTAAATACCCTCCATCCTTTTTTATGAATATATATATCAATTTAAATATCCTCCATCCTTTAAATATCCTCCATGTTATATATCTATATAATTAGCCCACATATTTAAATATCCTACATCCTTTTTTATAAATATATATATGTGGGCTAATTTTATATATATTATACCTAACCAATAGCTGTTAAGGCACCCAGAATAGATGCAAGTAGAACATTTAGCAGAGGGACCATATCATAATAATGCCATTTATTTTTAATTTACATAGCTATAAATAAGACCTTGAGGTTCATATCCAAAGACAGAGTTTGTTTTCTTTCAACCACAAGGCTCTGGTGCAGTTGCCCAGGCAGTCCTAATTTTATATAGCATTAAAAAAAAAGAATCTTGAGACAGTGTTCTCATCTATAACTCACTGTCTCCAAACCTCTTCAACAAACATATGGTTTATTTCCATTACATTACATTCGTGATTCTCATCCCATGTCCAATAGAGCCATTGATTATCTTAGGGTTTTTAGCAGTCAGTCAGAACCATGATTTCACTATAGGATTAAGGTCCACAAAAATAAAAGGGGAGAAAGAGAGGGTGGAGGAAGAAGGGACTATTTCACAACAGGAAAGCTCTAGTAGGCACAAACTAGATCGAAAGAACAGGAATGTATCTTTGCCAGTGAACAACCAAGCAAACAAACAGAAAACGCCCCAACACTTTGCATAAGGCTGCACGATAAACACCAGAATGTTTAGATTTCACTTAGACACTTGAATCAAACTTGGATCTAAAAACAAAGGATAAACAGATATCTTCTGACATTTAACGTTGTCTGTTGACATGCAACATCACTGTTGTTTCTTTATGATGCAAGTTCTATAAGTGATACCAGTTGTCATCATACATCATAAAAAGCCATGCATGTCTCAAGTCATTGACATTTATTGTTCTTTTAGAACAGAGCCTGTTTTGAGTTGGATGCAGATGGATTTAATTTTTTAATAGAAGAGTTAAACCCGCCCTACAGAGTATAAAATATCAGCCTGAGAAGGCTCTTCTGACACAATGCAATTGAGATGTTCTGGCAGCTGGAGCAGCATAAACCCTTCAAAAAATAAGAGAGCAAGAAAGGAGGCCTGGACAGAAGGATCAGGAGATTAGTAACAGGATACAAAGTCTTTCACCCCGAGGTCACCCATTGAATCCCACCAGGGTCAGTAGCGACCGTAAGCGGATGGTGGTTCAGTTGCCTGTGAGATCAGTTTGTGCTCTCCAGTTCCTAGTGGACAGGTGTTCACATCATTGTAACTTGCACCATTGTTGGTGGGTGCAGCTAAGAGGCCAAACACTAAACAGGAGACTGAATTAGCCCCTGGAGATTTTTCTGTTGGTACTGGGATGAGTTTGAACCACTGCTGACCAGTACTATGCCTATTAAGTGGAGAAAGAGAATTCCACCTTTAAGCATCAGGGGCTTTGCTCAGTGTCCCCTTCTTCAGCCCTTATTTCAAACTGTGACCTCATTCCCATCCCTGTTTTTGTCCTTTATTTGCCCCCAGCTGTTTCGTTGGTCCTTGTTTTTATTGTATTGGACCCTCCCTTTTGTTATCCCACATCTGCCTGCAGTAGGGTTCTTACATCTTACATGAAGCATCTCGTACTGACCACTGCCAGAGACAGACTACTGGACTAGATGGACCGTGGATCTGCTCCACTCTGGCACTTCCCAGGTTCTGGTGTTGTTTCTGTGGGTGAAGCCTACTTCAGAGGCTCCTTCCAACACACAAGGATAAAGCAGGCCCATACCTTTCTGCAGCTTCTCTGAGCAGTGAGGTGATACCTGGAGTTGTCTGCCTGGTGTGCTCCCCTGATGAGCAGCTGTTATATATCGGACCCCACTTCTCTACCTGCACTTTCAGTGTACTTTCTCCATTCAGTTGATCTCTGCATCTTTGTGGCTCTTCTCCTCACCTGAAGAGAATGCTGTTGATCTTGCAGCCATTCTGAGGTCGAATAGACTGGCACCTTTTAGATATGTACATTCACCATAAAAAGCCACGGTTTTACAAGGAGATCAGAGCTGAGAGAATTTCGGGGGGAAATCTAACTGGGTGAGCAAAATACATTTTTGAAACAAAAGCTCTCCAGGCTTGTGAGCCTCTGGACAGTGGAATGAAATTCAGTGGCACAACTGAAAGCAAGGATGAAAACGGCCAAGTTGCTTTTACAGAGAGAGCCTCATGGCACATATGGGGACAAAATTGCTAATCTAGCAATTAAAGCATGTGGGCAAACCTAGATACATGTCTGCTCATACTTAGGTGCATATTTACCAGTTTGCTACATGCAAATAAGGTGGGTACTTTTTTAAAATATTGCCCACCGAGCTCAGAGGGTTGGAAGGTGAGCAGCATAGATTCTCCTTCCCTTTGTGCTGGTCTCACCAGTGCATCTGTTTCTGAAGCACTTGTCTGCTATTGAGCCCGTACAGGCTGCATTCCCACTGGACTCCTCATTCATTACCCAGCAGAGTACCTTCCTGCATGGAGCCAGAGCTCTGCAAAGCTTGTTCCTTATTCAGGGCATAAACGTGCTGCTCAAGTGACCTAGCATGCCAGAATGTGGGTGGTCTTGCAGGCTGATATGGTAGACTAAAACCCAACCCATATGGGGCCTTTGGAAATCCAATTTCCAGCCTCCCTCCCCCACCCCACATACTTCTTTCCCCCTCTCTGTACTGAAAACAGCCCTGAATATTGCAGGAGCTTACTCTGAAACTCAGAGGAGTGGACACATTCCTATGCCACTAAAACAAAATGGCAGACAAGAGACCTGTGTATAACTGTTGATGGGGGCCTCACCTGAGAGGGAAAGTTAGAGGTGCTGTTTTGTCCCATGTTACCAGAAGACATGAGTTAATTTTAGAGACAGGCCTAAAACAGAAACCAGGGACTGTGGCGATTTCAGAATCTAAAACTAGATCTGAATTTCACAGTTGGCTGATATCTATAATGCCATGAACCAAACCTCCAAATCTTTGAACTAAAATCACTTAAGTTTGAGGTTTGAACAGTTTAATCCTGATCCAAAAGAACTAGCCGCTTATATTAAACATGCTAAGCTGGGATGTTGCCCTAGAACAAACTAAGCACTCCCATGTACCTGGGCCTTGTGTAGAACTTAAGATGAGATTCTAAAGGCCTCTCCCTGCCTCTCCTACTTCTAAAGTTTTGGTCTGAAACTCAGGGGAGATTTTCCCTCCCAAGACATGCAGACAGCACTCCTGCTGCAGACATACCCAGAAGAAGAGGAAAATATTTATTTATCCACATGACATTTCAAATCTGTAAGTGTAACCCGCACACCTCTTGGGTGTGGTGTTCTGTCCCATCAAGTGGCACCGAGACCACTTAGAAAGAGATTAATGAGTTTGTTCTACAGCCTTAGCTAAGGGCCATGTGGCTTTTAGCTCATGCAGTAAAGGCTCATGCATTTAGCTCCAGAGGTCCCAGATTTGATCCCGCCCACCGACAACCGGGGTCTGTCAGTGTTACAAGTGGGGGCTCATCTGGGATTTGATCCCAGGAAGTCTCTGAAGCTCGGGATGCACTTGCTCAGCTAGAGGAAGTATGTAACTCACACATCTTCTGGGTGTGGTGCTCTGTCCCGTCTAGGGACACCGAGACCACTTAGGGTATGTCTATACTATCCACTGGATCAATCCAGCAGGGGTCGATAAAGAGACGCGATAAATCAACCCCCGAATACTCTCCCATCAACTCCTGTACTCTACTGGTGCGAAAGGCACAGGCGGAGTCGAGGGGGGAGCGTCAGCCGTCGACTCACTGCAGTGAAGACACCGCGGTGAGTAGATCTAAGTATGTCGACTTCAGCTACATTATTCATGTAGCTGAAGTTGCGTAACTTAGATCGATACTCCCCCCCCCAGTGTAGACCAGGCCTTAGAGATTAATGAGTCTGCTCTACAGCCTTAACTAAGGGCTATGAAGAGAACCGAATGAGGAAACATGAGCATGAGGCACCCAGAAGCCCCCGGCCTAAAGCCTAGGCCACTGATATGTGTTGCCTAGGACCATTGCTCGCATAGCAACCTAAGAGCTGGCTACACTGAGGTACAGTAGGGTGAGTCTGTCCAAATGCCAATCAAATACCTCTAAACAGGGTGATTGCGACCACCCTACACTAACTACACATGGAAGGTCATCATGCTGGCATCTTGTAGCTGCCACTGGACTGAGGCAGGCATCCTGAAGTGCTGCATGCTGAAGGAACAGCATCTGCACCCAAATCCCTGGGCCTGTCCAGCTCGCTGCAGTTTCATGGATGGCATTGCTACTCAAACAGGGCCCACTGATAACTGAGAATTGCCATATCCCCTCCAACAAGATGATTCTGTTGTAGAAAGCTTGTTGGACTAACCTCTCCTTTCAGAAGAGGCATGCAACTTCTGTTGACTTCACCAGCAGTTTCATCTAAGCGAGGACTGTGGGTTTTGGTTTGGGATTATTAATAATGCAGGGCTCGGGAACTTTCAGAGCACAGAGGCAGGCAAACTGCACTGGCTGCCTTCATTTTGCAATAGAAATCAATCTTTCCTATCCTGTAGAGAAATTTCCTACAGTGGAGGGGGAGGGATTAGACTGAGGCATAAGTGAGGAGATATATAAAAGCAAGTCCTTTGGAGTGAAGGTGAATGGCAAAGCTTTTGTTTTAAAAATACAACAAATACTGGAAAAAATCAACTAAAACCCTCTGGCAGGTGCAAAACAACTTGTTTTCTAACCAGATTTTCTTTCCTTTCTTAAGAATTATTCGCAGCCGATGCTGCGTACGAGAAGATAGGCTACAATGTCTCCAGAGAAGCTGATGCACTATCTTGAGATAATAATCTGCATTTGAAAAGGTCCATGGTTTAAATATGTATTGACCCAACATTGGTTTAGTAATCCTCATGTAACAGAGTCTGGATGTACATATTAAGGGCTATCTCCACAGCACAAAAAGCCATAGTGTTTAATCATGCCAAAGCACTATTTAAACAGGCTTGTGACTGGACTCGACTGGAGTTGGCCACTAGTGTGGACAACGTACAACCCTGTATTATGGTAGCTGGGTTAAAAAAAGGGTGCTCCATTGCAGGGATCATGAAGTGTACTAGAGCTGAGTTAGGGCCTGATCCAGCAATGCTTTAAAAATTGGGTCCTGTGTAAGTCAGCCCAGCACCAAACAAATTGGTTTGCATTGGCAGATGTTGGTGAAAAATGGTAGCTGGCCCTGCCTCCTTTCAAAAGCAGATCCGTCCATTTTTCTCTTGACCATCCCCCACCCTTTCAGCTCTTTTAACTCAATCAGTTGAATGCCAAATGGCCACTGCCCAAAGAGTCTGGGGCTGAATCAGAGTTAATATGGGTAAACCTCAGAAGATCGGTAGAGTCAGCTCTGAGAAGCACTCAGAAGTTTGGACGTTTCTTAGGCTTGCTAGACTGAGCAGAAAACGTGAGCTCAGGTTTCTTAGGGGCCATTTCCAGTTCTATCCTTCACACGCACAAAGATTAAAAACATAGCTATAAAATGTTAATTGAACTGTAAGAAAAGATGCATATCAGGAAGCGGCTCCAGTTCTGGGTGAAGTTTTAGGGGCGTCCACCTCTAATCAAACTTTGGGGTGTTCAGACCTGGAGGGTCTTTGACTTATCTATAATTTTAGCTGTTAAAATTAAGTGCCTCCTGTA
The DNA here is from genome assembly GCF_965152235.1 of Eretmochelys imbricata. Taxonomy (NCBI): domain Eukaryota; kingdom Metazoa; phylum Chordata; order Testudines; family Cheloniidae; genus Eretmochelys; species Eretmochelys imbricata. Next base: position 114,202,277 of record NC_135578.1, read on the forward strand.
CACATAGAAATCAAGATTTTAACAGACCTTAAAGCCAGAAGGGACCATTATGACTATCTAGTCTGATCTCCTTCAAAACATAAATCATAGGAAGGATGATCGAGCGATGAGGCACTCACCTAGAACTTGGGAGGACTGGGCTCAAGTTTCTGCTCCACCACAGGCTTTGTGTGTGACCTTGGACTAGTCACTTAATCTCTTGTGCCTCAGTTCCCCATCTGTAAAATGATGATCATAGCACTGCCCTATCTCACATGAGTGCTGTGAGGCTAAATACATTACAGATTGTGAGGTGCTTAGATACTATATGAATGGAGACCATCTAAGATCTAGATAGAACCTCACCCAATTAATCCTGCATCACACCTATGACGTTTGTTTGAGCCATAGCCTCTCTTTTAGAAACACACCCAGTCTTGATTTAAATTGTTAAAATGTTCAAAAATGGGGACTGAAAGTTAGACTCCTAAATCCATATTTTAGGTACCTAATAAGCGCTGGATTTTTAAAAGAACTGCACAAAAACCCAGACCCTCCAAGGTATGTGGTCATCTAACTCCCATTGATTGCAAAGGGAGTTAAGTGGTTGAATACGATTGAGGATCCAGCCCATAGTGACTCCTAGAGAAGTCAATAGGAGCTGCGAGCACCTTTGAAAATCTGGCAATTTATTTAGGAGGCTAAATTTGGATTCAGGATCCTCACCCATTTTTGGAAATCTTGACCAAACAGACTGGCACAAAAGAGGCTGTATCTGCTGCTCAGCATTCCAATGTCCTAAACAGCATCCAATATAAATAAAATAGCAACTCAGACAATTGACCATGAGAAGGACAAGCCATGACAAATCAATCCACTACTCAGCGCTGATCAGATGTAAGGGCTTTCAGGCACTTCAAGTCAGTCGCTGCTGGTGGAAGTGAATGGCAAGTTGGTATGTCCCATTGAAAAGGACTCAGGACAGAATTTATAGTGTGAATCACAGAAAGCATGAGGCTTTCTGCTAATCATTAATAAGCTCCTTGATTTTTTACACAAAGCTGTGGGGAGATTCAGGGTAAATTAATATTCAAGCTGTTTCTACCTTGGATGACTTCCTGCAAACTTCTTAACCATGTACCCACAGATGTCCCTTGCAAATAATCCGGGGGGCGGGGGGACTTTCCATTAAGAGATCTAGGATACAGCAGCCTCCACTCAAATATTTCTTCCTTCTTTCTCTCTCCCTGACCACCCATTTTCCACTAAGGAGTTTGGGGGTTGTTTCTTTTTTATAAACGTCCATGTAATTTCACAATTAGCCTACAGCAAAAATTAGTCCTTTATGTTGATTTATACATAAAAATCAGATGCTTTTGTTGGGACTATAGTAAACCTTTCTAAAACAGATGTAGCCCGAGGTGAAGCTATTTCTTGTGCTTGTGTTTAGAAAGCGAGGGATGAAAATGTATAAAATAAATCATTCCTGAGTGGATAAAATTGAAAATGCCTATTAAAAAAAAAGGATCTGTGATCATGTGGGCAGACGCTTCATCATGTAGACTGTCACTACATAGCCAAAAGAGATGTAATTAATTCAAGAGAGATTTTAGAATCCACAATATGTGACCTGTGGTTACGAGATGGAACCTGATGCTACAGTCCTTATTTCTGCAAGTAATCTTTACTCACAGGAGTAGTCTATTGGCTTCACCTTTCACCAGCATTAAATCGGGGCGTGTTGGGGGGTGGGAATAAAGAATATCCACATGGTAAGCTTTTATATCTTTGTTAAGATGGCATGTCGCCCTCAATTCAAGAAAATATGTCATCCTATCTTACCAGCCTGCACCCTCAGAGTACACATTTCTCTACAGGGAGAAGAGATTTCTAGTAACAGAGGGTTCTTTCATCTAGCAGGAAAAGGCATACCAAGATTCGGTGGCTAGAAGGTGAAGTAAGACAAATTCAAGCTTTGTTATCTGGAGTATTGGAACACTGGGGAAGTTCCAGGAGACTGGAAGAAAGCAAACGTTGTGCCAATATTTTAAAAGGGTAAACAAGATGACCTGGGTAATTATAGGCCTGTCAGTCTGACACCAGGCAAGATAATGGAGCAGCTGATACGGTACTCAATTAATAAAGAATTAAAGGAAAGTAATATAATGAATGCCAATCAACATGGGTTTATGGAAAATAGATCTTGTCAAACTAACTCGATATCTTTTTTTTTATGAGATTGCAAGCTTGGTTGATAAAGATAATTGTGTTGATGTAATATACTTAGACTCCTGTAAAGCACTTGACGAGGCACAAAACTAGAATGATATAAAATGAACATGGCATACCTTAAATGGATTAAAAGCTGGCCAAAAGTAATTGTAAACAGGGAATCATCACAGAGTGGGTGTGTTTCTACTAGGGACCGACAGGTTCTCGATCCTATGCTAGTTAACATTTTTTATGACAGAGAAGAAAACAAAATCATCACTGGTAAAGTTTGCAGATGACACAAAAATTGGAAGAGTGATAAATAATGAAGACGACAGGTCACTGTAACAGTGATCTGGATCTCTGGGCTCCAGCAAACAAAATGCATTTTAAAACAGCTAAATGTAGGTAAAAAGAAAAGGAGTACTTGTGGCACCTTAGAGACTAACCAATTTATTTGCGCATAAGCTTTCGTGAGCTGTAGCTCACGTGAGCTTATGCTCAAATAAATTGGTTAGTCTCTAAGGTGCCACAAGTACTCCTTTTCTTCTTGCGAATACAGACTAACATGGCTGCTACTCTGAAACCTAAATGTAGGTGTACCTCTAGGAATACAGATGAAGGCCTCCCTTGCAGGATGGGGGAACTCTATTTGGGAAGCAATGTCTCTGAAAAAGATATGGGCTTCACAGTGGATAATCAGCTGAACATGAGCTCCAATATGATGCTGTGGCCAAAAGGGCCAATGCAATCTTTGTATGCATAAAGAGGGGAATCTTGAGTAGGAGTAGAGAAGTTATTTTATCGCTGTATTTGGCACTGGGGTGACTGTTACTGGAATACTGCGTTCAGTTCTGGTGTCCACTATTCAAGAAGGCTGTTGAAAAACTGGAGAGAGTAAAGAGAAGAGCCAAGAGAATGATTAAAGGACTAGAAAACCTGCCTTATAGTGATATACTCAAGGAACTCCATTTATTTAGCTTAATAAAGAGAGGTTTAAGGGTGACTTGATTACTGTCTATAAGCACCTACATAGGGAACAAATATTTAATCTAGCAGAGAAAGGTAAAACACGATCCAATGGCTGGAAATTTAAGCTAGACAAATTCAGACTGGAAATAAAGTGTATATGTTTAGCAGTGAGAGTAATTAATCATTGGAACAATTTACCGAGGGTTGTGGTGGCTTCTTCATCACTGGTAATTTTTAAATCGAGACTGGATTTTTTTTAAAAGATCTGCTCTGGGAATTTTTTTGAGGACATGCTCTGGCCTGTGTTATACAGGAGATCAGACTAGATGATCGCAGTGGTCCTTTCTGGTCTTGGATCTAAGAATATATGATTTTGTGAATTTTCCATCACTTGAATTCTTTAAGACAATATCCAGTCTGAATGTAAAAGAGACACTCTAGTTCAAAGAGTAGTTATGAGCTAGTGTAGAAATGACTGGGGGAGGGTCTATGGACAGTACTATGCAGGAGGTCAGATTAGATGATCACAGTGGTCCCTTCTGGCTCTAAAATATATGAAGCCCAAACACAACTGTAGTACAGAAAGAGTACGCCAACCCCACTGCCTCCTCTGTGTGCAGAATTTGAATTTAGAAAACCTAGGCCAATGAAAGCAGTTCTTTGGTCTTACCATGACACTGCTTTCCAGAGTTACCAGTAACATTTCAGTGCCTCTCAAAGAAAAGGCTTTTGAAAATGACCTAGGGCCCTTTCTATTAGAGCTGATTTCAAAGTTTTGAATATTTTTGCTGTTTTCAAGCTGCATATACAGGGAGCCCTCGGACTTACAATGCCTGACTTATGTCGGATGCCACTTACAATGCTTTTCCACTGACCGTGCGGTTTGCCCCTATGACGCTTGTTTCGCCCTTACAATGCTTGATTTGCATAAAGTTCGCTTGAAATCACTTGCTGGTTCCGTTACATTGGTATGGAGCTGGAAGGGGGTGCTTCTGATCGGCTTAGAGGCAGCAGGGTAGCTTGTTTCCGGGTTGGGTTGCCGCTTGTTTTTCATTGGCTCCCGGCCCTGGGCTCAGCCAATCAGAAAGCTTGAACAGTGATTGGGTGCGGCTCAGCGTGTGTGCTGTTCTTCCTGGCTTTCTGTGCTTGTGTTGCCGGCATTCTGAGCAGCCATATGAAAGTTGATATGTTTATTTGAATGCTACAGAATCACAGTGTACAGTAAATACATTGATATTGCAACATTAGTCAGCTATAATTCATCTAGTACATGGGTTATTGTGATGAAACTAGTGTATCATCGAGCCTTGGATCAGGAACCAATCCCCCCTTTAATTCCAATGGGAAAAGCGGTTTTGACTTACAACATTTCGATTTACAACGCAATTCTGAGGAACGAATTGTGTTGTAAGGCCGAGGACTCCCTGTCGAGTGGTCAACGTTTTTCAAAAATCGGAAATCTCATTAAATTCTTTGAACATTTTTGGTGACAATTTTCTACACCCAGCTCTACTCATCATGCATGCTGTTCTGTAGCCTATTACTGCAGATCACCGGGCTGGGACCGGGGAATGAAACTGATCAATTTCACTTTCTGATTATGTAGGGACAGACACTGCCGGAGCTGCCGCTATGCACTGAGGGAAGGTTGGGCCTGCACCAGGCCTCCCATGCCTGGGCCTCCTGTCACCTGGCAGCAGAATCAGACTTGTCTCTCTTCAGCCTCAGGAAATGTTGGGAAGTACGGAGCAGGGGCCATCCCCTGTGCACCCTAACATCCCACGGAAGTCAGTGTGAGTGTACACTAGGAATTCAGGCTAAGATCCCAAACTGGTTGAGGCTGTCTCAGTCTCTGACTTGCTAGTATAACCCTCATCCTCTGAGTGCCAAGGCTGTAGAAGCAGGCTCATCAACCATGTGTGGCCCAACCATCACTAGAAGGAGACAGAGCTCCTCAATGGATGCATGTGGGATACATACACAGATAAAATCTCACTCATGCTAATGAGAATTAAGCACACGAATAGCAAAGTTTTCCCTCTTGTGGAGAGTGTATGCCCTGCACATCCCCCCTCACAGCATTACCAGGGGGTACAGGGAAACCTCCACAGCACAGCTCCAACCCCTTGCCTGGGATCTGCTCCAACACAGAGGAGAGCATTGGAACAGGGTGGGGAAAGAGCCATTGGATGTGTGCGTTTGTAGATCTGCTTCCCAGAAACCCCTGCAGACAGGGCCTGGAGGGGCAGCTGCCTTACAGAGGGATTGCACTGCAGCCCTACAACCGGTCCATGGCTTGGAAGATTGAGTCCAGTTACTTCCCTGCACAAAACCTATTTGTTCAGCCTATTATAGGATGGGCTGAACTGGGCTCTGTTCCAAGTGGAGAACATGGCCCGGAAATGACTCTGAGAACGGTTTCAGCCGGAGTGCACTTTCTAGAGAAATTGCCGGACGCTTTGTAAAACTGCAGCCCTTCTGTTTTTGTGGGAGCCCTCCCATCTTTGTGGAAATGAAGCTCATGTTGAACCTTGAGGGGCATTTTTCTTTTAATTTCTGGTAAATGAAACCTTAAAATTCAACCAGTAGCAAACAGCCAAAGAAATAAACACAAACATAATGTTTTCAAGCACAAGCATCTCGGGCTGAGTCCAGGGTCCTTCATGTGGGTTCCCTAGCCAAACACTTTGCTTTTCAGTAGTGGTTTGGTGGTCTGCTGTTCAATCAGCCCTTTGAGTTGTTGTTGAATATTTCAGCGAGTATGTAATAACATACATGCTATGGTACCATCAGCCCCTTCCAGAGCCCTGACTAGTGCTCAGAAGCCATGTAAATTTTTGCTTCAGCGGTAGCCAGATGTTTCCCGTACTATCAGTGTTAAGAGTCTAAAAACAGTGTTCTACAACACACAGAGATGTCTTATTTGTGCCAGGCTTCTGAGACTCTCTGTTTGCAACTTGGCCATGGGATTTTCTTCCCGATCAATAGCATCATAGGGACAGATTGTGAACGCTTTGCTGAGCACAAGCAGCCCATATATATGCAAGTAAGTGCTCACCAATGCAAGCCATAGCCAATGAAACTGTCTCTTTTGGATCCAGGGTGGATAGCCAATGAAGGCTCAAAACCAGATCAGGATAGGCCGTTTCCCAAAACAGTTCAGAAGGGAAATAGTCGGGAGGGATAAAAAGTAGCAAGACTGTAATATACCATCTAGCACACGCAGCCCGCGAGTGGATATAATTAAAGCGACTCAACTGTATGTCATTGCCTCCAATGCTAATGGAGAGTCTCTTCCAAAGAGGTGTTTGACCTTTTGGAGGAGGAGGATGCAAGTTCTATCCCTGCTGTCACTGTGAAACTAGCCGTGGTGTGCAACATAGTGACAGCCACAAGGACCACAAATTAGCTGCAGTGCTATACTCATTTTCAAAACAATAATCATCCTTTTAAAGCCTCTCTAAAGTCTGCAAGCCTTGAAGCAGCATGGGCACCCGACAGCTTTTCTTCTTGCTGTCTCTTGCCAAACTGCCACAAGATGGCAGTGTTCAATTTACAGCATTACTCTTCTATGGCTGAGCCAACAGCCTCCGGGTGCTGACTGGCAGTGGCACAAGATGCCTTCCTCAGAGGCATTGTGCACATCAGAGCAGTGATGCTGCCTAGGTTACTCTAGTTGCTGGGGCAGGTAGGGGTGTTATTCAGTTCTCAGCATTCTCAACGGTGACTAACCCATCTCCACTGGACCTTGTGTGAGAGCCACTGGTCGGTGTCGGGTCTGTAAATTTAAACCAAGCATTGAAGTTCTGGTTGGTGAGGTTTAGTCTTAATACTGCATTCACTCACTGTCGCCTCTTCTAGAGACTTGTCCTTGGCGCATGGACACAGTGGTAAGGACAGAGAAGAGTTTTAAGGTACTTAAAAGCATGGCAATAGCCAACTTGTGCCTGTCTCCTTAGATATGCTAATGGCTATGGGCTACCTTAGATCCCTCTTGGTGGGCCTTGAGGATGGTGAGATGGGCTTCCCCTTATTATCTTACAGTTCCCCCTGCGAGTGTGCTGGGTTCTTGACTAGGAGACATGATCCCTGCCCTGAGGAACTTGTTAACTCATTTCAGCCATGACACGATGAGGGGGCTAACATGAGAACCAGAAGGGGCAGGGGGTGAGTCATATGAGTCATATTGCACTGCTTGGTTATTGTCAAGTGAGATGCTGCCATTGCCTTCATGGCAAGTCTCACTGCTAGGGTAAACCACTGGTGAGTGTGTGTATATGTTGGCCTCTGTGCCTGACCTGATCTGCAGAGGATATATCTGTTACAATCCTAGCTATAGGTCTTTAGCTCAAGCTGTAGCAGTTTGTGCTTTTTAGTTCTGGAGGTCCTCAGTTCAATCTCTGGTGCAGGTGGTCTTTTAGCCTCCATACACTTTCATTTTGGGGTTTTCTGCTGAATTAGACTAACAAGAACATTTGGTAATGGGAATATTTGACCCTTAAGAACTGGACTAGTATCACGAACTGATTTGTCATTCATAGGCAACCAGCCATCAGATAGTAGCAACTTTTGAACACATGATTTAGAGGCCAAGGACTCTGTACCTCCATTACTAATTCATTTCTTCTTCCAAATATCCAGTTCTTAATCGAAAACCTATCTTCATCCATATAGTCAGTCCACACGTAACATACTAACTAAGGGCGTGTGCCTTGCTAGTAGCTAGCATAGAAAATAAGGGTCCACAATTGCTCCCGCTAGTGGATTTCCTCCTTAATTTAAGTGGCAGTGACCAAGCTCTGTGCTGAAGGTCCAAGGTCCTCCAGTGATCCATGATGAGAGGTTCTTACTGAAATCAACGGCCATTTATTTAGATTTAAAAAACAACAACAAAGATACAAGGCTCTAACACCTCATTAAAAACACAGTAAACTCCCCTGCAGCATTAAGAAACTATTAGAACAGGAACTGAGCCAGGCAGACAACTATAGAAACTCCTTTCCACCCCATCATCATTATGGGAAGCAAACCCTCAGCCTTCTCCAAAAACCCTCTCAAACAAGTGTCTTTTCAGCATGCCCAGTAGATCAGCAGATTTGGGCTATTTTGAACAATATGTATATATGTATATTTGGGCATATATTTGGTCCTATTGCCAAGAAAACGCATAGGGAAAAATATATAAATTACTGCCAATGTCTGTAACTTAAAGAAACTAAGCCGAGTAGAGGTTTTTGTGTGGATTCCCATTTAGGATGTCTCTAGGGAGACAGGCTAGGTCAGAGATCCCACCATGATACTGCAGCTGTTTTATTCCATGATTGTTCCAAATGGTGCCGTCAAAAGTCAAACTCGAAGCCACGCCCTTTGTTGTAATTCCAAGGTTTGATTTGATTTCCCTCGGGTGCACAATGTTCGCGCTGAATGAGTTCCCAGTTCACCTCTGCTGCCTCAATGCAGCATTGTATGTTTCCTTCTTTTTTCCCCCCATGAATCTGCTGTCATTGAGTAGCACACACAAAAAACCCTTCTCCTACTAAGAGGACTAAGACCTGGGGAGCCGGAGCAGAGGAGAGGATGTTGCCTGTAAAGTTCAGAAATAAAAATTACTTGTTCTTTTGAGCTGCTGTTCCCTGATGTGACACTGTGATCAGTATCAAATGCTTGGTGGCAAGGATTTTTGTTGAGCTTTGCCAGGTAAAATAGGTTTAACCGACCAGTTGCTCTTTGTGGATTTAACAATGTGTATGACAATAAAAGGCTGCCGCCACTAGATTGTTAATACATGAATGGTTCCAATTCTCTATGTTTACTATTGTGCTCCGTAGATTTCCTGGATGGAATGTTTGGCTCTGTCTAGTGCTACAGATTCTGCTTTGTGCATGGAGCTTAATCAGCCTCATGGTAATTAATCAAGACATACCTGGAACTAAGATGACTTAAAATTAAGGACAGCTTCCGGATCCCTTTCAAATACAGGATGTTTTCTGCTCCAGTAAAAAGTCATTCCTTGTGTCTTTCAATCCTTACTTTGCTGTTGCTGTCATCTCTGGATACAGAGAGGTGACAGTTTACCCCCTCAGCAGAAAACCTGCTAGAAACATCAGCCCAGGCCGAAACCTGCTTATTCATATCCATCTGTGATCTCCAAAGGTGCCATTTCTTGGGGCAGGTGGATAACTATTGTAGACCAGAATAATAGGTAACGAGAATGACATTCATAGAGCCAAGCTCATGGAAGATTCCAGGCAAATGGATTGTGTAGAGATCTATAAAGGGTAGCAGGGACCAGTGCTAGTGAGGGCAGCTCCACAGCCCCTCCAGATGCACTTAAGGAAATAGTTGCCATGACCCCTGTGTAAACCCTGCATAGGGGATTGTGATCACTGGATCAGCGTAAGCACTAGCCATTATTACTGTATGATTCACAATAGCACCCAGGGGGCCCAACCAAGAACAAAGCCCCATGGTGCTAGCCACTATGCATGGCCACAGAAAGTCCCTGACCCGAAGAGCTTGCAGCCTAACTAAACAACAGGTGGGAGGGCAAACAGGTGCAGTGACTTTCCACAGTAGGTCAGCAGCAGAACTGGGAACACTGCCCATGCTGCCTAGCTTGCAACCCAGGGCCTACATCATTGGACCATGCTCCTAGCCCTCCAAAAGCTCCCACCAGGCTGGGCTTGGTGCAAAACACGTCTCCACTGCATACAATCCCAGTCCATACCTGCCCCCACCCCCCATGCATACACCCACAGTGCATCCCCTGAAGCATAAGTAAATTTCACTCCTCTGGACAAAGCTCAGCAAGGGCCTGATCCCACTGAATCATGGGTGTCTTTCCATTGATTTCAACAGCACCTGGATCTGGCTCACACTAGGTTGACAAGTGCTACACAAATACCTAGAGAGACTGAAATCGGGCAGGGACATCCCCCCTAAATGGGAAAGGGAAAGTTGCTCTCAGGTGTTTGTTAAAAAGCAACTGGCACATGTCCCCTGAACCTGTCAGCACTTTGGCCCCGTTTTTTTCTGGGGTTTCACTTCCATCACAATCAGCCACTTGTTACCAAACCAGAGCTTCTGGGGAAATGGAGTTAAATTAAGAAAAATCAGAGGCAGGGATGGGAGCAACGCCTATACCAATATCTGCGTATATTATATAGAGTGCTGTAGTTAATCAATCCCAAGAACAAAGAGCTTGGCTTGAACTAAGAAACAGCCCAGCCAAGCGAAGGAGCCCTGCTGTGATAAGCAAGCAAAGAGTGCTATCGACAAGGAAAAGAAAGGCCTCTCCCACCGAAGGAGTTGAAAACAAGGGATTTTAGCCCCTGAGGCAAGCATGGGACCCCTGGCTCTCTGGGCTAGTGCTCCTCTGAAGGTTAGCAAGCATAGAAGCTGGTGGAGGGGACAGCAGCTTCTCTTAACTGAGGCAAAAACATAATGATTATACGTTCAATAAAAGGTCAAAACTCCCTTTGAGGGTCACGGCCATGTTTTTCCCAGTCCCGGCTCCAGCCCCAGCCCCAGCCACTGTCTCTCTGAAGAGCATTTTGTGCCAGTCTCTCCAGGTGGACATCTAGGGTAAAAGTGAGCTACAAATGAGTTAATCATCATTAGTGTGTCGGCAGAACCTGCCAGCCTCACATCCCTCCTAATGGCTGACAAATGTCAGGGTGACTCGTATGCTTTTTTTTGTTAATTGAATTGGTTAATTAGGTCCCAGAGGCCTGGCTGCTAATTATGAGCTGCAGAGGAATATGGGCTTTAAAAAAATAAAGTAAAATCCAATGCAAGGAAGTTAAAACAAAAGAGAGAGAAGAAAAAAAAAAACCACACACACACACAGACACGCACAAACCCCTCTTTTGTGTTCTTTACAATCTGTACAGTTACCTTCGCTTAATTTCTGACCTGCCACATGCTACTGCCTTCTTGATGTGTTTTCAAAAATGAGGGTTAGAGAAACTCCAAATCTGCCTTTTTTGACGAGAGCATCTGCTCAGTCAGCTACACGTTCATTAATTTTCTGCCAATTAGCAAAAAAAAAACAAAAAAAAACCCACTCCAGATTTGCATCTTAATTTGTTACTTTGTAAAGATGTTGGGTGTTTTTAAAAGTTAAACACTCCCTCTTGTTTGCCAAGCACAGAAAGTGAAGAGAAGTGGCCAACTTCCCACCAAGAAAAGGCAATTAATCATTATACTTTACACTTCTATAGTGCCGGTCAACCCCACATCTCAAAGCGCTTGGCAAAAGTAATTCATTAAGTCTCCTGACATTGCTAGTGGGGCAGCTGAGGACCAGCAAACTCCTTGGGGCAAGGGCTGTCTTTATTTGTGCCTGAGACCTTCCTCCAGGTGCTTAATAACAAAAAATTATTACTATATCTGGTTTACAGAGCGGTAAACTAAGGCACAAAGCGGGTTAGGTGATTGGCCTCAGTGAGACAGTGGCATTGCTGGGAGGAGGACCCAGGTGTTCTCAGTCACGCTTCCCCACTTTTTAAAAACAAATGATTGCAACAACACACAGGATGGTCATTGGTTTTATAACAATTAGATATATTGGAACAGGCCATTTCCTGAACAGGTACTCACAGAGGTGAAGCTGCATGTTTCTATGCTGGGAATTTTCATTTTAAAGACAGGCAGTATCATCTAGTGGTGAAAGCAGAAGACTGGAAGTCAAGATAGCTGGTTCCTAATCTCAAATCTGCAACTGACTTGCCGTTTTACTATGGACAAGTCACTTAATGGCCACATGCTTCATTTTCCCCGTGTCAGACTGATTGAATGACACATCCACCATGGCATAGGTGTAACCACCCTCCCGCCACCCACTTTAGACATCCCGCTTACTATCCATATTGCTTCAGGGCTCCTTCATTTTCACACCCCCTGCCTAGCTTTTACTCATGCCATTGCCAACGGGCTGTCATGAGCCTTAATTCATAGCTGATTATAAGGGGATTGAGATCCCCAGATGAAGGCAAAATATTATGATGCTTGTTTCCCGATCTCCGTCTCCTGTTGGATAGTTAGTTGCCCTATGGGTTAAAATAAATTGCCTCGCATTCCCCCACTCTTCACTTTGCCATCAATCATGTATCCCAGTAGTCATTATAGTTCCGTTTTTCTTCTTCTTCATATCATATGACACATAGAGCAGTTGAAAAGTTCCACCAAGCTGCTGCCAGGTCACATTCAAAGGAAAGGATCTGGGAAGCTGGCAGCTAAATGTATCTGATAAGTTGGCACTGTTACTGCTCAGCGGGGAAGGAGGGAAAGTGAAGGAAGGAAGGGGGGAGGATCAGGAATGGGGGGTGGGGGAGGGAATCAAGAGAGATTCAAAAGGCTTTTGCTTCTGAATTGGATTCTTCCAGATTTTGAAACTTTTGCAGAGATGTATGTCCCCCCACTTCCTTTTCTCCAGAGTTAAGGGCATTAAAATAACTTATTAAAGGTCTTATTTGCTTTCAGACAAGCTCTGAAAGGTGCTCAAGATGTCATTATTAAAACCTGCTTTGGGAGCTGGGTTTTGTGGCTACAGAGAATAAAGCAGAAATGATTGAGTATTTGCTCCTACTCTGCCAGCGTTACAAAGGCTGTGGTGCACCACAAGTTGCTAGAGAAAAGATGGGCAGCTTTGTAGCCGTGAGGACTGCATTCAAGGGTGGGTGGTGTAAAAATATGTTCAGGGCTTTGTTTTAAGGAGCAGTGCATTATTGTAGCTTCCTAGTGTGATCCTGTGCTTCCGGTAGTTTGTTCAGGAATGACCACTCTCCCTCTCACAGGTAATTTGGGGGAGGGGGGAAATCAACCCAAGTAATGAGATTCCCTGTGGAATCCTGAGGTAGGTTGCAATAAAATAGCTTCTTGGGATTCTGTTGAGGTTCTTTGCTACAAGAAATGCGAGGGATCCGCCTGCCAATAGCATGATTGTAATCAGAAGGGGCCTGTCCCTGGTGAAATAATTGAAAAGGAACACAAAAATAAACAAAGTGTAACATGCCAGCAAACAAGGCAGATGTCTGAAAATTAAAGGTCAAGGCAAAAGTCTAAATAAAAGGACGGGATCCCTTAATCTATGCCCAGACTTTACCTACACAGCACCTTAGTTGAATACGGAAATGAATTATTAAAAAGAACAGGAGTACTTGTGGCACCTGAGAGACTAACAAATTTATTAGAGCATAAGCTTTTGTGAGCTACAGCTCACTTCATCAGATGCACAGAATGGAACATATTGTAAGATATATATATATACACACATACAGATGGAAATTTACCATACAAACTGTGAGAGGCACCTCTCACAGTTTGTATGGTAACTTCCAGCTTATCTGTATGTATACATATATATATATATCTTACTATATGTTCCATTCTATGCATCCGATGAAGTGAACTGTAGCTCACAAAAGCTTATGCTCTAATAAATTTGTTAGTCTCTAAGGTGCCACAAGTACTCCTGTTCTTTTTGCGGATACAGACTAACATGGCTGCTATTCTGAAACCTGAATTATTAAAGCCCTGGGCAGTCTGATAACATAGCCCTAAACAGTCATTGCCATTATACAGAGAGTGCTATACCAAAAGGCACACAGGTTACAGCGTTACTGATTTGAATGGAATTATACCTGGTCATACACTGGTATAACTGAGAAAAGAAACAGGCCCAATGCCAGTAATTAAGTGCAAAGTATTATTACAGACAGGATGAGTTATGCTTCTGGCTCACCAACACTATTGTTTATTGATTATTAGAAGCTTGTGAATAGAAGGGTAGCAACTAACAGCCATCTTTATAGAAACTATGGAATCAACATATACGTTTGTACAGCACCAAGCGTATGCTATGGTAATACAAACAAACAAATAATAATAATAGAGCTGTGCGAACTAAGAGCTTGATTCTGGCCTCATTTACACCACTGTAAATTAGGATTACACTGCTATAAAATCAGAATCAGGCCCTGATCTGTAACCTTTATTGAGGAAAATTCCCTTTGGACCTGGTTCTCTACAGGACGCAGGCCCTCATTCTGAAAAGATTTCCCCATGTGCTTAACAATATACTCTACGACTAGTTCCATTCGCTTTAACAGGGACCACTCACGGCACGTGAAGATAAGCATGTGCATAAGTCTCTGCAGGACTGGGTCCTTTGTCATTGACTCCGTGCAACACAGATGGAAAACACACATTGTACATCCTGTAAATCAAGAGTTGTACATCTTGTAAATCAAGAGTTACCCAGTCCTTTGTTCCAGGACTTCATATTATTCCTGAAGCAAAACCAAGCGATTACTGTCCAATATGTGTTGTTTTTTTAAAGGAAGTGTTTTACATATAGCCCCTAAACCTGACTTTCCAGTATGTTCCTCCAGTTTTGTGCTGGTGTAACTCCAATGAATGCAATGAAGTTTCACCAGCAAAAAACAGGAGTAGCTCAGCAAAAAATAACCAGCGCTATTAGTAACTTCAAAGTAAATAAATGGTAAGGTAGGTCCTGAGAGCAAGTGAAAAACAGAAGCACACCTTTCCTCCCTGTCACCTCAAGTCTTCAATGGAGAGAAACTCACTGACACCTGAAGGAAATTCTAAAAAAGAAAGACCTTCCCAAGCAGGTTTGTGCAATGGTTTTGGGTTTCTTTCCCCCTACAATGAATGTTCTTGAATAACCTGATTATCCTCATTAGTGCTCCATTCAGATGGCTGGGAATGAAGGGGAAATAAAGGGGAGGGGGAGATCCTAAATCCTCAATATGATAACAGGACAAGGAGATCAGGGAGCCCCCTCCCACTCCGGCTAAAAGAATTTTTAATCTTCGCTGCTCTCTGAATATTGACTGGCTGCATATTGACAGGCCACCTGCTGAGGCTGCTTTCGTTATTGATAACCAATGCCATCGTGCCTAAAGTTCAAAAACCAACAGGCGGCTTTCATGTTTGTAAATAGTATTGATCTGCATAAATAAACTCGCCATTAGAATGCCGGATTAAACAAGGACAAAGATGGAACATTTGTGAGATTAAATCCGGAAACAGTTAATTAAAAGCTGAGCGATAAACCCAGTCTGTAAACTGCAGCCAATTAATGCAAGCGTCTATAGATCTACAAACATCTCCTCCCCCTCCCCAATACTACACCCCACCCCTGTTGCTTCCCCCCATCCCACTGAAATACAACATGGAGCTATGCTATCTGCAACCCATCCTTCCTGTCCCATATCTGTCCCCCAGTGGAATAAAGCACCCCTTCCCCCCAAAAAAGATCGGAAGGAGGGGAGAGATGATTACACCCTTCAAACCAGTAAAAAGTCACTTCTATGAGCATGCACCATTTGGCATTACAGGTTTTGAGGGGCATCCATAGAGACAGAAAGGCTGCTTGGCCAAGGACACTCCCCTGAAAATCTATCAGTGATCCCTGGAGAAATCCACCCTGACATTGATGATACTACTCTATTAGGGATGCTGTGGGAGGGGGAATCAGTGGCAGGGTGTACCAGTTGGCATGTCAGGAGCCATGTGGGTGGAACTTTACCTACCTCACTGTTGAGCAGGTTCTGCTGTATTTCTGCCCCTACTCCACCTGCAGAGCTGCCAGCCTCTCTTCCATCCCTCCTGGGGGCAGAATGCCTTGAGATCTTCAAGCAGGAAATTGCACCAAGTTTCAGGAGCACACTTTAACCCTTATCTCTCTCACCATGGAGAGTTTCCTTGGGCTTTTTGTATCCTTGATACCTTTGTGCCCATTGTTGTAGGGTCACCTGGGTGATTTTTTTGACAAGCGAGTTCTGAGCAGAGGGTGGGGATCCAGGGACTCCTGGTTCTAATCCCAGCTCTAACAGTGACTTCCTCTGTGACCTTGGTTAAGTCACTTTGCCTCTTTGACTCAGTTTCCCCATCGATGTAATGGAGATGATAATACCCAGAGATGTTGACATTTTTCATTCAACAATATTTTTCAGTGAAAATGACCCTTTTATTAAAGTGTAAAATGGAAATGTTTGTACTGTTCAAAATTTCACTTTTACAAAGAAAAAATTACAAAAAGAAAAGAAACGAATTTTGGCATCAGCGTTTCCCCATCTCCCTTTTCTCCTTGTCCTCTTTTTTCCCCTTCTTTCCCCTTTTCACGACAAAATGGAAAAAGAAGGGGAAAAAAGGAGAGAAAGAGGGAAAAACCCTAGAAAAGCCAAAACCTTTTTCAAAAGAAAAGGAGGACTTGTGGCACCTTAGTGACTAACAAATTTATTTGAGCATAACCTTTTTGGATTTCAAAACGGAAAAAAAGTTTGGGGTTCATTTCCTTCCTCCTCCCACCCCCCCGCAAAAAAATTGCAGAAAATTTCCAAACAAAATTTAAATGTTTTGAAATCTCCAATGGAAAATAAATGCTTTATTTTACTTACTTACCTTACAAGCAACTTGTGAGGATGAATTAATGTCTGTAAAGCACATTGAAAATGAAAATCATTATCCGTCATTGCTAGAAGGCCTGCTTCCAGCAATGGTGCTATATCACAGGTATTCAACATAGTGTGGAAGTATGGATAATTTGGAGGCATTCTGGTTAATTGTGGGGTGGGGGGGGGTTACTGTACTGTTGATATGAGGGAAAAATCAAATTCCTATATTCTCTAGAAGCTAGTGCAGATGAAACAGTACATATGGCCACCATCACTGTATCTACCTCACAGTCTTTAATGTGTTTATCCAGAGAGCATCCCTGTGAGGTATTATCCCCATTTTGCAGAAGAGGAGTTGAGGCACAGGGACTGAACCTAGGTCTCCAAGAGCCCAGGCTAGGCCCTAACCACTGGACTACCCTCCCCTATAACCAACTGCAAATGGCGGTTGGTCTACTATATTTATCACCCTCTCACACACTTCTGTAATAAATGAGTATATTTGGCCTTTGGGGTGTTGTGGAAGAATGCCAGTCTTGCTCCCTCTTTTTCAGGAGGGATTGTATCCTATAGTTGCAGGGGGACAGACTTATTTCCCCACATCTATGTTCCGATGACTAGTCCAGATTATGACTGACAACAGTGAATGACAAAAACCCCGTGGCACAATCAATCAATCCAAAGTCAAGATTGCCATATGACTGAGGACAGCCCACAAGGTAAGTATCTCAAAACACACAGCAAGCAATGTTGTGCTCACAGTATTAACATAAAAGGCCAGGGCTGGCACATTTAACTTGGGTCCACCGTCTGGTTTGCAGGCTCAATATGAAGTTTCAACAAGCTACTCCCCTGGGGGTATTCCATTTACATCATCTTCTCTCCCACGGGAAGAGTGCAACAAAAAAAAAATCTGTTGAACAGCCCTGGAAATTAAATGCTTGTCACTCACCTTTTTGCAATAGCATTCTCATGCCATGGTCCCTAGTGCCCTCCTTCAGGAAGGATCTGCTATTGGCAAACAAATAATAGCTGAAGTATTTTTAAGTGTCAGCACTTTTAACGATGATAGCACATATGTCAGATAGCCACACAACATGCACTAGGAAAGGTAATTGTAGAGTGGCAGGGTGGTTAAAACATTGTACCAGGAGCCACAATATCTAAGTTCTATTCCTGGCTCTGCTACAATCTATTGGACCTTGAGCAAGTCTCTTCACCTCTGTGCCTTGGCTTCCCCATCCCTAAAATAGGATGAATAATGCAAAGTTTAGCAATCTCATAAGGATTCATTTGTTCATTCCTATTTATAACGTCATTTGAGATACTGGGAAGAAAGTGCTATATTGACGCAAAGTATTATTGCTATGAATATCCACCATGCTTTGACTGTGTTGTAAGAGGCTAAAAGCAGGGCTGCCCAGTCTTTGCAATAATAAACATCACACTGTCATTTCGAAAAGCTGGTTGGTTAAAAAAAAAAGGGTTTTGGGGGGGATTTTTTTGTCCCTTTTCAAAAGAAATCATTCACATTTTTCAGAAATTCTCACCAGCTGCCAAAAACATGGGGGAAAATTTTTTTTAAAAAAATTTGATTTCTTTTTCAGGTGTAGCTAACCTTACTGCTTTGCCAGGCCACTGCCCTCACCAGTATGAGGTCCCTTCGATAGCTTTCCTTCTATGTCCTGCCTATGGGACATATGTATATCTGTCTATGGTATTTATACAACCCACATCACCACAGAATATCAGAACACCTTACAATCTTCAATGCATGTATCCTTACAACATCTCTGTGAGGCAGGGCAGTGCTATTATCCTCATTTTACAGAGAGGGACCTGAGGTACAGAGAGACTAAGTGACTTGCCCAGGGTCACACGGGATGTTTGTGGCAGAGCAGGAATTCAACCCAGTCTCCCACAGTACAGGTTAGTGCTCTAACCACTGGACCATCCTTCCTGTGGGAGGAGAGGAAGGGGGAGAAGCAGGTAACAAAATAACCATAACAATTTTAACCTCACCATCAAGCTGTTTATAGGCACATCGTGAGTGTAGCACAGGAATGACTGAACGAGCACCTAGCAGAGATTTGCTTCCAGTCTGCTCCCAGTCCAGTCTTGATATGGAAGAGGGGCAGCCAGTTTTTGACTCAGGGATCAGTTACAAGAGTGCAGCACAACCTTGTCAATTCCTTTTACAGATGGATACTCTGCAGCGCCTCACCGTGTGATACTATTGTCACCCTCATCTTTTCTCACTCTGTTCACAGCTGCACTTGTCGTGTTGAATTTAGCTAGTAAATTCCAGGGCAGGGACTGTGCCATTTACTTGAGTACTAGTATATATTTAACAGTAATAGGATGGAACATTTGGCCAATCAGCTTGCTGCTAACAGAACATTCATTGTCCAATAACGGGCAGCAATTACATTTACATGGAGTTTTAAGGACCTGATCCAAAGCTCACTGAAGTCAATGTGAGTCTTTCCACTGACTTCAATGAGTTTTGGATCAGGCCCTTAGGAATTAAATCAGTTCAGGGTATGTAGTTCACATGCCCAATAGAGGGCAAGAACAGAACACTGGAGATAAAGGACAGTTAAAAATGTTGATGGTCCCTAAAGGCAATCGAGTAAATGAATTCCTCTCCAGCTATAGACCCTTAAAGATTGGCCATCACCCCAATTCAAATTACCAGATACCTTCAAACTATAACTATGTATTTGTCCCAGTCTATATAGCCCATGTGTATGGAAACAACGATTCTTGGAAGACGGAAGACTCCTGACATCACTTCTTTTAGAAATATGTTCAATTGCCTGCACAGAGACTAAAAGCAAAACAAAACAAAACCACACCCAGGTAATGGAAGGTCAGGGAAGTTTGTAGATGGGTTTTTTTTTTTACAGAGCAGCAGAATTACTTAAGTTCTTCAATCTAGAGGGAGGGAGGAAGGTCCGCTGGGTAAAGGCACAGGCGCTGCTGATAGTCAGGAGAACCACATTCTCGTCCCACTTCTGCCATAGACTTCCCAGTGTGACCCTGAGCAAGTCATAATCTCTTTGTGCCTCAGTTTCCTGCACATATTTACTTACCTTGCTGAGGGTGTTATGTTGCTAGGGCTTCATTCGTTAACATCTGAGGAGGGTTTTGTGGCTTTCACATGGTGCTGAAGGAGGGAAAGGAGTAATGCAATCCAGATCATCAGCTGGTGTAAATTGGTGTTGCTCCATTAACTTCAATGGGAGCTATGCCAGTTTACACCCACTGAGTATCTGATCTCATTCTTTTTAGACTAACGCTCTGAAATCCAGGATTGGCATGTGGACCCACACACATACTCACACAGAGAAAGGCCATGCAACGTAACCTGTTTTTCAGTAGCTATGTTAAATAGATAAAAGATGGATTTGCTCAAATATGCATGGCAAAGATACATGCCCAAGCAACCCCTGGGTACAGAAGTTACTGAACAGGACATGAATTTGTGTACCTCTCTGTAGGGTAAATACTACCACATGTGCATTAAAAGAATCCTATTATTTATAGAGTGCTGACGTGAAACCCCCTGTAAGAGTTAGTATTTTGTTAGGTAAACATTTTTCACTCTGCGCATTCCCCCGCTCTTCTCTCTCCCCACCCTCCCCAACAATAACTTACAGATGTTATAACAATAAATTGAATGAATAGTTTCCCACACTAGAATGCCTACATGCAGAAGAACGCAGAAATGATTTCTGGCCAGTTTCTGACACTGATCTACAACCGTGCTGCATATATTGTGTTGCTCTTGTACGAGTCTTGAGCTGCTCCCTGCCAAGAATTAAGTGCTTGTTCCATAAACCTGGTGTAGATTATCACTTAGCTGTATAGATGTATCTAATAGAATTAAATAGTTTGGCTCCTGACCAGTAACAGATGTGCAACATATAATGCAATAATAATGAGACTGAAAGCACCGTGTTATGCCAAGGGAACATTGTGAGATAGCTCAAATTTCTTCCACTGCCCCGTCAAAGCTTTGTGGAAAGTAAAGTTCAAGTCCCGTGTTTATTGGAACAAAACAAGCTTTAACTTTTTTTTATTTTCATTGTAGAATGGGTGTGTTCTCTAGCCCCATGTGCTTAGGGGAATACAGGGTCATTTTTTATTCCTGTGGAGCAGTGGATCTGCTTTACTCTATCCTTTGTTTTGTTTTGTTACTAAAACTCTTCTCTAACTTAAATTCTTCTAATGAGATTATGTTGAACCAAATCGTAACTGGCTGCCGAGGACACACAAGCCTATGTAACTCGAGCTGCTGAGGTCGGAGCCGGCTGAGTAGGAAGAGGAAGAGCTCTGTTGTACCCAATTTAAACCAGCCCGATGACTGTGATAGTTTCTAAAACAAGACAAAAGATGTGGAACGTAGGGTTAAGTCCCTCAAGGAGCTGAGTATTTCCTGTGAGGTGCTGAGCACCCTTGAATCCTCCTGAGAATTTCTGTGGGAGTTGGGGGTTCTCAGTTCCTCAGCCATCAGGCTCTTAGTTTATTATGTTTAGTGAGGTAGAAAATTCTCTCCTCAAAAATGGCACCCATGTTGGGAGTCTCATCAGGGAAACTCCATGAGCATGGAGACACAATTACTTTTGCCTTCCTTCAGGGGTCCCACCAGGCCAGGGCCAAGACACCCTGAGAGGAAGTGGTGGTAGTAGCTTCTACTGCCACTTCCCTTATTGATCTTATCTGTGGACTTCACTCTCCAGGGTTGTCCAATTGTCACCTTCCCTTAGCACTAAAATTCCACTTTGCTGCAGTGCTGGCTGGGGGCGGTGGGGAAGGAGAATTGAGCCAATCTGACCAACCAAAGACAGTTGGCAAATACATGACACCTCTGCAAAGCACAGAGGAGCTGTTGTATGACCACTCAAACAGCCATCGTTGGCTGCTGACACACCGGCCAGCTATCATCTTGTCTCTATCCTTCCACCCTTGGGTAAGGTTAGAGAGAAAGTTTTGGAGAGAAGATAATTCCCTGGGTATCTGACTACCTCAATCTTTTCCTGTGTCAGTCTGGTTACAGCACACAGACTGCACCGCACAGGCAGTCCTGGCGATGGATGAAAATCAGGGCTCTGCAATGATCTTGTTAGGCCTATGAGCAGACGTGCCAAACCTGAGGAAAAAAATGCAGAAATTGGGCTTGTTTTTGGCTTAATTGGCTTGTGAGTTGCTTGTTGGCTAGTTTTTGGCTTGTAGCTTGTTGCTTGTTTGGCTTGTAGCTTGTTGCAGCTTGCTGCTTCTTTTTTTGATCGTCTCCCGGCAAGCAGGGACAAGGGGGGGGGGGAGAGTCAGGGGTGCACAGCGAGCTCACCACAGTCCCAGACTGCACGCAGGAGGGATCTAGTCACATAGAGTGAGATGCCAATAAGCCCCAGCGAGACCCATCTCTTTTCCCAGTAAAATGGTGACCTACATAAAACAATTGTGGCGTTTAATTGATGTTTTTTGTAATGCACATGGATAGAAAGAGCTATTGCCAATATTGTTCCAGTGGCGTTGGGCCAGTACCTGTCAAAAATTCTGTGACTATTCAACCAAACAGAAAACAGAACGGCTATGCTTGTGTAACTGACATTAAGACTAACGTTGGTCTTTGTCCACCTCTAGTGGCTGAACCATTAGGAGGTTTGTGACTCTGCTGCTGCCCCTCATATAATAGCGTTGTCCTTTAGCCAAAGCAATAGCAATTCATCCTGATCAATCCCCAGATCTTTGGATCAGCCCCTGCAGATAACTCAGCCAGAAAGCAATTTCCACTTGTAACTCTTGTTTATGTTTGCTTTCTTCTTATATATTAGCAAATGATTTTCCTGGCCAAAATATTAGTGGAAACAGAGCATTTTAAGCAAATATTGGGAAAAGTAATTTTGAACCTGATCATCCAAAATCAGATTCCAAGAGTTATGCCTATCCAATCAGGAAACTGAAACAATGCCATGTGACCTGACTATAGGGCCAATGAAAACTAAACACACAGCGCGAACTTCTGTTATCAAATAGCTGCTCACACACAAGCCACAGCCCAAGAATTATTACTTGAGAAATAATTTTTCACTAATAAATACAATCGAAAGCTGCTTGCAGACAAATCTGACGCAGAAGAGGAGACTAAATTCACGCAAATCAATTATTTGCCTGGCTCTATTACAAGTGAAGGAAAAGGATATAAAATAGCCATCTGGGAAGCCAGGGAAACCTCAAGACAAGTGCCTCCTTGCTCTAAATCATCTCGGCAGTAAAACTCAGGAGAAAGTGACAATTGATTAACTCTAATTGGAGGTTAAATTAAATGATAATTAAGAATAATCAATGGCAGTGCTGGTATGCCAACACCTCCCCCCTGGAGGCAATCCCGCTCAATCCTCAGTATACCAATAAGACTGGTGATCTATGAGTCCGACATGTGCTCCGCCACCAGTAAAGAAGCAATTCCCAGCAGCACTAACCCAGGGCTTTGGCAGAAAGAGAGCATTTCAATGAAAGACAGCTGCCCCATCATGAGAGATGGCTGATATACTACTCCCCACATCAAAGACTAGGGTGCCCTCAAATGATGGAGGCTGGTAGCGACAGCTCAATGCCCACCTGCTTTCAAGCCACAGATCACCAGGCGCCTTGCCTCGGCATATTATTCTGATTTTGTTAAGAACATTAGGGTGTTATATACATTATTGTGTGGGCAGCATGCAAGGAATTGCCATGATCTGCACAGACCCTTCTGAGAAAGGGCAATTCAGCAGGAGCAGGGAATGGTGGGTGGAGAGTCAGAGATGGAGAGGGGAATGAACTTGTAGTTCTGATCCATACAGTCCAATGAATTGTCTGGTCTAATCTTAGAGCTCAGGCTAATTCATAGACGTGTCTAAGGCAGGATGGAGGGCTACTCTGCAGTTTTCCCAGAGCTGCTATTACAGTTTTATTTCGACCCCTAACTGTTTGAGCAAATGAAATGAAGGCCCTTTTTGTACGTGTTCTAACAGCATGTGAGTGTGTGTTGTTCCTTTTCGGTGGGTATGGACATCCGAACCTCCCACATTTGACCTCCAGCATGTGCTAGGGAAGGGTGTCTCCAGTACAAGGCAAGAAACTATTAGGATTGGTCACATACAACCATTATATCTCTACCTATTTCTTAATCGGGGATGCCAGCTTCCACTGTACTAACCCTGAATGAGTCAATCTCAAGAGGTGTAGCATGTGAAGTTGGTTCAGATAAACAACTCCAAAATTCAGATGGTTACCTACAGCAACCAAACTGCTTGGACCTGCCAAACTAGGCTACCTCAGGAGATTTCTGGCCTTTCACACTTCCCCGGGTAGCTCCAAACATAGCCCAGAAGTGAGAACTGTGCCAAACAGAACACTCACGGGGAAAGGAAAGTAGGCAATTTTCAAAAACTCTTCAAGTTTTGAGTAAGGCTTTGCAGGGTGATGATGTGTAGAAGGGAGATGAAGCTAGCTTGTGTCTCAGCCCTGTATGGGATCAGGTCCTCGGAACAGAACAAAGACTACAATGCCTCTTTGTCAAGAATAAGATATACAGTGATAAAATAGCTTTAATAAATATTTTTTAGAAAAAAAAACCGAGAACACCGTTTAATTCAGCTGCCTTGCTCTATCCTCCCCTATCTGAATCTGCACATGATCCTAGGCCTGGTCTACAACTAGATGTTTTACTGACATAGCTATGTCGGTTAGGAGTGTAATATTTCTACCAATGTAGCTATGTCAGTGAAGCCCTACTGTAAATGCAACTATACCAATTTAAGCACTTTCATACAACTACATCTGCACCAGAGGGTTTGGTCAGTATTGCTATACCAGCAAAACCTGCTGGCCTAGTCTACACTAGAAAGTTTTACCAGCATAGCTGTATGCATTTATACTAGCAAAAAAAGTCCTTTTGTCAATATAGCCTATTCTGTTTGGGGAACTGGTATAAGCTATACCATCAAAAGAACTGTAGCCAATATACCAGCAAACCCCACTAGTGGAGACGCTGCTTAAAGCTCTACTGGTATATCTATACAGACAATCCCTTTTCCGTGTAGACAAGGGATTGCTGTATCTCTTTGCCTCCTTCTCCTTCTATCTCCTTCACTCCCACTATTATTCATACCTACTTATGTCACATCAGTATAGTTCATAAGCTGTTTGGGAACAAGAACTAGCTTAGCACTGTGGCAAAAAAAAGGGGGGGCAAACATTTTGGGATGTATTAGCAAGAATGTTGTAAGCAAGACTCGAGAAGTAATTCTTCCACTCTACTCTGCATTCATTAGGCCTCAACTGGAGTATTGTGGCCAGTTCTGGGCACCACATTTCAGGAAAGATGTGGACAAATTGGAGAAAATCCAGAGAAGAGCAACAAAAATGATTAAAGGTCTAGAAAGCATGACCTGTGAGGGAAGATTGAAAAAATTGTGTTTGTTTAGTCTGGAGAAGAGAAGACTGAGAGGGGACATGATAACAGTTTTCAAGTACATAAAAGATTGTTACAAGGAGGAGGGAGAAAAATTGTTCTCCTTAACCTCTGAGGATAGGACAAGAAGAAATGGGCTTAAATTGCAGCAAGGGTAGTTTAGGTTGGACGTTAGGAAAAATTTCCTGTCCGAGTGGTTCAGCACTGGAATAAATTGGTTAGGGAGGTTGTGGAGTCTCTGTCATTGGAGCTGACAGGGATGGTCTAGATAATACTTAGTCCTGCCATGAGTGCAGGGGACTGGACTAGCAGACCTCTTGAGGTCCCTTCCAGACTTATGATTCTATGATTGCTGGTTTTCGTGTTCTGTGAAATATCTAACACAACCCTGGGCATTACAAAATAAGGAGAAGCTTGTCTTAGCAGCTCCATCAGTACTACGGCCATCAGGGCTGTGAAGGTAATTAGATAGGTAGACTGAGCCAGCAATACTATAAGGAGGACAAAAAGGTTTATCCAGCATAAAGGGAAATATGACTTTCCTTGCACTGACCATACAAGTTGAGTGTGTTTGATCAAGGAAAAAGTAGGTGATAAAAGACAGCATAGGAAAAGCCTGGTCATACCTAACATGTCCCTTTCCAGATCAATTTACCCTTGTGAAAATACAGTCCTTTATCCTATGAAGATACAATCTTCCTGCTGTAATGCTGACAGCAGCATCAGTTATCTGCACATAAGTGCCAACTACCGTACATGAGTTACATTAACCCTGGACAGACCTAACTAGCTCACCCACCTTTATAACTTGCTGTCACAACTGGTGATTTTATTAGGTATTCCCCTCCCCGTTTTTCTTGAATCCCCATCCACCCTACACACACAGCTGAGAATTCCACTGAATGCCAAATAACCTTGTGTGTGTTGTTGAATACTAATGCCATGTGACCTTGATCAGAAGAAGTCTTTTATTTAAGCTAGTTTTGCAACCTGAAAATTGCAGCATGTTACTTCCTTCACAATTAAGCTGCTTCCAGCCTACATGAATCATCAGGAACTCAAGTATTATTGTTTTAATTAGAGCTGGTAAAATAATAGGTCACCCATCAACTTATTCAACACACTTTATGAGATCTTTAATATAAATTTTCCAACTAAAGTTTGTTTCCATTATTCACCCAGCATATAGAACTGCCCAGCTTTTGTTGGAAAAGAGGACTGATCCCTTCATCAGAGAAGGACAGTATGGCTTGTGAAAAAGGTATGACACACAGGAGTGCTGGCAAATGGATCGTTTTCAGTTCCTAGCCTCAATCACCTGACTTGGGTCACAGATGCAAATCTTGATACCCTGTCCGTGACAGGAGTCAGTATCCAGGGACTACCGCAATGACTGTTCCATATCCAGTGGCTAGGGCATTAAACTGAGATGCCAGAGACTTCAGATCTATTTTTGCCTCTGCATTGACTTGCTGTGAGACCTTGGAGAAAAGGTTTGGATTTGCTAAGGGAGTTGAACCTATTGAATTTCAAGGGGATGTAGGTGCCTAACTCCCTTGGGCTCCTGTGAAAAGCCCAAGAATTTCAGTTTCCCTCATTTGTCAAATGAGGATGATTGCACTTAGCCACCTGCCGAGAGCTATGGAGGCCAAATGCTACTGTTGCATTGCTAACATAGAAAGACAAATAAGGCGAGTCTTACTACATGTTAGTGTATAGGAGAACAATTCTGCCATTTTTGTGTTTTAAAATGCCTACAGTGTTGCTTAGAAAGACTAATAGTTTAACACGTAACGAGATTAGCAGACAAAAAACAAATAGCATGTGTCCGACTCTTCTGACAGAAGAAGCTTTGATGCACCATTTGCAGTCCTTATGCTTGTGTATGTCTGTCTCTCTGACTCAGTCCCCCCTGTACCCCCCCAGCTCCACCCCATCAATATACTGTTTGTTTAGCCCTGTGCAGATTATTCATTTCTTGGCACTGAGATTTGTGAGCCAAAGAATTAACATTTGGATTTTATTTATTAGCTACAAAACACTAGGGATACAGCTGGGATTGGTTGCACAAACTATTTTGATGGGGAAATCAGTGACAGATTGAGAAGAATCAGACAACAAGTCCTTTTGCGAGCATTGTTTGAGAACATCCTGTTGGTGATTTATTGTGTTTCAAAAATTGGGTGTGGGGTGGAATAGGGTGGGGTGGCCTTCTCCAGGGTCCTGTCACTGACTCCCACATACAACAGCCCAACTCCATCCCAGTCATAGAGTAGCTTAGCCACAGGACATCCTCTTTTAAACCCAAGCTAATATTTTCTTACAGAAGAGGAGACTCTCTGAAAGTTTTTTGCTATTTTTCTGGAATTTCTTTTGCTCGGAGAGGGATTTGAAAACTAAATACATTTCCTGTTGGAGGCCGAGGGCTGGGAGCAGCGAGGAAAAGCATAGCCTTTGGCTTGTTTCAGCAGTAAATAATCACTTATGTTCCATAAAGTCATTCTCATGGGTGAGGGCTCACCAGCACCTGCAGATAGAAGAGCCTGGGGCAAGTCCAAGCACTTCATTTAGACTGTCCCTTATTACAATCAATCAGACCCCATTCCTCTTAGCCACAGAGAAGTGTAGGCTTAACCTACATGCTTTTTAAAATTAAAAAGGTGGAAAGACATGTATTTTAAAAGAAATGTGAACAGAAATGTGGGGTTTGTATCAGGACTTCTTTTCACCTTAATCCCTCCATGCAAAAGGTAAACACACTGAATCTTTATCTTATCACAGTTCTTGTCAAATGGAAGAGTTTTACTACTGGCATTTCCCCCCTGTTCTACTGGTCTGTCTTTTGTGTTGGTTTGTTTTGTGTAGTTCAGCCACATGCCTAGGAGAAAGTAAGCTTTCTTCTGCTTATTCTTTTTTTAAGGTCCTAATGGCCAGCTGTCTCAACCTATTTGGCCAGATGGGAGTTCTCTCTGAACATGGGTGCTCATAGAGACCAGCAGGTAGAGTAGTTGCCATCCGCTGGCAGAATTTGTTAATCTAAGGCCAGATCTACACTAAATAGTTAGGTGAATCCAGCTACGTTGCTCGGGGGTGTGAAAAATCCACACTCCTGAGCAATGTAGCTAAGATAAACTAACCCCCAGGGTAGACAGTGCTAGGTCAACAGAATGAATTCTTCTGCCGACCCAGCCACCACCTCTTATGGAGGTGGATTAACTACAGTGATGGGAGACCCCCTCCCAGGACTGTTTTGACTGCCTATACTGAAGCATTACAGCTGTACCACTGCAGCATTTCTAGTGAAGACATAGCCTAATTTATCCTTGGGAAAACCAGCATGAGTAGTGAAAAAAATCTTTGTTCTTTTAAGGCCCAACCCCAAGGCCACTGAAGTCCCTTTGCTACTGATGGGTATTGGGTCAGGGCCTTAGTTAGCAAACCACCTCCATTTCTCTTCAGTGGGAATGCTGTATGGGGACTGTGTGTAGAACCAGGCCTAGAGTCTTCCTGTGCCATCTCCTGTTACCTGATCTCCCTCATGAATCTGGTTGCAGATAACATATTTTATGCTCTAGGTCTCAAAACCTTAGCAAGGAGCTGGATACAGGCAAGGAGCTGGACACAGGCAAGGAGCAAACGCAACAGCCATTTTGTGCTCAGCAGTAGATGCCACATAACCTTGTCATGTAAAACCTGTTATCCAATGAAGGGGATGTATATGAAGGCAATGGAGAGAACAGCCTTTTTGAAAAGGGCCCTGGCATCTTTACCTTCCATTTTAATAACTACCAGGGAAGAGCAGGAGGGCATAACCATGCATCTGAAAGACACTGCCTAGGAAAGCACGGGAGGACCCAGCCTCCCAAAGCAACATTTACCATAGTAACATCCCTTCAAATATGGATGCTGCATTATGGTGTGGAGTCGCAATGTGATCACACCGCATCAAGTAGCTTTGCGGCACAAAGACAGCCCATGGCACAGTAAAACTGTATCTCCTCTTCCTCATCCCACTTGGGGTTTCTAAATGTCTTTGCCTCCCAGGACTCCATACTCTACTAGTTTGGGGTTGGCTGTTGTACCAGTATAGGCCTGCAATCCTGCAGTTGTGCCTCCACTAGATCTCCGCGAAAGCTCATTTCGGCTGTAGGCAATTAGGCTGGAGCAAAGCTTGGTCTCCATCTGAAATGTAATGAAAAGGATAGAGAGGCAGCTATGGGTCCCACTCTGACAGACTCTGCAGGTTCTTCTTCAACCAAAGCTGGTTAAGTGGAGCCTCCTGCCACCCCTGCTGCTTCTTGCGGTGTAAGGGGGAACTCTCCATCAAAGTAACACCCGAAGAACAGCACTGTGTCAGCACCAGCTGCCAGTCTGAGGGAAACAATCATCAGATACTACTGAACAATTTAACAGGATGTCTTTCCTCCTCCTCCACTAAACAAACTGTTAAAGACCATGACCTTTGGAAAACATAACAAAAGCTGAAGAATTTACAGCCGTTTGTTACAGGTCAAGGCATAGAGCTAGTCCACAGCCTTGTAATTCCAGCCAAAAGCTCCTATATCTCCCGTACTCTGCGCAAATGCAACTCCCCTCCCTATGACAGATACACATGGCAAAAGCGCTAAACACGAGACCAATTATTATTTTCTGAACTTTGTGATACAAGATGCAGCCAAAGAAATTAACAGTGGGGCAGTTGGCTTACAGTGCTCTGAAAAATATGCTGTGGGCATTCGCAAGGGCTGCTCAGAGATGGAAGCTGGACACTCTCACTTTTCACTCCGTATCTGACCTATCAGTCCTTGTCCTCAAAGGAAACCTGCACAGTACCTTCAAGAGGCAAGCCTGAAAGCTAAAAATCATTGATTCAGGGACTGGTTTTATGGCTCATAACAATTTGTAGCACACCTCACTGCTTGCTAATGCTACAATTGCCAGCTTCATTTTCAGTGGTCACCTCCAGCATATGTGAATCCCTTATGCTTAACACTCTATCCCAACTTAGCTAGAAGAGAAATAACCCCTCCCCCTTCCCACACACACACACATTTATTATTTAAAGAAACCTCGTGATTTGTAAGCCAATCTCATGATTTTTAGGGCCAGACTCCTGATTGCTGAACATTTGGAGTTGGCAATACTGTGTTCGCACCCTAATTGTTAAGAAACCTGAAGGGAATGAAAAAGAAACTCCAAGGGACTATGTTTTTTTCAAAAAAACAAAAAACAAAAAAAAAAACCCAAACCCTCATGATTTTTAAGCTAAGTTCAGGATTTTGGGCGGCTGGACACAAGAGCAAACTATCCCACTGCATAAGAAATATAGGAAGTATGGCAAGAGACCACCCTGGCTAAACCAGTAGATCTTTAATGATCTAAAACTCAAAAAAGAGTCCTACAAAAAGTGGAAACTTGGTCAAATTACAAAGGATGAATATAAACAAATAACATAAGTATGTCGGGACAAAATTAGAAAAGCCAAGACACAAAATGAGATCAAACTAGCTAGGGACATAAAAGGTAACAAGAAAACATTCTACAAATACATTAGATGCAAGAGGAAGACCAAGGACAGAGTAGGACCATTACTCAATGAGGGGGGAAAAACAACAGAAAATGTGGAAATGGCAGAGGTGCTTAATGACTTCTTTGTTTTGGTTTTCACCAAGAATGTTGGTGGCGTTTGGACATCTAACATAGTGAATGACAGTGAAAATGAGGTAGGATCAGAGTCTAAAATAGGGAAAGAGCAAGTCAAAAGTTACTTAGATGTCTTCAAATCACCAGGGCCTGATGAAATGCATCCTAGAATACTCAAGGAGCTGACTGAGGAGATATCTGAGCCATTAGCAATTATCTTTGAAAAGTCATGGAAGACCGGAGAGTAGGGTGACCGGACAGCACATGTGAAAAATTGGGACGGGGGGGGCGGGAGGGTGTAATAGGACCCTATATAAGAAAAAGACCCAAAAATCGGGACTGTCCCTATAATATCAGGACATCTGGTCACCCTACGGGAGAGATTCCAGAAGACTGGAAAAGGGCAAATATAGTGCCCATCTATAAAAAGAGAAATAAGGACAACCCGGGGAATTACAGACCAGTCAGCTTAACTTCTGTACCCAGAAAGATAATGGAGCAAATAATTAAGCAATCAGTTTGCAAACACCTAGAAGATAATAAGGTGACGAGTAACAGTCAGCATGGATTTGTCAAGAACAAATGGTGCCAAACCAACCTAATAGCTTTCTTTGACAGGGTAACACGCCTTGTGGATAGGGAGAAAACAGTAGATGTAGTATATCTTGATTTTAGTAAGGCTTTTGATACTGTCTCACACAACCTTCTCATAAACAAACTAGGGAAAGACAGCCCAGATGGACCTACTGAAGCTGGGTGCATAACTGATTGGAAAACCATTCACAGAGAGTAGTTATCAGTAGTTCACAGTCATGCTGGAAGGGCATATCAAGTGAGGTCCTGCAGGGATCAGTTCTGGCTCCGATTCTATTCAATATCATCATCAATGATTTAGATAATGGCATAGAGAGTACACTTATGAAGTTTGCAGACGATACCAAGCTGGGAAGATTGCAAGTGCTATGGAGGATAGGACTAAAATTCAAAATGATCTGGACAAACTGGAGAAATGGTCTGAAGTAAATAAGATTAAATTCAATAAGGACAAATGCAAAGTACTCTGCTTAGGAAGGAACAATCAGTTGCACACATACAAAATGGAAAATGATGCCTAAGAGGGAGTACTGTGGAAAGAGATCTGGGGATCATAAAGCTAAATATGAGTTAAATGTAACACCATTGCAAAAAAAGCAAACATCATTCTTGGGTGCATTAGCAGGAGTGTTGTAAGCAAGACATAAGTAGTAATTCTTCCACTCTATTCTGCTCTAATAGGCCCCAACTGGAGTATTGGGTCCAGTTCTGGGCACCACATTTGAGGAAGGATGTGGACAAATTGGAGAGAGTCTAGAGAAGCGCAACAAAAATGATTAAATGTCTAGAAAACATGACCTGTGAGGGAAGATTGAAAAAAATTGGGTTTGTTTAGTCTGGAGAAGAGAAGACTGAGAGGGGACATGATAACAGTTTTCAGGCACATAAAAGGTTGTTACAAGGGAGAAAAATATTTCTCCTTAACCTCTGAAGATCGGACAATAAACAACGGTGTTAAATTGCAGCAAGGGCGATTTAGGTTGAACGCTAGGAAAAACTTCCTCTCTGTCAGGGTGGAGTAAATTGCCTATGGAAGATGTGAAATTTCCATCATTGGAGATTTTTACGAGCAGGTTAGACAAACACCTGTCATGGATGGTCTAGATAATACTTAGTCCTGCCATGGGTCTAGGGGACTGGACTAGATGACCTCTCAAGATTCCTTCCAGTCCTACGATTCTATGATTTTAAGTAGAGAATCTTAAAGCACTTTTTCAATATTAGCTAAGCTTCACACCAACCTGGAGGGGTACAGTAAGCAAGTAACCAGATACCATTTTACAGATGGCTAATGGCATACCCATTGGAGGTGAATGGTATTCCATATTGGGTGCAGGGAATCTCCTTTTGTGGGTTAGTTTACAGACCTGGAGATTTGTAGCCTAAACTGTCTTGTCAATCTTGTTAAATATTCCCCAGTCAGGACCTGTTAATTTTGTTTACTGATGGTCTTTATTTGTAGCAAATAAAACAATTCCCCTGCCCTTAAATTACATGGAGGGAAAAATGGAAACGTTTCTGCCTTTCTGTTTAAAAACAAACAAATCCTCTTCATCTTGATCCCGTGAGGTTAATGAAAAAGAGGTCAATGGGTTTTGGATCAGTCCCACAGTGTTCCATTATCCCAGGATGGAGAAAATGAGCATGCTAGTTTTTATGACTAACAGCCATTCTTTCCCAACAGAGAAAGTCTGGGATCTGAACACAGCTGCTATTTTGCTCTGTGCAGTGAATCACTTCTAATTCTTAAGTATCAAAACAGTGACATGCATTCCACCAGCCTAACATGAGGACCTTTCTCCATTATTCTACCACAAGAAGAATATAATAATTCATTTATTCCTTATTTTTTTTAAAAAACATTACTATTGCTGTAACCCCTTTCAATGCAGCCTGTAAAAATAAATTAAACAAAGGAAGCTGACCTTAGCTTAAAATATGAAATCTAGTGGGAGGAGAAACACTTACAAATGATGGAATGTTCACGTTTGTTACTCTGCTTGCAAGTGGTACAAAGCAAGAGGGTTTATATGAGCTAGCAACAAGATGTTTATTGGACAAAACAATTCACATTTAATGAATCCTGTGGAGCAGGAGAGTTACCACTAAAGATGGAATGGGGTTTTGTTGGTGGAACTAAAATTTCAGAATAATATCACCCTTACTCTAACAAACACCGGGGATATGACTACATGTGCCTGACCATATTTGTATGACTAGCTTTTCGGCTTTTTTTTTTTTTTTTTTTGTATACAGGCTTTTGTAGTCATTATACAGTTACAACTATTGAGAGTTTTACACCGTGCATATAACTGTGATATCTGGGCATCCAGCCAGCTGCACCTATTATTTTGATTTATTGAAAAATGCACCTATATGCACACGATAGAAATTGCATAATGGAATGTACAGACTAGGATTAATAATACTTACACTTCATGTATAGATATGCTGGGGTCGGGGATTCGAACCCATGGTTTATGGGGAGATGGCTAGTTTATGACAGCAGCTTAGACTATTCAGTAGAGTTGGTCAGAATTTTTTTGACAAAAACATTTCTTCCACCAGAGTTTGCCGATTTGTTGAAATGTTTCACTGGGGCAATTTTAGCAGATTTCCTGCCTGGTTGCCCACCAGCTCACCTTCCAGGCTCCATGCCTGGAAATGGAGACCTCAAGGCTTCCAGGGTCCATGCCCCTCCATGTCCTATAATTGTCCACTTCTCATGACTGGGTGAGGTGCTATGACCTACATTCTACAGGAAATCAGACTAGATCATCATAGTGGTCCCTTCTGGCCTCTATGTACCAGTAGTGAATACTATCCACTTTACCATACCTATTTTATAGATGCCCCAGCTCACACAGTGAGGCAGTGGCAGAATTGGGGAATTGTACCCAGGCCTGCTGAATTCCAGTCCCCTCTTCTAATCACCAGGCAATGCTGTCTTCCCTAGACCTCATTTGTGAAAAAGGAGACCTGAGCTGGTCAACCAATTTGCATATACAAAATTAAAGCAAAGAGAAACCATAATAGTCGCTGTGTCATGGCTTGTGTTAAATATTGTCAATTACAATGTGCCTTCGAGGATATATTCCTGAAGGGTCTGTGACTAACCTAGTTAGTCACCCTAACTTGTAATAGACAGAATCAAGAAGCAGATGTCAAATGAGGAGGAAATTCCAATGGAAGAGTAGATTTAAGGATTGACAGGGTTGATAAATTCATACAAGCCTCAGCACGCATAAGGAGCTTTGGGTGTTCACTATACAATGGGCTGTGTGTTGGACAGCAGTAAGAATATGATGACTGGGTTTTAAAAGAATAAGAACAACCAACCTGCTCAGCCAGATGCCTCAGTTGAATCAAATCTATCTGAAGGTTCTAAAATCTCTGGCTAATGTTTCTTTTTTTAAATGATTCTCCTTCCCTGCTGCTCTTGTGCCTGAACCCAGAGGCAGTCGGGCCAGGAGGCTATGCTTCACATTGGAGGTGTTCCTCATGCCCGTAGATAACTACCAACCTCTTCCCTTCCACCCTCAGTTCAGGAAAGTAAGTGTCAGATTTTTTTTTTAATTTCCCAAATTTTTTTCAATAGTTCCAAAAGATTCCAGTCAATTCTACCGATGGTGGAAGAAGAGAGAAATGTCATCCACATTTTTCCACATTTTTTTTTTTTGCTGAAACGTTGTTGAAATTTCAAAATTTGAACAAATTTCCACCATCTCTGAGGCCCACCTTAAATGCTGGTCTTGGGTACTGCTGGGTATGCTGGATATAAGTGGGTGATAGTGGTGGGGTTGTGAATGCTGGGTGCGGGAGGTCAGGGCAGGAAATAGCCCCAAAGCAGGTGAAGTTCCTGGGACTATAGTACTGAACATTTCTAATTATTTCTATTACAATAACACCTGGTTGCTCCAGTCAGGGATTGGGGCTCTACTGTGCTAGGCACTGTACATTCATCTAACAAAAAGACGGTGCCTGCTTCCGAGAATATATACAGATTGTAAATCCAATTGGACTATTTGCTTAGAAAAAATATACTGGTCTTGAAAGCATATGTTATCTGTTTTGTAATGTGTTTCTCTGCTTCGACAATGTAAATTAAATTGTTATTTTTCATTTAGTAGTAGCCCCACTGAGCTCCATTCAGGGATGAGGACCCCAATGTGATGGGCACAGTACATAACAAAAAGACAGGTCCCAAAGAGTTTACAATCCAAGTAGCGTTAACCTTAAAGTCGACATGTCATCTAATTTGCCATCTTCTCCGATACATATTTTTAGTTACTGAATATGAGTTATGCAAAAACTTTCAACAGTTTCACAAAGCTTAAAGAAAAGCTGATGTTTCCCCCTCAGCCGTGATTCCATCTCCCACTGTTTAAACCCTATGCTGCTACTGTCATGTGCTTTTCCTGTACACAAGATCTAAAACAGCTACAATGGCCCAACGAAGTTAAAATCTCCTCCTAAGAGATTAATGATTTCCACAATCTGAAAATGGGGATTACAAGCTTTTAGATTGTTGAAAGTGAGTTGAGGCAAGATAGTAATCAGAATGATGCAATTTTAAGGTCCCCCGGGGCTAGAAATGCCTTCCATGCTAACATTAGTTTCTCTCTCTGCTGGTTTGACACATCATACCATAAAGTGGTCCCCTAGACCATGCAAAAGTATTGGCCGTTTACCAGACAAGACAGAATCCTTTCAGAATCCCTCTGAAACCAGAAGGGATGATATATCATAAGCAAGGCAGTTCTCACTGTCTTCCTGGCCCATCCTGAGGCAGGAAGCAGAGGAAATCTCACAAGAAATCCTGTTCTTGCAACATTTCTAGCCAAATAATGTAGACTCAAGAGGAACAGATAGCTCCGCTACACTTCTGACAAGCATTTATACTTTTCAGCCCTATCCAAAGGAAATAAGAACTTTGAAGGGTTCACACGTATCATACCTAACTTTTGGCCAACTATCTAGGTAGAATAATTCCTTTATTCCTGCTACTGCTTATGTATTTATGAAGAGAAAATTAAAACAGCATGAATTTCACTCTGTCAAGATTCCTCCAGAACCGTAGGCTAAATCAGTATTGCACCTGCTTTTCTGCTGGTGCAGAATAATAATAGGGAATTTTCTGTCCCTAATAACAGCTATTTTTTTCTACTTTGATCACATGTTTCCACTAATAAAAGGTCAATCACAAATTTGCCAGAACTATCCCTCTCTCAGGGCCTGATCCTGAAAGTAAAGACTATGCCTTGTAAGAAATGTACACAAGATTGGCTCCTATGACAGGTATATCTTACATCATCATTTACAAGACTGGAATGTAATCCCGTCAAACACACTATAAAACAGTAGATTTCTTTTACTTTGAAAGGTCAATCTTGAAGTCCTCATTCAGGCAAAACTCCCACTGAAGTCAGTCTCAACACCAAGGTCAACACAAGCCAATGGGAATTTTGCTTAAGGATTGCAGGATGAGATCTAGGAATTGCCAGACTGAATCAGACCATATTGCATAAGTTATTTTTAGAAATGTCCATAGCCCTCACTGCTTCAGTCATTTCACTCCTTTCTACAATTAAATCCTCAGCCAGTTAAAATCTCCATTACTCCAGCAGCATCATGTTAGAGATGGAAAAGATCGGAGGTCATCT
This sequence comes from Eretmochelys imbricata, assembly GCF_965152235.1. NCBI lineage: Eukaryota > Metazoa > Chordata > Testudines > Cheloniidae > Eretmochelys > Eretmochelys imbricata. The sequence continues at coordinate 114,239,224 of NC_135578.1, forward strand.
GGAGTGTCATACAGCACATTCATTACTGACCAATTCAAGGTCATGCACATTGGAAGGAACCCTCTGTACTACTCACATATGTTGTTGGGTTCCAGGTTAACTGTGACTGCTCTCGAAAAAGATGTGGGCATCACTATGGACAGCTCAAAGGTGATCTCTGTTCATTGTGTGACACAGGGAGGAATATATGTCCTCACTCCTTAGTTTAAACACCTGGTTGAGTGATTTTCTGGAATGGACTTGGAACTACTCAGATGCTTAAAATTAAGCACATGCCTAAATGCTTTGCTGGACCTACATGATTTTTAAGCTGACAGCAATATCTACATGAGGGACCAATCTGGTGACCCCTCTCCTAAGCTTCTGAGCATCCTCAGTCCCCAAAGGGTGCAATGGGCATTTAAGGTGCTCATCATCTTACAGGACTGGGTGCTAAGAGGCCACATATCAACATCCAAATCCCTGGTGAGCTGCTGAGCTCATCCCTCCTGTCCTAAGGGAATACACGTCAAAGTCTTGCCTTCACTAAACTTTGCTATTTAAACAGTATTTTTGTCTTCCTATGGATGTTAGCATTTATATATGGAGGCCACTGGACACTGCTTGCAGGGGTGCCAGTAGAGGGGAGGCCAGGGGGCCATGGCCCCATCATTTTTTACCAGCCATAAGGGTAGGCAATGGGGGTGAGTGGGCAGAGTGGGAGCAGGCCCTCAGAGGGAAGGGACTGCGCGGGGGGTGGGCCACAGTTCAGGCGCCAGTGGCCCCCACACACACACTTTTAGGGAGCTTCCGTCACCCTGACTGCCTGTACTGCCCAGGGGATTTATGTAGTGTGATCTAAGACCATTGGATAGATCTTTGACAAATACATCTCCTCCCTCCTGAGGGTGCTGAAGAGATGATCTTTCCTGCAACAGCACTTTGTTACAACAACCTGTCACAAAAGCCAATATTGCCTGTAGCGATGCACGCACTAGAAATATGGTAGTTGACATGCCAAGTGATTGTTTTAATAGACCTCGTTAAACCAGTTAGCTTCACAGACCTCAAGCTATCACCAGAGTATTGTGGGTTTTTTTACGCTGAGTGAGGAGAACTACCTAGTCCTACAAATTGTTTGTCAATAACCCCAGCCTAGCCGAAAGCATAATGTCCTCCCCCCATCCCGAGACGACTTCCACATGACAACGGGAACAAGCCCACACCTCACCTGCAATTAGAACGCCAGCCCTGACGCAACCTGGAAACGGAGATGTCTCAGGGCAGCTCTGAACTGACGCTGAGAAGGGTCCTTCCCACTAAAGCCAAAATGAGATGAACACAACCCAGAAAGAGTGAGGAATCAGTCAGTGTTTGATGGGCAAAAGGAGGAAATCCGACTGCCAGCTGCCTTAGGGAAAGGAGTTTTCTCCCCATGCACTCCCACAGCTGGAGGGGGGGAGCCGTCTTAGCCTGTAATGAGGCCTTACCTGAACGGGGATTTCAAGCACTGGTGTGGCCGCATTAGCTCAGTTATGCAATCCCCTGCTCTAACTGGTGCAGTAAAATTTGCATTGGTGCAACTTACTCTAGGTTCAGAGCTGGTCACTGCACTGGTACGAATCACACGGTGCTAGTGTAAAGCCTGTCTCCATTCAGGTTTTGCAGCTAAATCAGTGCTTGTGAAGTTCCAGTGTGGACAAGTCAACAAAGGATTGTTGTGGGGTGGGGAAGAGCGGTAGGAAAATTTGGGGGCCTCAGGAAGTTGTTTGCACTGATTATGCCTAAAGCCTGGGGTCCTGGGAAAACTCTCTCCTAAATTACAGTGTCTCCGAGTTTCCTAGTATGGAGCTCAATGAGCCAAAGAGAGGTGAATAAAACTGGCATGGGGAACTTAAAAACAAGAAAACCCACTGGAGTCCGGTATAAATGCATACGTTTCTGCTTTGGGTCCCCAGAACTGATAATATCTTTCAAAACTAAAATTGAGATGAGAGGAAAAGTTGCCTTTTCACGGGACTGCTGACATACAATTAATACAAAGTAAGGAGGCTGTTTGGTGTTCGTTCGAAGTGATCCATTCCCCCGACACAACGAGAGCTAATGAACTAAATCTGAACGCATCAGCATAAGATTTTGACAAATGCGTTGTTTGCCTATTGAGAGGGTGGGAAATGATTATAAATGGCAAGCTGGGCTTGTTTTCAGGCATGGACACTCCAGAAACAGCAGTATTCTGGCCTCAGTTGGCTGTTCTCTGTGTAAATGATTTCACACTTCTGCTACTAAATCAATTGGGTGTTTCTCTGTTTAAGAATTTCTGAAATAAAATATCTCCTGCTCCATAGTCGAGGGATGCACTCAGAACTTCAGGGGGGCTTTTGGAATCTCTGGGTTTTGTATTTAAAAAGTGGAGCCTTGCGATCAAGAATTTTAAATATGTTCTTGTACATTTCAAATCTCCATTAGTCCTCTAAGGGATAGTGAACATTTTGGGCAAACACTAAAGATGAGCAGGTTAAATACCTATAGATTACACTCTTAAACTGAAAGAAAGCAAGAAAGCAAGAAAGCAAGAAAGAAAGAAAGAAAGAAAGAAAGAAAGAAAGAAAGAAAGAAAGAAAGAAAGAAAGAAAGAAAGAAAGAAAAAGGAGTGCTATTCCAAAATCTTTTGGTTCTGTGTGGTGGTGGGGAAATGCTCATATAAGCACTTTGGTTGAGGAGAGAAAGCCCAAGGAGTAAGGTGATGCTAGATATTAGTCCTTGTCTCACAGTGAGTTACTGTGTGGCAAGCCAGGATGTGACTCTACAGTGCAACCCGCTTGCCACATAGTAACGTCCTGAGTGGGCAGAGCTAGAGATCAGTAAAAGTCCTGAAGTGAGGCTTAGCATGCTGCTGCTTGAAACTGTAGTATGCTAAGCCTCGTTCTGGGACTTTCAGTGCACTGTAGAAGCGTTCACATGGTGAGTTACTACACGGCAAACTGCTCCACTATAGATTCACACCCAGCTTGCCATGCAGTGGCTCACCACATAGACCAGCCCTCAGGCAAAATCTACAGAAGTAAAATGTTCAGTTATGGGCCAAATCCTCAAATTTCCTACTCTGGCACCACTCCCATGGTAGACAATGGACTGAACAAAAACTGAAGAGGGACTTTGGGATTTGGCCCATTGTTTCCCAGATTCCAGGGCCAGAAGGCAACATTATGATTATCTAGTCTGACCTCTTGTTTAACACAAGTCACAGAACGTCTCCCAGATAATTCCTGTTTGAACTAGAGCATCTCTTACAGAAAAGACATCCAACATTTTGATTTAAAAATTGCCTGTGATGGAGACTCCATCACAACCCTTAGTAAACTGCTCCAATTATTTATTACCCTCATGGTTAAAAATTTACACCTTGTTTCCAGTCTGACTTTATCTAGCGTCAACTTCTAATGACTGGATATTGTTATCCCTTTCTCTACTAGACTAAAGTCTAGTAGAGAAATATTTGTTCCCCATGTAAATACTTATAGACTGTAATCAAGTCATCCCTTAACTTTCTCTTTGCTAAACTAAATAGATTGAGCTCCTTGTGTCTATCACTATACGGCAGGTTTTCTAGTCCTTTAATAATTCTCATGACTCTTTTCTGAACCCCCTTCAATTTATCAACATCTTTCTTGAATTGTTGACCCCAGAACTGGACTCAATATTCCAGCAGCAGTTGCACCAATGCCAAATATAGAGGTAAAATAAGCTCTTTACTCCTACTTGAGATTTGTCTGTTTATGCATCCAAAGATTGCATTGGTCCTTTTGGCCACAGCATCACACTGGGAGCTCATGTTCAGCTAGGGTGACTAGATGTCCCAATTTTATAGGGACAGTCCCGATTTTTGGGTCTTTTCCTTATATAGCCTCCTATTACCCCCCCACCCCCGTCCCGATTTTTCACATTTGTTGTCTGGTCACCCTATGTTCAGCTGATTACCCATCATAGCCCACAAACCTTTTTTGCAGTCACTGCTTCCCAGACAGTCCCCCACCCTGTAAGTATAGCCTATATTCTTTGTTCTTAGATGTATACATTTGCGTTGGGTCATATTAAAACATATATGGTTTGCTTGCACCTACCTTATCAGGAGCATCCAGATCACTTTGTATCAGTGACATGTTAGTTTGGCTCTAGGTAGAAATCTGACATCTATACCACTGTAAGCCAAGATGTCTGGGGGAAATCAGCTTCATCTGCTAACTAACTGAACCAGTTAAGTTAGACATACAGATGATTTTGATAACAATGGATGGAGTCATGCTGCAAAAAAAGTCATTTGGTCAGTGTCATATTAGCTGTAGAACAAGAAGATTGAAAAGTTTCAATCTACATTGAATATATAACTGGACTTTAGACTGCTCTCTTTCATTGCTTTAGTATCCCTTACTTGGTGCTCTCTTCCATCCTTACATTTGAAGCATCCCTTGGGTTAATTTTCTACCAGCATCATCCCTTCTTCAAAGAACTAAAAAAAAAACCCTCACCGGCAGGGCTGGTAGGAACATGCAAAAATTTTGAGGTTTCAATTTGTTTTTTGTTCCACATTGGAATGAAAGAAAAAAGACACTAAGACAGTGTACTCACCATCTGCAGTGCCCCCTTGTGTCAGGGTGCAATTCTGCAAGGAGCCCTTGTCTTCAGCGCCTCCTGCAGGCCAACTGCCTCTCACCAGGCCTTCCATGGCTTCAGCCAAGTCACATGAAGTTCAGTCCCCTTCCAAGTTAACAAAAAAATCCAACTGAAAATTCACAAAACATCCCTACATATGTGAGCCTTCAGCACCCTTCCTGGGCTATTCCTTGGCCTGTCGTTTGTGGTCAGACTGCAACCCCATGCTGAACTTAACATTCCTTCTGTTGGGCTTGCACGGCCCTGCCTCGAGGGCTGGTAGGGGAACCCAGGCTCACGCTCTACTCTGGGTTCTGGCCTAGAGACCTGTATTAAGCAGCTTGGTCTGTTTCTTCAGTCATACTGCTGCTTCCCTGCACTGTTTCCAGCCCTCACGCTGCTTCCCCACAGCCTGTGCTTAATGCAGCCTCCCTTTGGTTCTCAGGGCTCTCCCTGCGTCCTCCCAGCTCCCCCTTTCTCTGCTGAACTAACCACTCTTCCACCCCTCTTGGGCTTCACTGAAGTGCCTTTCCGTTTCCTAGGGGGAGGGATAGCTCAGTGGTTTGAGCATTGGCCTGCTAATTAAACCCAGGGTTGTGAGTTCAATCCTTGAGGGGGCTATTTAGGGATTGGGGCAAAAATTGGGGATTGGTCCTGCTTCAAGCAGGGTGTTGGACTAGATGACCTCCTGAGGTCCCTTCCAACCCTGATATTCTATGATTCTATAACCCTACCTCAGGGCCTCTCCCATAGGAGCCTAACCTGCTCCCTGTGGATCCTCCTGCCTGGCTTAGTCCCTGGCTAAGCCCTATCTCCTGACTCCCAGAGTCTGACCTGCTCTTTGTGGGTTTCATTCTGCAGGAGTGTCCTTCCTACTGAGTTCCTTCAGCTTCCTTTTAAGGGTTGGGTACCTAATGATCCTTACCTAGCTCCGCCTCCTCTGGCCAGGAGGTGATCCATCAATCACAGTTGCAGTAATTGGCTCTTAACTCCTTGTCTAACAGGGGATGGGAGTAAGCTCTGTCCTAGAGACCTTTTGAAATTTTTTGGAAAATAACAAAACAGAGAGACCCCACAATAGCCAATGAGTAGGGCACATATGGGAGACCCAGGCTCAGGTCCTTGCTGTGCCTGGATCCTATAGCAGGGACTTGAACGTTGGGTCTCCCACTTCCCATGGGAATACCTAGCAAGGTGGGTCCCCAACCAGTTATTGTGGAGTGGGTCTCCCACTCTCCCATTCCATCCTGGACCTGAAAAACTGTCCTGACAAAAGTTTCCATGAGAAGTTTTGGTTTCAATGATTCAGCATTTTCCAACAAGGAAAAAAAAATTACTGGGAAAAATTCCCAACCAGCTCTCTTCTTGAAAGCATTCCAGTTATAAAACCAAACTCCCATTCCATTGATTTTGTTCCAGATTGTAACCACATCTGCCTCTAGACTGCATGTTCTCTGGGGAAGGGACACCATGCGGCGCTTCCATACTATTGTGATGGGCACCTTAGCAAACCCTAGGCCAGAGAGAGAGAGAGAATTTGTGTAGCTGATGTGGTATTTTTCCCCCTGTTGTTCAGTCCTGTGCACGTCTATTGTATTATAAGAATAATAATAGAGTAAGCAGAATTTTTAGTGAATTTATCAGTGAAATTATAAATACACAAAAGCAAAGGATGGAAAGTCACCTAATGGGACATTTGTGTCATTCTTAGAGCCTTTATGAAATGCTGAAGATGGAACAATTCCCATTTTACCTATATTTTGTTCCTCTTTTAAGAAGAAGATTCAGAATACAAGAAAGTTTGTGTCAGTGGACGGGCTGGTTTAAACCAGTGAAGCACGAACATGACAAGGTTTGTTGGGTGGGCTCTGTTTGGATAAACCCACTGATGTGTGGATGCTTATACAAAGCTCATCCAAACCACCTGTGCCTATCAACGTTCAGCAGCAAATCTTAGTAGAAATTCCTCATGGAATTTCAAGTATTGTACTACATGGGTATGTCTGGATTGGAAATACCATGAGAGCCACCTTTCCGAGAGAGTAACATTTCCCCCATATGAGTATTAATGGATTCATTTTTATGTTAATTAATCACAAATTGTCTTTAATGTAATTATGTATTTTATTCACAAGCTGTGGTTCTTTTCAATGTTTTAGAATACCAGGGTTTCTCTCTGAATTTTCATTTGGTAATTACTCTATTTATAGCATCAGAGGAAGTAAGGCATTTGAATCAGTAGCTATTAATGATTAATATGGTAGGTTATTCCTTGCTCATGGCCTGAAAGTTTTTCCTCCTCCAGAAAATAAGTGTTTTGACTATGAAGAAGATACTATAGGGCCAAATTCCATTGAAATTTAGGTATCTAACTCCCTTTGGACTCTGTTTTGGAAATTCTAGCATCAGTACATTAATAACATAAAATAAAATAAAATAATAAAATAAAGTAATAAGTGTTTTTCATCGGTAAATTTCAAAGCACCTTACAAAGGAGGTCAACATCATTATCCCTATTTTATAGATGGGGAAACTGAGGCATGTGGCTATGAAGTGGCTTGCCCGAGGTTACCCAACAAGCCACCCACCTTGTGGCCAACAGCCTACCAGCAATCACAGAGATCATGATCAGAAAATATTGTCTGCTCTCAGAAAGATTTGGTCAGCCCCCTCAGCTGACTCCAGCTTATCTCAGCCATTCACAAGGGAGTGGAATCAGCTGTTTCTTTCTTAAAACCTTACCAGGCTGTTTGGCTTGACAATATCCATGGGGAGTTCCTGCATCACATGAGCTCATACTTTTGCAACTTTCTGCTAAAACTCTAGAATACTTGTCTGGAATGCTGTATGGTTCCAGAGGTCTGGCAAAAGTCACATATTATGGTCCTTCTTAAGCTTGGAAGGATGGTGGATGACTCAAAGAATTACCACCCAATCCCTCTAATCAGCATCATTTTTAAGTTGCTTGAGAGACTGGTACTTAAACGACTGTTGCCTTGAATCAACCCATAGTTACCTCATTACCAGGCAGGGTCGTAGTGCTGAGAATCAAAGACTGACATCTTTTATTGAGGACGCCTTTGAGGCAGGACAATAGGCCAGCACTGTTTTTGTTGACCTTTCATCAGCGTATTAAATAGTTTGGCACCATGGACTAGTCCTAAAATTACACTCCACGGTCCCAGAAAAAAACTTTTAAAGTTTATTATGCGGATGATTTCCAACAGAACAGCGATTGTCAAGTATGGAGATGGTTCAAGTTACCCATGTGACATGAACAACGGACTTCCCCAGAGATCTGTACTCCCTCCAATGCTCTTTCATATATACACAGCTGATTTGCCACCCACCTTGGCAACTCAGTTAGCGTATGCTGATGACATCTGCCTAACAATAGCCAGAAGGAGCTCTGCCTGTCATCTGACCTTGACACCTTGGCCAAGTAAATTTTGAACTGGTGACTCAAACTAAATGCACTAAAGCCAATATAATCTTGTTTCCATCTCGCCAGCTGGTTAGCTCATCGACAGCTGCACATCCCTCTGAACAATCAGCCAATCGTTTTTGAACCATACCCTACTTATCTGGGGATAAAGTTTGACGGCTCCCCGTCCTTTCAACAGCACAGTGAGAAGACAAGTTAAAATCCAGCTGAGACTCACACTCCTCTTCAGCCTTGCTAATAACTCATTGGGCATTAGTGCTGCAATGGATACCTACCGATGCCCTAATTATTGCATTTGCCAAATACTGTGCAGCAGCATGGGGCTAGTCATCACTGTGGTTAATTGGACTCAGCAATCAACATGGCCCTTCATATCATCACTGGCGCGAACCGGACAACTCCGGTGGCATTGGACAAGTCAATTCACCGCTCTGTGTTTCTGTTTCCCCATCATATGAATGGGATAACAACACCAAATTTGTAGGGATTTTGTGAGGATTAACTAGTTAAAGTCTGTCAAGGACTCTGAAAGTTATCAAATGTGTTATAAGAGGCCTGATCTAAAGCCCAATGAACTCAATGCAAGTTTGTCCTTTGACTTCAATGGTTTTCGGATCAGTCCCTACGTGCTAGGTAGTCTCACGATGCACACTCAGAATCATAACAGTTTTATGCATGAGAATCAAGCTGAAACTCAAGAGGTGTAATTCTGTGATCCATAGGCCACGCTTTACTCTGAAGTAGGTGCACCTCAGAGCAAGAATTTGTCCTTACGTATGTAACATTGTCTCATACTGGAAGGCTACCATATCATCTTCTCTGACATAAATTCCATTTTCCTATATCCTCTCTTTCCAGGCAAAACAGGCAAAGTAAACAGCACAAATAAAATACTAAGGGCTTTTCATATCAACAGTTCTGGATCCTCTTGAGAAATCACCAAATGCCCCCCCTGGAATAGTTAGCAAATAACGCTCCCTCGCTTCTCCTGTGGAGTTTTGAAAAATGTAACCCATAAAATGTGTTTGACATTCTAAACTGAGCCTGGTCTCCCAGCAAACACGATGGCCTCCTTGAATGAACATGAGTTTCATTGTTAGTGCTGACACTCTGAACATAGCAAAGTGGAATGCTATTTCTATGCCCTGTACATCGCGAGCATATAACTTAGAAAGGAACTTCTGAAGGAAACTACAATTGGTCCATCAGAACACCTAACTGGAGATGCACACGCAGAGTGCAGCGTGTGTTACAAACAGTGAAGACAGCAACGCCTATAGTTAAGGTTGCCGACACTCGCCCTTATAAGATCCTGTTTTCAGTTGTTTATAGTTGCCAGACTTCAACTGTTTGGGATGAAATTTTCCATGTAGAGTATCTGCCTCAGGAAAATTTCTGGAAAATTTCTGGAAAATTTCAGTCTAGAGGGTTCAGTCCTTTCTTAGAAAGAGGTAAGAGGAAAACACAGGGGTGGGGGCTTGCCTCTGTTAAACAATTCTTATAGCCGTTTTGCTGAGACGCTGTAGTGCTTCCCTGCTTTGGAATAACGGCTTAAAATCTGACAGCGGGTTGGCCTTTGAATCAGGAATGTGCCTTGTGCTATCCCTGTGAGGGAAAAAACCACCAAAATTTGGCCATATTATAAGCTTTTAAAAATTTGCAGTTCACACATTCTCAGCAGAGCCTTGCTAGAGTTCGATTTCAGAAGAGTCCATTCCCATGGCGCACGCAGGGACTTCCCTTAATATTGCTGCTTCTGACTGCTGTGGCATCAGGTACAGGAACTGAGAGCAGGGAGCCTCTCTCTTTTGTACTGTCAATGCTGGTGCCCAGGGCAAGGAGCAGGAGGAAACAGCCTGACTGAAATGCAAAGGAGTTGGGCCTAGGGTCAGGGAGGAGGTAGATTCAGTCAAGGGGCAGGGAGATTGGGAGGGAACAGAGATGAGGATCTGGGGGGAGAGCAAGAGAATGGGATGAAGATGAGTAGCCAGGTGGGAATGAAACTGGGACATGGAGCCAAGCTGGGAGTGTAGACTGGGATGTAGAACCAAGGAATGGGAGAAGCCTGGGCCAAGGAGCCAAAGGGATGGGGCGGTGGAGACTAGGATTGGGACAAAGACAGATGGGAGGGATTATCTGAAGATGGGGCAGGTTTCAGGGATCTGCAATCACCAGGTTACAATCCTTCAGAACCTGCAGTGAAACCCAAGATTCCTGAGTTTCCCCATTCCTCTGCTTTCAGCGAATAGCTGTGAAACTCTGTTGCAAATGTTGTTTCTCATCTTCTTCTAGTGCCGATGCCACAGAGCAAATAACAACCTACTACTCTGTTATCTCAAGTAGCAGAAGTCTGAAGACAACCACTCAAAAGTTAGGAAATACCAGAATGAAGATTGCCCGCACATCCTTAATGCAGCCCCTTTGTGCATATGCATTATGATACACAAAAAGAAAAGGAGTACTTGTGGCACCTTAGAGACTAACAAATTTATCTGAGCATAAGCTTTCGTGAGCAGCTCACGAAAGCTTATGCTCAAATAAATTGGTTAGTCTCTAAGGTGCCACAAGTACTCCTTTTCTTTTTGCGAATACAGACTAACACGGCTGCTACTCTGAAACCTGTCATTATGATACACAGTCTTTAATTACATGATCACTTTTTTCCCCCCCACAGGATCCCTACTTCAGTGCACAGATGGATGATGATCAGGGAATGAAACATGTTATGTAGGGAAGAAAGCAGTTGTCTGTAGGACCCCTGCCTCATTTGTTGCAGAAGTTGTATGTAGTGAATGGGGCAGGGGATTTCAAGAAGAGAAACATGATCTCGTGCTGCCCTGGCGAGTTAGATTCAATCCCTGCATCTGCCACAGAATTCCTGTGTGATGCTGGGTAAATCACTTAAACCAAACTTTTCACAAATGGTCACTAATTGTTTGTGTTCTGGGTGTCGCAATTGAGAGACCTAAGGTTTGATTTACAGAAGTGCGTAGCACTCACAACTGCAATAAGAGCTGTACTATGGGCAAATGATGTGCCATAAAAAGTGCTGAAAAATTAAGCCAGAGGCATCTCAAATTGAGCACCCAAAATTAGTGGACACTTCTGACACTAATGTCTCTCCGCCTCAGTTCCCCACCTGTAAAATGGGAATAGCAATATCTCCTTACCTCACACAACTGTTGTGAAGACAGACAATTAATGTTTGCGAAGCACTCAGATACTACAGTGATGAGCACCATAGCAAAGCCGATGAGGCAAAGAATATTTCTGTGTTCAAAGCAGCATGTACATAGTTTGCAGTAAGTAAAGCCTGGGGCCACACATTGAACGATGAGGTTAAAACAAAATATTGCATAGCTGCTTATTAAATGAGTACTATGCCATCCTGTGCACTGAATCAGGCAGGGGTTCCATGGAAAAAACAGTATGTGATCATGTCATTTAAGACTGTATCATAATGCATGCTCACAAGGCAACTGAATTAAGGTTGCACATACTTTCAGTATATTGAATGTAACATACACTTTACTCTTTATATATATATAAAGAGAGAGAGAGGGACTATGTATGGGGTCAGATTTTGCCCTTAGGTTGCTTGGATATATCTGAGAGCAAAACCACGCCTGATGAGCTGGATTTCTCAGCTGGTGTAACGTGTTGAAGCTCCATGAACTTTCAATTTATCTTGCTTGTAAATCATCGTGACAGACATTAGTCTTTTTTTGTTCTTTACTCCTAAAAGTGACCAGATACAATGGTGATGGGCACCATATAAGACCCTTAGAAGAATAGCTTATAAAATACATCGTATATACTTGTGAGACACTACATAAAAACATTCTCACTGAGACATATTGAGCCTAACTTTTAAAAGGAGGCCTTGCTCAGCCTCTATTTTGTGTGTGGCTGCATCTAACTTCCTGATCTGAGGGCAAAGTCAAGTACCACAGTGTCTAAGTACCAGCATTTGTGCCTGTAATGATCATTGCAGATGGAATTACCTTTGGGCTGAGAACCGTGCTCCACAAGGGCTAGCCTTTCGGCTCTGTGATGGGGAAAGTGAAAGCTGTGATATCCCAGGAAGACCTCTGGGACTCAGACTCACCAGTCCAGATCTTCAAAGTATTTAGGCTCTAACTTCTACTGAAATCAATGGAAGTTAGGACCCTAAATACCTTTGAGGATCTGGGCCACAGTTCCTCCCGTTCCCTCGTTGCGCTGGGTGGGTCAGTCAATTGTGTCACGCTGATGGAGTGCAGCTTACTTGCCCACTCATAATGTGGAGATCTTTGCTGGCCAGTGCACAAAAGAGGGCCCTGGGTGTCAACTGGCAAAGGGTTCACAGTTCTTGACAAGCAACTCCTTTCTCAGACCTGACAAACTCCCTACACCTAACACACCACTTTTATGGTATTTATCCATAGAGGATAGCATGTCAGGTCTCTACAGAAAACTTGTAACTTATCCAGACTCACAATCTTGTGAGATGTGCATACGGGGTAATATTTAAGGAATAACGTAACCATATTTCAGAGTAGCAGCCGTGTTAGTCTATATTCGCAAAAAGAAAAGGCGTACTAGTGGCACCTTAGAGACTAACCAATTTATTTGAGCATAAGCCTTCGTGAGCTACAGCTCACTTCATCGGATGCATTCAGTGGAAAATACAGTGAGGAGATTTATATACACACAGAACATGAAAAAATGGGTGTTACCATACACACTGTAAGGAGAGTGATCACTTAAGATGAGCTATTACCAGCAGGAGAGTGGGAGGCAGGGGAAGAAAACCTTTTGTAGTGATAATCAAGGTGGGCCATTTCCAGCAGTTAACAGGAATGTCCGAGGAGCAGTGGGGAGTGGGGGAAATAAACATGGGGAAATAGTTTTACTTTGTGAATGACACATCCACTCCCAGTCTCTATTCAAGCCTAAGTTAATTGTATCCAGTTTGCAAATTAATTCCGATTCAGCAGTCTCTCGTTGGAGTCTGTTTTCGAAGACTTTTTGTATTGCGACCTTTAGGTCTGAAATCGAATGACCAGAGAGACTGAAGTGTTCTCCAACTGGTTTATGAATGTTATAATTCTTGACATCTGATTTGTGTCCATTTATTCTTTTACGTAGAGACTGTCCAGTTTGACCAATGTACATGGCAGAGGGGCATTGCTGGCACATGATGGCATATATCACATTGGTAGATGTGCAAGTGAACGAGCCTCTGATAGTGTGGCTGATGTGATTAGGCCCTATGATGGTGTCCCCTGAATAGATATGTGGACACAGTTGGCAATGGGCTTTGTTGCAAGGATAGGTTCCTGGGTTAGTGGTTCTGTTGTGTGGTGTGTGGTTGCTGGTGAGTATTTGCTTCAGGTTGCGGGGCTGTCTGTAGGCAAGGACTGGCCTGTCTCCCAAGATCTGTGAGAGTGATGGGTCATCCTTCAGGATAGGTTGTAGATCCTTGATGATGCGTTGGAGGGGTTTTAGTTGGGGACTGAAGGTGACGGCTAGTGGCGTTCTGTTATTATTTTTGTTGGGCCTGTCCTGTAGTAGGTGACTTCTGGGAACTCTTCTGGCTCTGTCAATCTGTTTCTTCACTTCAGCAGGTGGGTATTGTAGTTGTAAGAATGCTTGATATAAATTGGTTAGTCTCTAAGGTGCCACAAGTACTCCTTTTCTTTTTGCGAATACAGAGTAACACGGCTGCTACTCTGAAACCTGTCATTATGCAAGGTACTGCATTTAGCCATATGGCGTTGAAATAGTAGGTGTGCTTCATGAAAGATCGGGTCCTGGCTCCTTGAGGCCAGCAAATGCTGCAGAAAGACTGAGCCCGGGGGTGAGACTCTACTCTCTTAGCTAAGAAAGTTCACAATTTATTATTTTGTTTTGTACATAGCCATATGTTTCCATCACACACACTTGTTTCTATTTGATGCTCTCTTCTGTCTGAATATCAATTTCATTTTGTTTTCCTATCACTGAACTCAAGCGCTGTGGGTAATACAGGAGCAGTGGGCTAAGATAAAACCAGTAAACTGGGCTACGCTCCTCCTTTGGAAAAGGAGGACCTGGGATTTCTGTGGGTATCCGGTGGTCAGGGGCTGGATACTACAAGAGGGACACCTGAAAGGGAATCCGGGGCTAATGGTGACCCTATTGTCAACCGGTAGGGTAAAGGCAGGGCTAGAACAGCCCAGAGGAGGGTGACTTGATTGGCTGGTTGTGTTAGGGAGTTAACGCCCAGTTGGCCAGAACAGGCAAAACTCCCCCGTACTGAAGGCAGGTGTCCTAGGTGCCCCGGGAGGCGTCACAGGGACAGATCCATGTTTCTGCCCATTCCTTATCCATCCCCACTCATCTTTGCTCACTTGCTTTCAGGGCTGGGGAAGCAGTAGTCATGCAGCCCCTTGTATTTTCTCCTCCATGCCCTTGGCTGCAATCCTAGCAGCCCTAAGGCAGCCACAGGAGTGGGGAAAAGTACCAGGAAGGAGTCCTTAATACAGGGACCCCAACACACTCTCCTGTGTGCTCTGCTCGCACTAGAGACAAAGGGCTGCTTTTCAATGTCAAGCTGATTGTATTAGCACTCCAGTTTTCATCAGGTGTGCTGATCAATGGGCTCTTTCAGTGGGAAGCATGGGCCATGGCTCATTTTATTATTTATCAGTCCAGATTGCCAGTTATTGCCTGCCAGATGATCATTCCTATCGTCATAACTGTCAGACCTTGAACGTACCCTCGGTGTGTACTTCAAGGTTAATGAGACGCACAGAGTATTTCCTCTTTCCTATTGTTAAACCCTCAAGAGTACTGTGGAGAATTTCCAGGCCTGCGTCAGGCTGGAGCTTTGAGGGGCACCTGGCAGAAAGAGGATATATTCCCATCTCTTGCAAATGTATCTCTCCCCCCCCCCCCCCCACACACCCCTCCCGATTTCTCAAACAGGAACATGCAATCATGTAAGCTGAGCTCACAAGGGTCAGGGCTAGCCTTTGTTTCACCTCTCACATATTACTTCACTTCCCCCATATCTGAAGTCCGTAACCTTTATCGTTAATGGAACTAATTGCACGAGAACAAATCAGGAGATGGCAGGAACATCTGGGACACATACTGTACATGCCACTGTAAGTTAACCTTTCACACTCTGTCAGATGCTGTGTGAAAGTATGTCAGGGATACAGCTGTGTGTAGGGGTTCACACACACACACACACACACAGCTTCAACGGGCAGAAGTTGCCTTTGCAAGAAAGAAAGAAAGAAAGAAAGAAAGAAAGAAAGAAAGAAAGAAAGAAAGCTCACCAAGTGTGTTTTTTTGCAAGCTTTTTCCATTTAGGGTTACATCTGCACTCTGTTCATGAGACTAACCCCAAAGAAATCTTCCTGTTATGTCTTGCCCTGAAATAAAAAGGACTATTCCCAGTGAGAAAGACTGAGCTATAAGTGAAAACAAAAGGTGCAAAACACACTGGGAAGGTCCAAAGGGAAACAGGCACTCACAGCATCAAGTTTTTGCCGGTTCAATCCGACCCAAATAATCAGCAGGGTTCGAGCTGACAGCAGGGGACTTAAGCACTTGTCGGGGGAGCTCAGCTGAGCGTCTCCAGGGAAAAAGGTTTGCAGAATACAGTACTGTAAAGAGGGACAGAAGAAGTGCTGTTAAGCAGTGAAAGAGACATCTGTAGTGTAGCTGTTCATTTTTCTTCTTCTCTATTTTCTGGGCTTGCAATGAAAATATATGAGCAAATGTTTTCAGTTACATGATTCTTTCCAGAGGGAGAATCAAATGAGAGGGGATGGGAAAGGGTCTGGGTAGGGAATATGAGTCTGCCTGGTGTGAATAATACTGCAGTGCATCGTGTCAAAAGCAATTACTAGCACTGGGCTATTTGGTCCACTGGCGATACCGTACTGCAGGAAGGAGTTACTCCGATGCGTATGAAGTTGCAAGGGCCATACTGAGCAAAGCAGTAGCCATGTTGTACTACCACTGAGCAGCCTCCCCAGTTGGGTTTTCTGTGCCCTTTAACCTAATGAAGGCAAGTTCATGACACTAAGAGCCACAAAAAGGAAGGGAAAAAGGGCACTTTAAGATCTACAGTACATCCCATTGGGAGTATAAGGGGGACTGCAAACTGCAAAAAAGAGCCACTCAGAAATGTCAAGACCACTTTAAGGCGTGAAAGAATGACACAGAGAATAGGCACATTTTTCAATAAACCAATGACCACATGAGACCGTTGTCCATGCAGTCACACATCTACCTATTAAAAAAGCTAAGCCATGTAAATCCGGACAGCTGGATTGATTAAAGACCAAATTCTTTGTGGTGTAGTTGATAACTGGGTCAATGCAGGGTTATTCCAAGCCATGGACTTGGCTCTGCAAAAAGCAGTGGATATTTGCAGAGCCACTGAAAATTGCTTCCTTCCTTGGGCTAACTATTAGCTACTCCGCAACCCAGA
This sequence comes from Eretmochelys imbricata, assembly GCF_965152235.1. Classification (NCBI taxonomy): domain Eukaryota; kingdom Metazoa; phylum Chordata; order Testudines; family Cheloniidae; genus Eretmochelys; species Eretmochelys imbricata. Next base: position 114,255,774 of record NC_135578.1, read on the forward strand.
GCTGCCCCGTTTCCATAACAGTAAAGGCAATGGGACCCTCCTCCTGTCCCTGGCATTCTGCCTGTGCTGGGGCTTGCCAGGGACATGCTTTGGGTGAATTAGCCAACTGTGGGGCTTTTCTGGCTTCTGTGTGCTGCCATAGTGGTATATCGGGGACCAGTAGTGAAAAGGATGAATAGGCCTCTCTACGAAATTTAGCCACTGAATTTGACAAGGAGAAAACAAAAAAGAATTTACACGCAACTCCCCCCACCCCACCAATGTCTCCTGTGTGTAAAACAAATGGATGTTTCACTACTGCTCCTTTATACCATTCAAATAGGTTTTCTCTGCCCTGCACATTTTTAAAGCAAGAGAATTAACTAATATGGTGGCCTCGCTGTATTACACAAGAACACCAACAGTAATTGGAAAGAGCAACTGAGAGACAGTGGAATAGGCCTAGAACTGGGAGTCGGAACTCTTCAATCCTAAGGGCTTGTCTACCCTTAACATGCTGCCATGGCGCAGCTGCACGGCTGTAGTGCATCAATGAAAACGCTACCTACACCCCGGAGGGGTTCTCCTGTTGGCGTAGGTACTCCACCTCCCTGAGAGCAGCTAGGTCCAGAGGAGAATGCTCCCAGCAACCTAGTGCTGTCTACACCGAGGATTAGGCTGGTTTAACTGCATCACTTAGAGGTGTGGATTTTTCACACTCGTGAGCCACAAAGTTATACCGACCTAATTTGCTAGGGGAGACCAGACCTAAGCCTGCCTCTGTCCTACTGCAATGCGACGCCTTGAGAAAAAAGAGCCTAAGCCATAATGTATTGAAGTCAATGGCAGTCTTTCCATTCGTAGCTGTAAAAGCTGTGATCGAATGCAGTGTCTTGCAGACTAACCTTTTGGTTACTGTCAGTCACTGCTACTGTAAGTAGCCTTTTGCTTGCTGATGGGATCTGCCAGTTTTCATGCCACTGGGTAGGAAGTAATCAATTTAATAAGAGCAGGACATTTTTATCACTTCCTTTGCAAAACAACAACAACAGGGTTAGAGACTATGAGGAGGAAGTTCTAAGTACTAAGGCATTTGGCAGAGAATGAACATTTTATTTCACAATGTTTTAAGGTTCCAGGGAACCCCAAATCTTCCAATTCCTCGCATCACTATTTTAAAAATGTATTTTCTGTTTTTAAGATTTTTATTCCCTGTTTATTTAGAGTTTTTAAAATTAAAATACATATGTAGCGGTACCCGCTGTCAAAGCATAGCAGACCCCAGTTTTGGAGTCTTGTTGATTTTGATGGCGCTAAGTACATCCCTGAGCAGGGATGCTTTTCTGACTCAGGGCCAGAGCACCAGGCAAAATTTAAAGAAAACATTGTCCATCTGTCATCTGCAGAACCATGGCATAAGATTTCAGAAACTCTTCTGTGCCACAATTTGCCCACTTTGGAGAAAGAGTTCAGTCACTGATCCTCAGTCCAGCTTCCCTCACGCTTTTGTTGCAGGTCATCTGTGCACCATAAAGGTCTGTGAGGGCACAGAAGAGAAAGAAGGTGCTAGGGAACCAATATACCAATGGCTGAGGGCGACAGGTCATTATAATGTAACTTCAAGCCATTTAGCTAGGTATTCTTCTTCAGAACCATCTCAAAATAAATGGGTTGAATGGGTACCATTAAAGTAGGTCTTTTGCGCCTAAAGAAAGAAAGGTGTTTTGTTATAGGGTACTCACCACATACTACGCATATATTCACTTATACAGTGCATAAATATGCTTACGTTCCCCTCTGAGTATTTGTGCACACGTGATTTATCTCTCTCTATAAGCTTCAAAAATAAAAACTTGATTAAAAAATACCAAAAAACAACTTATTCATGAGGAGCTTTATTTTCCAGCCACTTTTCTATAAACCATGCCGCTCCTGTTGACAACCAAAATGGAACACTGATTTTCCACAGGACCCCCCCCCCCGACCGCAATGAGCCAAGCCCAGCCTTCTAAAACAGCTTCAGGTGGCCTCACTTGTGTGTCGTTTATCATGAAAAGGGTGATTTTTCACAGACGAGAGCACTAGTGGTATGTACGCTGCTGATTTACATGCCAAAGCCCGGGATGATTTTCCAGCTGACTCAGCTATGGTTTAGGACAGAGATGCATTTGCATTCTGGAGACAAAAGGAGAAAGGTTTCTGTTCTTTGTGTATTATCTAGATAGACAGTGTGTGCAAGTGATGATCCTCGTTTAAGGGTAGGGGCGTGCGGAAACTGCCACAGTGTTGAGCGTGAGGTTGTCCTGAGGACTGCAGAAAGATCCTAGTTTCGTTGCTGACTGTGGCATTGTATTGTACAAATGATTCCTGCTGGCATGCCTGAACCACCGCCAGTGCAACCAAGCTGCTTGCAGCTGGGACGTGGGACGAAGGGCACTGGTTCTGAGAGCCCAGCAGGGCTGGCAGTGTGGTCACTCTCTCAGTTGGACGTAGGTAGGGCAGAATGGCTGGTCAAAGGGCAGAGTGCTATCCTACAAGGCCAGGACAGGGTGGACAGGAAAGGGCATAATCCAAATGATGTGGTTTCTAAGGTCTGCTATCTCCTAAGCCACCAAAGGTAGGAAACGCGTTGTCAAGTTGCTGAAAGCTTCCAATTCTTGCAGAGTCCAAGTTACTCCATTTCTGCACTTGGGGCACGAGTGGGTGTAGGGGGTGGCAAAGGTAGCTTTAATCCGCCTTTTTGCTTCCCTTATTCTGCTGTACACCTACCCATCCCCTGGTGTAAGTTAGAGGAGTCTCAGCACTGCTCAAAGTGAAACTCTGCTACCAGTAGCACGCTCTGGGCCCTGGAAAGTAGAAAATAGCTGAAGCGCACAGCACTCTGGGGCTTGAAAGAAGGGCTAATGTGGAGCCTTTACACCAGTTCGAAGCTGGCTGGCAATGTAGTGGGGCGTTCTTTGCACGGGCCATTTTCAGAGGGGAAATTCCACCAACTTTAAGGCCCCTTTCTACTGCCAGAACGGTATAGAAAGGGTGTAAACGTAATAGAGAAGAGGCTTCAGAGTAGCAGCCGTGTTAGTCTGTATTCGCAAAAAGAAAAGGAGGACTTGTGGCACCTTAGAGACTAACCAATTTATTTGAGCATGAGCTTTCGTGAGCTACAGCAGAGGCTGTGATTTTCTAACCCTGGTTCACAGGATACAGCTTGAAAATGGTCACTGAATCCTCAGGCTGGGATAAAGAACAGCCTGCTTCCAGCACCTGAAACTTCCTGGGCCTGTCTTTCTCTGCATAGCAATACTTGGAATGCTTTTCTGCTCTGCTGCCTGTTTTGGAAAAGAGTCCCAGAAACGAGAAACTAAAATGTCTGTGTGCATGCAGTCATTTCTGCCTCTTTGTTTACAAGGGCAGGGGGGGTTTCTGCAAGTTCTTCCTACCTCCCTGTAGAGGAAATCTGTTAATACAATAGGAACCTAGCAGGGTGCATTAGTGTAAAGCATTCCTGTCAACTGGGAACAATTTGGCTGGAATTTCCAATAGAAAAGAGCTTTTTAACATCTCCACTGTCAAATTAAATTGGCTGTCCTGATGGGGAGCTGCCTTACATGGGTCCTTTTACACTAGGAAAACTACGGCAGGACTGTTCCAGCACTGCAGCCTTAGCACGGCAGTGTAGATGCTTAGTGTAGTAATGGAAGGCGTTCTTCCTTCGTTGTAGTAAATCTGCCTCTCTGAGAGCTGGTAGCTAGGTCGACGGAAGAATGCTTCTGTCAGCCTAGAAGTGTCTACTGGGGTTTAGGTTGATTTAATTGCATCGCACAGGGCATAACATTTTTCACATCCCTGGGCAATGTAGCTAAGCTGACCTAACTTTCTAGTGCAGACCAGCCCTATTTTACAGCTAGGTTGGGCCGAATCCTAATATTTTTACCACAGGCTCTGGCTTCCTCCAGGCGCTGGGGATGCTCCACCCCCCCCACCCCGCCCCAGGCCCTGCCCCCACCCACCCCTTCCCCCCAAGCCTCCACCCCCACCCTGCCTCTTGCTGCTCCCGCTCCGCCCCCACCCCACCTCTTCTCACCCAGTTCCGCTCCCTCCCCCAAGCACACCCCATCCCTGCTCTCCCCGATCCCAGCACCTCCTGCTCACCGTAGAACAGCTGATCATAGTGGGCGAGTGGTGTTGGGAGGGATGGGGAGGAGTTGATTGGTGGAAGGGAGGCACTGGGGGAAGAGGGGGGAACTGGCTGCCGGTGGATTCTAAGCACCCACGGAGTCAGTGCCTATGATTTTTACTAGGTTTTACTCAGACATTGATTTCAATAAGATTCAATGTAGGCATAAAGGGCCCCTTTTGTGGATCATGCTGCATGGCCAGGGGCTGAATTTGAAATGATGGTGTTGACGGGAATAAGAGGGCTTCTGGGAAATTCTCCCTTAGGAAGTTGTTTGGATGCACTTAGTTTGAGTTCCTCACCTGGAAAAGGGGGATCGTAGTACTTCCCTACAGAGGTGTTGTGAGCATAAATATATTAATGGCTGTGACATACTATGGGAATGGGTGCCACGTAAGTAAACACAGAGTTAGAAGAAGCAAAGCTAAAAACTTTTGTAAAGGAGAAGAACAAAAAGACGATGAGCAACTGCATTACAGAGCAGAGAGGAATGAACAGAAAGGAAAAAAAAAACAACAAACTCCAGTAAGGGATTCAAAAATGAAAGCTTAGGAGGTCCCTTGTGGGACTGAGTTTGCAGGTGCGAATCTGAGCTTGCTCCCTGAACAGGATCTGATGAACCTTTCTTTTAAATAGTCCAGAGATTCTGTAATGCTCTTTCGCTCAAGTATCAGTATGTTCAGTGAATAAAGCCATTATTTAAAGAAAAAAAATTAAGGCTCCACACTTTCAAACTCCGTACTTCCCCAATGTGCTTTGAGCCTTGTTTTGTTGAGCACTCTTTTACTATTTCAGGGGCAAGGCTGCTGCTCAAATGAATGTTGGCTCCATATTCAGTGCAGCAAGCAAGGCTGGGGAACTTGATTGTTTGCAATTAGAATCTGCCCTTAAAAAAATTTCAGGGCATGAAGGGTCACGTTCTTTAGAAACCTTTCACAGGACCCTCATGCCAATGAATTCTGCAGCTGTGCCAGAAAGTCCCAGGCTTCTACCTAATTCACTACCCACATGTTCAGAAAAGACTTCCCAGTGCAAAAAAAAAAAAAATTAAGTAAGTTGCAGACATCAATCATTCCCTAACGCACACATTTTTATTCTCAGACAGCTTAATTTAGAGCGTTTTAATATAGAACAGCCTGGCAGGAACAATGCCGCCGACTCTCCCTACATAGCTGTACGGGAAGCTTTAGTCAATAATACGTACAGTAAATATTTATTATAACGTAACATGGGTGCTGTTTGTTTCTGTTTGTTTTTGCTTTTTATACTTTGCATTTGATGTGAATGGGAGACACACCAAATACTGTAAATATTTATAAAGTATTCAGATTTGATATTATTTGCTCAGGTACAAATGGTTCCAGTTACTAGACTGTCACAAATGAAAAAAACCACAAATACAGCGCAGCACTGAATGAAAAACACAGTGGAAACATGACATAACCACATCTACGGCCTGAAGTAAACAGTCTCCACAAAGAGGAACTAAATAAAGATGCACACATCTTTTTAAAGAGCTACTTTTTGCAGCTATATTAGAGATGCAGATATAGTTACAGAAACCTTTCACCCTCCCGCCCCTTCCAAACCCTACCCCAGCTTTTAATCTTTTCATAAATAGGCTACATTTAACTTAAGTTAGTTTTTGGTTGCTTTTTTTTTTTAAGGATGGGGAAACCTCTAAAGGTCCTAGCTAGATGTATCCATCTATTCAGAGTTCTTTGTTAAAAAATTCTGCTCTACTTTACATCTTTGAGTTTCAGTGCAGGTAAAAGGTATAAAATCTATTTCATATCTGACACAACCTTCACCAGGTAATTTGTTGGACCCGTAAGAAGATAAACTTGATAAGCTAAGTGATTTTGTTTCATCTCCAGCTACCATGATCCTTTCCCATTCTTATCTGCATCTCTTTAGTGTGGAAAGCATACTGAGGATCTCCCAAGATCGAGCTGTCTTGTGTGATCCTGGTTTTGGCTGGGTTGGGACTACCACAAGGACTGTGTCTCTCCTGGCATCTCACACATGTACACGCAAATATTAAGGTCAAGCTCTCATTCTTAGAAATCAGGCTGATGGAGCAATTATATTTGAAACTGTAAGGCAGATACAATAGCAGAAAGAAAGAAAGAAAGAAAGAAAGAACGAACTTATTTGAAGTTTGCACTAAGGTAGACCAAATATAATAAATATCTGCATTGATACAGCCCATTTCATTTGAACATCCCAGCTGGGCAAGTATTATTGTTTTTATTTTACAAATGGGAAAACGGAGGCTTTAGAGCTTAGAAGACTTGCCCCAGGTCACACAACAAGTAATTGTCCTGCACCACATGCTGACACTTACACCAATACAGTGTATGCCAGGCCAGTGTAAGTCACTACCATTCTGATTCGGTAGCCTGTTACATCCCTACTCCGCTTGTTTAAATGGCTATCCAATGTAGAATTGAGCCCCAAGAGTCCAGACTTGTAGTCATGGGCCTTGTCCATCGGGCACCTGCCTCTAGCACATAAAGCTAACCCAAGCCAAACAAACTGATAGTCACAGTGCAGTTTCAGGAGAGGATTACACACTAAAACATTTGTCCTGTTTACTCTTGCATGTGTTCGAGATTCTGTCTTATTTAGCTATATTCAACAGTGTAGAAATCCAGTGCTCTCTGATTGCTCCATGGTCTTGCTTTTCCAATCCATCAAGATTGCTTTTGTCCATCTCTGGCACAGTTTCATATTGAAAAGGAGTTTTTCAGGGTTTGTGTTTGGTATGGTTTGAGGTATGGCCAAAGATCTGAGCCATAGACAAAGTTTGAGGTTGGTTTATATTTTATTCTGAGCTGTTTGCCTAACACTATGTTTTCTTTTAACCCTCTACACTCAATATTTCTTTCTCACTGATTGGACGCACTGTAACATTTATTTCCTTGAGATTACCTGCATGAATCAAACCACAATGAAGTAAATACACTGAACAACACAGAAAACATCTGGATTATGTTTTTCTCTCCAGCTGATTTATCATTTCAAAATGTATTTTAAATTGAACTGGTAGCCCAAACAAGAACAAGTTTCTGATCCTTTTTTACCCCTCCTTGTTTGGTTTTGCACTAAAAACCTCTTCTCTCATCTTACAATTTTCACCACGATGTAGCAAGGGTGACACATTGCTGGCTATACCTGTGGCTGCCATTTATTTTTCAAATGTATCCCTTACATAGTCCAAAAGAAGTTAATAATGGCATTAAAACCACCTGTGAACGGCCATTTAAATGCCACGTTTAAATTAACGATAAGTAATCTACACTTTAAAAAATCCTGATTGATGGGAGGGTTTGTTTTTCCTCTTCCAAACATGGGTTGGTTAGGTACTAAAAATAAAGTGAAACAACACTCAGGTGCTAAACAGATTATGACTCACAGCTGGAGGCAAAGAAGTTGCCACTCTATCCCAATTACACTAATTTAATTGGGTGTTAAAAAAATCCTGGACTCCCAACAGTAGTACTCTAGGCAGGACTGCAGACATCTAACAGGCAAGGGAGCCATCCCGAATTTTTTTTTTTTAAGGATTCTTTTGAGCCAAGAGAATTGCTGCGTTGCTGTAAATTCTTTATTGTGAAATTAGTACTTAGCAATAATGTTTCTCTAAGAAGCAGTGCAATTTTCTCATCTGGGAGATTAACCCTTAGCCTGGTTTTGATGTTCCTGTTTCTGCTCTTGCTGCAGGTTAAGACTCTGAACTAAAATGGGCTGGCTCAGATTACTGCACTGGCTTACCCCTTCCACCCTGTAGTTCATTAGCTGGAACCAAGTGCTAGACTTAAAAACAACTGCGTAAGAGCCCAATCCCACCATGCTTAGAAGAGGTCCCTTTAAATTCAAGATTAGTCACACACATAAGGGCTGCACACGTGAATGAAGACTGTAGAATCAGGCACTTGGTGCTTCCTTCTGATCCTCTGCATCACGGAGGGAATATGGTTTCCTGGTTAAAGCAGGACACTGGGGGTGAGTAGTACTAGATTTTAGTCCAGGCTCTGCTGCTTTCTTGCTGTGTGACCTTGGACACATTACTTATATTCTCCATGCCCCATCAGTCTCTCCATCTGTAAAAAAGGGGAAGATAACATTTATCTGTTGCGTCATTCAGCAACTTAGCAGAAGAGTACAGACTAGAACCCCAGGTACCTTGTATCCCAGCCCCCTGCTCTCACTACACCCACCCTCTGTGCACTGAAGCACATGCTAGAAAATAGAGTATGCCATGGTCATAAGTCCTTCAAGAACAAGTCCATAAAGGGAAAAGTCACGTGAGTGTTGCAGGAGGCTTATGATTTAGCTTGTGAGGCCATGGATATAACGTAGCGTTCAGTCTAGTTAATGACCGGTTTCAGAGTAGCAGCCGTGTTAGTCTGTACCCGCAAAAAGAAAAGGAGGACTTGTGGCACCTTAGAAACTAACAAATTTATTTGAGCATAAACTTTCGTGAGCTACAGCTTACTTCATCGGATGCATCCAGTTAATGTTATAGGAGTTTTGAGAGAAACTTTAAGACATGTCTATGAGCCGTCATTGTCTATAGCTCACTGTAGCTAAGTCAATCCAGAACTGACCGTGAACACCTGGTCTCATCAGATGACAAACATCTGAATGACCAATGCTTGTGTTGACTGGGATGGGGGTGAGGGCATTTTGCAGGAGAGTTGTTTGCTATCTGGGATATTGCTCTGTGGTTTTTTTTCCTGTTCAGCACTATTGGCAGAAATGTGGTGACCAACCTGGTGGCGCAGAACAAGTCTCTCTCCAGACATTTTACCTTTCCTTCCTTGCCATGGGCGAGATAGATAGATAGATAACTAAATAAATAAATAGAGCCAGCCGAGCAGAGGCAGAGAATGGAGTGACTGTTTCTTTGCCGAACACCTGGAACGGGATGCTCGGTGGAGAGGAGTCTGCTCTCTACAAACGCATGAAGCTGCAACAGAAGCTGTGTTCACTAACCTGAGGTGAGCCACCCTTTTTTATTGAACACCACTCTTCATTCAGCACCTCCACACTAAACACAACGGCCTATTTCACCACGTCTAGAATGGCCTTCCTGTGAAAGTTAGCTAAGCATGAACAGAAACCCATTTGGGCTTTGTTGACCGTCGGGGAAGGGGGAGGAGCTTTATGCTCAAACAATAATTAACAAAGGGCGATTTAGCCTTGCATATAACAGGTTTTGTCTTAGGATGGATTGAATTTCTATTTCCTCTAGTATACCCAGCCTAAGGATCATCGTGGCTTGCCTAAGTGTCTATAAAATTATACTGTGATGGCTGCTCTAACTATAGTGTTCTTAGTATCAATTTAAACTGTTTGTTTTTCCTCTCGTCTACATATGGGGAGAGAAATCTTTGCTCTTGGGTTAAAAATCATAGCCTGCATGATGACAATTTTAATTGTAATAATAATTGGATTCTTTTTCAATCTACCTTTTAGACTTGGTGAGAAAACCCTTATACAATCTGATTCCTTTACCGTAGAAATATCAGCGACTTACACATGCATTTCTACATTTATTCCTGGGTCATTAAACACTTCACTAAATGGGAAAAATAGCTTTTTGAACAAAGACTGTGCAAAAATAAAATGATGATGAAGAATTACTACAGGGAAAAATACAATTAAAATAATAGGCTATTCGTCTAACACAAGGAGTTCTGTTAACAAATGATTTATAAATAAATGACTAGTATAGAATCAGAGAGCCACAGAATTTAAAGATAGTGAAGACCTATTAGTCCATCTCACTGCCAATGCCAATTTGTTTCCTAAGCTATATATTTTACCCAGTGTAGTTTTAAATGGCTCAGGTGTGGGGGCTTTATACAACTTCCCATGAGGGACTATTCCAGCATCTATTGGCCCTTTAGAGTCTCAAGAAGATTTTCCAACCTAAATTTTCTTTTCCTAATTTCATCCCATTAAATTCTAGTAGGCAAATTAGGTTATGGGCAGCAGTCGACCGAAGGTTCAATAGAAACAACACCATCTTTCCCCTTCAACTTCCTACTCCCAACCATTACCACAGCAGAGGAAATAATTTCAGAACAATTTATTTTTAGAGGCTCCATTGTGAAAATTCAGACTCTCAAAGCAATAATAGCAGGCTTGATATTACAACGGTGCAGATTTTAGTGAGTTATAGGTTAATAGTGCTTGATTAAATCAAGTATGGTAAAGCAGCGTGAGGAAGTTGCTGCTCTTCACAGACAGGCAAAGGATGGAAACTCTCACGATAAGTCTTTCAAACAGGAGGGGGCAGCAGAGTATAACCTAGAAGACGGATCTGGCTGGAAGATAAAGCTGGCACTTGTGAAAAGCCAAGTCTGTCTATCTGGATAAAGTACTGCACTTATCATTTGTTTATAATTCTTGAGGTCTAGGCTAACAAGTTTAACCATATAAAATGCTTTTATTATGGACATATCAAGCTAAAACTAAGGGAAAAGCAGGCAGATTATTTTAAAACAACTACAAATACCAAAATGAAGGTGGACTGTTTTATACTGGGGGGGGGAGGGCGGCGTGAGGAGGAGGAACATTTCATTGGCAAGAACCAAACTGATCTAAGAGGAAGAATTCCAGCAGCAGTGCAGCTGTACAAATGAAATATCTCGTTTGCAGACAGCTATCTTGGAGAGAAAAAAGTTGTCCTCTACTTTTGTAAGTTTGGGGTTTTTCTTTTTAAAAAAATACAGGGAACCTATTTTCACATTATTTTATTCCTTGAGTGCTATTCTTACTTTATTTTCAAAGCCCGCTCAATTATTTCCAAACACTATTTCATTACATCCTTATCTTTTCATTCACAAACAAGGGATGGTGCATCTTACGGCTCTCTGAGGAAAAACATTCTTGACTCTTTGTTTGCTTCCTACTGTGAGTCAATTAAATGCATTACTTGCCAGAAAGATTTTGTTTTCTTAGTTCCTAATTTAAAGAAACTGATCACAAAATTCCTATTCTTAATTACCAAAGAAAGCAAATAAAATTGGGCTTTTGCTTTGGATTTGGTTTGCAACATTCAATATTCATAAAATCTGTCTTAAGAAAACCCAGGGGATATTAACCTCATAAGCTAAAAAAACACATCAGAACATGTTATCTTACCATGTTCCCCATAACTGATGTATTAAATGACACTATTGTAATAATTTGGGGCCTGATCCTGCTTCTTTTTTCTCAGACAAAATTTCCATTAGCTTCTATGGATTTTTTTTTTCTGAACAATAGCTACCTGCTGGGCTCCTTGTTTACATGACAATGTATTTAGGGCCTGATCCAAAGTCCACTGAAGACAATGGAAAGACTTCCATTTGAATGGGGACTTGTGGCACCTTAGAGACAAGTCCTCCCCATCTCAGGCATTGGCGAATACAGACTAACACGGCTGCTACTCTGAAACCTTCCATTTGAATGTTAGGGGTGCAAACCTGCCCTCCCTACTCAGGCAAAACTCCCATTAAAGTCAATGGGGTTTCATAACTGGTATCAGTAGCAGTTTTACCTGTGTAAGGCTTTAGGGCCTGATCCAGCCCATTGCAAGTCAATGGGAGCAAATCCTCAGTTGGAGTAAATTGTCATAGCTCCCCTGAAACCAATGGAGTTATGATGATTTATGCCAGCTGAGGCTCTGCCCCGAGAGTCTTAATATGCCTGCAATTGGAGCTGGATCAAACCCCGAATATTCGCAAGAACTTACAATTGCAAAATCTGAGAAACATCACAAAATGGTAAAGTGTTAAAAAAATTATTTTTACCAGACGATAGGCCTGTTTTTAAAAAAAAAAAACTGCACAGGAGAAGAGAAAGGTCTGGAACACGAGTGTTCCTCAGATGCTCATTAGAGTAAAAGAAAGTTGTTTTGCTTCAAAATTCCATTCTGTTGGTTGGAGATGTTATTTGTTGTCTTCAGCTCTTTAAAGAGTTTCTTGGAAATATACAGGCTGGAGAAGGGAAGAGATAACATCAAGAAATATGATACGGAGGGAAAAAACTGATGAGAAAATAGATCCCATACTAAATGCATATTCTTCTATTTATGTATTTGATAATGAGACAGAAATGCCCTTGGCATTTCATAAACAACAGCTACATAAGCAGGACGGAAGGGTGAACTAATGAGTATCTACATTTCAAATTATAGACTATTTCAAACACTATTAGCATGCCAGCCTTTTAGATTATCGGGACTATTTTAAATTTTAAACTAATGTTTTGGTTTTTTAAGTAATGTTGCTATCTTACCTAATTACTGTTTTGGTAGGTGTATAATAAGATTGTGCCTTGTAATGAGTCTCTCCTTCCAAAAGTTTCCTAGACGAGAAAGAGGGTATTGAACTACAATACATAAAAGACAATTTTTAGGTTTGTATCAACACACTGAAATGTTTATATAAGTGTATTTTACAGCATGTGGCTAAATTTAGGGAACATTTACCACCAGAAGTTGGCATGCTATCTAGAATTCAATGATAACTTTTGGAAAAGAAGATAGGAAAAGTTAGCATTTGTAATAAAAATAGCTATTTACTTTTGATTTTTAAGATGCTTATGTGGTTTTTAAAATATAATCCCTCATGATAACAAAAAAATGTTTCTGCTTAATGTTTACAGCGTCATGTGGTACAACTCTATCATATGATTTAAAATTAAACAATATAATTATCATTTGGCAACCAATATTTAAAGTTGGTGTAACTATTTCTTCAGACGTTATTTAGACTGTATTTAAAAATATGAACCAAAGCTATATTTTCTGATGCACATTCATTTTAAAACTCTGGAGCTGGATTGTTTTATGCTTTTCAATTTCTTTTAACCCAACTATTTTTGTTTAAGAAAAATAGTTTTAGGACATTTGAAAAGCAGCCTTTTTCAACAGTGGTGCAGGGATATTACCTTTCTCATCGGAAGGCATTTTTTGTGAATACCTGTGGATGAAGAGGGAATATTTTAAGTGTCATTTTCAAACTGAGTGTTGTCCTGCATTCTGATCACTGGGGTGGGACTGGGGGGAGGGAACCCTGTCTGTTAAGAATGAGAAATAACCTCTTTTTCAATCGTCAAATTCCATGTGTTTTATGGTTGCTAAAATTAACACGGACAAGCATAAAAATTACTCCCTTGTAATACACAGTGTGTATAGTCATCAGGTCTCTTTGAATGTAGTTCATTACCAAATTAACCAACAGTTTGTCCCAGTTCTCTTTTGTATTCATTCCATTAATTAACCCACCCATCATTATCTGCTGGTAATGACCAATTTCTCTGGGATTATAAATATTTTTTTTCTTTGAGCAGCCCACCATGTTTAAGGGGTAAGCAGATTAGCAGGATACTGGATTTCTTTTTAGAGCTGCAATTCTTTTCTAAAAGCAAGGACTACATGAAAACAAAGCCATTTTATTCCATGAATCTAGTAAAGTCAAATTGTTCCAGGCTTCAGAGAGGTATTTTTCTTCAAAATATCTGCACGAATTATGAGACTGACTTCCAAGCAGAATTGTAGAGATTTTTTCCCCCTATTATGTTTCACTCATCTTTTCTCTCTCTAATAAAAGATCATTTATCTCCCCCATTTCAGAACAGATTTATTTTGTTAAAACAAGCGATCACTAAAGATTTCAGGGTGAGTGTTGGGGGTTTGGAACTTCGTGTGCTTTTTTTTTTTTTTTAAAGTCACTTCAGCTTAAAAGCCGTTTCACTAAGCAGATCCAGAAAGCTGCAGAAAGACTGGGACTAGAAGGAGAGCACAGCAAACCCACCCATGTCTCATACTGAACAATGTCTAAGGAGACTTTATAATGTGTGCGACTCCCCAAACTGAAACCACATTGCTTTTAATGCTCATCTCAGATGCTAATTTGGGACAGAGAATCATCACTAAAAACATCCCATTAAGGGCTTAGAGGGAAACAATTTCCAGAAGGAAACAAAAAATAGGGACATTCTTAAAACTCTTCTGGACAGTTGCACCACAAGCCATCAGGGATTTTTTTGTTTTCTTTCTTTCATTAACCTTTTCTCCGAAGCCTGTAACACATACAACTTTCTGACCCAAAGAACTAGTTTTTTTTATGTATCTGTTAGTGTCTCCTTGTGCCTTTAAGGGTTCAGTTTCAAGGATTTTATAATAGTCAAAACATCAGTCTGAGTCATCAGCATTCTGGAAGTTTTTACAAAATTCTTTTAATAATGAATTACAATCTTGTGATTCAGACATTAAAATCAAGTGAGTTAATTATGTCAAGCAATACCACTTGCATGCTAATTTACCAAATGGGAGAGTTTTAAGACAATGCCCATATTTATATGAAAGGTCTCAGGTCTGGAATGTTCACTCACTGGCTGCATAAGGTTAAAACTAACTCTCTCATTTAAGGCTATCTCACAATGTGTTGACCCCACTAAATAAATTTTCTCTGTGTGTGTGTGTCTACTCTGCACCAAACATCACTCTTTTTAAATGGCATGGAGTTCTCTCTTTTTCTGTGAACGTGTGAATTATAATAGCATGCTAACGTGAATACATTTAATTGCATAAAATGTGTATTTCCCAGCCTTGCTTAAATCTTAGAAAAATAGTACTTTTCTTGTCAATTGTCAGAAGAGATCATAGCTCAGAATGAAACAACAAGCAGGAGCACAAAAGAGAAGTATCACTGGGAAGGGATCTGGGAGATTGCTTCAATGGTACAATTTTAGGAAAAATGCTGACAGTGTTTTCTTGTGGTTTAATTTCTTGTTCCCCAAAGTACACTTCTTTAAGTTTCACGTCTTAGGCCTGAGGCCAGACAAGACTTGAGGGAGGCGGTTCTTCTTGGTCATTAAGAGTTTTAACCAACTGGAAAACATTACATCACAGGGTGACCAAAGTGCATCAGACAAATGCAGCCATTTGTGCAATGCATCCCAAAGCCTTTAATAGGTGTCTTTTGTAGCAGCTGCAGTATGTAGGCTGCATAGCTGAAGATGGAGAATGTCTGGATGAGATTTTCAATTCCACAAATTGTTACCACTGGATTCCTAGGGAGTTACCAATGTGGTCCTGTAATGGACATGGCATTGATGCCCCTACGTTGGCCAAGCAAATTAACTTCCCAACCTTCATAATCATTGCAAAGTTGAAGGAACCACCAATGTGAGGGCTTCACCCCTTCTCTGCTCAGTCCAGGACTTGTTTGCAAGAGTAATATACAGTAAACTGTTTTTCAATTTAGTTTCATATAATACTTTGCCCTTGTGTAGCAACTTTCATCCCAGGAACTTAAAGCACCTTAAACCACACAAGGCCTGTGTGAGGCACATAAGTATTACCACCATCTTGTAGATTGGGGAAACTGAGGCACAGGGTGGTTAAGTGACTTGACCAAGGTCATTCAGCAAGTCAGCAGCTGAGCCAGGCCTAGAATCTTGGCTTCCACTAGACCTTCTCTGCTAAGCAAGAGACAGCACTTCCTCCCCTTTCATGTCATGGGTTTCTTAATAAAAAGTGAAAGAGCTTTTTTCTAGAAAGTGGACCTCAGGGGCCCAACAACTGAAACATATTAACCTTTGAACTATCAGCCCTTCTGCCTGCCTTGCTGGAATTAAGCAACAAAGGGCTAGCAAACGGATAAATTATCATCATATTTTAAAATTGTGTAATGATGGTCCAACAAAAAAGGAGCAACTCAGGACTAGTAAATATTCAATGAGGAATTTTATTGTAGTTCTTATAAAGGGAATACCCACAGCTTTCTTCACATTGACTTAAATCAGGCAGAAACTAGAGCGATAGGCATAAAATGAAATAATGGATGCATTATTTCTAGTGGGATTTACATCATCATTTGGTCTAATTATTCTTGATATTTCACCCATCATATTAGAAGCTTCTTCAGGGGAAAGAAATAACAGTTTGTCTCCTTGAGAACAAAGAACAAAGTATCTCTTTGCTCTCGAGAAGCTCAGCTATCATTATGACGAGAAAGAATCTGTCCATTATCAAGAAATCCCACTAGAAATCTTGAATATCTTACCAAATAATTCCTCGGCTCACTAAAAATACTCACAAATGAAAGAAACAGAAACTACGGACAAAAAATAAATAGGGAGACAGGATATTATTCAACCCAACATTCATCTTTGTCTAACAGAATTTTTTCCAGCTAGTATCAAACAGCACATATTATTTATAGTGAATCTTACAAAAGGAAGATAGTCACTGATTCATTAACTTTGCTGTACTAGAAGATATTCTTTCAAGTTTACGTGGGACACTGGATAAAATGGCGGGAGCTAATTTGGATAGACCAGTTCTGGAACCTAGTATAAATTTACACTATGGATGTATATATACCATTATATATGGTACCCACTGAGAAGCCATATAAACTTTTGTAAGATTGGGTTTCAGGAGGGATGGATGCTAAGCCATTAGGATGAATTTAATATAAATCCAGGGCTATGCTCAGCTTTCACTAAAATTACATCTTAGAACATAAGAAAAAGCTCTTTGTTCGGGATCTGATATTTAAAACTAGTAATGCCCTACTAGTAGGTATTTTAAACAAGAGTGTAGAAGCCAAGGGGTTCAGGTGAACGAGTGTGGTTGAGAAATACTGTTCTTGAATTTAAATAGTTTTTTAGTCTATGAACTTCCAAATTGTTAGCACTGCTGGATCTGAAGGAATGAAGCAAGTGTTTCGTGGTGCCCAGCTCTGGACCTGCACCTTCACCAGTAGAAGCACCTCAAAAAATGAAACAGAAAACAAAACGCTAGACTCAAATGATAAGTAGCTGCTCCAAATGTCAGCTTTGTTGGGAATATATATTGCCTTTAGCTAACTTAAAATGGCAGAACCACTTTCAATTCGACTTCATTTCCGAAACATGGATGACTACTGTATGGCCACCTGAAAAGGGAATATTGAACACCTTCAGCCTGGCACATCGACATTTGATTAAATTGGGTGTGGTTTCACCTAGCTAGCTCAGTAAAACCAGCAATGATGACACAGCAGCTCAGGCTTCACCATTGGCTGTACAAGCCTGCCTGGAACCTGGGTATGTACTCGGGTTCCTAGCCTGTGTTGCTGTATTTTCAGTGCTGCGCTGTATTTCTAGTGAGTAAGCTGAATTAAAACTAGCACCTGTATGCCCATAGGAGCTGCAAATCACACCTCTGATTTCAGTGTAGACACACTTTTTCTTTTTTTTCTTTTTTTTTTTTGCAAATTCCCAGCCACTGTCCAGTTCAGTGGTGTTCACACCTACTTATCGGTCAGTATTCACAAACACCCAGATGAATGGGGTTTTTATTTGCCTGAATGTTTAGAAAATCTCTCTTATTCATGCAAATACCCATCTTCCCACGTAAACACAAGCAAGAGTAGCTGTTACTCTTCCTTCTGTTCAAAAAGTTTCAATCATCCAACCAGGGATCCAAAAGAATACCAGGTGACTTAGGTGACCAGTCCAAGCCCATGAAGTGTGAATAGATGAAATAAACTATTGCTGAACAGCCCAGAGGCAGAAAATGGTTCATCCAAACTGTCCAGTGAACGTTTAATAAGTATGTGTTCAGAAATCACGGACTGTTTGTGAATATTTTTTTAAAGAGCTACATATGCAATAGCTATTATTCACAACAAATCATTTGATGAGTTCTAGAGTCTAGTGACTTGTAGGTATGACCCTGAGGAAAGGAGTAGCTCTGTTCCCATGCCTATTTCACCACTAGACTCTGCTAAAGGTACTAGTTGAGATGGTGGTACTTCTTGTGATTTGGATATCACTAGATTGAGCGTTTCTGATAGTGAGAACTGCATTTTTCTCTCCCATCTGTTCTTCATAGCTCTTATCCATAGTACAAATAGTACATCAGGCAGGTTGGGAAATTATATTTCTCACTGTGAAACAGTTTGACAAAAAGAACATTTTTCTTGGAAAATTTTAAGATTTTCATAGAAAAATCAAAACAAACCCCCCCCCCTTTTTTTTTCTTCCAGAAATTGAGATTTGTTTATGGAAATTTCCATTTAGTCAAAAAATTCCGCCCAAAAAGTTTTGCCAAGCTCTAATGATGTGTATTAGCCTGGTATGCAATACAAAAAAAGCCACTGAAATACTAGAGGCTGTTGTATGAATCAAGAATAAAAGGTCAGTACAGGACCCCTGTGGATCTATAATTGAGATATTTGCCCCATCGTAGGATTTATGCAAACATACTATTACATTATAATGGCCCAAATACTGCCTCCATTGATGCACAAAATTGCTGCTCGTATCAGTAGCAATTCGGCACTGGATCACAGATAGACTATGGTACAAAGTTTGAATATGGATTGGGTGCAGTTAATTTAGTCATGAATTTTCAAAGCAGCTATAAAGGACTGAATATTGCAAGGCACTAAATTCCCATATCTCCCAAGGCAATGGGAGTTGCAAAGCATTCAGGATGTTGCAAAATCAGGCCATTTGTATATCTGCTACTCTTTTATTTTCTCTAGCCTCCCAAAGTGTAACCTCTGACCTTTCTACCCCCTCCAACTCCTGTGTCAAGTTGTTTGAATGGCAACAGAACAAGAACACAATGACAAAGCAGAGCGGAGGGAGGGTTAATAGAACATAGAAAAAAAATGGATTCTCAGAGAAATCAACGTCCAATCAAACTTTTCAAAGGGTGTGAAAAGAAAAAGTTAGGATTGTACAACAGGCTTATAAAAGAAGGTTGATAGGCTTAGATAGGGCCTTACATTGTGAGTGTTGTGAATAACTCTCCAGACTCAAGACTAAGATAATCTAGGCCATGGACCTCTCTGCTCTGATATCAATGGACTTGCATTTAGAGGACCATACCCTCTGCTGCACCTGTGTGTAATACAGCCATTGACAATAATAGACTGCAAGACCCTAGGACAGGGGTGGGCAAATGTTTTGGCCCGAGGGCCACATCTGGGTATGGAAATTGTATGACGGGCCATGAATGCTCATGAAATTGGGGGTTGGGGTGCGGGAGGGGCTGAGGGCTCCGGCTGGGGCCAGAAATTAGGAGTTCAGGGTGCGGGAGGGGGCTCCAGGCTGGGGCAGGGGGTTGGAGTGCAGAAAGGGGTGAGGGCTCCAGCTGGGGGTACAGGCTCTGAGGTGGGGCTGAGGATGACGGGTTGTGGGTGCAGGAGGGTGCTCTGTGTTGGGACCAAGGGGTTCAGAGGGCACAAGAGGGATAGGAGCAGGGGGTTGGGGCACGGGAAGGGGTCAGGGGTGCAGGCTCCAGATGGCACTTTCCTCAAGCAGCTCCCAGAAGCAGCGGCATGTCCCCACTCCGGCTCCTATGGTTCCCGGCCAATGGGAGCTGCGGAGTTCCTTGGCTGACCCTATGCATAGGAGCTGGAGGACTGACATGCTGCTGCTTCCGGGAGCTGTGCAGAGCCACAGCATGCACGGAGCGGGGCAAGCCCCCTGCTGGAGTGACAGAGTGGGCCAAGCCCCAGACCCCGCTCCCCAGCAGGAGCTCAAGGACCGAATTAAAACCTCTGAAGGGCCAGATGTGGCCCCGGGCCGTAGTGTGCCCACCCCTGCCCTAGGATATTAATAGGCTATGGAACAGTACTCCTTTCACATGCCTAATTCAGTTAGCTAGAGGTAGGATGGCCATGGAGTTGAGGGTCAGATCAATGAGCTAGGAAGTTAGGGTTCTACTTCTGCTGTTGCCACTGACTTCCTGTGTGGCGTCCTTGGGCAAGTCATTTAATTTCTGTGCATCCCAGTTTCCTCATCTGTAAAATGGGGTCGGTAAGATTTATCTTACAGTGGTGTTTTGAGGATCAACTCAAAGGCTCAATTAAATAAATGAGCATTTTGCTGCTCACTTCAATGGGGCCAGGAATTTTGCCCAGTTTTTCCAAAGCGCTCAGGTACTAAGGTGGTGACAAGCCCCGTAGAAATGCTGATGAAGTACGTTCAGATCCTCAGATGGAAGGGGCTGTAGTTTAAAGTCTCTGAATCACTGTGGTAGCTATTCTCTGCCTCAACTTACCTCTACTGCTGGGGAAGGAATTGCAAAGCAGAGAAAACTTTGGTTAACTCTCCCCTTGAAGTATTTAATGGTTTCATGCCACTTTTGGCAAGAATAGGGATTTTCTGACCACATTTGCACTCAGGCAATTACATTTTGATTATGTAAATTCTTTCTGCGCTTTCACTTAGATGTCACACTCTTCACTTCTTATGTCAAACTGTTGAGCAGCATTCTGCAGGTTATTAAACGGCTTCTACCCTTCATCCAAGAGGTGACTCCATTTCATCAGTGAATAAAGTTGTGCACTGGATACCAATTTCTAAAAGGTTGTAGATAAAAGACTCTAATTAACCATAGGATTGTACCATTTATTATCTTGCCCCAATTAAAAATAAGGCAAAATTGAGCCGCAGCTTTAATACCCACTCCACAACCCCAGCTGCTCTGCTCTCCTGAGACAATGAAAACCCTGTCATCATCAAAACATACCAGGAGAATATTGGAAGGATCCAACCACTAACCCACCCTCTTCAGTTGCAAGAAATGGATCCCACGGAACATGGCCACCTGATTGTACTGGGAGAGCTCTACCCACGAAGAGGCCCACCAAACACAGAGAGAGATGATATCAAAAGGACTCCAGATTTCTGTTGGATAGTATAGAGACAATAAAAAACAGACAAATATATTCTGCAAAATGCTAGACTATTGTGATGAAAATTCAGTCTGTATTCTGCCCCCTTCCCTCCCCTATGCAGACCGTCCCCATTGAGCTGGGCTCTGTGCAATATGCATTCCCCCAAATCCAGCCTTCTCTCCCAGCCATGGAGGCTGGATTTACCCCTTCTCACCATTTCTGTAATATACACTCATTGGATTTACGGACATAAGCTTCAGCAACCAACAGAAGAAATTACAGGCCAAAAGAAATTACACCGGTAAGAACACAAAACAGCTATCTGGGGACTCTCCGAAGCATTATCTGCCACAGATCAAGGAAGATATAAACAAAATTAATTCCAATTCAACTTGAGTAGAATGCTTGGGGAGTAGAAGAGGAGGCTGTCAGGGAGGAGTTAAGATGTTCACAAGGGTTGAGTTGTCTCTCAATTACAGAAAAATAACTCCAGTCTTTTGGTTTTGTGTAGACCTGGTCAAATATTTGTTCGTATTCTGAATGACAGCTCATTTGGGACCTATTCTTTCTCCTTTATATTCATTGTTATAAGTATACTTTAGGTCTATACAAAGTATAACTGCATTCAAAAAGAATAAGATAAGTTCAAGGAGGATAGGTCCATCAATGGCTATTAGCCAAGGTGGTCGGGGATGCAAACATCTGGACATCCCTAAACCTCTGACTGCCATAAGCTAGTACTGGATGACCGGGGTTGAATCACTCCATCAGTTGTCCAGTTCTGCTCATTTCCTGTGAAGCGTCTGGCACCGGCCATTGCTGGAAGGATACTAGGATAGATGGACCATTGGTCTGATCCAATATGGCAGTTCTGATGTACAGTTCACAAACATATGTGCTAATAGGTTTTGGTACATGCACATTTGTTGAATGGCTGTTCTTTCTTCTAATACCTCTGTACTTATGAGAACAAGAGTATTTCATGCACAAACAAAAGTTTTCATCAGTCAGTTTCTGTTCAGTCATCCAATCAGGGAATGGACAGAATACCACATGGCTTAGGCGACTAATTACACACCATGATTAGTGAATAGTTGAAGTAGCAGTTTGTGAACGACCCATAGGCTGAAATTTGTTGTCAAACAGCCACAGTGATTGAGTATCTTTGTAAAACTCAATGTTGTTCACAAATCTCATACCAACAGAAAAGGAGGGCCACGCCACTGGATAAGTTATTCAGAGTAAATAAATTGACCATCTCTCATTTCAGAATGCTTCGTCTTGAAATAGGTAAGTTTATCCATAGTCAGCTTCCCAACTTCCCAATGAGTCAGCACCACTCCATACCGATTATGCTTTGGGTTTGTTCTGAAGTCTTTTGAGGTAAGTCGTGCTGCTTTTCTGCTACCCATGTTTAAAACTTTCTATTTTCTTGCTCGCAGGACATGTGAGGAAAACAAGACATAATCCACAGGCCCACCACTGAGGGCGACATCCAATCCTCCCGTCCCCAAGCACAGTTTCCTTTGGTGTCAACAGGATTTGCACATATGGATTGAAGGCTGTCTAGAAAGTGGACCTTTTAGATGCACATTGTTTAAAAATGGAACTACTGCGTGTAATATAATTACTAAAATCATAACCATTTCAGCGGATTTAGCTTGCACTCACACACCCACACCATTATCTTTTATTTAGGGAGTACGGTGATTATGCAAATCAGCTTTGAATTGAACAAATCTCTACATTTATATGTATATGAGTTCAACACATAAGAATCTATCCTAGGCTCTAGATGTCCTGACAAATGCTTAAAAACACAATCCATCAGAAGAACAAAGCCAACAACCTTCGAGACAACAAAAATAGACAGGTTTCAGAGTAGCAGCCGTGTTAGTCTGTATTCACAAAAAGAAAAGGAGGACTCCTGGCACCTTAGAGACTAACAAATTTATTTGAGCAAAAGCTTTCGTGAGCTACAGCTCACTTCATCAGATGCATTCAGTGGAAAATACAGTGGGGAGATTTATATACATAGAGAACATGAAACAATGGGTGTTACCATACACACTGTAATGAGAGTGATCACTTAAGGTGAGCTATTACCAGCAGGAGAGCGGGGGGGTGGGGGGAGAGGGGAAACCTTTTGTAGTGATAATCAAGGTGGGCCATTTCCAGCAGTTGACAAGAACATCTGAGGAACAGTGGGGGGTGGGGGGTGGGGAATAAACATGGGGAAATAGTTTTACTTTGTGTAATGACCCATCCACTCCCAGTCTTTATTCAAGCCTAAGTTAATTATATCCAGTTTGCAAATTAATTCCAATTCAGCAGTCTCTCGTTGGAGTCTGTTTTTGAAGCTGGAGGCATGTAGGTAATTATAGCGGTCAGTAGGTTTCTGGTATAGGGTTGTTTATGTGACCATCACTTATTAGCACCGTAGTGCCCAGGAAGTGGATCTCTTGTGTAGACTGGTCCAGGCTGAGGTTGATGGTGGGATGGAAACTGTTGAAATCATGGTGGAATTCCTCAAGGGCTTCTTTTCCATGGGTCCAGATGATGAAGATGTCATCAGTGTAGCGCAAGTAGAGTAGGGGCATTAGGGGATGAGAGTTGAGGAAGGGTTGTTCTAAGTCAGCCATAAAAATGTTGGCATATTGTGGGGCCATGCGGGTACCCATAGCAGTGCCGCTGATTTGAAGGTATACATTGTCCCCAAATGTGAAATAGTTATGGGTGAGGACAAAGTCACAAAATTCAGCCACCAGGTTTGCCGAGACATTATTGGGGATACTGTTCCTGGCATCTTTGTGTGGAAAGTTGGTGTAGAGGGCTTCTATATCTATAGTGGCCAGGATGGTGTTTTCAGGAAGATCACCGATGGATTGTTATTTCCTCAGGAAGTCAGTGGTGTCTCGAAGATAGCTGGGAGTGCTGGTAGCATACGGCCTGAGGAGGGAGTCTACGTAGCCAGATAATCCTGCTGTCAGGGTGCCAATGCCTGAGATGATGGGGCGTCCAGGATTTCCAGGTTTATGGATCTTGGGTAGCAGATAGAATACCCCAGGTCGGGGTTCCGGGGGGTGTGTCTGTGTGGATTTGTTCTTGTGCTTTTTCAGGGAGTTTCTTGAGCAAATGCTGTAGTTTCTTTTGGTAACCCTCAGTGGGATCAGAGGATAATGGCTTGTAGAAGGTGGTGTTGGAGAGCTGCCTAGCAGCCTCTTGTTCATATTCCGACCTATTCATGATGATGACAGCACCTCCTTTGTCAGCCTTTTTGATTATGATGTCAGAGTTGTTTCCGAGGCTGTGGATGGCATTGCGTTCCGCATGGCTGAGGTTATGGGGCAAGTGATGCTGCTTTTCCATAATTTCAGCCCGTGCACGTCGGCGGAAGCACTCTATGTAGACAGTTGCTGAGACACCAATTTTTTTCATAGACTACAGATACATGGGATCAAAGGCATTAGCTATGGGGCAGTCTTGCTCAAATTAGAGTGGGCATGATCAAACCAAGGATAACCAGACCATGAGTCAGTAAGGAACTTTGCCCCAAAGAATATTGACAAGCACCATAAGTTTAGTGCATGTGAATGTTTGCCCCCTACTCAGGAGAAAGAGAAAAGGAAAGCAAGGAGAAAACTTAACAGCAGACACTGCTAGCCATAAGGGAGGGAGGTTCGACCTATAGCAGTCAGATGTCATATGATCCCCTTAGAGCTATAGCTGCTTGCCTCTCCCAGACTTAAAAGGCCAATGACCCGGAGAGCATGGTGGGAAAGGTTGAAAGTTTTCCCCGGCTGGAGGGTTTGTTGGTAACCAAAGTAACCAGAAGTCAAGTAAATGATGGTAAAAGGGGTCTAAATCCCAACACCAAGAGCCAGGAATAAGGTTGTGTTAACTAGAGGATAGTGTACTAGACTGGGACTCAGGAGACCTGGGCTCTATTCCTGGCTCTACTACTGGCCTGCTGGGTGACCTTGGGCATGTCACTTCTCCTTTCCTTGCCTCACTTTCCCCATCTATAAAATGGGGATAATGATACTGACCTCCTTTATAAAGTGCTTTGAGATTTACTGATGGAAAGCCTATAAAAGAACTGGATATTATTATTATATTAGGGGTTAAACACCAAGGATATAAGTGTGTTCCCAGGGTAAATAAACAGAATATAGCCTTAGATTTCATCACAATAGCATATTGTTTCAGAGAATGTATTGGGTCTCTTTAAGTCTGGCTTTTATTGTGTCTCTGCTATACAGTAGGAACCTGGAACTCTTTCGATATCATCTCTCTCTCTCTCACACTGAGTGTTTGGGGGACAGCTCTAAGCAGCGATCTCCCAGTACAATCAGTTGGGTGTGTCCCGCAGCGTCCATTTCTTGTGACCGAAGGGGGTGGGATACTGGTTGGATCCTTCCAATAGTCCCCTTCTATGTTTTTATGATGACAGGGTTTTCATTTTCTCAGGAGGGTAGAGCTGCAGTGGCGGGGGAGGATTAAAGCACTTTTGCCTCGGTTTTAATGGTGGCAAGATAATAAAGACTAGTAAAATCTTATCATTATTTAGAGTGTTACGTTTCCAACCTTTTCTAAATCAGCTTAATTGTGCGCCCATGGCATTGAATGGTAGCAGAGTTAGGTCTAAATGCCTTTGAAAATCCAATCCTAAATATTTCAGACCTTGGTTTTACGTGTCATTCAAAAGATACCCCAGTAGAGATGGTGCTAATGCCGTGCTGCGGTATTCCCACACTGATGAAGTAGAGGGAATAGTACCACCTGTTGAATGATCAAACTCATTCCCTGCAGTACCTTGGAATCGCTTGGTGGGGCCCCATCCAAAACCTGAACTAGACTGCTTAGCTTATGCGGCAGCACAGTGATTTCAAGAAAGAAATCTGAAAAGGGTTGGCATTTGGATTTGTTGGGTAACTCATAATAATAGCAGCTCAAACACACATACGTATAGAGTAGCATGGTGGGCTGGATGGAATGAAGAATGTATATAATAATAACTGCTTACTGATAATGATTCCCTTTGTTTTATTGCAGCAACAATTATTTTATGGGAAAAAACATATTCTGGTTTCTACCAAGACCCCTTTACAGTCCTCGGTCTATGAAGCCTGCCCTCTTTATACACAATGCTATTTGGATTTTGGTGTAGGCATTCTCATTTATTTGAAAGTATGCGTTGCTCGCTTTCAGTAGCTTGTTGGAGAGCTGGCAAAGGCCCCTGTTCTTGCGGATTCCATGGATTCATTCCAAGTCACAGTGATCGCCCTCTTATCTGTTCATCCCATATAGTCCCTCTAAATCTCTGGAGTGAAAGACATTGACAATTATTTGTAGCTGAACCTAACTCTGCAATTGAGCCTCTGTGCATTATCCATGTTATTAACAACATACGCATCAAGAACTTTGCTTCAGTCCCTTCTAAGCTGAAAGGGCCAATGCAGAGAAACGGCTAAGAACATGCAGCTAAAGAGACTCTGTTGTATGGCACACGGCACTTCTAATATGAGTAACAAACATCATTGTGCTGACAAAGTGGAGCAAATTACACACCACGAGGTGCACTAGCATGCTGCCTAAGCTCATTAAGCTCAGTAAGCAAAGTTGCTAGTGTAACCCACACACCTTCTGGGTGTGGTGTTCTGTTCCCTCTAGTGGCACCAAGACCATTTAGAGAGAGTTAAATGAATCTGCTCTATAGCCTTAGCTAATAGCCAGTTGGCTTTTAGCTCCTGCTGTAGAGGCTCATGCACTAAGCTCCAGAGGTCCCGGTTTGATCCTGCCACCGATGACTGGGATCTGTTGGCTAGCTTGTCCAGCTGCAGAAAAGGGGGTAGCTAGAGCATGCAGGTTAAGATATGGCTACAGGAACTCCAAAGGGTAGATAGACACCATTCAAAATTATGCTGGGTATTAAATTATCTTTCTCTAGTGATGGCCTAGGATTTATTCTACAGGTGCCCCAAACAGATCTACTAACATATTTTAAATGATAGCCCATGGAAGCACATTTCAGAGAAGGCTAAGGCCCGGAGTCTGATTCCAGGAGGGAAAGTCAGGAGGTATTTTGTAAATAGCTCCTTTCCTATCTTTATAATATATCAAACCCCAAACCCAGATCAGAATCTTCTTAAATTTTGACAGGTTTCAGAGTAACAGCCGTGTTAGTCTGTATTCGCAAAAAGAAAAGGAGTACTTGTGGCACCTTAGAGACTAACCAATTTATTTGAGCATGAGCTTTCATGAGCTACAGCTCACTTCATCGGATGCATACCGTGGAAACTGCAGCAGACTTTATATACACACAGAGAATATGAAACAATACCTCCTCCCACCCCACTGTCCTGCTGGTAATAGCTTATCTAAAGTGATCATCAAGTTGGGCCATTTCCAGCACAAATCCAGGTTTTCTCACCCTCCATGCCCCCACACAAATTCACTCTCCTGCTGGTGATAGCCCATCCAAAGTGACAACTCTCTACACAATGTGCATGATAATCAAGTTGGGCCATTTCCTGCACAAATCCAGGTTCTCTCACCCCCTCACCCCCCTCCCAAAAACCACACACACAAACTCACTCTCCTGCTGGTAATAGCTCATCCAAAGTGACCACTCTCCCTACAATGTGCATGATAATCAAGGTGGGCCATTTCCAGCACAAATCCACCTACAAGATCTCTGTCAAGCTTTCTTACAACTACAATACCCACCTGCGGAAGTAAAGAAACAGATTGATAGAGCCAGAAGAGTTCCCAGAAGTTACCTACTACAGGACAGGCCTAACAAAGAAAATAACAGAACGCCACTAGCCGTCACCTTCAGCCCCCAACTAAAACCCCTCCAATGCATTATTAAGGATCTACAACCTATCCTGAAGGATGACCCAACACTCTCACAAATCTTGGGAGACAGGCCAGTCCTTGCCTACAGATAGCCCCCCAACCTGAAGCAAATACTCACCAACAACCACATACCACACAACAGAACCACTAACCCAGGAACTTATCCTTGGAACAAAGCCCGTTGCCAACTGTGCCCACATATCTATTCAGGGGACACCATCACAGGGCCTAATAACATCAGCCACACTATCAGAAGCTCGTTCACCTGCACATCCACCAATGTGATATATGCCATCATGTGCCAGCAATGCCCCTCTGCCATGTACATTGGTCAAACTGGACAGTCTCTACGTAAAAGAATAAATGGACACAAATCAGATGTCAAGAATTATAACATTCATAAACCAGTCGGAAAACACTTCAATCTCTCTGGTCACGCAATTACAGACATGAAGGTCGCTATCTTAAAACAAAAAAACTTCAAATCCAGACTCCAGCGAGAAACTGCTGAATTGGAATTCATTTGCAAATTGGATACTATTAATTTAAGCTTAAATAGAGACTGGGAGTGGCTAAGTCATTATGCAAGGTAGCCTATTTCCCCTTGTTTTTTCCTACCCCCCTCGCCCAGATGTTCTGGTTTAACTTGGATTTAAACTTGGAGAGTGGTCAGTTTGGATGAGCTATTACCAGCAGGAGAGTGAGTTTGTGTGTGTATGGGGGTGGGGGGGTGAGAAAACCTGGATTTGTGCTGGAAATGGCCCACCTTGATTATCATGCACACTGTAGGGAGAGTGGTCACTTTGGATGAGCTATTACCAGCAGGAGAGTGAGTTTGTGTGTGTGGTTTTTGGGAGGGGGGGTGAGGGGGTGAGAGAACCTGGATTTGTGCAGGAAATGGCCCAACTTGATTGTCATGCACATTGTGTAGAGAGTTGTCACTTTGGATGGGCTATCACCAGCAGGAGAGTGAATTTGTGTGGGGGGGTGGAGGGTGAGAAAACCTGGATTTGTGCTGGAAATGGCCCAACTTGATGATCACTTTAGATAAGCTATTACCAGCAGGACAGTGGGGTGGGAGGAGGTATTGTTTCATATTCTCTGTGTGTATATAAAGTCTGTTGCAGTTTCCACGGTATGCATCCGATGAAGTGAGCTGTAGCTCACGAAAGCTCATGCTCAAATAAATTGGTTAGTCTCTAAGGTGCCACAAGTACTCCTTTTCTTTTTTCTTAAATTTTGAGATGTTCGGTATCAGGATCCTCATTGTGTGGGTTTGTACCCATCTCCATCCAAAATAAATGAATGCAATCCTGCAGCATTCTCCAGTTGAAGGCCAACACAGTGTGTATGTGCTTGTGTAAGAGAAGGACCTGTAGAAGCTATTTACTGCAGAAAAACATGACTAGCATACTGCTGTAGACCTACTAAACTCGTGCTTGCAGGATTTACCTGCTCCCCTGATCAAGATGAAAGCAGCTTGAGACATGCTTTTTTCATTGACCTTTTCCATACATGCTAATCTCCCACCCCCTTTAGGAATCAGAATATTATGCCTATCTGATTTCTTGCCAAGAGGCTACAACATATAACGGCTGCTAAGCTGGCAAAGGAAGCTAGGAAGTTGCAAGGTCTGAAATTTGCCCTTCAAGACTCACGCTGTCTTTAACCCCTGGAGTACCTGTCATTAATGACTGGCACAGTTATCAGGAGAAGCCTCCAGAACCTGAGCCTTCTCCAGAGCAACAGTAACTTTGAGGAGGAGCCGCAGGATACTGATTTTAATTGCTTCCCTTGGAACAATGTCTTACATGAGAGGACACTGGGCATTGTCCCACCTCCCCCTCTCCAAGGTCGGGTGAGTTCAGGAGGATTTCTACAGAGACTCCAGCAACCCCTTCCTCTCAGAGCAGCAGAGGCTGAGTGGGAAGGTTCCCAGAGTGCTAGGATTTCTAGGGCCAATTTCTCTCCAGCAGCAAACACCCCCATACCACTCAAGCTATGCCACTGTAAGCTCGCTCCTGTATGCAGTATGCCGACAGGAGAGAGCTCTCTCCCGTCAACATAATGAAACTACCCCCAACAAGCAGCGGTGGCTAGGTCGACAGGAGAAGCTCTCCCACCAACAGAGCACTTTGCACACTACCACTTATGCTGGCGGAATTTATGTCACTCGGGAGGGGGGGTGGGGGGTGTTTTTTCACACCCCTGAGCGACATAAGTTTTGCCGAGATAAGTGGTAGTGTAGACCTGGCCCAAGAGGAGAGACCATGGCACTTCCTCCAAACTTTCCAATTTCAGTTACACCCAGATGTTCTTTTCCACCAGCAATACATTAATAAAGATCACTGCAGGCTTAAATAGCCAGCGATTTTAAGGCTCCCGTTCAGCAAAGTACTTAAGCATGTGGGCAACTTTATGGTTCTACTCCATGCATTTAAAGATACTAATGTGTTTGAATACCTTGCTGAATCAGGGCCTGAAACTGCTTCAAAGAGAGTGTGAAAGGGGTGATAAAATCCTATCTGTGTTACATATTCGGATGTCTATTTCCCTTGATTTCTTTGTCATGCTTCTTGCATTTATATACAGCCACCTTAGAAACTTCCCCCAGGTGACCGCTGAACTTCTCTCATGCTTCCTTAGTTCCATTTCCTGAGTTTTTCGCTTAACATTCTCTCCCAGTGTGTCTTTCTCTTTTTCTTGCTGGGTCTTACATTATGTGTGTCACTGCTTATGATTATTCCCTCCCTGCCCACACATCTGCTTACTTTATCTGCTTCTTCCTCTCCCCTGGATTCTGTCCCAGCTCTCCCATGGTCCTGACCCTTCCTTTCTGCCCACTTCTTTAAACTCTCCACTGCAGCTTTCTCTATGGAATCATTTCAAACCGTACATTGGTTTCCCCTCTGTTCAAATGAAATCCATCCTACCACTGACTGAGAGGTTCCAAAATAAGCCGTAATTGTCCAGTAAAACTAATATCCTCCTGTTTTAGGTGCTAACCCGAACTCTACTGAAATAAAAGGAAAGGTTCTATCAGCCTGCAAGGATACAAGTTGGGCCTGGATTACAGGTGTGTGTCCCCCTACCCTCCCCCCTCCCACATATATATAAAACTTTGGATTACACACGAAAACAGGCTGGCCCAAAATAGTAGGTGGCCCCAGCTTTTCAAGAGTTGAGTGACAAGCTCAGAGAGACAGACAGCATATTTTGGCAGTTTTCAGGATCATAAACCTGAAGCCTGAACAAAAATTTAAATGTTAAAATTGGATTATTGGCCAGAAGCAAAATTTGTAATATGGGAGCCAGGTACCCTGGCACTGTAGGACAGAGTAGGTCAGATAAGCTTTGGTTCTAGTCTGGGGCACTATTTCTTCACAGTGCAATGGCCGACATTTCTTGTAACAAATGATTTTGGGTGCACAACTGGGACACCTTAGTGAGGCATGACTGTAAGGGATACTGCAATACTCAAAACTAGAGGCAACCAGAATCAGAAGTAACTTCTGAAAATGTTAAGCCAATATTCTTTGCTCTTTACTTGAAAAATCATGAACATATAAAAGTTATAAAAAAGTTATAAAAGTGAGCTGGGCTGTGAAGATGGAAAATCATCTTAAATTTATGAGTTACCAAAAATCCCTTAATTTCCTTTGAAAATCTCAGTCCTGTTCTGCAAGCAATGATACAAACTTTGGAACCGGATAATATCTTAGACCCTGATCATGTGAGTTGTTCCACCTAGGCAGACCAATGCACTGGCATGGAACCTCATTGAAGTCAGTGGGTTACCACATAGATTCAGAGTTGGCCCATGTGAAACAAACTGGAGGATTGGGGGTTTTACTTCACAAGAAGCAGGAGTAGCCTAATATATCTCTGAGGCATAGAATCTTAGTTTCCTAATACCCAGAGAAAATCTATTCTTGTAAAGTACCTAGTGGAGGCTGTGGGTTTTAGTGCAGGTAAAGGAGTATCTTTCTTAAAAGAAAGAACATTCAACACTCCAGTTACCTGTGAAAACTGTAACTGCAAAGCAGAAGTATGGAGATTCAGAAAATATTTCTTCTTCTTATATTATGGGCTTTGTATTACCAGAGTCTCCACTGAGAACTTTATTAGTGATCTTTGTATTATTATATGATAAGAGTGGACTGTAAAACTTCATTGACAGTCCTGTAATAAACTCCCTCACGGAAAGCAAAGACTGATATTCCTCAAAAAGAAAAGGAGTACTTGTGGCACCTTAGAGACTAACAAATTTATTTGAGCATAAGCTTTCGTGAGCTACAGCTCACTTAGTCTCTAAGGTGCCACAAGTACTCCTTTTCTTTTTGCGGATACAGACTATCACCGCTGCTACTCTGAAACCTGATATTCCTCAGCGTGCTGTATCTTAACCTACTCAAACTCATAGGTGGAGATCCTTCATGGATAGGCAGGACAGGATAGACCTAGGTACTGAGTTTCCTTATTATTTTGTTCTTGGAGTAGAACTAAGTAATGAGGGAGGGCCAGATCCTCAGAGATATTTAGGCACCTCCTTCCCACTGATTTCTAGGAAATTTCTAGATACCTAAACACCTTTCAGTATCTGAGCTGCAATGTTTTACATTTCCTGACAAAGGCCAATCTTCATCTTTTATAACAGGACAAGGCTTACACAGCACCATTCAGTATCTGTTTCAACTAAAGTGAATCTTGAATCAGCTGCACAGGACCATACTGATTTTAGGCCTTGGAAGTGTTTCAACGTGTGCCTAATTTTAAGTATGTGATGTCATAAATATAAAGGGAAGGGTAAACCCCTTTGAAATCCCTCCTGGCCAGGGGAAAGCTCCTCTCACCTGTAAAGGGTTAAGAAGCTAAAGGTAACCTCGCTGGCACCTGACCAAAATGACCAATGAGGAGACAAGATACTTTCAAAAGCTGGGAGGAGGGAGAGAAACAAAGGGTCTGTGTCTGTCTGTAGTCGTCTTGGCCGGGGATAGACCAGGAATGGAGTCTTAGAACTTTTAGTAAGTAGTCTAGCTGGGTATGTGTTAGATTATGATTTCTTTAAATGGCTGAGAAAAGAATTGTGCTGAATAGAATAACTATTTCTGTCTGTGTATCTTTTTTGTAACTTAAGGTTTTGCCTAGAGGGGTTCTCTATGTTTTTGAATCTAATTACTCTGTAAGATATCTACCATCCTGATTTTACAGGGGGGATTTCTTTATTTCTATTTACTTCTATTTTTATTAAAAGTCTTCTTGTAAGAAAACTGAATGCTTTTTCATTGTTCTCAGATCCAAGGATTTGGGTCTGTGGTCACCTATGCAAATTGGTGAGGCTTTTTATCCAACATTTCCCAGGAAAGGGGGGGTGCAAGTGTTGGGAGGATTGTTCATTGTTCTTAAGATCCAAGGGTCTGGGTCTGTAGTCACCTAGGCAAATTGGTGAGGCTTTTTACCAAATCTTGTCCAGGAAGTGGGGTGCAAGGTTTTCGGAAGTATTTTGGGGGGAAAGACGCGTCCAAACAGCTCTTCCCCAGTAACCAGTATTAGTTTGGTGGTGGTAGCAGCCAGTCCAAGGACAACGGGTAGAATATTTTGTACCTTGGGGAAGTTTTGACCTAAGCTGGTAAAGATAAGCTTAGGAGGTTTTTCATGCAGGTCCCCACATCTGTACCCTAGAGTTCAGAGTGGGGGAGGAACCTTGACACTGACAAAGGCCAATCTTCATCTTTTATAACAGGACGAGGCTTACACAGCACCATTCAGTATCTGTTTCAACTAAAGTGAATCTTGAATCAGCTGCACAGGACCATACTGATTTTAGGCCTTGGAAGTATTTCAACGTGTGCCTAATTTTAAGTATGTGAATAGTCGTTGAACTCGCTGGGACTGCTCATAGGCGTGAGCTGAAGTAGCTTTCTGAAGCAAGTCCATAAATAACTTTCTTTTTTTTCCCCTCACTATTTCTTCCCCTTTGCTCTTTTTTATTTAAGAGAGCAAAGGGATTCAACAAATTTTAAGGGGGGAGGCGCAAAAAGACGAGGTTCCTTAGAAGGATTACGCTACAGCAGTGCTTCTACTTACCACTGTGAGCCACATATGCAGCTCTCTCTGTGTGATGTGGGCCACATCCATACAATGTATATATACTACCTGTATTGCCCTGAGGATGTCACATGGGGCACAGCTGTGAGCTGATTGGCCGCAAGCGGCCTGCGGGCCACATGTTAGGAATCACTGCACTATAGTATGTTGAACCAGACCTTCAGCTGGTGCAGATGCACAAAGAAAGCTTCACCGAGGTCAGTGGAACTATATTCATTTTACACCAGTTGAGGGTCTGTCCCAGAGTTATCACAAATCATCTTCATTCGAGCTGGTCGAAAAATGGAAAAATAATTTGACAAAAATGTGAAATGCCAAACTTGTTTCCATTTTGCAGTTTGAATGGGAACAAAACTTCCTCCATTTTGACAAGTTACAGATCAGCAGAGGTACAGTGTTTTATATTTTCTTCATTTGCCACGCTGTGACTTTTCAGAAGTTGTGACATTTTGGAAAAGTTACAGAGTCAAAAAATAGAAGGAAAAAGTGGAAAATAAACCCAAACCAAACTAACCCCCAATACCCTTAGTTATCATTAATTCTGTTTCAATCAGTGGCAAAAAACCAGGGGTAGGGAAGCTAAGGAAAGGGAAAAAAACAAAATGCAAAATTGTGAACATTTTCCTGTTTTTGAAAAACAAAATAAAAAAGGAGATGTTTCGTTTCACATCATTTCTAAAGTTCTCTTTAAAAAATAAAAAAATTAATGAAAATGATATTTTCCCATGAAAAAAATAATTTTCAATAGTAATAATGGCTCTTTTTCATCCGTAGGTGTCAAAGTGCTAATCTTCAATGCGTTTATTTTTACAATACCCTTGTGAGGTAGGGAAGAGCTGTCATCCCCCTCTGTAAAATGGGATATTGAGGCACAGAGAGGCTAAGGGCCTGTCTACATGAACATTTACTTCATGGCCAGCTGGGGTATGAATCTAGCCCACTGCATACTAACTGCCTTTGTAGACCCTGCTGATGCAAACTAACAATTAGCTTGGGCATTTTGACCTACTTCTGTTTCAAAATGGGGTAGATCAAAGTGCAATAATGAACTGAAAAAGAAAAGGGAAGAGAAGAGACATTTCTCTTCTCCATTCTCTTTTTTTCCTTTCTTTTCCTTTTAATGGTCTCTGTTTTTCCTCCTAAAGCTTCAGATATATGGACCATATTATACCAACACTTCTTTGATACTGATGGGGACATCTACTTAAAAATTGATGCCGTGATATGGCCCAAGGTATTTAAATTAATGAGATGATAAATACTATGTAGTTTCATCTGCAATTAGATTACATGGATGCAATTTGATCCCAAGACTGATTTGTGATATTTGATAGTGTCTGTTTAGGATTTAGAGCCTCATCCAGAGTCCATTGAAATCTATGTAAGGGCATGTCTACGCTTATTGGGGCTCGATGCTTCAGCGATCGATGCACCGGGGTCGATTTAGCAGGTCTAGTGAAGACCCGCTAAACCAACCGCAGATCACTCTCCCGTCAACTCCGGTACTCCACCGGAACGAGAAGCGTAAGGTAAGTCGATGGTAGAGTGGCTCCCGTTGACCCAGTGCAGTGTCTTCTATGTCGACTCCAGCTACATTATTCAAGTAGCTGGAGTTGCATAACTTAGGTCGACTTACTGTGGTAGTGTAGACAAGGCCTGAGTCTTTCAATTGACTGCACTGGGCTTTGGATCAAGTCCCCGGTTCATTTACTTTTGACTTTCATCTATCTATCTATCTCTCTATCATTTACCCATTTATATATACACATATAAGTACAGTTTTTCTTTTCCTCTGTCTCTAAATATTTGGGCCTTGTATTAGGGAAAAGTCTTTGTTTATTTGTTAATTTCAATTTATTTTTAATTGCTTTTTAGTTATGTCTTTTGCTTTTGTTGCTGGCTAACTGTCAGTTTCAATCAATATTTTCACATTTGCAACGAGTAATTTTTTCATGTTAATCATCTTACTTTCAAGATGCTCACTAGAGCTGTTAAAAAATTCGAAATTGGGGTGGGGAGGAGGGGGAACTGTAGAGATTTCACACTTTTCAGCCAATT
Source organism: Eretmochelys imbricata (assembly GCF_965152235.1). Taxonomy (NCBI): domain Eukaryota; kingdom Metazoa; phylum Chordata; order Testudines; family Cheloniidae; genus Eretmochelys; species Eretmochelys imbricata. The sequence goes on from NC_135578.1 coordinate 114,291,642, forward strand.
TTGCCTCCTTCCAAGAAGCCCCATATTTTACACAGATCATAAATCACTATGTTCACTTTCATTAATAGATGCCTAAGATCTCAGAATCATAGTCCATAATCATACTGTGGACCAAAAGCCCTTCCCACAGTTGGCCTCATAATCATGGTATCTCAGCACTTCACGGCCATTGACTAATGTATTGCAGTAGCATCCCTGGGAGGTAGAGATTCATTATTATCCCAGTGGTTACTGAAGGCCCAGAAGCACAGACTTGCCAAAGGTCAGACAGGAGTCTGTAGCAGAGCTGAGAACTGAACCCAGCTCTCCAGATCATTGCATTAATCACCAGGCCACCCTTCTTACCCAGCTTCCAGGGCAGAAATGACAATGAGCGAATTAATAATACACTCACCACCACACACTTTGTTTCCACATGTAGGGCCCAACCCTGCATGGTGCTGAGAACTTTGAATTCACATTGAAGTTAATCAGGGCTTTGTGGCTGTTGGGAGCATCCCGCGTGGCTGGAATGGGCCCTTAAATAAGAACATACAAAGGGACACATCATTTTAGGACTATAAAGATTAGAGCTCTGTCCATTTGATACATAAACTCACCACACACACCAGGAAGTAGCAGCTAACACAGAGCAGAAAAAGAAATAATAGAAGCAGAGGTCACAACAGCCTATTAGTTCAGCTTGTCCATCGCCAGCCAGTCCAGGATTCTTCCCTACAGTACATTTTTTTGTGCTTTCCTCAGTCCAGTGTCCTGAATTAAGGACACTCTTTTCCTGGGAGACTATTCCACTGCCTAATAGCTCTCACTGCTGAAAAGAAATGTTCCTGATATTGCACTTAAACTTGCTTTTGTTTCATTTCATCCCATTGCTCCTAGTTAGCGTCTCTTGGCCCCACTCTATACAATTCCCCTCCTTCCTTGGTGTTTACATCCTTTGTGTTCTGGGAGACAGCTGGGAGGTGGGGGGCTTAGTTGTCCTATGCCCAACCTATATATATTTCACTTTTAATCTTTCCTCCAAAGTTAGTCCTGTCAGCCCCTTAATCATGTTTGTTGCTCTTCTCTAAACTCCTTCCAATTTGATTGTGGTAATGAGGTACCCAGAACTGAATACAGTATCCTAGGTCCAGTCTCATAAGGGCTCTGTAGAGAAGGGACTACTACCTCAATGATCCGTTCCTTTTTCTTTTGTTTTTCAGTGATCATAATTCAAATTAAAATAACATGGAGAGGCAAAGCAACCAAAATCAAAATCTAATGCATAATTAGAGCCAGTGTGAGAAAACAAACAAGTCTTTGCTATCTGCTTCCGTAAACAACGATCACTTTACATGTTCAATCTGCGATAAAAGAAGAAAGAACCTCTTGTGATGTTTTGTGCAAGCTTTGACTACATTTACCCACTTTTCAAACAACAAAAAATAAACTCACACTAACAATGTGTATCTTTTCCGTCCTAAAATATAGGGTCACCGTCTGTTAAGGGGTCCATTCAATGATGAAATGAGATCAAAATGGTTAAGGCCAGTGAGAGAAAGCAAAAAGGATTTGTCTGAAGTTCTGGTATACGGGCTATTATTTCAGCCAAATAAGGATGCCTGACTTTATTCTTCATGCTCTTTTGCCCCATTAGGAAAACTGAAAAGCAAAAGGAAATGGCCAAATTGTATCATCTATTACCTTGATGAGTGCTTATAATTCTTGACTGAGAGTTTATGATTCGTCTTGTTTTTGTGTCTATTGGTTTCACCTACAAAGTTTCATGAAAATTGCTGTGTATGCGAAAGAGAAAGCCAAATACAAAACCAAATCAATTGATTGCAAGCTGTAGCTAATAAGTATATGTTTGCACTCTTTTTTATTTTAGACACAAACAAAAGGGTGCATATAGATATGTCAAAAATGCCAACTCTTCAACTGAAAGTGATTCCTTGTTCAAAATGGATTACTTTGATTTATTACCTTTAACACAGTTATTTATTTATTCTGGGCCAAGCTGTGCTATCCTTACTCACTCTGAATAATACCAGTGGCAAGCATGAGGGTGCTCTTTAATCATAGAATCATAGAATATCAGGGTTGGAAGGGACCTCAGGAGGTCATCTAGTCCAACCCCCTGCTCAAAGCAGGACCAATCCTCAACTAAATCATCCCAGCCAGGGCTTTGTCAAGCCTGACCTTAAAAACTTCTAAGGAAGGAGATTCCACCACCTCCCTAAGTAAGCCATTCCAGTGTTTCACCACCCTCCTAGTGAAAAAGTTTTTGCTAATATCCAACCTAAACCTCCCCCACTGCAACTTGAGACCATTACTCCTCGTTCTGTCATCTGCTACCACTGAGAACAATTTAGATTCATCCTCTTTGGAACCCCCTTTCAGGTAGTTGAAAGCAGCTATCAAATCCCCCCTCATTCTTCTCTTCCGCAGACTAAACAATCCCAGTTCCCTCAGCCTCTCCTCATAAGTCATGTGTTCCACTCCCCTAATCATTTTTGTTGCTCTCCGCTGGATGTTTTCCAATTTTTCCACATCCTTCTTGTAGTGTGGGGCCCAAAACTGGACACAGTACTCCAGATGAGGCCTCACCAATGTCGAATAGAGGGGAACAATCACTTCCCTCGATCTGGCTGGCAATGCCCCTACTTATACATCCCAAAATGCCACTGGCCTTCTTGGGAACAAGGGCACACTGTTGACTCATACCCGGTTTCTCGTCCACTGTAACCCCTAGGTCCTTTTCTGCAGAACTGCTGCCTAGCCATTCGGTCCCTAGTCTGTAGCGGTGCATGAGATTCTTCCGTCCTAAGTGCAGGACTCTGCACTTGTCCTTGTTGAACCTCATCAGATTTCTTTTGGCCCAATCCTCTAATTTGTCTAGGGCCCTCTGTATCCTATCCCTACCCTCCAGCGTATCTACCTCTCCTCCCAGTTTACTGTCATCTGCAAACTTGCTGAGGGTGCAATCCACACCATCCTCTCGATCATTAATGAAGATATTGAACAAAACCGGCCCCAGGACCGACCCTTGGGGCACTCCACTTGACACTGGCTGCCAGCTAGACATGGAGCCATTGATCACTACCCATTGAGCCTGACAATCTAGCCAGCTTTCTATCCACCTTATTGTCCATTCATCCAGCCCATACTTCTTTAACTTAGTGGCAAGAATACTGTGGGAGACCATATCAAAAGCTTTGTTAAAGTCAAGGAACAACACGTCCACTGCTTTCCCCCCATCCACAGAGCCAGTTATCTCATCATAGAAGGCAATTAGATTAGTCAGGCATGACTTGCCCTTGGTGAATCCATGCTGACTGTTCCTGATCACTTTCTTCTCCTCTAAGTGCTTCAGAATTGATTCCTTGAGGACCTGCTCCATGATTTTTCCAGGGACTGAGGTGAGGCTGACTGGCCTGTAGCTTCCAGGATCCTCCTTCTTCCCTTTTTTAAAGATGGGCACTACATTAGCCTTTTTCCAGTCGTCTGGGACCTCCCCCGACCGCCATGAGTTTTCAAAGATAATGGCCAATGGCTCTGCAATCACATCCGCCAACTCCTTTAGCACTCTCGGATGCAGCACATCTGGCCCCATGGACTTGTGCTCGTCCAGCTTTTCTAAATGGTCCCAAACCACTTCTTTCTTCACAGAGGGCTGGCCACCTCCTCCCCATGCTGTGCTGCCCAGTGCAGCAGTCTGGGAGCTGACCTTATTCGTGAACACAGAGGCAAAAAGAAGCATTGAATACATTAGCTTTTTCCACGTCCTCTGTCACTAGGTTGCCTCCCTCATTCAGTAAGGGGCCCACACTTTCCTTGACTTTCTTCTTGTTGCTAACATACCTGAAGAAACCCTTCTTGTTACTCTTAACATCTCTTGCTAGCTGCAACTCCAGGTGTGATTTGGCCTTCCTGATTTCACTCCTGCATGCCCGAGCAATATTTTTATACTCTTCCCTGGTCATATGTCCAACCTTCCACTTCTTGTAAGCTTCTTTTTTGTGTTTAAGATCAGCAAGGATTTCACTGTTAAGCCAAGCTGGTCGCCTGTCATATTTACTATTCTTTCTACACATCGGGATGGTTTGTCCCTATAACCTCAATAAGGATTCTTTAAAATACAGCCAGCTCTCCGGGACTCCTTTCCCCCTCATGTTATTCTCCCAGGGGATCCTGCCCATCAGATCCCTGAGGTTGTCAAAGTCTGCTTTTCTGAAGTCCAGGGTCTGTATTCTGTTGCTCTCCTTTCTTCCCTGTGTCAGGATCCTGAACTCGACCATCTCATGGTCACTGCCTCCCAGGTTCCCATCCACTTTTGCTTCCCCTACTAATTCTTCCCGGCTTGTGAGCAGCAGGTCAAGAAGAGCTCTGCCCCTAGTTGGTTCCTCCACCACTTGCACCAGGAAATTGTCCCCTACACTTTCCAAAAACTTCCTGGATTGTCTGTGCACCGCTGTATTGCTCTCCCAGCAGATATCAGGGTGATTGAAGTCTCCCATGAGAACCAGGGCCTGCGATCTAGTAACTTCCGTTAGTTGCCGGAAGAAAGCCTCATCCACCTCATCCCCTGGTCTGGTGGTCTATAGCAGACTCCACCATGACATCACCCTTGTTGCTCACACTTCTAAACTTAATGCAGAGACACTCAGGTTTTTCTGCAGTTTCATAGCGGAGCTCTGAGCACTTATACTGCTCCCTTACATACAGTGCAACTCCCCCACCTTTTCTGCCCTGCCTGTCCTTCTTGAACAGTTTATATCCGTCCATGACAGTACTCCAGTCATGTGAGTTATCCTGCCAAGTCTCTGTTATTCCAATCACATCATAATTCCTTGACTGTGCCAGGACTTCCAGTTCTCCCTGCTTGTTTCCCAGGCTTCTTGCATTTGTGTATAGGCACTTGAGATAACTTGCTGTTTGTCCTGCTTTCTTAGTATGAGGCAGGAGCCTTCCCCATTCGCGTTCTCCTGCTCGTGCTTCCTCCTGGTATCCCACGTCCCCACTTACCTCAGGGCTTTGGTCTCCTTCCCCCGGTGAACCTAGTTTAAAGCCCTCCTCACTAGGTTAGCCAGCCTGCTTCCAAAGATGCTTTTCCCTCTCTTTGTTAGGTGGAGCCCGTCTCTGCCTAGCACGCCTCCTTCTTGGAACACCATCCCATGGTCAAAGAATCCAAAGCCTTCTCTCCGACACCACCTGCGTAGCCATTCGTTGACTTGCATGATTCAACAGTCTCTACCCAGGCCTTTTCCTTCCACGGGGAGGATGGATGAAAACACCACTTGCACCTCAAACTCCTTTTTCCTTCTTCCCAGAGCCACGTAGCCCACAGTGATCTGCTCAAGGTCATTCTTGGCAGTATCATTGGTGCCCACGTGGAGAAGCAGGAATGGGTAGTGATCCGAGGGCTTGATGAGTCTCGGCAGTCTCTCCGTCACATCGTGAATCCTAGCTCCTGGCAAGCAGCAGACTTCTTAGTTTTCCCGGTCGGGGCGGCACATAGATGACTCAGTCCCCCTGAGGAGAGAGTCCCCAACCACCACCACCCTCCTCCTCCTCTTCGGAGCGGTGGTCGTGGAAACCCCATCCCTAGGACAGTGCATCTCATGCCTTCCAATTGGCGGAGTCTGCTTCTGTTCCCTTCCCTCAGATTTATCATCTAGTCCACTCTCCACATTAGTACCTGTGGAGAGAACATGAAAACGGTTGCTTACCTGTATCTGCGCTGCTGGTGCATGGACACTCCCCTTTCTTCTTCTGGAGGTCACATGCTGCCAAATTTCTTCACCGTCCTTCTGTCCCTGCTGCACAGCCTGCTCTGAATCTTCAGAACCTTGTACCCATAGAAGCATATCCTGACTTCTGTCCAGAAAATCTTCAGTTTCTCTTATGCAACGCAGGGTCGATACTTGTTTCTCCAGACCTTGAACCTTCTCTTCCAATATGGAGACCAGCTTGCACTTTGTACAGACAAAGTCACTTCTGTCCTGTGGAAGAAAGACAAACATGGCACATCCAGTGCAGGTCACAACAGCTGAACGCTCCCCATCCATATTACCTTCCTTCTACGAGCTTCCTCAGGAGTTGTAGTAACTACTCAGAGAAGCCGGCAAGATGTAAGCCTCGGTGGGCTCTCCCCGGGCGAACTCCCAGGCAAACTCCCTCTGTTAGCCTCTCTGCTGTTCGCCACTCACTGGCTTTTTATAACAGTCAGGCCCACTCAAGTCTCACCTGGAACAAAGCACTCCCAATTCACACTTTTCAAACAAACAACCAATCAAGCATACGGTCAAACTGTCCCCACAACTGACACTCAGATACTCACCAACACGGCCTCCCTAATGCAGCCCTTAGTGTACCTCCTCTCAGAAGGATCCCAGGCAAACTCCCTCTGTTAGCGTCTCTGGTGTTCGCTTCTCAGCTGGTTCTATTAATATTGTATTTGAATCTGTCTCACACACACACACACACGCCCACCATATTAGTCACCCTATCATAAACTGCAAGTAGTCCCACTAAAAACAGTGGGATTATATGTGGAGTGAGGTATTACTCAGTATCAGTAAGATTGTCACAGTCTGGACCCCTGACAAAAATGTACTCTCCCGTACAATTCATGGCACATATGCTTCAATAAAACACAGATAAATCTGCCTCTTTTCAGAAGCATCTGATAATCCTGTTTATTTTAAGGGAATAATGATCTATAATTGACTAATGTGTACTCCACCTGTGCACAGAGCTATTAGTTCACTAATGAATTCTTTAAACAATTGCACCCCTGCTTTCCAGGTTGATTGCTTTCTTTTTATATTATTTAGAACCATTCTCACTAGACTCCTGCATCTAATTTTACTGACTCAGTTCCTGAATCAAATGTGTGTTTGTTCACAGTTTCCCAGCAAGTATATTTCTTCTGCACACTGAACTCTTTTGGTTAGATTTAGGTCTTGAATGATTATTATTCAGCAACAGCAAACCGTTTAGCTTGAAAACAAGAGTTTGGTTTCTTGTAAGGTTTATTAAAATTGCATTAAGGTTTTTGGATGTTTTTTTTTAAAACCCAGCAATTAGAATGGCTGGAATTGTAATGTGTTTATATAAACTGCATTTCTGCAACCATTGGCCAGGCTAATAAATAATTTATTCAATGTTTCTTTAAATATTATGATGTTTGGTTTAAACCCAAGGTTAGCTACATAGATATATTTAAAGCTCTGTCTCCTTTTATTTTTTTAAAAAAGGCATTATGATACAAATAGATGAAGAAATATCCTGGTTTTTAATCTTTAATACCTCAGATGCTTTGGCCAGTTTGGTGGCTACAAAATAAATGTTTTTAGGTTTCTTTGGTATGTTACTATAGTGGATCACTATACTTATTTTGAGCATTTTCTTCCCCAAATGGAAATCAAATGGATACAAATAAACTCAGCTTTGGGCTGGGTACAATACATTCACTGTGAAGATAACATACTGGGAAGTTGATGTAATTTTGTATGGTTTCCATTAAAACCTGGTGTGATGTGAGATTCCATATTCTTTATGAAAATATGTGTATGGTATGAATATGACGTAACTGAGATATACTTTAAGCAAGATGGATCATATGAGATATCATTGGAAACGTTAAAAGAAAAGGAGTACTTGTGGCACCTTAGAGACTAACCAATTTATTTGAGCATGAGCTTTCGTGAGCTACAGCTCACTTCATCGGATGCATACTGTGGAAACTGCAGCAGACTTTATATACACACAGAGATCATAAAACAATACCTCCTCCCACCCCACTGTCCAGCTGGTAATAGCTTATCTAAAGTGATCATCAAGTTGGGCCATTTCCAGCACAAATCCAGGTTTTCTCACCCTCTACCCCCCCACACACACAAACTCACTCTCCTGCTGGTAATAGCCCATCCAAAGTGACAACTCTCTACACAATGTGTATGACAATCAAGGTGGGCCATTTCCTGCACAAATCCAGGTTCTCTCACCCCCTCACCCCACTCCAAAAAACACACACACAAACTCACTCTCCTGCTGGTAATAGCTCATCCAAAGTGACCACTCTCCCTACAATGTGCATGATAATCAAGGTGGACCATTTCCAGCACAAATCCAGGTTTTCTCACCCCCCCACCCCCATACACACACAAACTCACTCTCCTGCTGGTAATAGCCCATCCAAAGTGACAACTCTCTACACAATGTGTATGACAATCAAGGTGGGCCATTTCCTGCACAAATCCAGGTTCTCTCACCCCCTCACCCCACTCCAAAAAACACACACACAAACTCACTCTCCTGCTGGTAATAGCTCATCCAAAGTGACCACTCTCCCTACAATGTGCATGATAATCAAGGTGGACCATTTCCAGCACAAATCCAGGTTTTCTCACCCCCCCACCCCCATACACACACAAACTCACTCTCCTGCTGGTAATATTGGAAACGTTATGATTTACTGAATGTGATTAGCCAATTTGTATGCCTGTATAATTTCTGTATCTGAAATTAGGAATATTGAATATGTATCTGTATTTCAACTATGCTACTTTGGGAGATGCCCACTGCTAACACTTCAGGTACAACAATGGAAAAACCAGACAGGGCAGATGGCCCATCAGCGAGGACAACGGACTGTGAAAAGCTTGGCCTTCCTGCGGATACTCCATACTGCCACTGACTCATGGACACTGTAATAGTACAGGGTCAGGTGGTCTTGTCACCTGATACTAAAACATTACCTGGGACTTCTTGTAACTTTCCACTGGAAGGGAAGGGGGAGGGGAGTCAAGTTTGGGAAACAAAGAATCCCCGCTTTATGTAAATCCTATTTCAGGGTGGGGAGCAAGGCAAACAGGACTCCTCCTCTCCGTGGCAGTCTGCCCAAGAAGAAAGACTGTAAGAGCCACCTGAAGGGAAGGCAAGGGGGGAGTCCAGCCTGAGACGGGTCCAGTCTGAAAAGGAATATAACTGGAACTCCGAACCACAGAAACTTTGCAACCTGCCTGCAGCAATATCTAGGGAGAGAAATACTATTTGTAACCAATTTATTTAGTGAAACTAGCTCAGTTTGCGTGTTTGATTTCATTTGGTCAGTAATCTGATTTGTTCTGTTTGTTACCCCTTTTACCACTTAAAATATGCCATTTATAATTAATAACATTTGTTTTGTTTATTATTAAACCCAGTTTCTATAATTTCTAACTGGAGGTGGGGTGGGGTGGGGTGGGGTTGGGCAAGAAGTTATGCATACCTTCCTCCACATTGGGGGAGGAAGCAGATTTTATAATATATCTTTGGGTCTGCACTCCAAGGGAAGTGGACACCTGAGTGCTCAGGCAAATCCCTTAAGCTGAGCCTTCCCAGAACTGATCTCAGTGTCTGTTTCATTCTGCAGTTGGGTGTGGCCCTGCCTGCAGGTGTGTTGGAGCAGGCTTAATAGCCTGACTCAGCAACACAGGTAAAAAGGGTGCCCAAACTGACCTAACAGGTGGGCTCAGTGGTATCTCAGCACATCAGGTGGCATCCAAAGGGGTCCAACCCATCACATCTGGGCCATGCAGTAGTTCCATGGAATTGTGTGGACAGGACAGCACTTTTCTTTAAGTAAATTTGTTATTTATTGCTGATAGCAGGTCTGTTCTTACAGTCCTCACTCTGGCTAAATTTTACTGGAGTCAATGGGATTCTTGCCAGTGGAAGGTCTCTAGGATTCGTTCCAATCAAATGCCACATGGATCAGAGCACTGTTATTTAATATGAGCTGCACAGGGTAATCCTGGAATAGTCCAGATCCCAGAATAATCCACAGTTGAGAAAGGTAGGCCACGGTGTATTTGTTCATATGGGGGATGGATGATAAGGACAAGTGTCACAGGGATGCCCATCTCTTCTATGGATGTACTACTTTGTGTTACCCACTACGTGATTTCTTCCAACAGCAGGTTAACATTATCCAGGCATCCCATAGGAGCAGTAGCTGACGGCATAGTCTACGGGAGGAGGTTAAGACTAGGAGATAAGATAGCCCCTGCATGCTGTTATTGATGCCATCTGGGACCTGGGGCCAGTAAGTTAAAGAGAGAGAGAGAGAGAGAGAGAGAGAGAGAGAGAATGCCACCTTAGAGAGGAAGCTGAGCATTAGCTGATGTCAATGGGTATGCTGTCTGTGTGAGGACTGCCGGATTTGTACCAGAGAAGAAGCAGTTTTCAGCTCTGTTTGTATTTTAATTGTGCAGAGACTCATATGACGTTGCATCATCCTCCAGTAACTGCCACGTTTGCGGATGCAGAAAGCACTATGTCACCCACCATTAGGTGCTGCGGAGATACTAACCTTTCCCCACTCACTTGACATCCATGCCATAACCTCTCAGTCAATCCCACAGAAGGGGGAACATCTTTTTGACTCCCTCTGCCAGTATGTGCCCCCATCTAAATAGCATGGTGCATTAGGGAGAATTGATGGATAAATGCCCTGAAGCTACAATTTTTCCCATCGCACCCCAGGCAAATTGTTTCCCACATGAACAAAGTTGAAAAAAGATTCTCACAAAGGCCCACAAAGATAACTTCAAGAAGATGATACAACCATTTTATTAAACCACACCGACACCACCAGATAGTGTTTTCCTAGGTCTTAATTCCTTAGTTCCTCCCATCAGAATTAAAGCCCCCACATTTCGCACCTCTCCATGCAGGTACTGAAATATAAAATGTCCTGTAGACATTTGCCAGATCCCTTCCTATTGTTTTCTTTTTTCCACCTCCCTCCTACCCAAAAAAAAAAAAAAAGTTATCGTTTTCAGAGCCTCTGAGGTAGAATGGCTTTGTTTGTGCCTAACCACAAGGAGACAAAGTTGATATTTGTGACTCTGCTAGAGAAATTCAGTCATGCTATCTCATGTAAAGCCCCTCTCTCTTCACTGCCTCTTTTACAGCTGCTCCCGGTTCAAGCTGTTGCATGCCCCTGCTAATAATGCCTTGTCATGCAGTGACAGAATTATGCTCTCACACTGGTTTCACATGTCACAAATAATTGCTCTCATTGCTCATCATATTGAAGTTGTCAGGACTCTCTTACGCCTGTAATTTGTGAGAGTTGATCATACTTTGGTAAATCAACAGGTCGTGACCTGTGACCTTTAACCCCAGTGGCTGGCTGAGAGCGACCTACAAATCTTATGACAGGGACAAGAGAGAGAGTATGAACTGCTCAAGTGCTTGTGTCTATCAGCTGCCATGGGGAAAGCGCGGTCTTTCCTTCTGCCATCATTTGAAACATGTTTTACTGCAAGTGAGGCCCCATCTATCAGTCAGTCTTAATTTCTTCACATCTGGGGTGTGTGTGTGTGTTTGAGCAGTTTCGATTTTTTTTTCCCCACCACAGACATTCATGCCAAACTCTAGCGTTTCCCATATGTTTTCAATAAAAAAGATCCCAGCATGGGAGATAAAAGGAGCATGGATAAATAGCCTCATCCAGCACAAATGAATTGCCTTCCCCTTTGCTATATGCAATGGTTAAACTTCCATGGCAGGTTTATGGGTTCTCTTTATAAAACTTTATTGACTCACACATTCTCAAATGGTGGCTCTGACTCTTTTTTTTTTTTTTTTTTATTTGGGCACGACGCATGCAATCAAGCTGCATTTCAGCTGCTGTTTTGGTTTTTTATGAACAGCATTCCTGACCGATGCCTTCAGTACCCAGTGTGGAAGAGAGAGTAACAGAGGCATCTTTTATTACCCATGGTCTTCAATATCTCAGCAGCTAAATAAGCTGGAGGAGAAGAAGAGAGACCTATGAACCCAAGCGAGAAGGATATTGCACGGATCAGCTGCAGGGAGGTCAGGAATGGAGTGGGTTTAACTTAGATGCTTTACCAGCAACATTGTTAAAACTAGTGAGTCCTCCAGAAATGTGTGTCCCAGCACAGAGAGGATTCTGGAACAGCCCTGAGCAGCAAAACACAGCTGGCTTCAAAACCTTCACTTCTTAAAGATTAGAAGATTTTCTTTTTTTAGCATACAAATGAGCACCATTCCTGGCTGAGGCTCCTCAAACATGTGCATACAGCCTTACCTCCCCTACACAAATGTTGCCATAAAGGATCGGGATCATGGATTTTCAATTCCGATTGCAGAGGCAACAGCTGGCTCTGCATCCTTTGATTGCCAGGTGTTCCTCTGATGCCACATGTTCTGTTCTGCGCCTTTTTATAAATACGCTGAAGAAATGAAAGAACACAAAAAAATCCAATTTTAATTCAAATGCAGCTATATACAAAACAAAGGCTACAGGCTTAGATTTCTAGGAGTACTGGTGATTAGTAATTCAAGAGAAAGGAATTAAACATTTCCATTGTCTAGAAAAAATTATAAAACTTTGTTATTCTCCCTCCACTCATGATTTGCTGCTCCATTTGGTATGGTCTTCTTAAACTGAAGAGGTCAATGCATTGTATTGTAACATTGTAGATCATTTATGCAGCCTCTAAGTCAAGTTATCGCTTTGATTTGGTACAGCATGCCTCAAATCACTCCTTCTCCAAGTTTCTCTTTAAAATGTATTTCCCCACCACCACCACCCCCCAAGAGTCTAGATCCCTGGGTTTCTTGGCAGATGAGTGTTAGCAAATTAAATGACTGAAAACAATAGACATAGATCTATATACACACACAAAATCATGTAACTAGCAAGACACGTCCAGATCTTCACAGCTCAGTCATGCTGCTTTTCATTATATCCTATTCCCCATCTTTTGTTTGTACATTGTCTGCTGACAACAGAAGCTCTTTAGAGCTGGGAACCTAGGCCACCACCTAGTGCACACTGGGACATCCTTTACACCAGTGTAAAACGGATGTAAAACTAGAACTTACCAAAAAGCTTTGAAACTTTTCATTGAAGAAAAAGTGATTTTTGTGGAAGTGTGGTCTTTTTGGTTATTATTGCATTTTTGTTTTGTTTTTGTTTTGTTTTTTGCTAAATGTGTGCCTTTTTGACCAGCTCTATGTAAAATGCCATCATTTGGGTATGGTAGCTTTTTACGCCCACCTTGCACACATGTGAATGATGGCAGAAGCTGCAAAGCAATGAAGAATCAGGCCTTACATCTTTGTTCTCTTGTCTTTAAGTGCATAGCACAATGTTCAAATGACATAAAACCCACAAGAGTTATTATTATTTCTTTTACAGTAGTGTCTAGACATCTCCATCAAGGATCCCCACTGCACAAGGCGCTCTACTAACTAAAACACTGCTCACAATCTATGACCAGACACAACAGGTGAATGGAACAGGCAAATGGGGAAAATAATGGAGGAGAACATAACAGTGTGATCTCCCAATACTCAGGCAAATGAGTAAGTTCATTCATGAACGACCCATTGAGATCAATGAGCTGGAGAGAACACAATCCATTATTGAATTCAATGGTGCCAATCACACAAGCAAAGTTACTCGGATGCATAAAGATTTGCATAGTGAGATAGCAAAGTTAGACCGTTTAGCACTGTGGTCTTCATAGGATATAATGGCAACAACAGAGGAGCCATTTCAGAATATTTAACGTAACTCCAAGCAGGACATTAACTCATCTTAGAGCTGTGTGGTCTACTGCCAGACTAGCTCATGCGCTTTACCTCTGGCCCTATTTGCACATGAATTCATAAAATCCACATAGGTTCACACACAAATCCTTGCACTGCCATGCATATGAGGTCCTGGGATCAGGGGTTCATTGTGAATGCCTAGGTGACTGTGAGCTTGTGTAATGCCATGCCCCTGGGTGGGTTGTCAGCAGCAAGGATTGAACCTGGGACCTCTGAATTTAAAAGCATAAGCCTCTACTACCTGAGCTAAAAGACTCTTTTCTATTAGCGGAGGCATAGCTGGCTCACCAACCTCTATGTAAAAAGAAAAGGAGTACTTGTGGCACCTTAGAGACTAACAAATTTATTTGAGCCTCTATGTATGGCCCAGCTGCCCCTAGACGGGTCCAGAGTGCCTCAATGAGTGGGTTACCCTTGTGGGATACTGGTGTTTTCAAAACATATAGCTAAAGCATTCCTGAATCTGCACTGTGTGAAATCACAGGGCTGAAGAAGAGCCAAAAAGATGAAATATTTTAAATTCAGGTAAAGGCAGGACAGCTGGTCTTCTCCACAGCAGAGGAAGGCAGACGTTTCAGAACACAAAGAGTGCTTCAGCAATGGAACATAATGTTTAATATGTAACATTAAAATAACTGGAGGCAAAAGGAAAATAACTGAGCCCCACTCACTCACCCATGCAAAGATTATTTTGTACATGCAAAACAGCAGCTGAATACAATTATTGTTCAGCTTCATAAAAACAAGCAAAAAGAGGAGAGTGTCAGACAGACATTATACGGTAACTGGCACTGTAGCTGTTACAACATACTGTGTATTGTAACCTCTCTCTTTCTTTCTCGTTCCCTGTCCAGGACTAATGCAAAGTTAGGGCTGATTCACCATTAGGATTGGTCAAAAGTTTTGGTCAAAGATTGAGTTTTCAACTAACTGAAATTTTTCATGAAAAGTGTCTTCTTTCCTCAGAAAATGTAATTTTTTTGGCCCCCCAAAAATGCCCACAATCCAAAATATTTCAGTTTTCAGCCAAAATTTTTTGATATTTGAATTTCCACTTTAAAAAGATCCTGATATTTTTTCTCGTTTCATACGTTTTTCTGTGGGGTAAAAGGAAACATTTTTCAACTAACTCTATTCACCATTGACCTGTACCTTATGTAGTCATGTGTACCAATTCAAAGCAAGTGAAAACTGCCAGCAAATCAGAACCATGAAAGTTATCTGGTGGTAAATCAGTAAAACAAAAACAGTTTTCTTCTGTACATTCATGAGACTCTGTGCTTAATGTCAGGCCAGAATGAAACTCGGAATGAAATTCAACTGGGAAAGGAGCAAGATCTGAAGAAGATATTCCAGAACCACTTATATTTAATGGGAGGAAAAAGCCAAGAAAGATAAAAGACATTTAGGTGTGATAGCAGACAGCAAACTAGACATAATTGAAATGGGATATGGCAGTAAAAAAAAAGCAGCAAATAGACTTTGCTAATGCAGACATCCTATTACAAAACAGGGAGGTCTCAAACATGACTGGGTGGACTGTAACTAAGATATTGCGTTCAGTTCAGGGCATTTCATTACTACGGAGATATTAACAAATTGGAGTGAATTCAGGAAAGAGCAACAAAAATATTTGCAGTCTTGGATAATTGATTCATAAGGAAAGATTGAAAGATTTAAACATGTATACTTTGGCTTAGCAATGACCTATGCAATGAGAATGATTAAAAAATGTTTGACTTTTTCCACAAGAATTCCTTATCATTTGTGACCAGCTCTGTGATAGGGCCATTTCCATCTCTAATGTTAATCCTACAATACTTTTCCCTTCATCTAGGGGACTGCAGAATGTCAGCATGCTATACAGGCCTCTACCCAGAAGCAATACACTATGACTGGACCCTTGCTGCAGTAAATCAGCACAACTGAACTGAAGTCCATGGAGCTTTTCCACCTTACGCTATCGGAGGATATGGTCCTATAAGTGCCATTGGCACAACAGAATTTAACCGGCACTGAAACAAATACATTTTCCTGTGTATAATTAGGAGATATTTATGTCAGGCTAAAATAAAAGACCCTTCCCAAAGGAAGTAGAGAAGGTACTAAATGTATAAGGCCTCTGCAAACCAGAGTCAGGGGTGCAAATTGGAACTAGGATGAGGAGACATTTTTCCCCCTTTCCAGATTTTTCAGTGTCACTCCAAGAGATAATTCAAAATGCTACCTCAGTCTCTAGGAAACTACACAGAAGCAGCTTCTAATGAGCTGGACTGGCCCTTCTTTCTGATCACATGAGATAGGCACAGCCGAGCAGAGAAACAAGAAAAATGCTATGTGACTTTCCCATCTGACCCATCTCCAGAAATGAGGCTCAAATCTGAAACACTTAGAAAGCAGCAGCCTTGAAAAAGTTTGCAGACAATGGAGCTCTTCACAGGCATCGGGATCTTCTGGTTTGTGGGCACAGGTGGAAGTTGAACAGGTCTGATTCTACATCTGAGCGGTATTGCGGTCTAGTGGCCTGTGTCCTGCTTTGGGAGTCAGGACACCTGGGTACTATTCCTGGTTCTGCTACTGACCTTGGGCAAATTGCTCACCTCTGTTTCCCCATCCATCTTATTATTTAGATTGCAAGCTCTTTGGGGTAGGGACTGTCTCTTATTATGTGTATGTACAGTGCCTAGCACAATGGGCTTCTAGGTGCCACTGCAATATAAATAACAGTTTGCCCTTGGAACTAAAATGTTCATGCAGTGCTAACTAGATTCATAGATAATAAGGTCAGAAGGGACCATTATGATCATGTAGTCTGACCTCCTGCACAACGCAGGCCACAGAATATCACCCACCCATTCCTGCGAAAAACCTCACCTATGCCTGAGGTACTGAAGTCCTCAACTCACCCAGAGCCACATTTTATCATCCCATGTGCCTTCAGAGCAGTAATGACTAATGGCCTACTCAGATTAGGGAGCATTGGGAATATAAATAAAATATAACCATCCCTGTTTTTGAACTGCACAGAAGTCATTGCGGGTAAATTTTTATTCCCACAACCCTTGGAAGCACTTAGCCCTGGTAAAAAAATTCCCTTTAGCCTTACCAGTGACTTCCTTTGTTGAGGTGACCTCAGCAACGCTGTGGGATATGTCCATTTGCCTGTGGCTGGCTCTGAGAAGGGTGGGGCCACTATCTGTCTATAGTGTCAGGTGAAACACGGCCCTCAGAAAGATGTTGCAAGGTGACTTTTACATGTGTCATTTCAATTACCGTGAAAGTTACCTCAGATGACCATTCCAGGGAGAAACAAGAATCTGTTGCTTTTCTGAAATAAGAACATTATTCAATTAACAGAGCTGGAGGCCGGGGAACCAACTCAGCTGCATTATCTATCTCATGCTTCCAGCTCCTGTGGCTCCTTCCCATGTCATATCTATCTGCAACCAGCAATGGTGTTGGGGATCCTCGCCCCGCACAGTATTACTCCAGCCTCCTTGTCCAATTTGAAATAACCCAGGATGATTGCTCCCCATCTCCACGCTGCTAGCCCTGCTCTGACTGGGATGGGCTACGTAGGATTAGTTCTAAATAAAACATGTCCATTTTTAAGCTGAATTTGATCACAGGTAGGGAGTGAATTCCACACCTGGGAAACTTCATTGTTTTCTGTGACATAGTGTAACACCGACAGACTCCGGTTGTCAGCAGGCGTGATCGAGCCTGGGACCTTTGGAACTTAGTGCATGAGCCTCTACTGTATGAGCTAAAAGCCATATGGCTCTTAGCTAAGGCTGTAGAGCAGACTCATTAATCTCTCTCTAAGTGGTCTCAGTGCCACTAGATGGCACAGAACACCACACCCAGATAGTGTGTGGGTTACAGAAGCCAGATTTGTCATGCCCCGAGGCTGTTACAACTTTGCCCTTTTAGCGGAGCTGAGTGATGCCCAAAAACCCTAGCATGCTTAAGGTCAGTGGTACATACACCATGACCATAGATTCACAGAGAGTATGGCAGAAGGGACCAGTGTGATCATGTAGTCTGATCTCCCCGGGATTCCTACAGTGGCGAGAATTATTCTTCTTTACCATGCAAGTGAAAACAATGGAGCCCGATAACTTGTGGTGGAACTCTAGTTACGTCCTCATTTAATGCACAGTGAGATAGGGAATAAATTGTCAGTTGCTCCTCAGTGAATGCTTGCCCTTCTGTAGTACCTTTTATCCAAGGAACTCAAAGCACTTCGTAAATTTAACAACAGTTGGAGGTAAATGGGTATAACAATTACCTACCTAACAGATGAGTAGGTTAAGGTACAGAGAGATGTAATCTTGTAAACACTTCTATGTCTGTGTCTAGTCTCATTGAGTTCAATATCTATCTAGCCCGCATCACCACAGTATTTGAGCACTTCACTACTGTTAATAAATTTTGTCCTATGAGGTAGGGAGGTATCAATCCCATTTTATAGATCACTAACTGAGGTGCAGGGTAGATTAAGTATCTGATCGCATAGGAACCAGGAACTGGAACAAGTTTTTCTGTGGCCCAGTCCACTAGCCTATACACTGACTGGACCAACTATCTTCCCCCACTCAGGAGTGTAGGACCAAGTCTAAATGACTTGCTCAAAGTCAGACAGCAAATCAATGACAAGAGTTGAGGCTAGAACCCAGGAGTCCTGCTCTAACCATTAGAAGGGGTAGGTGGGAAAGAAACAGAAGACAGATCAGGCACCTCTAAGAAAAAACATATATGAGTGAGTAAACTTTACTGACCTTAAACATATTTAGCCTAGGTCATAAAGTTTGAACAAAACTTCAGAGTCAGTCGGAGTGGCATTCAAAATCTTTCTATAGATAATTTTAAACATGGTTTTGCCAATTTACACATGTGCACGCGCGTGTGCACACACACACAGATGTATTAAGTGTTTTGAAGCAATCTGGTGGGGAATATCCTCTCTCACTGGCTCCTGCTAGCCTGGATGAAAATAGGGAAAAATGGCAAAAGAGAGATTATTCTGAAAAATTGAAAATCCAATTACAGGTGGAATGGAGCCAAGTGGTACTCTGGTATGAGTGAACTAGGAATCCTAGAAATGATTTTGTACTGCATGAGAGGGAAAGCTGAGAACTTTGAAGAAATGTGGTCTTTGTTCTAAGAGTTATATGATTAATTAAGCATAAGACTTATTTCAAAATGTTTATTCTTTTATTTGTAATTCCCAAGAGTTACTTAATATAACTTGGCTTAATAATGTCTACAGTTTGGGTTGCAATTCATCTAAGTGTATATTTTCTGTCCTTTCCCCCTCCCTCATTACTTTTATGAAACACAAGTATTTAGAAAGGAAAGAAACAATGTTACATACCATGCTTTGAACTCAGCAGTCACTTCTTGAACAATAACTAGAAGAGGGGAAATATGTTAGAGAGACTTCATGTTTCCACAGACACCAAGTGGCAGGACATTCTCAGAAGCAAGGTGCTATAGACCATGTCAGCATGTTCTTTTCCCTCCTCCTCCTCCTCCACCACCCCACAGACCAATTGAGAAATTTTGTTTCACTTCCTTCTTTCCGCCCTTCCTTCATACCAGACCTGCGATGCTGCCTGACTGCTGATGAAACAACACTGGTTACATCCCAACTGAGCTTTTTATTCCCCCTTCAAAAATTACTCCCCTTATTAAACAGCTGGCCTGAAAGATTTTAAATGTTTACCAGGAGGGCTGGGTAAACCAATTAAGCGTCAACAGAAAGGAAAGACAAGTTTATGAGATAAGGCCCTAGATTGGGACTCGGGTTCAAATTCCCAGCTCCGCCTCAGACTTTTTGGGTGACCTTGGGTAAGTCATTTCAACTCTCTGTGCCTCAGCTTCCTACCTGTAAAATAACAACTTCCCTTCCTCCTTCAGCCTCTGGTCTCTTTAGAGGTAGTCTCACTGGGGTATGGACTGTTTCTCACTGTGGGTACATCTGTATTTCAAGCTGGAGACATAAATTCCAGCTCAAGGAGACATACCTGTGCAAGCTCTGATAGAATTAGCACACAATAAATAGCTAGCGTTGCTAAAATCTGACTCAGGGAAGATCCCACCCAAGATGCTAGGTAAGTATTTGGGCAGTTGGCCCCTCTCACTCACTCGGCTGCACTGCTTTTAGCACTCTAGCTCAACAAGAGCTAGCTTGCGTTAAGTCTCCGCGAGCAGGAGTTTATGCCTGCAGCTCCAAGTATCGCTGTGCCCTTTGTGTTAGTACTGTGCCTCGCAAAATGGTTTCCCAATTTTGGCTGCGGTCTATAGATGATTGCAAGGCAGATACTTCTTCATAATAATAGATAAAATTAATTGGACCACTGAGTACTCAGAGGTGTCAGTATTCAGATCCGAACCACTGGATAATTAGGTATTCTGCTCTAACTGCAACAACTTGGTCTTGCCAAAATCACAGCACCTTGAAGAAAAACAGTGATGTCTAGTGGTTAGAGCAAAGGACTTTTTATTTTCTTCCTTGCCTCTGCCATTTACTAAAACATGTGCCTTTGGACAAATCATTTAACTTCATTTCTTCATCTGTAAAATAGAAATAATAAACAAATATTGATTTTATTTTAGGGGTTATAAAGATGTGTTCACTCAAGATGTAAAGCTAACTGAGACAAAGCTTGAAGGGCAATAATTTATCATTTTTATTGAAAGAGATATATGAATTATTACATACATTCTGAACATCTTAATACGAGAAAATTTATCCATGATCACCACGAATTAAGTGCAAAAGTGGAACCTAACAGTGTAAATGGGAAATGACAAACAATTAGGAAAAATATATTCTTTACTTATAAAGAGATGAATAATTGCTTTCACTGAATATGTAACCATCATGAAGCATTATTTGTATAGTCCATTTGATTGGTTAACTACTCCAGATCTCAGTATTGTTAACCTCTGGTTTTGTTTTCAGCCAGTCATGAGCTCTTTTACTGTCTCCCTCTGTGAGCCCTGGACAAATTATGCCTCAGTTTCCTCACCTCTAGAATAGGATGTATACAAAGAGTCAATGTAAAGAACTGAAGAATGCGTATCAGATAATCTCTAAATCATGCAGTGTGGTTAAGGATACAAGAAATTTACATTTGCTAGAAAGCTCACATGCAATATTTATTCTAATGATAATGAAAGTCAAACAATGGGAAAGGTGGTCCTTTTATGCTATTGGGACTATTCCTGGGAAGCAATGTAACTCAAAAACTTTACAGACTGAATTAGGTGTAATCCTTACGGGATCGCTAACAGCTCATAAATAACTTTTAATGAGATTTCCAGCAACTAAAATAGCACATGGGGGAAAAACCAGAGAGAAAGAGAGAATCTAAGTTTAAAAATAGAAAGTTAAAACTATATACCCTTCTTTTAACAATGTACACCAAAGGGAAAAGAGGAATATTTCAATAAGCAATGACTAGTATCAAAAATATTTAATTAACTGATAGGGAAAGTGAAAGGGTTGGTACAGGTCACTGCAAATACATTGACCACTTATCTATGGAAACTTATATAGCTAAATCTAAAGCATGTTCCAGAGTTAAGCAGGGAAATAAATCAAGGTTTGCAAATGTCATTTAAGTTTTCACCTGTCCCAAGATTCAAAATTATTGGCTTCACAATGAAAAGCATATGCTGCACCCCTTGTCTAGGGAATCGTAATGAAGTGAGGCAGACACTCTCCAGCTCTACACTACCATCTCTCCCCTCTTTATTTCCCATCGAGTAAAATAATTACTGTATCCTTGAGGGAGCATTTCTCTCAGTCTGCCGATAACTGCTGCCATGTTGGCTCTTCATGAGCTGCTCTTCTTCCTTGTGGGACTATGATTTGATTTATGAGAAAATAGTTGGCAAATTGCGATGTCCATCTTGATGGATGACATCATTTGGGCCATTTTGCTGATCATGTATGACTAACCTTGGGGTTTTTTTGGTACTGTTGCAATTGATCAACTGCTGCACAACAGCTGAATGAGAGAGAAAAAAATCCAGAGGTGACAACTGCCTTTACTGTGAAGGAACAGGAATGGCAATTGCAGAGCAGATTCCTTTTTGGGTTCAGTTGGAACCTAACTGCAGGGAAATAAAAAAATTATAGACTGAAAATAACACAACAACAGGATTAAATTTGAACACTTTAGCCCTTCACATTAAAATTAAAAAGAATAAACCCCAAGTATAGGGTTTTCTGTTGAACCTTTAAAGTCTAATACCTTCAGCATTTGAGTTATATGACCACTTACAATGGTTAACTTCTCACCGTGTATTATAGATAGAGTAGCTAGATAGAGGTATGCTGGGCCAGATCCTGAAGCCTATGGAGCTATGTGATTGATGATTTAGCCTGCTGTAAATAGACATAGGTTTCAGTCCTGCAAGGTACACTATATAGGTGTCTCTCTGCATCTGAGTGGAGTTATTTGCAGGATCAAAATATAAACAGGTCTATATGCACTGCCTGGACACACAGATATATATGCATCACTTCATATTAGAGCCAGTCCTAATGTCCTTTCTCTAGCCAATCTCCCTTTGACTTCCAGAAAGTCATAGCTCTTAATCTGTATTTGTTTTAGCACCTGAGATCCTTTGGCAGTTTGGTGCTAAGGCTTCAATTCAGCAGAGTATTTAAAGCACACACTTAACTTTAAGCACATGTTTGCAGCCATCGCTACTCAGCAAAACACTTAAGCTCATCTGTAACTTTTAAGTCAATGACTTAAGCATGTGTCTACAGTTGAAAAGTGCATTCGTGTTTTGCTGAATCAGGGCCTATGGCACAGATTCTCTTCTGCATTGAGGAGGGTGGGGCCCCTGGAGCGGGAGTGGGCTTCCCGATATTCTAAGGACTTGACTGTGATAGAACCTACAGCTGCTGCCAGACATACCTAAGGTCTGTCACTGGCCATTCATACGCAGATAATTTCCCATTTTTGCCACCTGTCACCACAAAGGGCTTCAGAATCTGGCCCATTATAAATAAAATTATTACTATGTGTAAAAGACCAGAAAGTCTTTGATTTTTTTTTTTTCAAGAACTTAATATCCTGGAAAGATTCCTTTCAAACCAAATCCTTCATAAAACAAATTGCATTGTCACTACTTCCTCACAACTCTCTTTTTCTTTTATTTAAATCAACAACTAACTCATTCTCGCCAACTGCTGATTGAAAAGAGGCTGTCTTACCTGTCCTGGAGACAAGGCTGTGGGCTGCATATTTCAATGACATGTTAGCAAATGGCATTGTTTTAAAAAATGATAAGCAAACAGTGAAAACGCAGGGTCTCCAGACTCTTCGCTCTTCCAGAGGCAACTTGGGGGGGGTTTTTGGGTGTCTCTGGACAAACGTTTACCTATAGACTTCAACAAACAGTTGATAAAAATGTCTTCATCATGTCTACATATCCTTCTGAGGATGTTACCTATATAAAACATCCATTCTTCAAATATATTCAACAGACATGGCTTACCAAGGAGGTCAAAAGTGGGGTCTCTAAGGGGAGAGAGAACATTTTTCTGGTGTATAGCATGGTGATTTAAAAAAAGGTTTTAGGGAAGTCAAAAATGAATGTTTTTTTATTTGTTTTATTATTTTTGTTCTTAATATTTTGGCTTGCCTTTTTAAAATCCATTCTCTCTCTCTGTCTCTCTCCTTTTGCGGGGCGGGGGAGGGAGGGAAGCTGTGTCTCCGAAATAACTTATAAATAAGAGATTCTTTTTGTCTTTTCCTTTTAACCAGGTTTTCCTATTTTGGTGCAAGAGGCAATACATAAAATTTTACAAGGTTTACGTTTGCTTTACGTTTCCTAAATGCATGCATCTGCTTTTCTCGTTAGCTAACTGCTGCACATTGATAGACTCTCTGCGCTTTTAATTCATGGTAGAACACTTCAGGCTCATGTCATTGTTTTATTGTATAGTCACAGCCTGTTGTTGGGAGAGATTTTCATCAGATGCTGCAATTCTTCAGCCAACTTTATCGGGTTGAAATTACAATTTTCAAAGGAATTTCCCTTTTTTTCTCTCTCAGACTTATAATTTAAAGTACATAACTTTATTGCTATCTGAACCCTGCCAAGAGCACACTTTTATGATACCACTTATCCAGCGGGCCCCACAGAACTATGGGACATAGGGAGAGAAGAGTGTTTCATATAAACTGTTTTTCCCTTTAACATAACAAAGATCAGCTTGAAATACAATAGTCCATCAGAGGAGCTCTCCATCCCTCCAACAGAGTCAAATTTGGCAAAGTTAGTACCTAAGTTTATAATCTCCTGGAGAGGCACGAAACAGCAGATTGGCTCAATGTCTCTGACATCACCGTGACACGGTTATGTTAGAATGTGAGGGAAACATTTGGAAAAAGACACAGAATTCCCCCACACCCACCCTCTCTCCCCAAAAGACGTAAGATTCCAAACATTGCCCAGCAGTTAACGTTAGTTTCATTGGCCCTAGATACGTTAGCAAGACAGACTCAATGGCCCAGGTTCCCCAGTGTATCAAGATCCACTCAGTACAGAGGGGGACCATTAAGAAGCTAGTGACAGCTCCCTGTTTCTATGGCCAATCTGCGTGTGCCCTGGTGTAAGTTAGAGCAGTGCAGGGACTGCTCTAACCTTCCCTAGCTGGCTAATAGTCCCCAAGAGGCCATATGGCAGCTGCAGACTGTTGAAGCACTTCATGCTGCAGCTACACCCCATCTGGATTCTCCCTTATCTCCTACTCTTGGGACTGTGGGGAGGTTGGCATAGGAGCTGCCTATGCTGACTCTGTGCTCAATGGGGACTCCCCTACAGTGGAGGTATCCCCAGCTGAGAAAAACAGCACCTTCCCTCTCCCTCTACAGCCCAAGAGAAGCACAGAGTGAGCACAGTCGAGCTAGAGAATGTGACACCATGGAGGAAATTCACTCCAGCTGCCTCAGGCCTGAGCGATTGGGCTGGATGTGGGTGACGTATGAGTGGCGAGGATGCAAAAACCAGCTTGTGAACAAAGGCCAAGAATGTGGACACAGCACAGCCCCACCTCCTCCTCCATCCTACTACCGCGGCCTCTGTCCCTCCATGCCGCTCACTAAAGGTGCCCAGAACCATATCACTGCGGCTCTCATGACCCTCCCTCAGCCTGTCCCAGTGCTGTCCTCCATGCCAGCCTGTTCAGGATCATAGAATCATAGAAGATCAGGGTTGGAAGAGACCTCAGGAGGTCATCTAGTCCAATCCCCTGCTCAAAGGAGGACCAACCCCAACTAAATCATCCCAGCCAGGGCTTTATCAAGCTGGGCCTTAAAAACCTCTAAGGATGGATCAGTGCAAAGACTCCTTCCCCAGGATATAAAGAGTGTGGAGAAGCCCATGTGACTACTGTCCTGGCAGTGCCCTCTGTGCCAGAGTGAACTATTTCACCCTTTGTGAATTATTTTACAGGGAAGGCACTAGCTGATAGGAACTGGCAGGGCAAATACCTTAGGAAGCGGCAATGCAGTTCAGCATTTTCTTGGCACAGAAGGGATTCCCACAGGGACCTAGCCCCGTTCCTTAAACACTTAAATCTCCCCCTGTTTTCAATATCTTAAGGGCTGCTGGATTCAGCCTATGTCCACTAAGGCCAATGGCCAACTCAAACCCGGATGCCTATAGTCGGGATCCAAAAAACTGTGCCTCGCTACATTTGGATTTGGAGCCCAGATGTAGATACCCAGGCCAAAACTTTCAAAAATGGGTGCTTAAAGCTAGGTTCCTAAATCCATATTTAGGCACCTAAGTAAATGGCCTGAGTTTTTAAAAGCACTGTGCACCCAACAGTTGCCATCTGCCTCGCTGGGCTGTCATCCATTTACAACAGCAGTAATTTGGCCCCGTGTTTCCAGCCTCTCCTTAAAATGGCAAATGAGCTTCTGAAAGGAATATTCTGCTCTTCTGTGAATTCAGACACCGTGCAACGGCCAGATGCACAGGCAAACCAAAACAAAGTTAGATCGTGTGCTACAGGCATGGCTTGATTAGCTGAGAGAATTGTTCCTATGCCAACATCAGCTGTGTTATTAATTGGTATCCTGCCAAGCTGTGCAGGAGATCCCAGCATCTATTCTGCATCTATGCATTTCAGATGAGAGTACATTCATTGCATCAAATTAAGGGCTCAATACAGCATTCCTTGTGTGATTCAGTAATTTCAATGGGTGTCCAGGGCACCCACAGTCTCACAGACAGTGCTTAGCATTTTACAGGGCTAAGCCCATGGGTCAGATCTGTGAGGGCTTATGGGCCCTCAGACTTAGGCTATGAGTCCCCACACAATGCTCCCCACCCTGCAGCTCACCTGAACAACTTGAGAAGTGGGCCAGCGAAGCTCTGGCTCACAAAGCATCCCACTCATGAAGCTCCTGATTGGGGAGACATCCAGCTCCACCGATTGGCTGGGAAGATCTACTTAAATCAGAAAGAGGCAAAGGAAGTTGTCTGAGCAACTAGAGGAATCCTTGGTTGGCTGCTACTATGGACCCTGCCTACTCACCTGACTCCTGAGTCCATCTGTTCCTGTTCTTCTTATCTAAGACCCCTATCTGTTGTCAGTTCCTGCTTTCCTGCCTCACTCCAGGTCACTGTTCATATGCCCTACCCTGACACTGACTCCAGCTTCGAACCCTGGTTTGGCTCCTACTCTGGCTATGACCTTCATGTTGGCCCCAGCTCCAGTTCCAGGTGCCTGACTCTAACCATTAGGCCCATGCCCCGGTCCCTACAATATCCTGCCATGGGAATGGCCACAAAATGCCAGTTAGAAAGACAGACTGGATCAGTGTGAGGATATGATGACACAGAGCACTTTTCACCTGTAGATCACAAAGCACTTTGCAAATGAAGGTGCAGGTATAATCTTCACATTACACCTATTGATGGGGGCAAGTTCTAATAAAGAGCAATTACTGTTATCCATATTTTAAAGGTGGGAAAATGAAGCTCAGAAAGGTCGTCAGCTATCTTGATTCTCACTCCAATCCCACTGGATGCTGCTGCCTCCTTTGTACCATACCCCTTATAGGGTATGCCAACCAATATTTCATATTTGCCAAATCCCTGGACTCCTCTGATGCAGCAGACTATAAGATAGCTGAACTGATCTTAGAGTCATAGGATCCACTATATGATTTTCCATGGAGAAAAAACAAGGGGAAGAAATGAAATAATTCTGAGGTTCACACATTGTAATAGTTATTTATTTTGTTTAGCAGGCACACATCACATTACTATGCATCAGGGTAAAAAAGAAACTTACTTAATTATGCATAGGACTTTGACTCCCAAAAGAAATGTGTTCCATAAAAACTATGGTTTGTTTATATGTTCAATACATTCAACCGTAAAAGAACAGTTCCCCACCAAGCTATGATTACCTATATCTATGCATTTTTATTTCAATCTCAGCTTATTTTGAGAGCTTTCCACTTTGATACTAAAACTCTATATTCTCTCTCTCTCTCTGACTCCAATTTCTTTGGTTGCTGTGCAATGAAAATAAAACATTTTGCAGAAACGGTGTCATTTCCCCAGGAATTTTTATGTGCCGTCAGTATGTGCTTGATTCCACAGCAAAGCAAAATTAAAAAAAAAAAATCCTTTGCACGAAGCATATTCATGAGAGCAGGGACCAATAAGGACAGACATCCAGTTATGTAAATTATAGCCAAGAGGCTGAAAATAATATAAGACAGCACCTTAAATGATGCCAAACCCAACATAAAACCAGACTTCCTCCATGGGAGTCAACAGAGCTACATCAGTGTAAGTAAGATCAGAATCAGGCTCAGAATATCTTGACATCAGTGGAAAGGGGAGGAAGCAAAGAAGCTAGGAGGCATCACCAGATTCACCAATTTTTCATTGACTTCAATGGGCTATGAATAAGGCCAACAATGGGTATCTTATCTAAGATTTAAGAAGCTGACCATGGCCCAGATGGAATTGTATATTTCCAAGTCTAGATAGACCCACCATTCTGCACAAGCTACCAGTCCAGGAAAACCAACAACCCTTTCACTGTGACTAATCTCCAGCGAAAAGCACCTCCTCCATCTTCAAGCCATCCCTCTCCCAATTATTTTAACCCAATTCCTGAGGGTTAATCTAACCCTTGCTGCCAAGACACACCACCGAAAGTGGTGATCTCATGAAACAAAACAAAAATGGAACTTAGTTCACACCTAAGTCTGTATTCTTGGAGTCTGTGCCCAGCACAATGTGACAATGCAACTGCATGGAAAACTCCCAAGCCAGTGTAAAGTGAACAGAAACCCAAAATGCTATGGAAACACAAAATCATCCACATCCAAAGAGTGAGAAATGGCCATTTAAACACACAGTAACTCACCAATAACCATGTCCTATGAGAACTAAACAAACTGGGTGCTGCTGCGAATGGAAACAAGAGATGTTCATGACTGCCCATTTATGAAAAGTAATGAACTGACCAATGGCAGCCCTTCTAACTGGCAAGTCCTGCCATCAGTTCGCTGGCACCAAGAGTGGAACTGGTATTTAAATTCTAACCCCACAATCCACTGCCAACTGGAATAACGGGCACTTTTTTTTTTTTTTAACTAGAACGCAGAGCATCAGAGTCTGTGTTGAATTGCACGTTTTCAAGCCATAAGTTTTTAGGAGTGTGGACCTGTACATGTGTAAAAAGTGGATCCATACGTTCAGCTTTACTAGGAAAAGGCTTTATAATCCATTTAATTAACCCTTCTTGTTGCAACAACACATTTCTGTTTTCTTCTGGCTGCATTTACAAAAAGGATCCATAAATATTACTCCCTCTTTGATTTTTTCTGCCAGTCATTTAAAATTTAAAAAAAAAAGGACACTAATTTATCTTTATTTGTTTCAGAATCTTTGTTTGGTTAGTTTTTTGTTTTTGTTTCTTTGTTATTTGTAATGTTGGTCTGTTCATTTCATCAAGCATTGAACAATCCTGCTTTCGAAGCAAAGATAATCTTTGCAGAACCAAGGAACAGTTGCTCAGTCCTTAGATGAACAGAGAGTGTATCAAAATAAAATGGTTTTGATTATAAAATGAAGGTTTGCAGTTAGCAAGCTGCATGTGGTTTTTGGCACCACTATCTGGGTGAGTAAAAATTGGAGCCAATCCTGCAAGATGAGTAGGTTTGACGATAATATAGGCTATAAAGACCTATTCCTGTCCCTGCATCAAATTCCATATGCTGTGTGACTTATTTGCACCTTTGAGTAGCACCATATTTAACATTCTTATTTAATTATCTCTATGTTGGATTTTTATGGACTAATTTGCCAGTGTCGATGTCTGCAAGATATTGGAGGTTTAAAACATGTAAAGGCATCTAAGCAAAGAGAGTTTTTGTCTGCAACAGTATATGGTTGTTAGAATGCCTGCAATGGGAGCACGGTTCTGGTATACACAGAATGCTGAATGTCACAGATCATGGTCTATGAACGATGTCTCATTGCTAAAGGAATTTACAACTTTTAAAACACAGGATTATTGCGGGGGGGGGGGTGTTAACCCCCCAGCAGCATTACATTTTATTTTATTTCCAAAAAGGGGGAGAGGGAGGCAGAACAGAAAATACAGCAGTCCATTAGATGGCATAAGTGTAACAATGGAAATCCAGGAAATTAAATTAGAAAGGAGTCTCTGATATAGCAGATTTACACTGCCCCTAGTTTTCTGGTTAACGAGAGAGAGAAATTCTAACATCTTGGTATGAGAATTTAAAACCTGAAGGAAAATTAGCCAAATACATCTCAACTGCAAACCCAACATGTATAATTTTGAATATTTGGCTCTTTTAAAAGGTGCATGTAAAACCTGAAGATTGACTCAAACCAAAACCTCAGATCTAAATATTCCAAGGTGTTCAGAAGTGGACCCTGGCTTCATATTTTAGCAAATGAGCCCTATCTTTACACTACGGCAAACAATGTAGCCACTTCAGTCTGAACAACCCTAAACTTTGAGACATTTGACATCTCCAAATGTTGGGGGTGTAAGCCCATTTCTAATTTATAAAGGGATGTTATCAGGAGTAACCCTTTTTGTCTGCTTGGGATTCTAAAATGGACAATGATTACTCTCTGTTTTGTATTATGAGAGATCATTTGACTCTTGCCATCGAAACTGATATCTTGCAAATTAAACAAATTCATCTAAGTTAAGCGCACAAAAAATTAGCAATTAGGATTATGTAAAAAGCTTTACATTTCCTTGGGATTGAAGTTACAAAGCTATATTTCTGCAAAAGAAAAAAAAAGGCCAGTTACCACTATTAAACTTGTATATTGTTTTATACTAAGCCCTCTCAATGGCCTCTCTGAGGGACTGTTTAGTTTGTATTACACTCTAATAAACTCCAGGTGTGGAGGACAAACTGAATAATAAGAACCTGATGGACCAGACTAGTTAAAAATAAAGTGGTACATTCCTAGTTCTCTGCATTTAATTTATTGTTAATCATTGTTATTACTTACATTTATTGGGTAGTTTTTTCTAGATTTATTAGGCACTACATTTAACAGTGTTATCGCTTGTAACTGACTATCAGTGCAATGGAAAACATATTTTCTTAAACAGCCTTGCCCTAATTAGTAAGTTGTTTCCCTACTGAAACAAAACAGACCCTAGGAAAGTCAACCAAAGACTTTTTTTTTTAAAGTCAGAATAAAAGTTCAGCAAGGAAATCCTCTTTTTTTCAAGACCACCTGTTAGAGCAGATGAGCTGTGGCATCTCTTTACGCTGTTCAGAGTTGGGTTGAGTTAAACACCTCAATGAAAAACACCAAGTCAGAAATTAAAGACAGGGAGAACTGTTCTAAAGCCTGATTCAGGGGCTACTGAAATTAACGGGACTCTTTGCATTATTATATATTATGGCTCATCAGTGTAAGATGCAGAGTGGCAAAATAGTTCATCCTGCCCATATGACCATCACATTCTGTACTTGGAATAGAGGATGCAGAGTGTCTGTTGTATAAGAGTGACATAGACCGACTTCTATTGTTTCGTTCCAAAGAAACTACATAAGAAAAGAATCCATGAAACTCTTAGCTGAATATACTGTACATCTGGACAGCCCAAACTCTGAGACACCAAGGGATACATTAGCAACTTGTCAAAAGCCCAGTATGCATGTACATTTGCATACTCTTACATAGAGACACGCTGTGTTGCACAATAATGGCTGAAGCAGAGTTACATCTGAATATAAAAGATCTGGAAAAATGAGCTCAGGATAGGGATGCTTGGTGCCGTTTGGCTTCTGCCATCTGGACCTGATGGTGCAGGAAGGATGATGATGGTGATGATGATGATGATGATACTTCTTTCAGGAATGAAAGAGCATGACCAGATATATGCTTGCACTTATATATCCTTTGATAGATGAATCAAAATTGGTTCCTGTTTAAAACATTTCCTTAATCACTATCAATGAAAAAACAACATTCACTCAGCAAACTGAGGCATTGCAGAGGAGCAATGATAAGAATTAATAATCTGAAGAATTAATAATAGATTGCACCTAATAAGGCAGACCCTGCAAGGTGCAGAGCACTTCCTGGGAAGCAGACTGACTTCAGTTCTCACTGAATGCAGGAGGCGTTCAACAATGGCGTAGCATGGTGTTCTCAGCATCGTCCATCTGAGGAAGATTTCATTATTATCCCCATTTGGCAGTTAAAGAAGCTGAGGCACAAAAAGACAGGGTCAAATTCCCTTAATTTGGCCCATTCAGTGACTTTCCCAGTGTCAGAGAGTGAACTGGTGGCATGGCCAGGAACAGAACCCAGGAGTCCTGACTGTCAGTCTCCACAACAAACCACTATGCACAACACAACCAGAGACAAGGGGCACTGGCCTTTTAGAATTCTAAATCTTTGCAGGCTGAACTTCTGTACCTCAGGCTTGGGTTACCTTACCATCTTATGTCGGTATAACGACATTGCTCAGGAATGTGGGAAATCCACAACTCTGAGCACCGTAGTTATACCCACCCGACCTCACACACACACACACCCCGGGTGTAGACAGCGTTATGTCAACAGGCGGGCTCCTCCCTTCTACATAGCTATCACCTCTCAGGGAGGTGGAGTGCCTCTACACCAACAGGAGACGTTCTCCTGGTGGCATAGGTAGCATCTTCACTAAGCACTACAGTGGTGCAGCTGCAGATGTAGACAAGCCCTAAGATACTGGGGTCAAACTCAGGGCTGGTTGCAGGCTGCATTTCCAGACTCCACTAAAATACTCTTGGGTTCTCTGGGCCAGTCTTTTGCCATATTCAGTGTCAATCAAAGCAAAAATCATGGAGCAGGTCCTCAAGGAATCAATTCTGAAACACTTAGAGGAGAAGAAAGTGATCAGGAACAGTCAGCATGGATTCACCAAGGGCAAGTCATGCCTGACTAATCTAATTCTTCTATGCCTTCTATGGCAAGATAACTGGTTCTGTGGATGAAGGGAAAGCAGTGGACGTGGTGTTCCTTGACTTTAGCAAAGCTTTTGACACTGTCTCCCACAGTATTCTTGTCAGCAAGTTAAACAAGTATGGGCTGGATGAATGCACTATAAGGTGGATAGAAAATTGGCTAGATTGTCGGGCTCAACGGGTAGTGATCAATGGCTCCATGTCTAGTTGGCAGCCAGTATCAAGCAGAGTGCCCCAAGGGTCGGTGCTGGGGCCGGTTTTGTTCAATATCTTCATTAATGATCTGGAGGATGGTGTGGATTGCACCCTCAGCAAGTTTGCAGATGACAGTAACTGGGCGGAGTGGTAGATTCGCTGGAGGGTAGGGATAGGATACAGAGGGCCCTAGACAAATTAGAGGATTGGGCCAAAAGAAATCTGATGAGGTTCAACAAGGATAAGTGCAGAGTCCTGCACTTAGGACGGAAGAATCCAATGCACCGCTACAGACTAGGGACCGAATGGCTAGGCAGCAGTTCTGCAGAAAAGTACATTGGGGTTACAGTGGACGAGAAGCTGAATATGAGTCAACAGTGTACCCTTGTAGCCAAGAAGGCCAATGGCATTTTGGGATGTATAAGTAGGGGCATTGCCAGCAGATCAAGGGACGTGATTGTTCCCCTCTATTCGACATTGGTGAGGCCTCATCTGGAGTACTGTGTCCAGTTTTGGGCCCCACACTACAAGAAGGATGTGGAAAAATTGGAAAGAGTCCAGCGAAGGGCAACCAAAATGATTAGGGGGCTGGAGCACATGACTTATGAGGAGAGGCTGAGGGAACTAGGTTTATTTAGTCTGCAGAAGAGAAGAATGAGGGGAGATTTGATAGCTGCTTTCAACTACCTGAAAGGGGGTTCCAAAGAGGATGGATCTAGACTGTTCTCAGTGGTAGCAGATGACAGAACAAGGAGTAATGGTCTCAAGTTGCAGTGGGAGAGATTTAGGTTGGATATTAGGAAAAACTTTTTCACTAGGAGGGTGGTGAAACACTGGAATGCTTTACCTAGGGAGGTGGTGGAATCTCCTTCCTTAGAAGTTTTTAAGATCAGGCTTGACAAAGCCCTGGCTGGGATGATTTAATTGGGGATCGGTCCTGCTTTGAGCAGGGGGTTGGACTAGATGACCTCCTGAGGTGCCTTCCAACCCTGATATTCTATGATTCTATGAATGTGTTGGCAAACCTACGAATACACAGGAAATCTGGTGAACAGTGGAGAAAGCAAAGTCAAGAGGTAGACTGAGCATCACCGGCAGCTAGTTTGGCAAGGTATGCAAGCTTACTGCATATCTCTGGACTGTATTGTCAAAGACTGAAGCTTTCTCTTGCCGACCCTTTTCCTGAATAACCATACATAAATCAGTGCTGGAGTTAATATCTTTTATAGAGGAGAGTAAGGAAGCTAAAACAGAGGGAAGATTTGCTGCTGTGCTCAGGCTAAATCCATGGTACTTAATTCACAGGAGAACAACAGATAAGCACCATATTGGGGGTTGGGGGAAGAATAGACTAGATATATTTTGATGACGCTACTCTGATTGCCAAATGAGGGGCAAAGCAGGGATACTAGGCAATGCTTCTCCTCTGAAAGGCATTCATTTTTGCTGGAGATGCCCAATCTAATCTGATCAACCCTGCACACAGGAAATGATGAGAGAGCTTGCCCTTTTGGGTTATGGTGCATTTGGAATTGAGGAAAACTGATTCAAAGCATGGTGTCCACATACACACCTATTGATACAGCAGTTCAGATCATTGGTTCTCTCTGCCACAGGTCATTTGCTATCAGCCAATGAACTGTTATGTTTCACAGGATATACACAGAGAAGTTGGATTTAAAAATATAAACACTCTTGCTGTAGGATTGCAACATAACTCTATTTTATTTCTTAAAATTCAGAATAACACATAAGAACCCCCACAACAGAGAAAGACAAAGCAGGGTGCACCCAAAACAGAGAGGCACATCTCACCCCACCTTACTCTAGGTTGGCTGGCTGCCAACTGACTGCAGTTAGGCCCAGATCACAGCTTCCGTACAGAGCCTCCTCAGTGCAGGCAGGATGAGGAAAACTCCTGAAATTTAAAATGACAGCTTATAATTTTTATATTTTTCAATACAATCCATAAACACAAAACTTCCGAAGTGCCAATCCTGATTAGCTGACTAATCGGCAATGGTGCTAATCTGATGACACTATGGTGTCATTCCTAGATGCTCAGATTGTTGAACTTCAAATTATTGCACCACTCCTTATTGTGTCTGCTCAGGTATATAGCACACATGGAAAACTATTTGGGTTACAGATCACTGTAAAGATGCACATGCAAAAATTCTACCCAAGTACTTACTCCCTGTGAGACAAAAGGTCTTTCATGATGATTTTTGGTTAATGAGGGTATGTCTACACTGCAATTAAACACCAGTGACTGGCCCGTGTCAGCTGACTCAGGCTCACGGCATGTAATAGAAGCTTGGGCTATGGGACTGTTTAACTATGGTGTAGACATTCAGGCTTAGGCTGGAGCCTGGGCTCTGAGACCCTCCCAGCTTTTGGGGGCTCAGAGGCCCAGCTCCAGCCTGAGTGTTTGCTCCGCAATTAAACAGCCCCACAGCTTGAGCCCATGTCAGAGGACCAGGGTCAGCCATGGGTGTTTGACTGAACTGTATACCTACCCTAAGGATCTGCAGCTTTGGAATCAAGGCACCCTAATGCCCAGGTTCAGGCTGTGACAGCCACACGTATGCCAAGGAAAGGATGCTGAACAGCTGCGTTGTTTTGCATGTGCAAGTAAAACAGTACCTCGGCTGGAGCTGCATGGGTGCCAGATATTCTATGAAAGGGTAGTTTAGAAATAACAATACCAATACATAGCAGTTACATAGCTTTGCATCCTCCATTAAGATCCAGCAGCCAGACTTCCTCAGGAATAGTCTGTGCTCTTTTTCTCCCTGCTGCTTCATACCGTTCAATGCGGGGCAAAGGTCCCTATTTTAACCTGCCCAAGGAGTCAGAGGTTATTAATCTTCTCAGAGAGCGGAGTGCGGTTTGCACATGAAGGGGGCAGCGCAATAACAATTGGGATAGAATCAGTGGTGCAAGTAGAATTCATTTCTTACTGGTACGCTGCACTCATGGGAGGGACACAAAGGGGGGGCACCAGCTAAAGGTGGGGGGTAATGTGACCTCCCCACATGACCCCTCACATGACCCCTCTCCACCCCGCCCCCAGCCCAGGGCCCCTGCGCTCTCCCTGTCCCCTCCCCATAACCCATACCACGTTCCCTGGGCAGGGGGGCTCTGTCCTCCTCCCTCTGTGCCAGAGACTTCTGAACCCCAGGGATCTCCGGAACCGCAGCAGCAAAAGGAGCAGAATATGGGGCCACTCAGTGGCCCCATGCAGGCAGCTCCTCTGGCATGGCTGTCCCCAGCCCTGCCACGCAGCTGCGTCTCCTGAGTCCTGTCTGAGGACAGGGCCGGGGGCGGGGTTGGGCGCTGTACGGCCGCACTGGAGGAGCTGCCGGCCTGGGGCCGTCCAGCAGCCCCCCATGTTCTGTACCTCCTGTGTCTTTCCGGCACAGAGTACTGGGTAGAAATCGCTTGCTGGTATGGCACACTGGACCAGACCGCCGTCCTTGCACCACTCGATACAGTGCCTGCCGCCCTTCCACAAGGCCAGTGCTGGGGAAAAGAAAGAAGACCCAACCCTGCATGGAACTGAAATCTCTCTGCTCAAGGCTTTGCATAGAGAGGGGAGGAGAGGGGGGCAAATTCTGATCTCCTTTCTAAGAGCCAGACTCAGCCTGGTCCTTGCACAGGTAGGTGCATGGGCTTGGGAGGGTCACGGTTACTCTCCCCTCCACCATAAAAGTAGGAGAGGTACCTTCTCTTTTGGAAGTTTGGGGATGGCCCCCCAGGGACAAGGAAAGGTGTGATCATCCACACCTCCCCGGACACGTACCCGCCAGTGGAGCTGGCCAGACATCTGTGCTGGGCTGGAGGAAGTTGTATCCTACAGAGGCGTGTAATAGAAGCCACACACTCTCTGCATTATGCCTTGCCCCGTCTCCCCCTGGACAGTGTGCACCCCTTGCTGTGAACTGTGTCTAAACGGCCCCATCTAGTCGTTAGCTGTTAACTCCTTACTCAGGCAAAATTCCCTTTGACATTAAAAGGCCAAAATCCTGAGCAACTGCACAAAATGCAGATGGGAGCTTTGCCTGTGCCAGGCCAACACTGATTAAACCCTGAGGAGGGAGTGCAGGATTTTGGCCTAGGCTAGAATGACCCAAGCTGACTGGGTCATGCCAAAGCCCAATGCTCCCATGGACTCCCCTACAGTCACAGGATGGGGGCTCCCCCTGCAGTCAGAGTATTCTGCACAGATCAATAACACCACAGATTTGCTCTGGACCTGGGAGTAAGTGGGAAGAGCACATGCATACGTGCTCTTTTCAGCATTGTGGTGGGTTAAGGGGTATACCTGGGGGTTGCCTGTCCATCATTTGGTGAGAAAAATTATTCCCAGATGCTGGAGGGTAACCTCTGAGGTGTGTGTGTGAGTGTGTCTATACATATAAAACAGAAAGAAAAAGAGTAATTTTATACCTAACTCAACAACATACTCTACATAAGCACAGAATCCCGCTCCTTAAAAAGCCAATACCAGAGACCTTTGTGAAGACAAAATCGAATCCCCTGACCTGATTTGTTTGGGAAGTAGTTACAAGCCAAATCCTGAGCTCCCTCCAGCTTTTACTCAGTCATGAACAATTTGACCTGATCTGAATAACATTATGCAACCCTAGTATAACCCATCTTCTAAAGTTGCCTCTTATTGTTTTCTGTAATTTTCCAAACCTTTTACCCTCTCTCTCTCTCTGTTTAATACATTTCCATAGGGACTGGAGTCCAGATTCTCTCTCTCCCTCTCTCTCAAACACACACACACACACGGCAAGTTTCCAGCATTCTTATTACTCTGTTGAAAGAAATAACCAGAGCCAGCATCTCTGAACAATCTCCCAAACTGTTCTGTTCTTCTGACTTCAGTGTCAGCCATGCGCTGTTCCTAATCCATTACAGGAATGTATCACAGTACGTGTCAATTTGCTTCTCCTCTTGCTTTGCAATGACATCAGGAAAGGAACTTTACAGAATGACTTGTGGAATCCAAGTTTCAGCAACAGACGATTTCACTTCACTGGATACTCACCGTGCACATTAAGTCTGAAGCACTCATACGATACTATAATCTAGAATTTCCTCTGTTTCCTGATGAGCTTTATCACAAATGCTGTTTGCAACACAAGCATCCAATTCTTTCCTTAAAGCAACGTGTTCTAAACATATTTTTAAGTGTTAAGAGCATCTCAATAGGTAGAATCATAGAATCATAGAATATCAGGGTTGGAAGGGACCTCAGGAGGTCATCTCGTCCAACCCCCTGCTCAAAGCAGGACCGATGCCCATCCCAGCCAGGGCTTTGTCAAGCCTGATCTTAAAAACTTCTAAGGAAGGAGATTCCACCACCTCCCTAGGTAACGCATTCCAGTGTTTCACCACCCTCCTAGTGAAAAAGTTTTTCCTAATATCCAACCTAAATCTCCCTCACTGCAACTTGAGACCATTACTCCTTGTTCTGTCATCTGCTACCACTGAGAACAGTCTAGAGCCATCCTCTTTGGAACCACCTTTCAGGTAGTTGAAAGCAGCTATCAAATCCCTCCTCATTCTTCTCTTCCGTAGACTAAACATCCCCAGTTCCCTCAGCCTCTCCTTGTAAGTCATGTGTTCCAGTCCCCTAATCATTTTTGTTGCCCTCCGCTAGACTCTTTCCAATTTTTCCACATCCTTCTTGTAGTGTGGGGCCCAAAACTGGACACAGTACTCCAGATGAGGCCTCACCAGTGTCGAATAGAGGGGAATGATCACGTCCCTTGATCTGCTGGCAATGCCCCTACTTATACATCCCAAAATGCCATTGACCTTCTTGGCAACAAGGGCACACTGTTGACTCATATCCAGCTTCTCGTCCACTGTAACCCCTAGGTCCTTTTCTGCAGAACTGCCGCCGAGCCATTCGGTCCCTAGTCTGTAGCGGTGCATTGGATTCTTCCGTCCTAAGTGCAGGACTCTGCACTTGTCCTTGTTGAACCTCATCAGGCCCAATCCTCTAATTTGTCTAGGTCCCTCTGTATCCTATCCCTACCCCATGTTGCAATGCAATGGGTGATTGGTTGGGCCCTGCTTCTAATCAGACCATGATATAGAAACTTAGAGCACATTACTGGAGAAATTTTAGTGGTATTCCAATTGGATTTAAATCCTCAGCCTATTCAGGGAAACTACCATTAGCTTCGACTGCCTGAGTAAAGATTGAGTAAAGAAGCTCAGGATTTAACCCATTGTGTCGGTCTGCATATTCAATGGTTAATGTTCACAAAAAGTAAATTCCAACTGTAAGAAAAATTGTTTCACTGCAAGTTTCTGAAATGTTAGGGCTCATCCTTACATCCCTTATTCATGTGAGTGGAAGCCAATGAGATAGCTCATGTGAGCAAGGATTACTTGTGTGATTGCAGGATCAGGTTCTTAACTGTCAGGTTAATATAGTTGCCTACTGGACATGATTCAACAAAATGTGTTATTCATTCAGCTTTTGAAGCAGTGAGATTGTGCATCTTTTTTTAAGTGAGCCTTCCTGTACTTAGATTGTTATGGAGATGGTCAGCCACAATAAAGAATTGAAAAGCACAGCATAGGCCAACTCATAGGAGGCTGTTGCAGTCAGCATAGGATAATGTCAACAGGTGGACACTTCATTTGCATTGCACGATCTGTAATTACATCAGAGGAAACGCAGAAATGGACAAGACTGTGCGAGAAGCAAAAGCCTATGAAGGGTGGCGTCACAAGTGGAAACACTGAGGCAACCCAAAAATGACAACCACAACAAAAAGGAAGATTCTGCTGCAAATGCATTCCCTGGAGCAACTACTGGCTTCAGCAGAGTTACACTGGGGGCTGAATTTGGCCCTTGGAGTGGAAGAAAATGACAAGCGTTACCAAAAAAAAAAAGGGGTTACGGGTGAACAGGATGGAGAGAGTGAGAGGCAGATGTCACTGATTTCATTCCATTGCCTTAACTTGCTGTTTGAAAAAACTCCTCATGTGTGACCTGAAAAGAGAGAGAAGCAAAATGAAAACAGGCATCAACAAAGCACTCTCTGTAAGATTTCAAAAAAATGTAAATTAATGACAGGCAGTAAGAATCTCCAAAGGAAACAACATCCCAGTTTAAGCATCACCATCAACAAAAGCTCAACAGCATATGGTAATGTTAACTTTAATATGAAAAGATAACAATCTTTAAAAAGTGACTTTAGAAAAAACCTTGCTAGGTGCTCATCCTTTTCAACTCACCTAAAAAGAAAAGATGTTGGAAGATTTTTTTTCCCTCTAAACTGTTCACATTGTGTTGTTAAATGAAGATGAGATAGGTACAAATTTTAATAAAAGTGCCTAGGCTTCCAGCTAATAAGGCAGGAAAATGGATTTGTAATGGATAATTAAATCTAAACTTATTTGAATGGAGGCATATTGATTTAAATATATTCTTTAGAGCAGGCTCAAAGTAACATTTTCTCTCTCTCTCTTATTAATTCAATGGCACCTCAGTGCAAATGTGCTTTAACCCATGGTTTTGACCCACAATCCCTTGGTGCAGATTTAGAAATATCATTTTGCAATAAAGAAGTATTTCATGGTCAATTGACTTTATCCAAAAATAATAGGAAAAGAAGCTTACAGGGGAAAAGCCAACCCTGTCTGGCATAAGATGTTAAACTTTCTGGATCGGAGTGGAGGAGGGTTTAAAAGACTTGCGCACTTAGCCGTATGTCAAGAGAATTACACACAAATAACAGCCTCCACATGAATGCATCCATTATATCCTGTATTGAAGATCACAACAATAGTCGCACTTCATTGAAGAAAAGATGATTCCGCTATTATAGACAGGCCTCTCAGATCGCCTGGTTCAATGCACAACTGCAAGACGTACAGTGCTCTCTGCATTCTCCTGTCACTGCCAAAACACACAAAATAGATTCTCAAACACCTGGGGCTAAATTACAGACCATACAAGCCACACTGAAAGTTTGAGAGTCCTGCACAAGTTCTAAAGGTTTTCTGTCTTCCTAAGAGGTGGCAGAGATCACGGAAGCAGCATTTGTCATGGGAAACCAGGGTCAGCAAAGGAAGGCTGTTTTATACCATTTGGGGGGCTGTTTTGTTAACCGGCTTGGAAAATTATTCACTTGGTTTCTGATTTTCTGTCTTTTGAACTTTGTGGGATGAAGGCAGAGAGTTCTTAGCACACACAAGGTGAGAGGAAAATAGGCTCCTTTGTCTGCTCAAACTGCCACAGGAGAGGTATGTGCCATCACTGTTAAAAATCTTTCATCTTGTCTCAGACAACAGAAAGCTCAAATGCTGCTGAAATAAAATCTAAGAGTGTCAACACTAAGGTGGGGTGAGGGGATGGAGGCTGAATGGCTTTGGGGATTTCTAAATAGAGACACCTCTCACTCATGAGGTTAAATCCCAGAAGAGCTGGTCAAGCAAAAGGTGTCCCCATCAGATGCTGTGTATGAAATAAATATCCACAGTAGAAAACCATCAGTACTGGCACCTCTCATTGGGCATTTAAAGGAGAGAAACTGCTGAATGGGCAAGAAGAAACTGAATTATTCTCTGCCCCTCACTGGCTGTCCCTCAGGATTAGGGGATGGGCAGTGTAGAAGAATATTGCCTTAATCCTACCAATGCCAAAAATAAAAATGATGGCGCAGTCATAGTCAATTTAGTAAAAGTGATGGGTTTAGTGACCATGCTGAGATTTTTGATAAAAAATGCCCTGCGAAATGAGGGGGCATTAGCCACCTGCAACAGTCTCAGCCCTGGTACTGCAAGCCTAATCCAGCCCGGGTGGGGAAGGGTCTGGAGAGCGAGCCTGTCCCAGGCATGCTTTTTTTGCCTCTGTCTTCACGAACAAGGTCAGCTCCCAGACTACTGCACTCGTGGGGAGGAGGTGACCAGCCCTCAGTGGAGAAAGAAGTGGTTCAGGACTATTTAGAAAAACTGGATGAGCACAAGTCCATGGGGCCAGGTGCTAAAGGAGTTCATGGATGTCATTGCAGAGCCACTGGCCATTAGCTTTGAAAACTCATGGCGATCGGGGGAGGTCTCGGATGACTGGAAAAAGGCTAATGTACTGCCCATCTTTAAAAAAGGGAAGAAGGAGGATCCTGGGAACTACAGGCCAGTCAGCCTCCCCTTAGTCCCTGGAAAAATCATGGAGCAGGTCCTCAAGGAATCAATTCTGAAGCTCTAAGAGGAGAGGAAAGTGATCAGGAACAGTCAGCATGGATTCACCAAGGGCAAGTCATGCCTGACTAATCTAATTGCCTTCTATGACGAGATAACTGGCTCTGTGGATGAGGGGAAAGCAGTGGACGTGTTATTCCTTGACTTTAGCAAAGCTTTTGGCACGGTCTCCCACAGTATTCTTGCCAGTAAGTTAAAGAAGTATGGGCTGGATGAATGGACTAGAAGGTGGATAGAAAGCTGACTAGATCATTGGGCTCAACAGGTAGTGATCAATGGCTCCATGTCTAGTTGGCAGCCGGCATCAAGCGAAGTGCCCCAAGGGTCGGTCCTGGGGCTAGTTTTGTTCAGTATCTTCATTAATGATCTAGAGGATGGCGTGGATTGCAACCTCAACAAGTTTGC
This sequence comes from Eretmochelys imbricata, assembly GCF_965152235.1. Lineage (NCBI taxonomy): Eukaryota > Metazoa > Chordata > Testudines > Cheloniidae > Eretmochelys > Eretmochelys imbricata. The sequence goes on from NC_135578.1 coordinate 114,333,620, forward strand.
AGATGACACTAAACTGGGAGGAGTGGTAGATACGCTGGAAGGTAGGGATAGGATACAGAGGGCCCTAGACAAATTAGAGGATTGGGCCAAAAGAAATCTGATGAGGTTCAACAAGGACAAGTGCAGAGTCCTGCACTTAGGTTGGAAGAATCCCATGCACTGCTACAGACTAGGGACTGAGCAGCTAGGCAGCAGTTTTGCAGAAAAGGACATTGGGGTTACAGCGGATGAGAAGCTGGATATGAGTCAACAGTGTGCCCTTGTTGCCAAGAAGGCTAACAGCATTTTGGGCTGTATAAGTAGGAGCACTGCCAGCAGATCGAGGGATGTGATCATTCCTCTCTATTCGACATTGGTGAGGCCTCATCTGGAGTACTGTGTCCAGTTTTGGGCCCCACACTACAAGAAGGATGTGGAAAAATTGGAAAGAGTCCAGCGAAGGGCAACCAAAATGATTAGCGGGGGGCTGGAGCACATGACTTATGAGAAGAGGTTGAGGGAACTAGGTTTATTTAGTCTGCAGAAGAGAAGAATGAGGGGAGATTTGAAAGCTGCTTTCAACTACCTAAAAGGGGGTTCCAAAGAGGATGGATCTAGACTGTTCTCAGTGGTAGCAGATGACAGAACAAGGAGTAATGGTCTCAAGTTGCAGTGAGGGAGGTTTAAGTTGGCTATTAGGGAAAACTCTTTCACTAGGAGGGTGGTGAAGCACTAGAATGGGTTACCTAGAGAAGTGGTGGAATCTTCTTCCTTAGAGGTTTTTAAGATCAGGCTTGACAAAGCCCTGGCTGGGATGATTTAGTTGGGGATTGGTCCTGCTTTGAGCAGGGGGTGGGGCTAGATGACCTCCTGAGGTGCCTTCCAACCCTGATATTCTGTGATTCTTTGAGCAGCAGCAACTCCTGTGGGGCTGGCCCAGCTCCACACCCCAGGCATTGTGACCTGGCATGCTATGGGGCAGCATCACTCAGGTTTGCCACAATGGAGGGGTGATTGGGCCTAACTTGATTGGAGCTGTGACCCCCACAGGCCTGGTTGCAATGCCTGGAGTGGGGAGCCCGACCCAGCCCTGCAGGAGCTGCCGCTGTGGGGGAGTCATGGAGACAAAGTCATGGACCAACAGGAAAATCATGCCATCTGTGGCTTTTTTCCTGCCATGACAAACCTGCAGCCATATTTATTGGTAGAGAGATGGGAGTCGAGGACTGGAATGGCAGCTGAGGACTCAGGAGCATTGGAGACATGGGTTTGGATTGCAGCCTGGTTCACAAAAGTATGATTGATTAATTATCTATTCCACCGTCACCAAAAAGTCACACCGGAATTTTCTTCTACTCCCCAACCTCGCACAGTGTCTGGTCGAGAGCTCCCCTCACACGTACAGTTAATAAAATCCCAGATCATAGCAAGAGGTGCCGATTTCCCAAGTTCCTGGGGGGATGCTCGACCCCTGCTCTGCTCCAGGTCCTGCCCGCAGTCCACCCCTTCCCCCCAAAACCCCCTGCCCTGTCTCTTCCATCCCCAAACCCCGCTCCTTCCTGCTCTGTTCCGCCCCTCCCCCACTGCTTCCTGCCCCTGCTCCTCCTGCCCCCAGCACCTCCTGCACGCTGCTGAACAGCTGATCACAGTGGGCGGGAGGCACTGGGAGGGAAAGGAAGGAGCTGATCAGCAGGGCCGCCGGTGGGCAGAGGGCTCCGGAGCTGGGGGAGGAGCTGATCCATGATGGGTGCTGAGGACCCACTGTTTTTCCCCTTAGGCATTCCAGCCCCAGAGCGCCCATGGAGTCAGCGCCTATGTGACCCAGTGCCAACACACTGAGCTCAATCTTGCATTTCAGCAGCTCCCTCAGTCTCAGGCACATTGGAGTCCCTTGAGTTTGTCACCTGGCTTGGCTAAACTATTCATTGGAAGATTAGCAGTGGAGTGCCCATAATTTGTGGGCTTCTTTGAGGTCTGTTTACCAACATAGGCTGTGCTCATATATATGTATCTCCATGGAATACATTATAGAAATTTTACCAGGATTTATAAAAGTCAATTTATAGACCTCCTGCCCACAACAGTACAAAACAATACATAAAAAGCAGCAAAATATTTTTGGCAAAAGAAGGCAGAGCTGAGGAGGTAAAGAGTAGGTGCTTATGGAGCCTCAGGGGGTTCCTTCAGCAACTGTGATTTCTCTTTCAACCTTTTCTGTTCATCATCACATTTTGCAAAATGATAGTGGATGCAATTTCAATGTTTTTTCTAAGTAATCTTGTTCTTCTCAGATTTCCCAGAGATGGCAGCGCTAAACCGAATGTAGCTATTGAACAGACCGCCGTGGCCTTGAAAAGACGTCTGGTCTACAGTACAGAAACACACCACAGAAACACTAACCCAGGAACCTCGTTGCCTACTCTGTCCCCATATCTACTCTAGCGACACCATCAGAGGACCCAATCACATCGGCCACACCATCAGAGGCTCATTCACCTGCACGTCTACTAATAATGATATATGCCATCATGTGCCAGCAATGCTCTTCTGCCATGTACATTGGCCAAACCGGACAGTCCCTACGTAAAAGAATAAAATGGACACAAATCGGACATCAGGAACGGTAACATACAAAAGCCAGTAGGAGAACACTTCAATCTTCCTGGACATTCTGTAACAGATTTGAAAGTAGCTATACTTGAACAAAAAAGCTTCAGAAACAGACTTCAAAAAGAAACCGCAGAACTAAAATTCATTTGCAAATTTAACACCATTAATTTGGGCTTGAATAGGGACTGGGAGTGGCTGGCTCATTACAGAAGCAGCTTTGCCTCTCCTGGAATTGACACCTCCTCAACTATTATTGGGAGTAGACTACATTCACCCTGATCGAATTGGCCCTGTCAACACTGGTTCTCCACTTGTGAGGTTACTCCCTTCTCTTCATGTATCAGTATATTTATGTCTGCATCTGTAATTTTCACTCCATGCATCTGAAGAAGTGGGGTTTTTACCCACAAAAGCTTATGCTCAAATAAATCTGTTAGTCTTTAAGGTGCCACCAGACTCCTTGTTGTTTTTGTGGATACAGACTAACATGGCTACTCCCTGATACTGGTCTACAGCAGTCAGCTCTCCGCTGTTTTCCTTTGCAACCCATGTAGGTCAAGAATTCACATCAGCTGTGGAGTTTGCTTGGCTCCCAGTGTGGTTGGAATATCTATTTGGAAAGCTGATGGCCCTTTAAAAGCATAGTCCTCCAGTCTGCTAAATAGCATGTGACCCTTTCCAGGGCAGGGCCTTTCCTTCAACAAAGTGATGCTTTTTAAAGGGCCAGCAGCATAATGGAATTGCATGGAGGATCATGGAGCAATTTAAAAACTGAGAATGTGGCACTCTCAGTGTGGTCAGCTGCTATTTTAAACAATATAGTGTTTCACACTATATTGTGTGCATGGTCTCAAAGGTAGTATGACTACTATACCAAATCAACCTTCTCAAATTTAAGATGTTAGCCTATGTGATAACCAAGCAAGCACAATACTTAAATAACTAAGGCCTTTTTGTTTTAAACTAAATATAAGGTTTGACTCCTTTAAAAAACTATAACTTTGAATCAAATTCCTTTAACTTAAAGGGTTCCAGATTCCAAACGACTTCACTGTTTTGGTTTCATCGACCCAAGGGGTCTACATTTTCTGTTTTAACCCCGTACAGTGAAGTTCTAGCAAGGAACTTTCTGATCTTGCAAGATTTCAGAATGGAGGAAATCTTGTCAAATCACCTGCTCTCATGAGATTTCTGACATCTAGCAGCTAAAATGATGGAAGGACAACTCACTGAATTTTGGAGTTATCAAACCTAAGCCCTCACCCTTGTGGGTGCGCCTTGGATTTGAACCTTGTGACTGACTGCATCCTAAATCTAATCTGCATCCAAATCTGGATCGAGGCCCTATCGTATCAGACCCTGTCTATTTATACGGTACTCAAAGATGACCAAACTGCTCCAAAATATCCATCCTTCCAAAACATCAGTGTGGGTTCAAAGATCAAAGTGAAAACTTCAACCTTGCACTTTTGCGTGTTGATCCCAAAAAAGCTGTACGTTTGCTGTGCTGCTTATCAGAGTCTTAGGCAACATAAAAAGAAATACACACTGAAACTGTTTTTTTGGGCACATTTCAACAACAAAATATGTCAGGGTTCAATGCACTGGGAACTAGTATTAGGCTATGGAAGCCCTGAAAGATCAATTTGCTGTGGATTCTATTATCTTGAGGGGACTTCCAAAAAGCTGAGTATTTTTGCTGTTGTTAATCGTACCTTTAATGCAAAAATAGAGGGTATAACAGAGATAAAAGCACTCATCAGGCATTTTATTTCTTGTTGCAGTTGCTTAAAAAGACATTTTAAAAAGAGATTTCATGAATAGACTTTAACCCTTATAGGCCCTGAAACTGGGTCTTACCCAACAAGCTATCTAAGATAGAAGATGATCTTATGGTTCAGACACTTGCCTGGGACTCAAGAGACAGGTTTTCAGTACCTGGCATTGCCACAGCGTTCCTGTGTGACAGGGCAAGTTACTTAATCTCTGCATGCCTGGATTCTGTAAAATGGGGATAATCATATATCTTTTCCCCTCTATCTTGTCTATGTAGCTATAAGCTCTTTGTTACACGGCCTGTCTCTTCTTGTGGGGCACCTGGCATGCTGGAGACTCCGTTTCGGTTGGCTGTTGCAAGGCAAATGATAAAATCAGATGTTCTGAGGAAGGAAGACTATCTGGTGCAGTAGCACCAAACTGACAACTGAAGGTTTGCTGTACTCTGTGAGCTGCCTCTCGAGAAGGTGCTCTTCAAACCCTTATGGAAAACGTGCGCCAAATCATGTTCATTTAACAAGAGAAAAAAATAGTCTTTATGACTCCGAGCTGTACCGAGGAAGAAAGTGTTAACCCCCCAACCTCCTCTGCTGCTCTTACAGTGAATTGTTTCTAAGTCACAATGATTTCCTCCAATTATTGCAGGACTAGCCCCTCCAGGAATTTATCCTGTATCAATGCTCTATCAATCAATGCTCTGGCACCTGTTAGTCACTCATTTACATGACCTGAGCGCTTGTTGGATGAGACCATAATATTCCTCTCTGTTCCTTCTGATAATCCGTCTATGACTGGTGAAAAAGCTTCTGCAGCTCATGCCATCTGGAACAGACTTCCTACCCTGCTGATTCTGGTCTCTGTTTCGTTTCAAATCTAAGATGAAAAGCTATCTTTCCCTCCCTTGTCTATATCTCTTCATTTCTCTCTACCCTTGCTATTATATATAATTTATCTTTGTAACTGCATGATAGCAGTCACTTGCTAGAAAAGGCTAGAGTAAAGATTGCAAACTGTTTTCAATTATAACATAGTGTTTTCTTTCTTTGATACAGTAACTTTTCCCAAACGTTTTCCTTTTGGGATGAAAGTGTTATTGCTTGATCTCGCCCGAAATACGATTTAGAAAAAAAAAAAAAGATTGGAGAAAGCTTAACTAAAGCCCATTTTTAAATTAGACATGCATTATAAAACAAAACAACAACCAAAAAAACCCATATACAACCGTGCTGTGAAAAATTATTGCCACACATTTCCCCGTCCCTCCTTGCTCCCCTGAGATCTCAAGCACAGAGAAACTTGGAAGCTTGTGTATAAATAGCACTCCTTGAAAGGAGCATCCATGAACTAATTTGAAATACAATAACAGAGTCTGATTCCTGGTAATGAGCTTTTTTATTATTCCTTTCCCCCATACAACAAAATCTAGTAAATTAAGTGCAGATTCTATATGAATGCAGTGTTAAAGTGGCATGGAAAAGATTACAACAAACAAACAAAACATCAAGAGTTTGGGATGGAATTTAAACTCTCATGCTTCAGAACAAAAAAAGGTTGTAATAGTGGGGTCAGGAAGGAAATTCCCATGGAGGCAGACTATTCCATAACTGCCTACTACAGTCTCTTACATCTTCCTCTGGAGAATCTGGTACTAGCTTCAGTTTGAGACGTGATACTGAACTAAGCCCTGTCTTCCCTTTTCTCCTCCTATTTCCCCTCCACTTCAAGAAATGTTCTATACATCACTGCACTCGCCCCGTCAGAAATGTCTGCTTCTGTGCCACTTGGAGACTAACACTGCAGCAACATCCTCTGGATATGAATCAGATAGCCATCGCTCTCTGTGGAGTCCATCAATAACATTCCTGATTAGCCGTCTTAACCCTGCAATTTTCTCCTTATCCTCACCACCCAACAAAACTGAAAGGAAAACACATTTAAAATGGATTCACCTGTGACACTCATTGCCATAAGGTAAAATTGAGGCCAAGGACTTAGAAGGAATAAAAAACATATCAACACCTCTAAGTATTTATAATGAGAACATCCAATTACATTAGGTCAGATTTTAAAAAGTATAAGATATACTAACTTCCATGGTTCCAGAACATGAACTAACCAATAACTGATGGAGACTAGGTAGATAATTCCCCGATGAGTGACTTATTCCATTATGCAGTTTCCCACACCTCCCTCAAATGTACTTGATATGTATGAAAAACGATGACAGTTATGATTTGTTTTACTGTCGTGACTAGGAGCCCTTGTCATGGACTAGAACCCCATTGTGCTAGGCGCTGTACAAACACAGAACAAAAAGATAGTAGCATGTGACACATACATTGGAGAGAAAAGGGAGGGAATATGAGGCTAATAGCAATAAACTCATGTGGTTAACCAGGCCAGCTAGATGCATAACTATTCCCAGATCATGGTGGTTTATTTAAAATATACAAATAAATAAACTGACCCCTGCTATGACTGACTGCCCCTCAACCTGGTGATCATTTGCTGGCCGATTTCTAGAAGCAGTGATACAGGAGAAGTGGGTCCTGAGGAAGAGAGCTGAAGGAGAAAAGCACTAGGTCAGGGTGTTCCATGAGTTCTATGAGGGATGAAAGAAGACACAAAGGCATGGTCATGGGCAGAGCAGGGGAATAACACAGAAAGGCACAAGCAGAGAAGTAAGGAGTGGCAGAGATGTAAAGTGCCTTGAACTCAAGAACGAGAGTCCTGAAGGAGGAATTTGGTACTTCTGAGCTTCTAGTGTCCTGGAAAGCATGACATTGATTGAGTATTTGAGCTTGGAACCACAAAGTACCACTGGACTGACTCACTGGACCCTTGTGGCTTTGCTAAATTCTCCCTCTTCCATTTGCAGTTCTAGAGGGATCCTCTCTCATTTGACTGCAGTTGCTTGGGAGGGTTTGTTTTTCTTTACTTCATTCGACCTTTTCTCTTTTCTTTTAGGTCCTAAATTGTTATTCAGCTGTTTTGATTTAAATTATGTTTATGTACCGCTCTGACTGGTGCCTCCTCCCTCCTGCGACTGTCTCAGATGCTCTCACATTCACTTTGGCTGCTTTACAGCAGATGCCTAGAGCTCTAAATGAAAGCAGCCCTTTTATCACTGAGCCCTTTCACCTCCGATTTTTTTATTTCTTATTAAGACTCCAACCAATTCTAGCTTTCTCTTCAAAAGCAGTGAGCATTATTCAAAACATCAACAGCAGCCCAGCTAAACTGCGAATTTATCGAGTGCTCTAAACTTTTTTCTTTCTGCCTCTCCTATCTTTTTTTTTAAAACAGCACCGTGCCACTTGTAGGGGGTGGTCCGTTGATGACACTGTGTCAGTCGTAACACTACATGTGACCAATCTAGTTCAGCCTAGAGCTAAACTAATCCCTGATCATGGAATAAACCTGTTTATGTTATTAACAAATGTTGTTATGATAAACTCTTGTTTGTCAAACATAACGGGGAAAGGAAGGTCCTAATTTCAGTAGAGAGACACTACTTTGGCCAGTTTCGCATGGATGGAGCTCGGCTGTTCTCAGTGGTGGCAGATGACAGAACAAGAACCAATGGTCTCAAGTTGTAGTGGGGAAGGTCTAGGTTGGATATTGGGAAACACTATTTCACTAGGAGGGTGGTGAAGCACTGGAATGGGTTACCTAAGGAGGTGGTGGAATCTCCATTAGTAGAGGTTTTTAAGGCCTGGCTTGACAAAGCCCTGGCTGGGATGATTTAGTTGGGGTTGGTCCTGCTTTGAGCAGGGGGTTGGATGAGATGACCTCCTAAGGTCTCTTCCAACCCATATCTTCTATGATTTTATGACACATGCAAATGCACATTCAAATACATGTAAGTTTCAATGTAAATAAATTGATATCCTTCTGCATGAGATTTCAAGGGCCAAAGTTCAGAATCTGGGCAACCCTTGAGGATTTTGCTGGACAATAGGCCAGAAATAGTGCTCTTCTCACATGGAAGCCTCAACAGTTCATAAGATTTGGCTAAATGGTTTGGCTTTTCACAAATTCAAAAAGAAATAGAAAAAACATCTCATCCCAAAACTTGATTTTTTTCTCATTTTCTTGAAAATGTTTAAGACAACCATTCCATTGACTAACTCCACATACCACTGATTGAATGTGAAAGGGCAAATTCATTCAGCATCATTCATTCTCGGTGTGGATTTTTGGGACATCCTTCCAGAATTTCATGGAACAAAAAAACCCCAAATTGACATATAACATTTTCTCAGCAAAAACATAAGCAGGTTTGCAGTATATTATACAAGGTAAACAGTGGAGTATCTGATACAGCACTTGATCCTGTAAATCCTTAGTCACGTGAGCCATCAGCTGAGCGAGTAGTCCCACTGAAGCCTGTTGGACTATTCTAGGGTGAAATTCATCCCTGTGCAGATTTCCAGCCTAATCCTATGCCCCACTTAAGTCCCTCTTCAGCCTTCATAGAGCTTGTGCTTGTCCTCTGCATGGAGATGAGTTTTATCCCAAGTGAGTAAGAAGTATTGCTATCAATAGATAGGACCATGCAGGTCTGGACCCATTGCCTGTAACTTGCTGAAGCAAGGGAAGAGAGATTTCCAACATTGCCTTCAGGTCTATCTTTACATAAATAAAAAAGGGAAGACATTTATGAGGAAGTATAACAATAGATGAAATGCCATGAGCACAGAAGAATTTCAAGGAAGAAAGAAAGGAAGCATCATGCAAAGAATTGTATCACAATGGATCTGAAAGATATCCAAGTAAGAAGAAAATAATAGCCCTATCCCAGACATTAGAAGGCTTCTGTCTATTATTATGGCAGATTATGTCATTATCCAATTACATAATAGTCAGCTGCATAAGTCATCCAATTGTAAACAGATTCTTTAAAAATCCATTTATCCGATAAGTAAGAGCATAACTTTAGTCTAGGAACCACTTGAACCCTCCTTACTTGCATCTCTCCCTACACAGCTTACATTTTTCATTCGCCTAATTGGATATTTTTCAACATCCAGTCAAATTGGCAGCAGAGGACTGTGAAAAGTCCCTCTCCCTTTTACTGTCTTCTTGTGCCCCTGAAAAGAGTCAGAACTTCCTTTTTAAATAGATGTCAGCCCCATCCAGGAAATCAGAAGCAGCTGATGCTGCAATGTTCTGTAGCTTGAAGGAGGAGCTGAAAAATTTGATCCAAGCATCAGATTTTTATGTCAAATATTAGATCAGTATAATGACTCTACCCTGTCTTTGTGTTACCGAATGTACCAGTCCCTTACAGCAAGATACAGCCTAACACCAACAGGAAATCATCTGAAATTCTAGATTGAAGGGGAACGGTATGCCAGGAAGCTACAGTGCCTCTAGCTCTATTCAAGATTTTTATTTTCTATTCATCACAAAGAGGATGAGACCAAGCATTTTATGTTGTGCTGGAAAATTTTTCCCAGCTCTACCTCCCATCTAGACCTGGATGATGGGGTTGTGGGAGAAGTAGTGGATGACATTTAGCCACAGATCTGCAGGTCTCTCCCAGCCTCAATGATAAACTCCCGGAGTAGAGAAGGGGAGGTACCCAAATCAGGGATTCCTGTATGTATAGCTGTGATGGATGGTTCAGATTTTCAGCAGAAGATATAGCTTGAACCTGCCACTCAAAATGGCAAGGAAAGTTGATAGAAAAGCAGTTCTGTGTTGCATTTGATGGTTTTCTGACTTTTTCCCCTTCCCTATTGTCTTAATTCCACCCCCCTATGTTCCATCTCACTTGATGCCCACTCTCATAAAAGACGAAGAAGACGTCAAATCAAAATCCCCCAATAAATAAAATAACTCCTCCCTCCCCCAGAACCAGGGATGCAAAGTGATTCCCCTTTAGAGACACATACTGTATAGCATTAACCCCTAAGGGCTGACTAGAAGGGAAGGATTATAGAATCTCAGGGTTGGAAGGGACCTCAGAAGGTCATCTAGTCCAACCCCCTGCTCAAAGCAGGACCAATCCCCAATTTTTTCCCCAGATCCCAAATGGCCCCCTCAAGGATTGAACTCACAACCCTGGGTTTAGCAGGCCAATGCTCAAACCACTGAGCTATCCCTCTCCCCCAACATAGGCCAAACAAAACTGTACTGGGGAGCCAGAGTCTTCTTTAAAGTACTCACTCAAGACAGGGAGTTTCCTGTCGGAGGAAGTCCTTATTCCACGTGTCACGGTGTGTGTGCAACACCATTACACACAGTGACACAAGACAGGAACCACGAGGGAATCATGTGCAAAGGGCAAACTAGTGGTCTGAGGGGAGGAACTTGACCCAGCAATCTGACAACAAGGAAAGGCTGAAGTCTGGATGATGGGAAGAATGCTGTGTTGTTACGCTGTGGAACGTCAGTGAAGCGGCATTGTTAAGGAAGCTTGCGTTTAGCTAGCAATAGTCCTTCGCTGAAGATCTGTTTAGGTGAGATACAGTGTGTATTTCAGGCTGTGATATCACACAGCCCAAAGGGACTGGCCAAACTGTATTTATTTATTTGCTTTTCTCTGGCACACCTCACCATTGTATCTGAGCATCACCCAAACATTAACTCATTTGTCCTGCCCTGTGAAATAGGGAAGTATTATTGTCTCCGCCATTCAGAAGAGGAAACCGAGACACTGAGAAGTAGGTGACTTACCCAAGTTGAGGTAGGAAACCTGTGGCAGAGATGAGAAACATACCCAGTTCTCCTGAGTCACTTGCTAATGATGTAATTTCCAGACTACCTTTCTCTCTCTTGCACAGAGCACATTTTCCCCTTTCATTAGCTAGCGGATTGTTCCCCAGTGGGCTTTTTACAATATGCCAAAACTAGGAAAAATTGCAATATTTAAAAACTCCATGGGCTGGTGGTTTTATGCCTCTAGAAAAAATGTTTACAATTTTGAGGAAAGCTGAAGAATTGTAAAACTTAAAAAAAAAATTAGTCATTTTGCTACATTTTTGAAGCTCTGGCACAGACAGCAGTCAAAGGACAAAGAGGATCCGGTTGAAAAGAAGTCTTATTACTCCTGTAGGTGTTTCTAAATGGTAACGGTCTCTAACTATATGCCAGTGCCTTCCAATCTCGTTCATCAAACAGAACCTCTGGAGAGACCATGTTGATCCCCATGGCTATGAGTGTCCCTTGGTGCTGTAATGATCTGAAGGTACAAAAATTCTATGGAAATAAAGCTCAATTAAATATCCATTATCAACTGTAGAAAGATCACTGTGTCCATTACAGGCAGCCCTAAGACATGTTAACTGCCGGGGGAGGCAGGGAAATGGAAAAAACCTCACACTTCCTACTTAAAAAGAAAAGGAGTACTTGTGGCACCTTAGAGACTAACAAATTTATTTGAGCATAACCTTTCATGAGCTACAGCTCACTTCTTCGGATGCATTCAGTCATGCATACAGTGGGGAGATTTATGTACACAGAGAACATGAAATAATGGGTGTTACCATACACACTGTAAGGAGAGTGATCACTTAAGATGAGCGAATACCAGCAAGCGAGCGGGGAAACCTTTTGTAGTGATAATCAAGGTGGGCCATTTCCAGCAGCTGACAAGAACGTCTGAGGAACTCGGAGGGGGGGGTCGGGGGACGATGGGGAAATAGTTTTACTTTGTGTAATGACCCATCCACTCCCAGTCTCTAGTCAAGCCTAAGTTAATTGTATCCAGTTTGCAAATTAATTCCAATTCAGCAGTCTCTCCTTGGAGTCTGTTTTTGAAGTTTTTTTGTTGAAGAATTGTCACTTTTAGGTCTCTAATCGAGTGACCAGAGAGACTGAAGTGTTCTCCGACTGGTTTTTGAATGTTACAATTCTTGACGTCTGATTTGTGTCCATTTATTCTTTTACGTAGAGACTGCCAGTTTGACCAATGTACATGGCAGAGGGGCATTGCTGGCACATGATGGCATATATCACATTGGTGGATGTGCAGGTGAACGAGCCTCTGACAGTGTGGCTGATGTGATTAGGCCCTATGATGGTGTCCCCTGAATAGATATGTGGACACAGTTGGCAACAGGCTTTGTTGCAAGGACAGCTCCCCAACCTGAAGCAAATACTCACCAGCAACCACACACCACACAACAGAACCACTAACCCAGGAACCTATCCTTGCAACAAAGCCCAAAGACCTTGCACACAAAAAGGTAAGAGAAAGGAACTAGTATCCCACTTTACAGACTGAGAACTGAAACACAGCGAGATTAAATAATTTGCCTAAATTAACCCAGGAAGTCTATAGCTGAACTTGAAACTGAAAGCAGACCTTTTGAGTTCTAATCAAGTAATTTAGCCATAAGCCCCTCTTTCAATAACAATATCTGACTCTTATATAGCACTTTTTATCAGCAGATCTCAACACACTTTATAAAAAGAAAAGGAGTACTTGTGGCACCTTAGAGACTACCAAATTTATGCATTCAGTCAAATGCAGATGCATTCAGTCATGAAGTGAGCTGTAGCTCACGAAAGCTTATGCTCAAATAAATTTGGTAGTCTCTAAGGTGCCACAAGTACTCTTTTTCTTTTTGCGAATACAGACTAACATGGCTGCTACTCTGACACTTTATAAAGGAGGTCAGTAGCATTATCCCTATGAGGAAACTGAAGGACAGAAAGGTGAAGAGATTTGCCCACGGTCACCCAGCTGGCCAGTGGCAGAATCATGGTCTTCTGAGTCCCAGTCCAGTGCTCTCACCACTAAGTCACACTGGAAGACCTTTATACCTAATTCCTGATAATGGACTTGGTTCACCAGTCTGTTACACCAGATGGTTTCATCAGATTTCTCTATTATTCCACTGGTGTAACACAGTGGTTACTCAGTACTTACCTCATTGGTCAATAGCTTTTCGCTAAAGCGATTCCCATACACAGATTTCCAAACCAATTCAACAAGTTTGAGGTCTGAAAATTCAGTTATGTCTCGTTCCAAACCCCATCATATCGGATATATCACATAGATTACCCTCAAATCCCACTGAAGTTGATGGATGTTAAGAATGCTCAACACAGAAGAGAACTGACCCCTGAAATGTCTGGCCTATTTATTACTTATTTTCTTGCTTTTTTAAAAAGAAAGTTTTATACCAATTATCCATTCCACAAATCCTTACTGAGATTTATCCGTCGAATCCAAGGGCCAGATTGCCAAATTACATCAGTTAAGTATCTAGTCTTTGCAACTGTTATACCCCTGGTTGAAATTACAGCAGCAGACTCACAAAAGTCTCTGTCCTGAATATTCTGATATTGAAATAGATAGTGGCAACCTAACTACACCATCACCTAACAAACTGTATGATCTGTTTGATACACTCTAGTCTAGGTTTTGATCTCAACACAGCATACAGGGAGCATTGTTGAAAGTGACATGTGATAGCTTACTGAATTCAGGCTCAGGGAAATTGCCAGCAGTTATCTTGTTTGACCAGAGTGCAGCCTTCAAAGCAGTAATCATGAAATCTTATTACTGTACAAAGATTAGAATTATACACCAGTATCTCTGGTTCACACCACTTGATTGGTTTAGGCCTTATTTGACTGGGTGATTCTAGTTTGTATTAGTGGGCAGCTATTTGCCAGCTCCTGCCTGTCTCCTAAAAGTATCTACCTGTTCTTGTGGGGCCAGCTACTACAAAACAGGGGTGCTGGTACTAGGGGTGTTGGGGGTGTGGCAGAACCTCCTTGCTTAAAGTGTTTTCTATCACATACAGGGTTTATAGTTTTGTTAATAGCTTTTAGCACCACCACCCCCCATATAAAAACTGTCCAATGCCACTGTTACAAAGACGAGACATCTTCTACCAAATTTTGTCCTGACAAGCTGTTGCACAGTTCATTCAGGTTGCATCACATCTGAGAAGCCCCCTATATGCTTTCTTAGCCAAACCCGATTGAAGTCAAAATAGAAATAGAAAACTTAGCAAGCTCCACTGATAATCAGCAATCATTGACTCAGCGTTTTCATCTTCCTCTGACAAACAGTTGCCCCATAAATAATTTCATAAGCAAATCAGAACATCACCTGGGTTAACTGACTTGGCTTGTAACTTCCAAGTTCACAAAGTACAACAATGTTTTTATCCCAGTGTCGACTTTTGCCCATCTTCTTTCAGAGCTCTTGGCCTTCTCCTAAAGCGCTTGCTGCTATCCTTTGCTAATTGGATTCTATTTTCTCATTTCTGTTTATTTGCTTCCATTTTTACTTGTATTTGGCCACAGGAGCACATTATCCACCACTAGACTTCACCATTGACTTCCTTACAGCATTTTGTATTGCTTCGTGGATCGGAGTCTAAATGTCACACTTCTGTTTTACCTTCCACATCACAGGGAACTCAAACATTTTCACAGCATGGCTCACCTTTCAATGCAGAGCTTGTCTTGCGCAGACCACCAGCTCTTCTGTTCATTATTACATAGAACGGCTCCAATCCCATTCATCAGCCCTGTGAAAATTACAACAATCAGTTACACAGAGAAGCAATACTGAGAAAGCACGTCATGCATTTTTAGCTTCTTTAAAGCAGTTTAGCAGCAGGGAATGAGGTAGAGCCAGCACCACAGACCAAACAGCTCTCTGCAGACCACCTCCAAGTATTCCATGGACTATCAATGGGATCCATGGATCACAGGTTGAATATCTCTGTTTTAGAAAAAGCCATTTTTCTCTGAATAGCCCAAACTCTGGAGATATACAGAACACTGGTCTTTTAGTTAATAATGGAACCATAGGATTTGGCCCATCACAGAATTCAACACAAAACATCTGTTTTTATATCTGATCACTAGCTTTTCAACAGATCAGTTCAACTTTAAATTTCCTGATTAAAGATTTTGGGATGTACTCAAGAGTTGTGATATATATTTTTAGATAGTTCAGGTGATGCTGCATAGAGTTAAGGTTCCCTGACACTTCACATTATAAGACCCAGTTTTCAGTTGTTTAAAATTTTGGGGAAATATAGAGACACGGATGGGGAGGAAGGATAAGAGCAAAGAGGGTGGGAGTCAGAGGAGCATGGGAGGAGGGAAGATAGGGATGGAAAGAGGCAGAGAGGAGGACAGAGACAGACTGGGTGGGTGGACCGAAGCAGGAGCATATATAACCACTAGGAAACATTCCTATAGAGAACTTGAAGTTGAACCCTAGCAATCTTCAGTCTTATATCTGCTGCCAGCACATAGCTGTGAAAACCCCCGGGCAAAGTGTCTCTCTCATTCTCTTCTAGTGGCTGGTCCACAGAGAGGATGTCAACCTACTACTGCTACCATTTACTCTGTTGGTTCTGTGGCAGAGGTCTGTGTGGTGGATCTAAAGATTCCAAACCTGACTTATGACTCAGGCTGGGCATCAACATGGTTCCACATGATAGAATTTATTTTGTTCAATTTTTGTTTTTTTTTAAACTAGGAAATGGTATTAAAAATTATGTTAAAAGAATGGTAAGGATGCAAAGTTTAGGCCTTCAGAAGTTAGGAAATGCAAGAGTAGAGGTTCTTGGTGCAACCTTAATTCAACCCATATGCATTCCGATAAAGTCTTTAATCTCAAAATATTTTTTTCACAAGACCCCTCATTCAGCAAATGGCTAGGTAGTCAATATTTCTTTGCAACATATTTCTCCATTATTCCCAAAAGTCATGAACTGAATGAGCAGATGTTAGACTCTCACTCTACTACTCAAATGAAACAAAATGATGCATACACTGATAAATGATGATCTATGTGTCACTGTGGTCAGAATTATTTTTAAAAGATTATATTAAAGCATTAATTAAAAAACTAGTACAGAAAGAAAAGCAGGTGGCTTCCACCGGGGTACAATATATATCTCATACACACAATTAGCATATATGGCATAGTTATCCCTACTGGATTCATTCTCTCTTCTAGGATTGTCCTCATAACCTGTGGGAAGTCGGGCTGGATCTTCTTTCTCTCTATTGTAAACCATGGTTGATAATAACTTTCCATTACATCCCCAAGGTATAGCTCTTTTATATTTACCCATGGGATCCCAGAGAGACATACAATCCCTAGAAAGCTTTAAAACAATTTGTCTGTGTAACAATTTTTTTCCTTTGCACGTTTTCTTTATTTGGTAACGTGAAATGCTTGGCCTTGGCTATTGAGAGAAATCATGGTCTTTAAAAAAAAATAAAGAAATGTCTTGAGAACTGATATGTTGTCTGTCTAACACTTGGACAAACAACGAAACAAAGAGGGAATCTATTGCTTGACTGGACACCGGGTCCCCATGGTTCATATTACAGGTCCACAGTTCAAGCTTTTAGCAAGATCTGCATTAAAAGACATATTTGTCTGCTAGAGCCAACAGAAAAAATAACGGCACTCACAAAATCAAAATATTCAGCATTCCTACAGAGGATTCCTCAACATAAATGTTGGTTGTTGATTTTTTTTTCCTATTGGGCTTTCCACAGATTACACAAATGAAAAGAAAGCATCTGCTATGAAACTAGTTCTGCAAATGACTGTTAACTGCCTAAAAATTGCCTGCAAATACATTTTGGCTCAATCGTGCTTAATAATGACTCACTGCTGAATTATCCATCTCTTTATTGGATATGACTGCAAATTAACAAACCAAATGGAAGTACTTTAGCCTTAAAATGCATGTTATCTTAGCGCTGATCAATCACTTCATTGAAGCTATTTCCTCTTCACCCTGACTTCCCAGAAATACTTTTTCTTCACCACAGAAAACTCTTTCCTCGATTCACATACTATTATTACTAAGATTAATATAAGCATTTTAAAAATAACATACTCTGGGCTATATTCAGCCCTGAGTTATGCAGGTTTCTGCCAGTGTAACCTAGGGCTGTGAGTCTTCACTGTCAGAAAGTGCGCCAGAGGGAGGGGAACATGAATCAGATCAAAGCACCTCCAAACCCTGCATCAGAAGTGTGTGGTGCTAGCCAGGGAAGGAACATGTCCGGGGCACCTACAGGAAATGCTGATTCTGAGTCTTTTCTTACGTACCTGTCTTTTAGGCCTTTTCTAGACTAGCATTTTCAGCAAAAGTTGATCGCTCTTACTAGCACCAGTGCCATTCCAGCAAAGGTAGCAACCACTAGCGTAGAAACTAGAGTAGGAAGGATTCCATGGGGGCTGCCATTGTTCTAACAAGGGATTGTCTAACTTTGCCCTCAAGTGGGTTAGATGTCATAAGCCCTGGAAGCCATCTAATAAGTGCCAGTAGAAGACTGGGCTTTATTTCCTATACTCAGCCACATGTCATAGGCTAGGGTTTAAAATGTTAGAGTGCTGTTCATGGCAGAGTATGGAACCACAATGAGTAAAGGTTTGCAGGACTGCGCCACAGATTAGCATAGCCAGGTTGCTTATCTTTTTAAAGGGAGAGAGTCAGAGTCAGAGTCAGTCACCTTTTTTGTTTAGGATGTTTTAAAATACTGTAGCCTGAAAGTAGAGATTGTCAAAATGTTTCAATTTCATTGAAATTTCAAAATTTGTTAAAAAAAAAATAACAGAAACAAAACAAAACAAAACAAAAACCATTCCCCAAACGATAAAGCTGTCAATGTACTTACAAAATCCACTCCCCCTTCCCCCATTTTTAACTAACTAGGAAGCCAGTCAACATTTTTCAACATTTTGAAATAAAAAACCAGAACAAAACAGGAAAATCTTCAAAAATATTTCTGTGACTTTTCCCCTTTATTTTAGGTCTGTTTGAAAGGTATCCCTTATGCATAGGACTTACACAATTTAATGAAAAGGAAAGCAACGTGTACAGGAGTTTTTTTGAACCATCGTACAGAATCCAATACAAAATTATATTCCTGAAAAAGAATTCTGTAGGATTATTCATAATCCTGTGGCAAGGATCTCATTATATGTTTGTTAGGTTTTGAGAATTATTTTCATAGAACATTACTGGTTTCATAGAAACTTGCTGTTGTCATCCCATTATATTTTAGTAGAGCTTTTCAATAAGGGTTCTGTGTTGAAAAAAATCGTAAGGAGGACAGGAAAGGGGAGGCCATCAGAGCTTAAAAATCAACTTGTTCTTTGCCTGAGAAGTATCAGATTTATCCAGCCTATATCCCTGTTTACCTGGTTGTCTTCCTTCATGGGAGGACTCAAATATGTGAACGAGAACCTCTTTCACCCTTTAATCAAAGAAGATGGAGTACTGAAGAGTTAACACAAGAGCTTTTCTTCAAAGTACTTGTTGGATGTTTGAGTTAGAGGAGTTCATGAAAAAAGCTTTATCTATAGTAAGAATGTAAATCACCTCCCCTTTCTATGAATTGGGCTTCACTTCCTCCATACCCGTGATGTCATACAACCCTTTCGGTTCTCCGCTTGCCCGGACAGACTTCCAGAATAGACAGGCTAGACAAGACCTGTCTAATATAAACATTCTCATCTCACTAACCAGTTTAGTTTAGTTTAGGAGCTTAGATGGGAGCCCAGAGTAATGGAGACATTTTCTGGGTGGGGTGAGAGATCTCATCTGGGAGCAGATGAGGCACCAGTCTATGTTTCTGTCTTCTTTCTTTCCTCCCTCAACCCCTGTGCTCTCAGCACGTGGGGGCTGCTTCTTTGCTCTTTTCCCACTTCCTTTCTCATGCTCAGGGTGTGGGGAGAAGTGGGGTGCCACGCTTCAGGGCCTGTCCCACTACTGTTGCTGCCATTGGGCGGTGGGTTTGTGCTGGGGTAGTGGGGTAGACGGGACTCAGTACCATTTTCTGCCTACACAGGGTAGCCATTTTGGGCTCTCTGTTCTAGCCCCACCCATAATCTAGTTGCTGGATCTCTGGTGATGCCAGGGACTAGGCCAGTCACCCATTCTGGGGTCTGGAAGGGATGTTTCCGACATGGCAAAATCAGCTAAATACTGTGCGGGTTTTTTCGACATTCTACCCAGCATCCAGGAGGTTTAAATTACAATTGTTTTAACTTCAGCAGGCTCCTGTGCAACTTTGGGGTTAGAAAGTGTCCAAATGAGGTCCCTGTAACTCAGAGGACTGTCTAGGCATTGGTCATATGGTTGCTTCATCTCATCTCTCCTACCTCCAGTGAGGAGGTGGGGAGTGGGTCAGGACTCTGGCTTCCAGTCATTGTCACTTGGCAGACCTGAGGTTGTAGAGGGGACTTGGCCTTCACAACCACCTTCCGGTTATATATTTTCCACCAGGGCCACTGGTGCCCATTGAGAACTGCACTGGAACAACCCTGCCAAGTAGTTTGGGGTGATTACCCCATTTTGAAAAAAGTTGTGATCTCTGCATTTAACGATTGTATGGTGTCTGTGTCTCAATGTCTGTGTCTGCATCAAACGGGGAGGGAAAAAAAAGAATTGAAAAAACAAGACAAAAACTTTTGCCTTGTTGTCTTTATCTCCTTGTGGATAACCCTTTAAAACAAGGAAAAACCTAAATAGCATCAGTCTTCCATCACCCAGAGTCTGTTTTAGCTCAAAAGAAGCAGACGGAGAGAAAAACAGCAAAAAAGTAACTTCTGAGGACTGGAGACAAAAGTAGCTTTTAGTTTAATATAGATTGTGACAAAGTTCCTCCTCTACCTTGGTGGGTTTGCGCTTATTGGTGGATTTGCTCACCTTGGAGATTCACGGCAGCCCTCAGTTTGGCCGTTTTCGTGAACCCACAGTCCAGGTCAACTTCTTCTGTGTCTGACCAGGAGTTGGGAGGTTTGGGGGGAACCCGGGCCCGCCCTCTACTCCGGGTTCCAGCCCAGGGCCCTGTGGATTGCAGCTGTCTAGAGTGCCTCCTGGAACAGCTGTGTGACAGCTACAACTCCCTGGGCTACTTCCCCATGGCCTCCTCCCAACACCTTCTTTATCCTCACCATAGGACCTTCCTCCTGGTGTCTGATAATGCTTGTACTCCTCAGTCCTCCAACAGTCCGCGTTCTCACTCTCAGCTCCTAGTGCCTCTTGCTCCCAGCTCCTCACACGCGCACCACAAACTGGAGTGAGCTCCTTTTTAAACCCAGGTGCCCTGATTAGCCTGCCTTAATTGATTCTAGCAGCTTCTTGATTGGCTGCAGGTGCTCTAATCAGCCTGTCGGTCTTAATTGTTTCCAGAAGGTTCCTGATTGTTCTGGAACCTTCCTTCCTGTTACCTTACCCAAGGAAAAGGGACCTACTTAACCTGGGGCTAATATATCTGCCTTCTATCACTCTCCTGTAGCCATCTGGCCTGACCCTGTCACAAGATATAGATCCAAACCACAACTCCAGATTTGACCACCCCAAAATTTAGAAAGTTCCAAATACCTCCATATTCCAGAATCCTTCTCCATACTTTCCAAATGGCCCTTCTCTCTGTAATGATCACGCCATCACATCCTAATATCTGTAATGCTGAAGTATTTGAAACCAGGATTCCAATTTTGCAGATCTCCAAACTGGGGTGAACTTCACCCCATCTTAGGTGTCCATGCCACATAACCTAAGCTGGGAAGAGGAATGAGAAATATCTCCTTCTATTCCCACAATATGTCCCCTATTTCCTTCTAAAACGTCTCTAATAATTGCTTTCCAATGCTGGCATGTATGCGCTGTTTGGAGGAGGCAATCAGTCAAACAAAATGTACAATTCTCTAGGGTAGATTTCAGCTTTAAGAGGAGAAACGAGTTCCCTAAAACAAACCTTTAAAAAAAATGCTAAGTTGTTATTTCGCTAATGAACATGTCTGGAAACTTTTCTGAAGAACAAGATGTACCTTTTCCAGGCTGACAGAGTGAAACCCCAATCCTGGGAAACATTTGCATGTAATTACATAGCTCATCTACCTCTTCCTGATCAAATGATATGGCATGCATGCTGAGTGCCAACATACAATAAAAACAGACTATGTTCTCACAGCCAAGGCCAACCTGAACTGCTCTTCAAATTTCTTCGTTGAAAATGTGCTTACAAGTCAGCTGACAGCTACGCATTATTTACCGCACTAAGAAATGGTGCGAGGGCTAAGGGTTCTAAACTCTAGCTACTGCGATAATTTATTCCTTTTGTTGATAAAAGATGTGGAATTCCTCATCTCCTCATCTTAATTGACTTAACGAAAATCTCTTGTGACAAATTGATTATTTTAACCTGCCAAGTTCCTAAAGCACACTTAAAATGAAGCAATCTTTAATTTATTCTGAACATTTAATCCCAATAAAACACTCAAACTACAGCCTCCACTGGCATAATCAACACAGCTCTTAAATGTAATGTAGCAGCAAGCATTACCAGTTTGTGGGAAGATGAGTTTCTCTTTGGTTCTGTGCACAATCAAATATGCCTTTTGTTACCTAAACTCCATGACTGATTTTGTCATGTTTTGATTATAATAATGAGGTCCTTCTACATGCAAACACTCTCACTGAAGTCACATTAGGCCAAATCGTAAGAGGTAGTGAACAGCTGCAATTCTCATTGACTTCAATTTGTTTTCTACTGGTATCATTTGCTAGTTCATCCTAGGAACAACAACATCATCCTTATTCTTACCATTGTGGATCAGGTTGCTGTTAAAGGGAAACTGGCACGCAGCTGAGGTAAAATCAACACAACATCTACACAAACTCAATATGTTCAAATTATCTCAATTCCCTAAACCCACCTTTATTAATGGAAACATATCGGGCCAGATCCTCAGCTGGTGTAACTCAGTGGAGGTATTAGCTCAGGTTCTGTCCCATCAGCTGTACGTTGTGGAAGGCAAATCTTAGTTTAACCTGCAAAAAATATGTAAGTATCACCAAGAATTTGTAACTTGTACTGAGTGCTCACTGATTTCAAATGTAACAGTCTTAACTGGTTTCGAATGCAGTTCATCCACAGAGCATTGAAGCTCAGACTTCCCTGCCCTCTAAGAGTATGCCTGCATTGCAGTTAGACCCCACAGCTGGCCCATGCCAGCTGTCTTGGGGTCTCAGAGCTCAGGCTCAAGGGCTGTTTAATTGTGGTGTAGGCAGGCTCGGGCTGCAGGCCAAGCTCTGGGACCCTCCCAACTCACAGGGTCCTAGAGATGAGGCTCCAGCCTGAGCCCCACCATCTACACCTCAGTTAAACAGCCCCTTAGCCCAAGCCAGCTGGCACGGAACAGGCACAGGTTTTTAACTGCAGTGTAGACGTACCCTAAATATCCTTCTGTTTCCAGGAGCATAGCCAGTATCAAACACCATCTCCCAGTTGCTCTCTGTCCAGCATTTCTCATGTGGAGAGCTCTTTTTTGTCTTCTTCCATCATAGGCTTTTCAAAGGTGTGCTCTTGGCCAAATAATGTTGATAATAATCCCTTTCAGAGAAGCAAGTTTACAAGGATAAAAATAACCTTTGTGCATTGTAAGGGAACATAATCGCTAGCTCCCCAGTCATTTGTCATAAGAAAATGAAAGCGTTTAGTTATATTGACCAATATTACATTTTCAGTCTTCTGTGAGTGAGTGCCCTGACGGCTGAGCATGGGTTACATATTAGCTAGTCATGCATGCTACATCTATTGAAAATAGAGATAATTTCTTCAATCTCAGAACTTTCTTAAAACAAACAAACAAAAATATGTATTCTTCTGGTTTTTTTCAAGCAACTTCCAGCAATTACTATATATAATATTTTCTGTCCATCTCTGGCATATCCCCCTGAAAAACCCAGGTCAGGGAGAAAATTACACAAAGGACTCAGGGTAATCACCACTGTTCCCTCTAAGCTGAGCGCGCGCACACAGATCCTAAACCTCGCGCACACGGCAAAACACTGCACGCACAAAAATTTGCACAGAAGCACAACAATTTGAATAGAAGAAATTTTTTGAGCACACGGCCTGTCAAAAATTTGCACAGAAGAAATGTTTTGTGCACACGGCCTGTCAAAAATTAGAGGGAACATTGGTAGTCACCCCTTTAAAAATCCTCAAGGGGTTCTTCCTTAGGTGAAGGGAAGGGGGGCTGGTAGGGTAAGCTTTGGGGATATAGCTCAGACCTGCATGTGAAATTCACAATTCAGGCCCATCTCTAATTCTGAAAAGTTCAGATCTATGTTCTTATGGTCATGGTTTGAAATGGAAAGGCTAGAAATGGCATGGGGAAGCCAGTTCCATGAGCTCTTCCCTCAATTTGGCAGACTTGAGAAGTTCAGAGTACAGCCGATTGGAATTTCCATTCCAGGGGAAAATCTGATATTTTGATTTCTGTTTTCCATTCTGAAGAGGAGCTAAAATACCAAATTAAAAAATTTCTCATTAAATGAAAATTCCAAAAAATGATAATTGAGAACTATGGAAATGCTTGTGTTGATAATATCAAATTGGTTCTTTTTGGCAAAGTAAAAAGGTTTCATTTCAAGAACACAATATAATCTATATTATTACTATATAACTATAACATTAAAAATAACATTTTAATGTCACACACAAGTTGAATTGAAACGAATCAAAGTAATGAATTTTAAATAAAATGATTTTACTTTTGTAAGATAAAGAAGAGTTTTACCTGACGGAAACAAAATGTTTCAATATTATCAAAATGATAAAATCTAAAGGTGGTATTTACTTTTTCCAAAAGTTTCATTGAAATTGACACATTCCCATGAAATGTTACAATTTTTGAATTAATGAAATTGCATTTTCTGACAGAAAACTGTTCTTTCCAAATTTTTTAGCCCTGCTCTAGTTGTCACAAAGGGGGCGTGGGCTGTCAGGCCCAGTGGTTGGAGCAGTGGTGATCAGAAACCAAGCCGGGCCAGAGCAGATTGGAACCAGCAAGCCAGGCACAGAAACAATCACAGAGGCAGGCATAAGGTACTGAGCAACCACCATCCCAGTGCAGCTGCTGAGCTTGTGGGGAGGCTTGGAGACACCTCTCAGCCGAACAGGGGGTCTGGTCAATTAGACTGTTCAGCTGTAGGTCAATTACCCGGTCCCAGATGCAGCTGCAGGCCCTGATTCCTGACACTCCCCTCATTCCCAGCAGCCCCACAATGGAAGAAAAGCTTAAAAGGGGTGCAGTCTTTATGACTTTGTAGGGTATCAGAGTCCTACATCAGGGTACAGAGAAGACTTAATGAGACAGTGGTCCAGCCTTAACAAAGGTCACTTTTAGCTGATCTCCAAAACTGAACCAGAACCTTTGGAAAATTGTTTGCTCACAGTAGGTTAAAGGAGAAGAGCCTCTATATAATTGTAATAAGCCATAATAATACCTCCCAACCTCCCAGAGGTATTAATTCATTCATGTCTGTTAAGTGCTTGGGGATCCTTGGATAAAAGCATTATTATTACAGTAATATTAAATGCAAAGTAGTGTTATTATAGTTTAAAAGCTCCAGAAGTTTCCTTTTTCTGGCATTACAGGTGGAAGAACAGCTCTCTGTCCCCTGTTGCCTACTGTTCAAGCTCAGACAGAGTACTTCAGCGAGCTCAAAGCCGAATTCTTTGTAAATACATAATAGGCCAAATTCATCCCAGGCGTAAGCATACAGAAGTCAGTGAAGTTAAAGTAAAATATCTGCCTCATATGTAGCACTTTTCACCAATAAATCTCAAAGTGCTTCACCCAAGGAGTTCAGTTTCATTATCCCCATGGGGATACTGGAGCATAAATAGGTGATGTGACTTAGACTTAGAGACTTTAAGGTCAGAAAGTGTAGGGGGATTTTTGTCTATCTCACATTTGCCCCTATACGCCCTCTTGGATTTCCAGCAACAACCACCAGGAATCCATGTTGAGTACCCTTCTTCCCCACCCCTTTTGGTTTTGGTGCCTTTTCTCATCCAAAGGTGGGAAACTGGCAGGTCACCTGACTGAGAGTCTGCCCAGCAACTGGGACAATATTTTAGACCAGTTCACCAGTCAGGCGGGGCTGCCCATCTTGGAGGTAGCGTGAGCTGCTGCTCCTTAGAGATCCAGTTAGTGCAGTTACTTACCTGATATGTAGGCCTAGTACCACATCAGGGTTGTTTGGGGAGGGTAACTCACCTTGCACACACAGACAGCCTGTCATCTGTTGTTCTGATACTTCGGCTCACTTCCACCCACAACAGCTCAGGGGAAGAAGATCTACAAAAGAAGACAGAATAATCACCTACCTGTCCAGAGATCCTGCTTCCAGTACCTGCCAGTGTCACCCAGATCTGGAGTCGAACCAGTCGTCTCAGTGTGAGTCGCCTACTACCGAGCTGCAAGAGATGATAAAGATACAACATCTTGTTCTTTACTAGCCTAACCTGGGATTAGATCTTGGGTCAGGGCTTCAAGCCCTCCTTCCTGTTACAGCCTTGCCTTGTTTGTATTTAGTCCTTTTTCTGTTACATTTGGGAGTCCTTTAGTGTTTAGTATTTACTCACCTGTGCTACCTTCCTTGTTTTACCTACTTGTTTTAACTGTTGACCCATTAATAAACCTGTTACCTGTTTTTGCACCTTTTCCCTTCTCAGTTTTCTTTGGGTAAACAAAATCCGTTGATAGACACAGGGTAGGGAGATGAACCCGAGACTGGTTCCCCCAGCCAAGGTATAATATCCAGTCAACAAAGGGAACATCGTGATCATCTAGCCTGCATCCTAGGACTGCATTAGCCTTTTTCACAGCCGCATCACACTGATGGCTCATAGTCATCCTGTGATCAACCAATACACCCACATCTTTTTTCTCCTCTGTTGCTTCCAACTGATAAGTCCCCAGCTTGTTGCAAAAAGTCTAGTCATTTGGCCCCATGTTTTGTAAAAGGTAATTAACAGAACATGTTTTCTAATACTTGCTTGTAGAAAAATAACAGCAACAAACTAATTCTTGCTCCTGGACTTTCCGCCTCCAAGAAAAGACAATAATTCATCACCGAGATTCAAAGGGCCTGGACTTATAAATAAGTTGATTAACAGACTAACATAACAAACAGCACCCTCATTCATATGTGCCTAGGAGGGGATCAGAGTCCATCAAAAATATACCATTGTTTGAAAACTTAACTTGCCCAAAGTGACCTGATTCTACAGCGTACCTCTTCCAGTGCACTAAATGTCCCAATAACAGGTAAAAACAGACAATCTGTACACTCGCAAAAAAACTCACACAGAAAAATGATAAAAGACAAAAATACCCTATCACTCACTTTTCACAAAACGATCACTACATATCTGACCTCTCAGTCCTCAGTCCAAAAGGAAACCTGCATAACACCTTCCAAAGACAAGCTTGGAAGCTTAAATTCGTAACTAAAAATCATGGTCTTAGTAAGGACACTGGATTTATGGCTTATTACAACAATCTGAAACCCACTAAACCTCCCCTCCCCCCTCACCCATTTTTGTCTTATGACTGCAGAGGTGTTAACTGGCCACTTCACTTTGAATGGTCTCTTACGATATGTGTTAACTACTTATGCTATGCAAACTGTTCCATATGTTCCATCTGATTCAGGCAGGGGGATCTGAAAGAGATCTGTAATATCATGAAGGTGTATAGAAAGTGAAGAAGGAACTGTTATTTACCCCATCACATAAGAGAAAAACCAAGGGTCACACAATGAAATTAATAACCAGCAGGTTTAAAACAAGCATAAGGAAGTACTTCTTCACACAACAGACAATCATAGTGTGGAACTCATTGCCAGAGGATGTTGTGATGACCAAAAGTATAATTGGTTTAAAAAAAGAATTAGATAAGTTCATGGAGCATAGGTCCATTAATGGCTATTAGCCAAGATGATCAGGGATGCAAGCCCATGCTCCGGGTGTTGCTAAACCTCTGTCTGTCAGTAGCTAGAACTGGACAAGAGGAGATGGATCACTTCATAATTGCCTTACTCTGTTCAGTCCCTCTGAAGCATCTGGCACCAGCCACTGTTGTAAGATGGAATACTGGGCTAGATGGACCATTGGTCTGACCAAGTATGACCATTCTTAAGTTCTTATGTTTTATTTAGCTATAACACTCTGAGTTTCATTCCCAGACCTGAAGAAGAGTTCTGTCTAGCTCAAAAGCTTGTCCTTTGCCAACAGAAGTTGGTCCAATAAAAGATATTACCTCACCCACCTTGTATCTCTGATTCTACAGGACAGCCAGGAGGAAAAACAGGATGAGGAAAATTCATTCCTGAGGCCTAGAATACACAGACGGTTGCTCTTACAGGAGCGCTCTATGTCTGTATATATGTAAATAGTTAAACAGATGACGGTGACGGTATAGGGTGCTGAAGAATGTAGCACAGTTCCAGTTCCTGGATCTGGAAAGGATAAATAAAACTTGTTATTGTTGTGCACTGACAATGACTTTCACTGCCAGCTCCTAACAGTTGTAGAGCAATCTAAAAACCAAACTGGAGAACTTTGTGAAGCCTTCCTGATATGCTATATACAGTACTTCCCACAGCGTTCATTGTCATTATCCCTTGTGAGCACACCTCTCACAGTAGTTCCTTGTTCATTTTCATACACTTCTGTGGTCTTAAATCAATGCTTAGGCAGGTTCATAATAGATTACAACTATCCATCAAGCCTTGCATGCTGTTATTAGAGCTGTGCACAGCTTTCGATAACGAGGAAAAACAAACCTGGAATGAAAACCAGAGCAAACAAAAGGTGAGGGGCAGTAGTATCTAGTGGTTAGAACAGGGAAACTGGGAGTCAGTTCCTAACTTTACCGATGTCTCACTGCGTGGCCTTGAATAAACTAATGGAATTTCCAAGCCAGATTCAAAAAACATTGAACTCAAATATCAAATGTGATTATACTACTTCATAAAGCACTTTGATATTTTTGCATTAAAGGTGCTATAAGAACAAAAAAAGTATCGTTATTCACGGAGGTTCAGGAACCTGGGCCAACACATGATTTTACCTATCTTGAGTCCTAAAGCAGGCAAGATTTGTCAGTTCTGGCTGAGTTTCACCGAGAGTTTTTGTTCATTTGACCTCAAACACCAGGGGGATGGGATCCCACACAACTGCAAGAAAGAAGTGTGCATAATTCCCTGCAAATTGTCCGCCCTTCCCTACTGAATTGCAAACAGATCTAGCCGTTACTTGTTTCATTTTACTAACCACATCTGGCAAGGATTTCCACTCAAACTCATTGTGGTGCTTTGCCATTTTATAGCAGATGAAGTTACCTTCTCCTGAGAAGTCAGTGAGGTACAGCATCATCATGTTCGCTGATAAACTTCAAAGATGGTCTTGTGATTCAGGTACAGTCCTGTCTCTGCTATGAATTTCCTGGGTGACCCTGCACGAGCCCAATTTTTTCAAAGGTGTCTACTAATTTTGGGGTGGCTTTTCAGAATTGCTCCCAACTCCCACTGAGCACAATGAGAGCTGTAGGCACCCACACCTTTGAAAGTGAAAGCCCCCAAAGGTGTCTAAAATTGGATGTCCCAAACCTGGGGCACCCAAAACCTGGGGCCACTTTTGAAAATGTTGGCCTAGGAGCCTAATCCCGCTAAGCCTTGTTTATGTGAGTATTGCCAGGATTTTGTCTTCTGTGTCCCAGTTTCCCCATCTGTAAAATGGGGATAAGAATGCTTCACTACTTCACAGGGTGTTATGAGGCTTAATTCTAAGTGCTCTAAGCTCCTTGGGTAGAAAGTGCTGCAGAAGTGAGAAGTGTTATTAATGAAGTTTTTTTAAAATTGCATTACATCGAGTGCATTTCACTAGTAGAAATACCAGGGGCTTACTAGCTCCACATTTAGCAGTTTAACTTGAAAGCACTCTGCATCGACCTGGGAGCATATTGTCCGTATTTTGTGTGCTGCAAGCTGCTCTCAAGGGGAGTGATGGAGATGGCAAAATTCCCCTTGGGGACCCTCTTTTGTGCTGAAATGTGGGAAGTCTCAGAAGGCTTACCTCGCTGCTGGAAATGCTTCCGCAGACGCTGATGTGCAGCCGTGTTCCAAAACAAATGTCTCCAAGTCCCACACTTTGTCCATCTGTTTCACATTTCATGGAGTTAGTGTTCCACACACACGTGTGTTAAGAGACCGAGAGAGCAAGCTGGACCAACAGACCCATTAAAAAAAAACCCCAAACCCGAGCTATTTTCCTAATCTTTTGTACAGAACCATTGGCCATGCTAGCATGGATCAGTGAATCCTGATGAGAGACTTCCCTCACCTTCCCAATTCATTCTGAAGTATAAAACATTAACTGCCGTTTCAGAGCAATATAGAGAACTCTAGCAGGCAGATACTAATGTCAGTGCCACTTGCACCAGAGAGGGACCAGGCCGCCTATTCTTAGCAGAGCTAACTTCTATAGTGTTTTGTATATAAAGGCATAAAGGATACCTGGTACAGGCCAACCCACATTTTATTAAAAGACGGATTCATTTTTATAGTTCACCAGATCTGATCCAAGCCTCTCTGATTGTTGGAAACTTAACTGAACTGCTCTGCAACTTTTGTGTTCTATAACTGTCCCTCACACAGTGTGCCATGGGGACTGCTGAATGCATTTCAAACATTTTTTGGCAGCAGTGTTCCGTGTTGTATTAAGGGTTCATTAATCTGCTTGCCACTAGGCCCCTGTGAAAAGAGGAAATAGTTTCACACTTGCTGAAAGACAGAGAAAAGAGTTCAGAGGGGAAGAAGAAATGGGGTAGATGGGAAACACAAGAGATGGAGAGACAGGTTTGGGGTAAGACTTTGTCACTTCTTGAAAGGGCTAACATGCAAGTTTTGGTAATGTGACAGGCCTTCCTTCAGGGAAACTTTACTACTGTGTCATTAATTAGCCCAGTACTAGAGGTTTGGCTGCCGCTCATCTCTGCTTAGATTGTATGACTGAAACAATCAAGGCCTATTTCCTGGCAAAGGTGACAAATGAAGGAAATGAAGGGGGAGTAAGTTAACCCTAAAGAAAGATGTTTGTAAAAGGAGAAAATAAAGAGTAAACTGCCATAATGAATTAAACAATCACTTACGGAGAAAAAGACTGGGGGATTTGAGAGCAATGATCTTCTGGGAAAGACAAGATGGCACTGTTACATGTTGTACCTGCCAAGTGATGTCCAGACACTTGAGTGGATTTAACCAATTAACCAAATCTGAATTCAGTCTCTATCCAGCACATTTCTGCAGCTAAGATTCAGAGAGGGATGAATGACCAATAAACCTCTGAGAGGTTTAGAGGTTCGTTTCAGTCCTGACTTGCTCCCTAACCTCTATCCAAACTCCTGGGTTTGAAAAATAGAGCTGGAAATCTTGTGCGAACAGGATATTTCTCCTCCTACCCCAAGAGAATTCCTATGCTACCTGCTTCCAGTCTGGCGAGATCTCTCTGGTGGTATAAAAAAAAAGTTCTCAACTTTTTTTGAACCTCAACAAATAAAATTTTGCTGTAGAGTTTGGTGAAGGTTAAGATCAGTTCCAGAATGCTGTACAGAATGCCCTTGACTGAGGCATCTAGGTGCTAATATAATACAAACAAACAAACAAACAAACAAATAATACAGCCAGGGCCTCCTGGTTTATAGGCAGCACCAAATCTTCCAGGTGAGTCAAGTGCTGCATCAAGGCTGCACTGAGCTTTTGTCATTAGAAATAGCTATTTTTGTTCATGTCTTACACCTAAACAGCTCTTTGCATGTAATCCTGCAACCCTTAATCCCACAAACAATGTTTACTCCAGTCTAACTGACTTGGATGACTTAAGCGACTACTTATAGGTAAAGGTTGCAGGATTGGGACTGTTGTAGGGACAAACTAGTGAAAATGAAGGACATGCCAAAGATGATATATTTTGGTTTTGGTAAAAAGCAGGGATGATGGTTCTAGTTTAAATGCCTTTTAACCTGATTTTTAAAGTTTAGGGGAAGTTCTGGTAAAATATGCCAACTTTGTCTCATCTGTAAAGGAGCTCAATCTATTTAGCTTAACAAAGAGAAGGTTAAGGGGAGACTTGATAACAGTCTATAAATATCTACATGCGGAACAAATATTTAATAATGGGATCTTCAATCTAGCAGAGAAAGGTATGACACAATCCCATGGCTGGACATTGAAACTAGACTAATTCAGACTAGAAATAAGTAAATTTTAAAGTAAGAGTAATTAACTATTGGAACAATTCACCAAAGGTCATGATGGAGTCCCAGTCCTTGGAACCTAGGAATCTGTGAATCTATAAAATATGGAAACGCAGGTGAGTTTTGGTTTTCTTCAGCATTTAAGAACTGGTTTTCCACAAACAAATTCAGGGATAGCTTGGATCTGGAATAATCCATTTTACCTGAATCATAAAAGGGTTGAAGATGCTGAATAAATTCTTGTTATGAACCATCTCTAAGTCATGATATTCCTTTCTTTCTTCTCATGAACCCAAAGAGAAGTAGACTGATTGTATTAACAGGTGAGAAATAAGATGGATAATTTCAAAATGCACTTGCTTTAGTATGTTTTGTCTGATTCTGAGTCTTACCACTTTTTACACACATCCTGACCGTAATGGAGCCACTTGGAGTCTATTCACAGTTTAGCCTATTCAAAAGCAGCGAAGTGACATATTCTTGGCTAAGATACATGAGACACAGGCATTACACATCTAGCCTTATACATTTTTCACAAAGTAGCTTTCTTGGGATCTTAACAGGAGAAAGGATGACTTCCCTAAAACTGTGATAAACTTTTCTATCTTTGAATCTTTGCATAGTGCCCAACTTGTCTGACAGTGTTCAATGTCTGCTCAAAGGTAAAGGAACATAAGGACTGCAGATGTGTTTGTGTACTGACATTATGTGTAACATTCAGCGATCCTCACATCACACTTGCTCATCCCAGGAGTAAGGTTTTTTTTTTTTTCTCATTAGTGTTTAATGATTGCAATAGGTCACATGATTATGAACAGCCCATGACACTATGTCTCCTACCCCAACTCATTGTAGGTACTACCATGATGGAATATTCAGTTTCTTAACTACAAAGAGACATATGGTTTCTAAGATACTTGATTGACTGTTAAATGAATGCCAGGCACTTCGTTTTCTGTAGTGTGTCAGGATTAATTCATCTCCTACCCGCGTCCCACTGCACATGTTATAGTGAGCTCCATTCATGAACCAGAAAAGACCTGAATAATGCTCTCCTACTTACAATTTTATTTCTCCTTAGAAGAACACAAAATATATCATGGCTGCAGGTGGTCTTATGTAAATAATGCAATCAGGCCAAAGTTCAAGACACAGCAAAATAAAATTGTCAGATTATCTTTTTGTTGAAGACAAAATTGTCAGATTATCTTTTTGGGTGCCTACAAAACATTTGCAAATGCTACATTTAAAAGAAATATAAAACCCAAAGTTGGAAACTTCTTGGTCTTACGGTGAAAATATTGTTTTTAAAACACAGTTTCTCTTGGCCCAAATTAAATCTAACATAGAGCATGACCTAATTAGACCCCAATCCAGCAAGGAAAATAACAGCGGGGTCTGCATCAGTACAGGGATCTGTCCACTTAAATCTTACAGGATCGGTGCCTTAGGCAGGAAGGCGAGCCATATAAAAGTGGCAGGGACAGCTGATGTGGTGGGGAGGCAATAGAAAGGAATTGGGGGGGTTCAGAAACCTTCCCTGGAAAACTGTGACACCCAAAGAAAACAGAAAGAAAAATGGAATCCTACTTGTTATTTATTTGGGACTAGGTTGAAACTTAAAGGCCCCATCCTGAACAAGGAGGGGACCACAAACTGCAGTATCCCAGGAGTAATCCCAAACTGGCATCATACCTTAGAGAGTCTTCTCTGAGAGAGAATTCTTTCCCTGCTTGTCCCTTGCCCTCGAGCCTACAACAGGAGTAAATTAATATCCCAATGCACTAGAATTGGGTAAAAAAAAAATTCTGAAGCTTTTTTCCAGAAAAAAATGAAAATTTGGTGACACTGCAAGGTTTCATGAATTTGTGCCAATTTTGCCAAATTGTTCCTCTCAGGAAAAAAAAATAATCCTGAAAAAATCAAAACAGTTCATTTTGACAATGAAACATTTTGATGTTTTGGTTGGAAATTAATTTTCATTTCAAAATTTCCTTTCGTTTTATTTTTACAAATTCAAAAAAAGACTTTAAAAGGGTTGAAGTTGAAGCAAAAAAAAAATTCAGTTCTGTCAAAACTAAATGTTTCATTTGATCCAAAACAATTTTGTTTTCTACTTTTGATTTGCCAAAAATTTCAGGAATTTTCTGTTTTGGATCAACACAAAATGTTTTTTTTTTTAAACTTTTGGAAATTGTGAATGATGGAAACATCATTCACCCTGCCCTACATTCTGCCACCATCCCTTCCCACATTGGGTCAGTTGCACTGGCTAGCAAGTAGCGGGTGGAGTCAAGACTCTGTCTATTCCCCACCCACCTGCTTAGGGAGGCCACTCATCCAGTATTAAACCAGATGGGCCTCAGACATGGTTTTGTCCAGTTTCAGATAGGGGACACTGCTCCACCCACTCCGGCTCTGATTCACCTTCACACCCATGTCATTCTCAGAAGTAGTGGAATGTCTGGTATTCTGGGAATGCATCCATCTTACACCTGCTCCAGGGAGACAATAAAGGATGGGTAGCATCCCCGTCCCAACATCTATATAAAGAAGACAGTGGGGGAGCATGGAGCATTGACAGTGGAGGTAACACAGGGAGTGGACTGGAAGGAGACAGGAGATTATATGTGTAACCCTGTCTTCCCTTCCAGATCACCCAGGAGCAGGAAAGTGCTCACCTCTAGCCCGGGTGCCTGATATTCTTCAGGAGAATGGAGATCCTGAGGAGGTCCCAACGGTGGTGTTGGATAGGTGGGAAACTTTTATCGATCCATCTGCAGAAGCTCTCTATTCAGAGGAAGAATCACAGTTGGCAATGCCTCCACCTAGATATGCACCATATACTTCCATTAGGGTGCCTTGATAGCTTCCAGAAACAACTTTGGCCTAAACCATGCAATAGGCCTGGCAGATAAGGGCAAATGATAGTTATTGCTCTAAGAAAATCATTAGACACCCTGGAACAGCTTTACTTAGAATATAGGAAATGTAGAAAAATATGACAATGCGACAGAATGAATAGAGTACCTACTGTAACAAGCCAACAGGTGGCATCACAACTGCTCAGTTAGGGTGGCAACTTTAACCATGATTCCAGGGGCTACCTCGGCATCTGAAAACTCTAGGCTTTTTTGCAGATGATAACTTAGAAATTAGCTGACAGGAGCACTATATCTAATTCCTATATAAAGAAAGAAAAAAATACATACAAGCATCAATTAAAGGCATATTTTAAGTTTATATGTAAGTTTAGAATAATCAGGAGATAATACAGCAAGACATTCCCAAGCTTTGAGGTATCAGTTTTGGAGCCTTAAGACAGATATCAAAAACACAAGTTTGAGACTTTGTACACTACCTTTAGTGCAGATAATTAAAAATAAATAAAATCTGTTTAAAATCCGCTAACTTTCTCTAACAGACACACTGTGTGTTACTGCCATTCACTACTCTATTTTAGTCAATTGTTTTTCACTCCACTAAAAACGTATTTACTTAATTCTAACATAGGTGATTAAGGTTTTTTTCTCTTTTATTAAGAAAAGGAATTTATTTTCTAATTATTTTGGCATTTATGTTTGCAATCACAGTCATGTACGTGACTCATTAACATTTGACTACCTCACAGCTATTGGTATCAGACTTGGAGCCGCATTTATTTTCGTACACATTTTAGAGAAATAACTAAAAATACAATTTGAAAATAAGAGACGCTCATCTGCACAATGTCTAAAGTTATGTGTTTAACTAATGTTTTGGAGGGTTTTGTTTTTTAAACAGGCACTGCTAAGGTGAGTTCAAGGTAAATTTATATTCTAGAAGGATACTATTATTTGATTGTACCACTTTAAATAATGAACGACAAAACACAATATGGTAATAATGATAATTACTTCAGCCAGGACAAATTAGGCATGTTAGAACTCACTACTCAAAGAATTAAATTTAAGCATAAGAGAGAAATAAAATTAGGAAATGCACAGACCAGTCCAAAAATTAAAATAACAGCACTGTCATCCTTAATGAGCTTTGAAAGAATAAAATTAGAGAATACAAGTCCATTGCGCATTTCAACAGGAAGCATGAAGAAGTAAAAACAGCAACACATGTGTGTGTGTGAGAGTGTATTGAGGGGAGTGTGTGAGGGGGACTGTGTGTGTGTGTGTGCCTGAGTGTGTCAGCACACTCTCTCTTTAAGCCTAGCACTCGGGAGCCTGAACACTTATTCAGTACAGCAGCAGCTGCCCACAGCACCCACGCCTAAGCTAGAGGCACCAGAACAGACAGGATCTCTGTCTCCCTGGCCCCCAGTCAGCAGGGGAGGGGGACCCCTTGACATCAGCCCCCCCGGCTCTGCACAGCAGATCAGGAGGCAGGCTCCTGGTCCGGAGCAGCTTGGCCAGAGCTCGTTCCATGGCGGGGGGGCAGGGGTAGCACTATGGCTATAGACAGCTGGGGAAGGTGGGGCAGCATCTTCCTTCCTGCTGCATACTTCACCCAAATGTGGTACGAAACCCGGGGGGGGGAGAGATGCCCCCCCGCCCTCCATAAATGGCTCCCGTCTCTCCCAGTGCAGTCCCTGTAGGAACTCCTAGCTCTCCACTTCTGACCAGATACAGGATCACGGAGCCAAGTCCAATATGTCCCACAGGGGCCGAACACTGCATCGTGAGATCTGTAGTCCTTACAGTGTCTGCCTTTACAATTCAACTGAGAATGAAATTTTAATCTGGAAAGTTCCCATATGAATTGGGGGTTGGCAGCGTCCCCTTAAAAGCAGAAAAATAAAAAGGCAGGCCAAAAAATATATATACAAAAAAGCAATTCACTTTTTTACAGCTCAGGATTTTAAAGCCTTTTGTTTGATTGGTTATTTTGTTTTGGTTTTTATGCTCACTCCTGAGTCTGAATGCTCAGCACTGGCAAGTGAAGTCACTTTGCTTGTCTCAGTATCACCATCGCATCAAACCCTTCAGCACAACTAGGAGAGACCAAGCATTGAAACAGCATGTGATGTAGCGGGTTAGGCCTGAGCTACATTACACAGCCCCTGACTGAACAATCTTTGGCCCACCGTAACAAGCGCTATCAGCCTCCAAGGCCCTGGCCCTGCTACAGCTTGAACTGTGCTAGCATTCACAGCTGTGCTGTGTTCAAAACCATTGTCACAGCTTTCCTGGCACACTTTCCCTATCCAGCATCCCAAACTGGGATTTCTGTAACTAGTGTGCTAGCCAAAATCACACTAGGGACGGCCCCTCTGGGCAATCTATCATGCAATTGGTTAATACGTTTATAACATAGATTGGAGTAGGTGTGGACACAAACACCTTTGAAAAGCAGTTTGAAACATAGTTACAAATCCTACTGATCTTTTCTACACTTGGCTGTTTCCGGAAAGATTTCCCACTGTTCCCAGCACTGATGGGAGCAAAAGCGTAGACAAGGCAACGGTAACTCCTGGCATTTTTACCACCATGTTGTGAAGCAGTTTTCAGTGACATGTAACTGGGGCTTTTACCGCCAGGCAGCTCTGAGGCAGTTTAGGCGCTTCAAGTGCCATCAGCTGCCTAGAGCCCTCTCTACGCTCTGAGTCCTGCTGTAATTTTTGGAACATTTTCAGAACAAAGACTAGTGTAAACACAACCACTGGGGAGGGGAAGGATGGCCTTGTGGTTACCACACCAGATGTGACTCAAGACAACTGGGTTTGATCCCTGCCTTGTCCGCAGGTTTCCTCTGTGACCTTAGGTAAGATACTTAGGTACATATTCTCAAATGTATTTAGGTGCCTAATTCTCATTGATTTCAATGGGATTTAGGTGGCTAAATATATTTGAGAATCTGGGCCTTAATCTCTCTATATTGGTGATGAGAATCCTTTCTTTGTCTTATTTAGGTAGATTCTAAACACTTTGGGGACAGAGACTTTCACTATCTCTGGTGGGGGCTCTAGGCCTGACTATAATGAAAATAAGAATTTTCTTTTCCAGGTATGGGTGTAATAATACGTAGTTCTTATAGAGAGAGACAAGGTGGCTGAGGTAATATCTTTTACTGGATCTATTTCTGTTGGTGAGAGAAACAAGCTTTCAAACTTACACAGAGCTCTTCTTTGGGTCCCAGAATAGTACTAAGAGTGTCACAGCTAAATACAAGGGTGGAACAGAAAAGAAATTAACACATGGTGCAAACTGCCATTAAAGGTGAAGTGGCCAGTTAACACCTCTACATAAGTAGTAGGACAATAGAGGGTTGGTGGGTTACAGATTGTTGTAGTGACCCATAAATCCTGCATCTTTATTAAGTCCATCTTTTTTGGTATCTTTCAGAGTTATGAATTTAAGCTCCCAGGCATGGGTGGCCAGTGACCCGGGCATTGGGGGAGCCTAGCCTCCGGCCCCTCCCCTTGTGCCCAAGGCCCGACCATCCTCTTCCGCTCTCCTTCTCCCCTTCTGGACCCATCCCCTGCAGGAGCCCAGAGCACCCCCACCACGGCCCCAGACCCCAGCGAGACCCCAGCCCCAATGCTCCAGGCGGTCAGGCAGCACGGCCGCAGCACTGCCAGCCCTGGTGCTCTGGGCGGCCGGGCAGCACAGCCAGCCCCAGTGCACAAGGTGGCAGCGCCTCCAGCCCCAGTGCTCCAGACAGTCGGGTGGCCCCAGTGCACCGAGCGGCAAAGCCCTCAGCCCCAGTGGTCCAGGCAACTGGGCGGCATAGCCAGCCCCAGTGCTCCGGGCGCTGTGGCCAGCTTCAGTACACTCGATAGCCAACCCCAGAGTGCCAGGCGGCAGGGTCTCCAGCCTTGGTGCTCCAGATAGTGTAGCCACAGCGCCCCCAGCCTTCATACACCAGGCAGCCAGCCTCAGAGTACCAGGCAGCACGGCCCCAGTACCAGCTACCCTGAGTCCCTGAGCACTGGGAACTGCAGGGGGGGGTGGGGCGGAGTGTGGGCAGGACCACACTAGGCTGTTTGAGGAGGCACAGCCTCCCCCTGTCTACAATACCTGCAGCCCATGCTCCCAGGTTCATTTCTTGAAGGTATTGTGCATGTTCCTTTTGAGAACAGGATTGTGAGGTCAGATATGGAATGATCATAGTCACCCACAGGTGATATGGTGTTTTTGTCTTTTATCGTTTTTCTGTGCAAGTTCATTTGAGAGCATAGTAGTTGTCTGCTTTCACCCACATTGTTGTTATTTGGGCATTTAGTGCACTGGGTGAGGTATACCACATGTTGTGATAGGCGTGTGTAGGATCCATGGATCTTGAAAGGTGTGTTATAGGGGGTATTGACCACAGTAGCAGTGGAGATTTGTCTGCAGGTTTTGCATCGGGTGCCTCTTTGACTTGATGTGTCCTGGTCTGTGGGGAGCTTGCTTCTGATGATGAGCTTGATACAAGGTATCATTAAACAATTACAATCCATACTTGATGGGGACCACCTCCTGCAATAAATGTTTCCTGAACCCCCTCTTCTGACCCTCAAACAACCCTCCAGTCTCACCAACTTCATGTCTACAAAACCTGCAGACATATCACCCCTGCTATGATGATCAGTACAACCCACAGAAACTGAATAAGAAAGTGTTATTTACTCTTCATATAACACAAGAACTAGGGGGCACCCAATGAAATTAATAGGCAGCAGATTTACAACAAGCAAAAGGAAATACTTCTTCACACAACACAGTTAACTTGTGGAGCTTATTGCCAGGGGATGTTGTGAAGGTCAAAATTATATCAGGGTCCAAAAAAGAATTAGACAAGTTCATGGAGGATAGGTCTATCAAGGGCTATTAGCCAAGATGGCGGAGATGCAATCCCATGCTTTGGGTGTCCCTAGCCTCTGATTTCCAGAAGCTGGCAGTGGACAACAGGGCATGGGTCATTCGATGATTGCCTGTTCTGTTCATTCCCTCTGAAGCACCTGGCATTGGCCACTGTTGTAAGACAGGATACTGGTCTAGATAGACCAGTGGTAAGGCTGCGGATTTGTCACAGAGGTCATGGAAGTCACAGATTCCAAGACTTTTTGTGATCTCCGTGACTTCTGCAGCTGCCGGTGCGCCTGGCTCAGCAGCAGTTCAGACAGCCCTTGCGCCAGAGGCACCAGCTGCTCCTGGGGCTGTCTCAGGCCACCACACGGAATCACCCATCTCCACCCCCCAACAGCAGAGTTTGGGTGTGGCTCCCCGGAAGCAGTGGGGGAGGTGCCTGCAGGTGGAGGCGGCCAGGCCTCCACCTAGCAGCTGAGCAATGGGGATGTTGCTGCTTCTGGGGAGCCCTCCAGGTAAGCGCCGTCCAAAAAAGCCTGCCTCACCCCATCCCGTGCCCCAACCCCCTGCTCCCTCCCACACCCAAACTCTGCTGCTGCTACTAGGGGAGGAGGTGCAGCACGGTGGGCGTGTCTACCCTTCCCCCCCCCCAGCACCTGGGCTGGGGCGAGCTCAGCACACAGATCCAGGAACGTGGCCTTGCGCATCCGAAAGTTCTGCAGCCCCTGCTCATTGTCCCAAGCCTGCATCATGATGCAATCCCACCAGTCAGTGCTTGTTTCTCGGGCCCAGAAACAGCGCTTCTCCACCTGCAGCTGCTCCGTGAATGTCATCAACAACCTTCAACTGGTTCTCTCTATGTCCCACAGCAAACTGTCCTCCAAGAAATCATCCCGTTTCCCACTGATTCAGTCCGTCTTGCGGCTCTGCAAATACCAGAGGATCGTGCGTCCTGTGCGTGCAATGCTCATGACTATAGTGCAGAGCTGTACAGGCTCCATGCTTGTGTCAGAAATGGCGGACAGAGAAGAAGACCGTGCGGGTTTCTGGGATTTTGAAAAAGATGCAAAAATTATTGGATGGAGACAGTTGCACACTGGGAAGTTGACCCCTTGCACCCAGCCATGCCTGCACAACTCGCTTCTGCCCCATCATGCATTGCCAAAACTTCCCAAAAGAATGCGCTGGATGGTGGTGGGTTGCCTAGCCATGGTGCACCGCACTGTGCATCAGTGCAAGCATTCCTGGTGAGTGCTTGCACGGTCGATACCAGGAGCCAAATATGCAAATGCACAAGCAATATACTAAGTATTATGCTGATGTAACTTGTGTTGACCAGAATTTGTAGTTTAGCCATAGCCTGAGTACCTCTCCCAGACCTGAAGAAGAGGTCTACGTAAGTTTGAAAGCTTGGTCTCTTTCATCAACAGAACATGGTCCAGTATAAGATATTACTTCACCCGCCTTGTATCTCTATATCCTGGGAACCACACAGCTATAACACTGCAAAGAGCTCTGATAGGGCACTTTTAGTATTAGATCAACAATTCACCGAATTCTCCTTTCCCAGCTACCAAATGAATTACCCGTGCATATCTGAATATCTGAAATGTAAATGTTCTTGGAATAATAAGCACTTGCTGCTGTCTGTCAACATAGATGTTGTTGCTTTGAGGGACATACCATTTATTTATTGCACAAGACGGACGTACATGTTAATAATATAAGTAAACTGCAGCACGGCTGCTAACTCATTTGCTAAAACATCTTTTCTGCTCAAACAAAGACGATAGAGAACATCAAGTAATGAACATTAAATGACCCATTCATTTTCCTAAGAATTGCTGTATAGTACTGCAGAATCAATATAAAAGATGACCATTTTCACACATCAGATAATCTTATCTACAAGGTTAAGATAATATTATGTTAATGTATCCTGAATTATCTTGCATGCTTTTGACTCCTTTGAGTGTGATTCATTTAGTTTTAGCTACACTCACAGTCATTCTGCCTCTTGGATGACTATTCCAGTTCTGCTCTATGATTCTTCTTGCAGTGGGGCAGGTGCAGTAAACACTAGTGAAAAAAGAATAGTGTAGGCAAATGTTATACTTGACCTGCTGTAACCTCCTATCTGCTTTGTAAAAACAGAGCCAGAGAAAATGGAAGTTCAATGGAGAAAGGACCCATTGCTGCTGAAGAATCACTCTTGAAGTCACTTCTGGGTGCCTATTACGAATAACAATTGAACACAAATTAAAAAACAGACTCTAATATCACTTCTGTCCTTCAACCCTTTCGAACACTGGCCTGGAAGACATTGAAGGAAAACTGTTCACGTATGGACTCGAAAGAGAATG
The DNA here is from genome assembly GCF_965152235.1 of Eretmochelys imbricata. NCBI lineage: Eukaryota > Metazoa > Chordata > Testudines > Cheloniidae > Eretmochelys > Eretmochelys imbricata. The sequence continues at coordinate 114,375,205 of NC_135578.1, forward strand.
AAAGACTTGCTTCTGAGCATACTCCTCTTCTGCTGACACAGAGGACTATCCAGCTTACAAAACAGAACCGGGAACGTGTTTATACTGGAGTAACATGGTTGTGGCTTTGCTCACACCCAGACAGGCAAGAGCAAACACAGAGGGGCCACGACAGGGGTTTGCCAACAGCGTAAATTTAGTAGTTCATTCAGAACTTCCATGGGGTAGTTGAATATTATGTGGATTTAGGAGTCCCCAGGTACTTGTTGGCTCCCTAAATATAGCCAAAAGGCTCATTATGGTCTGCTGGGTCAAAAGCACCTTTTTTTAAAAGTCCCTCAGCACAAATTTCTTCAGTACACCTCAACGGCTCAAAAAAAAAAAAATCCTTCCAACACACCAGATCTAATATACTTTAAAAGGTCCCTGAGCAACTTTAAGGCCTTGCCCACACTAGCATTTCTCTTCATATTTCCCACAGTTGCTCTAGCACTGGCGGTAGCAGAAGTAGGACACGGGTCGCTGGGATTTTCGGCTGGGATTTTCAAACGAGAGTTGGCAGTTTCGATGAGAGTTGGATGTTTAATGATCCTAGGCTCTTTTGAAAATCTCAGCTTCCACCAGGGGTCAGCAACGTGTCCATACACGGACACAACTGTCCATGGTAAACATTTTGAGGTCCGTGGTAATGAATGATATAACACTCTCCAATGTCCGTCATTAAATACGGTAATTTTGTCAAGTGTCCGTCATGCAAAATGGTGGTGCCAACCCCTGGCTTCAGCCACTGCAAGTAGCGGCTGGGCACCAGCACTCCCCCTTTTGCACGATAGTGAGAAATGTGGAGAAAAATGCTAGACTCTGCCTTATATCATGTTGAACCCAGAACAGGCAAAGCCGCAAGTTGAAAGGCTATCATGGGCTCACCCTGTTTGTTCTACAGCAGATGCAGACCTGTTGCAAGAAGGCCATCACTGAAAGATCTCACATACCAAAACCTGCAATATCTAGGCACAAAGGACCAAATTCAGCTCAGCCACGGATGGGCTGAAATTAATGGAGAGGAAACACTTTCACTGGGCCTGAACTGGGCTCAAAACTTAGTTGTGTTTCAGCCCTAAAGCAACACTGTCAAATTAAAAATCACATATCTGTCTCAATTTTTTTACACTTTCTGTTGCTACAAGGAACACCTAAGATCACCGTATCCGACAGCGGTTCAAAAATTGATTATCTTTTGTCTATTTTTGAGCTTGCTTATTCTGTGCTCCTGACTGCACGTTGGTGAAGTCAACTTCATTGTTTCTCTGTACAGTCCATCAGTCGGTTCACCTTGAGTATGTGCAGCTCTTTCACACAGGAACAGGGAGAGAGAGAAAGGTCGGTAAAACCTGGAATATGAGATGGTAAAGCCACAAAAGCTGGTAGGTGAACTCAGTCTGCTATAACACCAAGGACCGTCCTTTTCTTCTGTGTTGTACAGTGTCTAGCAAAAGTGGTAGTGCTCCAGGACTTCTGCAATACAAATAAATAAACAAATAATCGTTGTAGTAGAACATGAGATGTAACTGAGATGTGTATCTCTCAAGGGATATGTCCTGTAACATAAAGAATCTTATCCAGTCTGAGCACAGATACATCTCTAATAACTTTTAACTTATTTTTAAAAAATTAACTAGATTTCAAGTTGATGGTATCCCCTTAATGCTGATTTTCTGGCTTTGAAGGTTTAAGACAGATCCCTCAAACCATTCAGTGGAACCATCTCTCACAATTTTATCATGAGTCTTGTGATATTAGGTGTTTTCCTTAAAGCCTCAGCTCCTGGAATCCTGTGTTTCCATAAGACTGTCAGCTTTCTTTTATATATACTATATATAATAAGTTTCTAGCCCTTGTGGTCATGGAGAAAAGCTTGAAACCATGACCTGAGTCCACCCTAAAGACTCAGAAATCAAAGGAAAAATACAAAGAACCCCAAATGCATTCTTTTGAAAGCTATCATGAATTTTATGCCAATGATTTTGTTGGGCTTCACTCCTCATTTTTAAAAATTTGGAGTTGTCAATCCTGACATTTTAGCTGTTGAAATTGTGTGTGTGGATTGATGGATGGACAGACAGATAATGGACAAGGTTTTCAAAAGTTACAGCCTACTGTCAGGCTTCTAAATTCATATTTGGGCCCCGGTATAAGCAGCCAGACTTTTAGTCTTATTGAGTACCCATCCTGAAATGCATCCACCTCAGCAACTGTTCAGTTTTTATAGAAACAGCCAACTGTGAGCTATAAAGAATTTTGCACCATTTGGAAATGAAAGATAAGCAAAAAGCAACAAGGGTTTAGCACCAGAATATCTAATAACTTCTCTTCTCATCTATGATTTGGTTCCTTCCTTCTTAAGGAAGAGTAGTGGCTGGGATACATACCATAACACTACGGAGAAGATACAGATACTACAAAAACAAAGCAAGTAAATATTATTTTGCCATGGAAACTTCTTAAGAAAAATTAAAAACCACTCTGCCACTATTTTACTTAGAATTACAGTGCAATTATATTATCAGGGACCTGATGTGCACAAAACTACAAAACATAGTAGATATATGTCCTCCATATTGCCTATAGGTAAAAGAAAAAACAAACATTGGAAAAATAAAACTATTTTTATTTTTATTTTATTTTTAGTACACCACCAATACCTCAAGTCTGCCAAGGATCAAGTAATTCTGTGGTATGACGGCTCCTATCTGCAGGCAATCTTAGTAGAACATGAGTTGTAATTGAGATGTGTATCTCTCAAGGGATACTGCCTGTAAAATAAACAATCTTATCCAGTCTGAGCACAGATACCTCTCTGATATTTTTTTTTTACTTCTGTAACACTTTGGGTTGTTATGCCAAAGGAAAGGAAAGGAAAGGAAAGGAAAGGAAAGGAAAGGAAGTTTTTTGCATTAAGTCTATTGTACTTTCTAAAATCAGCCATGTGCATTAAGTTACTCCGGCTAACCAGCTTAGTGCTGTGCTATAATAAGAAAAATTATGGAAATGGATTAATTAGGAGTAGGGGAAAGGACATTAGCAACATATGAGTCACATACATACCTGTAGACTTTTGTTATTGCCCTCATGGCCATTGTGTTCATGTAAGGACAACAGCTAGAGCTGCGGTAGAGAATGGAAATTCCATTTCACTGAGGATTTGAGATTTTGAAAATTGGTTTTGTTCCAATTTGGAACAAAATCCACCCCCACCTCCCAAATTTATTTGGGATCAACTGGAATATTACATTTTGACAAAATAAAAATAATTGATTTTTACTTTTTAAAAGTGTGTATTATAATACAGAGTGTAATACAAAATAAAAAAAAGTCACTTTGAAAGGTCAAGTCTCTAGGGTTTGATTCCTTCCACTGCCTTCAGTGGGTTTTGGATCAGGCCCTTGGTTAGTAGAACTAGGTACCTGATTAGCCTCCAGGATGCAAACCAATGGCAATGGTAATTCTGCTTGCAATGTGGGCATGGCCGCACAAAGTGCATGCAATCCCCACCTCAGCAGGGGACTGAAAAGCAGCCTGGTGTAACCCCAAAAGTGAGCAGAGCCACACTGATTCCTATAAGGCAAATATGCCTGTCTCCACTAGGAAGGAAAACCATGCTAGAGCCTAAAAACCTTCCAGCAATGTTTCAGTAATGTGACTGCACAATCTCAGCTGTAGTGCAGAGGGGACCAAAGGAAATCCTAAAAGGAACCTTATTGAAATAAGGAACAACAAAAAACCCTGACAATTGGAAGTTTTGTTAAAATTAGCCCAGTACACAACGGCCACCATTCCAACTGCCCCAAATCCATTCTGTCTTGCTGTGGAGTACAGACAGAGAGAGACAGATTAATGGCAAAGTTTTTAAATAGATCCACAAATCAAACCCAGCTAATATCACTTAGAATAATAGTGACATTTATTAGTGAGGGACTTTAAAGGTGAGGGATCCAAGGAGAGGTACATATAAAGAAACACACATATCGCAAATAAAAATTGTAAATAACTATTATGACAACTTAGATTTGTCCACAGAATTGTTAAGGACAGAAGAAAATTACAGGAGGGAGATTCAACTTTTCCAGAATGTGATAAGAAGTGGACACACCCTGTGATACAGGGCCTTTTGTAGCAAAAAGGCCCACACATGTGACAGGCTAGCAGAAGAGGAAGTGAGATCTACTGGTTAGAGTTGGTAAAACAAAGTAAGGACTCATGAGTTTTGTTCCTAACTCTGCCACTGAGCAACTGTGCCTCAGTTTCCCCATTTGTATATTATGTGGGATAATAACTACTCTACTCTACCTCAGGGACATTGTGAAAATGAATGAATGGTTCTAAATTGCTTTGAAATCCTTGGGTGAAATTCACTTTATGAATTATTGACTTGTATTATTCTTATTTACTGGGCTGCTCCTTTCAGGTAGGAATCTGCAAACAGAAAGGACCAAACTCTTTGTTGCCTAGCAGATGTGGCCAACACCCTTCTCACTGTGTCACCTCCATGCTCTTAGCCTCACTCACCCAGGCTGGCCAATCCTCCTAAATGCTTTTACACATTTTCCCCTCGCACTTCCCTTCCTACCGGAGAAAACAAGCTGAGATTTATTGTCTTCTCTTGTGTAGCCCTTTTCACATGGCCTTTTAAAACACATCACACCAAGCTGCCTTTCTCTGCTTGATACATATTCTCTCTGTTGCTTCTTTTCCACCTGGTCTGATTAGGAAGAGACCCATTATCTTTCACATTTATGCAAATTATTGTTCCTCTTCCTTGCTCAGTGGATTCTCGTTGTTAATATGGGAATTGTATGATTATCCACAGCTGGAAATTCCCTTTTGTAACCATCTAGTTATTTCCTGTCTTTTTAGAACTGGCCTATTCTCAGTCTAATCCCAATACTACAGGTGTTAAATAGGAATTTATATTTATCTGCTATGTACCACGGCATGGTATTATGGATCCACAGGATCTATGTTATGTCCTGGCTTTTAAACAGTCCTTGGGAGATACCCCCTTCAGTGTGCCAATCTCCAAGGGTTTCCATGTTTCTACAAAGGTAGGTCACCTGGCCTCAGTGCCTTCAAGTTTGAGCCTCTGGCTCCAGTACTCCTGTTTCTCTCCATGAATACTGCCTAGCAAGTCCAACTGAGCAAAATTTTTGTTCCTCGTGTGTTTCCCTCCTCAGGGATCAATGCCGCTCAGAAAATAGTTGCAGCAAGCCTATGCAGACTTTTAAAGCAAAGTAGGGTTCATTAGACAACTGGAACCCAGCATTGGGAAGTCTTTAGGTTACTCTAGAGAAGCAAAGATTAAGATATAGTCCATACTGGCCAACGCCAGGACTCTTCTGCACCATGCGGCTGTAGGAACCATCTTGGTCTACTTTCTCTGTCCCTCTGTCTTAGTTCCAGGAGAATCCTGTCTCTCTCTGAGCCCAGACCTTCATGCTCCAGAACCCCTGCTGAGTTTACGTGTCCTCTATCCAGTCAAGCTGGGGACTCCTGAATTGATAGGTGTCAATTGTTCAGTCCTTGGGGGTTGGTCCCACTCAGTCCTTAACTACCCATTCATATCACCCCATACAGCTATGTGACAAAACACCACATGGCTCCTGCACCTTACACTCAGAGCATAGCAATACCAGGCACAGAGGGAAACATAAGAACATAAGAACGGCCCTTCTGGGTCAGACCAAAGGTCCATCTAGCCCAGTATCCTGTCTTCCAACAGTGGCCAGTTCCAGGTGCCCCAGAGGGAATGAACAGAACAGGTTATCGTCAAGTGATCCATCCCCTGTCGCCTATTCCCAGCTTCTGGAAAACAGAGGCTAGGGACACATCCCTCACCATCCTGGCTAATAGCCATTGATGGACCTATCCTCCATGAATTTATCTAGTTCTTTTGTGAACCCTGTTATGGTCTTGGCCTTCACAACATCCTCTGGCAAGGAGTTCCACAGGTTGACTGTGTGTTGTGTAAACTGAGATGCATATTGGAATTATAGAAATATTACCAATGTTCCCATATTCTTCACACACCCTTAAAGAGACTTCAGAATCAGCCCATCCCCCACCCCCTCCCCTGTCCCAAAACATGCAACAGCTCTGTGTAGACTGTGTACTGGCTGAATAGACTGGCAAGAGAGACCAACTCTGTTGTTGCCTTCCCTCTCTTAAAAGGCTGGGTCCTTCCCTGCCTTCACAGAGCTGAGCCTAGTCTAGCCCTCTTTCTAAACAGGCTGACTCCTTAGTGCATCACAGAAGCTAAATGTAGAGTTGATTACTTAGGCTGTCCCTGAATCCAGACTTTGTTTGCACTGCAGAAATTTGATATTCTAACCACTATTTGGACCCCCACCCCCAGCTCTTCTATAACACACCATAGGACTATTGGCAAACTAGCAACCACACCATTCTTTTGAGTAGACTTGATCTACTCAAGTCTACTCAAGCAAGTCTAACCTCTATGCCAGTCTCCACTAGTGCTGTACCAGAATGGATAGGCATCACATTGGTACATATAGTCATCAGACAGTATACCAGTCACTGCTTAGGTAGCCTGTCCAGTCTACTCTCTGAAGTCCACTGCAGAAAGATCAAGTTGGCCAGAAGACACTTACCTGGAAAACGTGTGTGTTATTTTTCCAGTTATTAGCTGCTTCTTTGTTTATGACTATGCTTCAATTTCAATTTCTTAGGAATGTTGCCAGCTGGCCTGAAGCCAACATGTAGGCACTTGTGATCCTCTGGGGAGAAGAGGAGATGCAGCTGAATTTGGTAACTGGGAAGAATTTGGTTTATGATCAGGTGTCAGAGCCTAGCAGAGATGGGACTGGAAAGAACTGCAGAATAAAAATCAAGGTATTTGAGGTCAATATAATAATACCTAGCTCTTGTTAGGAGTTTTTCATCACTAACAAGGGTCAGAACAGTAAAAGTAGGTCACCGTCTGCTGTCTTTTACTACCCACATTAGAAATGCTCTGCTCATGCTAGGAAAGGAGAACCCACCACCAACATAGCATTCAAGGACTCCTAACTTGAACTACAAGCTCTGCAGGTGCAGCGTTCCCCACCATATGAATGGCAGCTAGAGGAGGAATGGCTATTTAACTCTTCTATCTATCCAACCTTTTATAAGCACTAACGATAGTGTGATTGCCTTGTGCAATGAGGGCTCCACGTGGGTCATTCAGGTGGAAGGACAGAGGGCATGGGAAGGGTGGAGCATGCAAGAAGCCACGGACCCACCACTGTGAGAATCCTTCCAAGCATCAGAAGGGCCCCATTTGGACTGTTTCAGCATTGGGTTTGTCCCATGCCATGCATCTTCCCAGCATGCACAGCATGTGGTCTGCTGGGCTTTAGTTCTGAGTGGAACTGGAAAATACAGGGGTGAATCCTGCTACAACTGAAATCGAGGAGAGTTCTGCCATTTGACTTCTATCTGTCACTGTAGCATATAGGGTCTTACAAAGAGTATCACCAACACAGCAGGGCTGTGGTTTTGGTTTCCTCCTTGTTTACCTGAAGCAGTTGGTATGACAATGATAACGACTTCTATTATTGCTCCTTCATTGTCTCTCACTCCCTCTCACTCCCCCCTTCCCATTTCCAGCCTTCAGTGTCGGGCCCTTTATACATGCATCACTTTAAGTAAAAACAGCATGTAAAAGGGATAACGAGGTAACAGGCCATTCCCAGACAAAACTGTGTTTAGCAAAGGGCCTTTTGTTTGCAGCCATTAGAACAACAGAAGAGAGTTGGCAGATGACCAGTCAGTCCAAAAACCAAAGTCTGTGGTGCTCATTTGAGGTGCCAGAGTGGGGCAGGACTAAAGAAGTGACCACAGAGCTGTAATGGAAGCAAAGACCTTTCTAAGCTATAAGAGTGGCTCACTTCTGCAATCACTGCCTCGAAAAACTGTTACTCATATAAGGGAAAAGAAAGGGGTGAAATAAAAATTGGCCCAAACCAAAACACCCTCTTGTTTGGGCTCCATGAATCAAACTCTGGATCTGCTCCATACAGTAAAATGGGCTGATCCAAAATTCAGGATCTGAATACTGCAAACATTGGGATTCCTAAATTATAAAGCCAGATGGGACCACTGTGATAATCTAGTCTGACCTCTCGTGTTGGATCCAACCATTGTGGTTCAGGCCTATCCCCCACACCATAAAGACAAGTATAATAAAGAGAATCAACCTTCCATGAAGAAATATTTTGCGATACAAGTGTCTCTGGGTACACACCATTTTACAGCTGGTTTACAGTGTGGGTCTGGGGAGTAGAGGTTAAAAAGACTCACGAAGAAAGTTTACCTGGAACTAGTCCCTTTATAACACTATTGGGCACGCAGGGGGATAGCTTTTGACAGTTAAGTTTTAAATAAGAGATATCATCAAATAGACCCTGGGACTGGTTCCAATTAATAATCCCAACAAAAAGAACAGCTGCACCCAAAAAGGCTTATACGTCTAGCCATATTTCATTTCAACCACATTACAAAAAGTCTTATGAAATACAAGGTATTCTTTAAAAATGCCACTCTGTACTTAGTAAGTCACCACATCATATAGCATAGACGATGTACAGTCAATTAAAGGGGCATTTCATTAACATAGCTTTTCTACTCATATTAAAATGTCTTAGGTTAATCAAACCATTACACTAGAAAGGGAATGTTACAAAAAGGAAATAACTGACAACTCTACCTACAAAACCCTTGGCTCGATGTCATTATTGTTCCTGGTTGTCTGTCAAGGTAAAGTATCTTGAGATTATATTTCCTTGGAGTTTTTACAATGATAATAAGAACAATTATATTTCTCCATCTGGCATCCATTAAATATGATTATGATTGCTGACTTTCCTATCCTTATTACTATCTGGATTAGCTAACCCCATTACAAAAACCATGCTCCCAAAGCTCAGTTGCAAATATGGTTATATTATTTCCTGCCATCCAACCAGCATCTCTCCCAATCGTTTCTGTTCATGTACCATTGTCAACTACATCACCCCTTGTCTCAATTATAAGATCCTTAATAGGTTCAAACTCCCAGGTGACCTACATTTGCAGGTGTTTAAGGAAAAAAAATCACCTGACCTATGTGGTAATGAGACTTGCATTCCCTCAATCAAGCAGATGGCACGTTGCCTGTAGCTTGCAGGTGCTATGGGGTGGAACCTCAGATGTCTTTGGCTTTTTACCGCAGCATAGCACGCAATATATGTAAAGAATAAATAAGGAACATTAAAGAGTAACTGTTACAAAGAAGGAAAAGACAAAAGGTTTTGTACCATAAATGTAATGCATGGGTATTTCAATTCAGAAAGCTGTTTCAATGTCTGATGACTTCTTAAACTCTGATCTTAATCCTGGTCTCGTTTGCATTCAGAAAAATCCAGAACAACTCCACTGGCTTTAGTGAAGTTACTGCAAATTTACACCAGTATAACAAAGACCAGTTATCCCCTGTCGGTTTTGTGACCACTCTATGAATTTCCATTAAAGACTCTGGCCTTTGGGGGAATGTAGGAATGCAATTGACTCAGAGAGTTTGGATCCTGCTCCAAACTCCTCTCAGTGTTTGGATCCAGGATTTTAGCATGATCCTTTTTGGAGACAGTGGCTGTAAAAAAGATACAACATATAGGAGTTTTGGTACGAAACTGAATTTTACATCTTGACCCCAATTAAATGACCTTGGGTCAGAGTCACAAAAGTCATCACTCCTCTCATGTCTGGATTTGTATCAACTGATTTCAGGGGAAGCTGTCACTGTGTGTCCAGTCATGAGTTCAGATAGGCGGTAGGATCAGTGCTTTTACTTCATTACTTACTCTATTCTGTATCAGTTCTCATTTAATATTTCGAGCACTAATTTAGAGGTTGGTTGATGCATTATAGCTTTGCACAGCCAACTCAGAACTTTCAAACTGTTTGCTTTGTGCTTTGATTACAGATTCATTTTGACTTGAAAAAGGATTATATAATAATAAGCAGCATTCCAAGAGAAGCCAGTTGTAGCTGTTTCCATGTATAATGATTAATGACTGTTTAAGATGTGCTTGTCTAATCAGCCAATTTTTATTAGCTTTCAAGGAATGCATATGGAGCTACCTAATCGGCAACGAAACTTTAGCATACAACAAGGTAGGTTTTTAGGTAGGAAGTTTACAAAGGTAAACTATTATTCATTATTATTATATGCATTTCTAAGGCACCTATCATTGTGACACCCAGGAACTATATTAATAAGAGCTAAGAATTTTCCCTTCTATAGATTCTTCATTAAATCTGGGGAAACAGGGCCTGATTCTAACCCCACTGAAGTCAATAGGAAAACTGTGATGGGCTTTTGATCAGGTCCACAGGGAGAAAAATTATTCACAAACATTTTGACAACTCCTAAATACAGTTTCGCCTCCCCTGTGGTCACAGCCCCTTTGAATTCTTCATGTTGTGCACAGTCCTGGGAGGAAAGCTTTGAAAGTGAATTTTGGGGAAATAGTCAAGGTGCACTTTGAGTGGAATTAGTTTATAAAGGTTAGGTCAGCAAGTCAGGAACCATATGATTTAGGAGCACCATGCCATGTGACTTAAAAGACCAATCACATATCTCTGCCCTTGAGAGTTTATCTGTCCTTAGGCTTTGTGATTCCCAGAGCAGGGTCCCCTCTTCTTAAGTGTTGGGACAGCACCTAGAACATAATTGATAACACTATAAATAAACTATAATAAATTACAAATTTCAGAGTAGCAGCTGTGTTAGTCTGTATCCTCAAAAAGGAAAGGAGTACTTGTGGGGAGCGCCTTAGAAACTAACAAATTTATTTGAGCATAAGCTTTCGTGAGCTACATTTATTATATTTATTAATAAATGGCAATCCTATGCAGGTTTGACGCATACAAGTGCTGTAGGCTTGCACCATGGTTGCCCATGCTGTAAGTCTTCTGTGGGTTTGTAGAGGACTTTTAGTCTCACTCTTTGGACTGTCAGTATAGCACATATCACTGGTATCAAATACACTTTAAAACGCACCACCTTTTAACTAAAAGACTCCACCCACTTCCCACCCCAACGAACTCTAAAAGTTATTCAGAGCTACATTCCAAAGTAGCTGTAATTCAGGGTGTGAGAGTGGGGGAGTAGCCTAGGGTAGGCTCACCATGCTGTGGACTTTGTAAATGCCGCCCCACCCTGTCACCTTGTGCCTGAGGGGCTCCGCGAAGCTTAGGGAAAGCCGAATGATGATGGGACAAGAAGCTGCACAAGGCATTGTAAATAAAGGGCCCAGAGGAGCATGTGAGACCTCTTTGCAAAGAGCAGTCCAGAGTGAGGGAGCTTGCCCTGCGACGACTGTTTTTTTAATTGTTTTAAATCCCCAGATTCCTGTTTCTCTCTTGGTTTTGTTACTTTTTTTCCCCTCCAGATCCTCATTTTACGAGGTATCACCCAATTCCCTGCATTTATGGTACTGGGGGATCATGTTAGAAAAATCATGCACTCTGGCTCAGAGCTTGCCACCCTTACTCAGAGTGAGTAAGTACATTACTCCGCAAGTAGCCAGATTGATTTTAATGGAGCTGGGAGAGTCAGCGTGGCCAAGTGAATCGGACACCAGAGTGGGACTGCTACTGGCCTGCTGGGTGAACTTGAGTAAGGCACTTCATCGCTCTGGGCCTCAGTTTCCCTCTATGTAAAATTGAGATAATGACACTGACCTCATCTGTAAAGCACTTTGAGTTCAACTGATTAAAAAGCGCTATATAAGAGCTAGGTACTATTATTTTTACTCCTCAAGGAGAAAGGTATTACTCATTATGGACATGGGTGGTAGACTCTGCCTATTTGAGAGTCTGGTGGCCTGATCTTCCCAATTGTGGAGACCCTGATTCAGCAAATCACTTAATCAGAGGCTGAATTTTAAGCCCGTGTTTAAATGATTTGTTAGCTCCCAGAGTTGCGGGCACGCAGCACCATTCAGGATCGGGCCTTTAATCAATCATTATTTTCTATGAAGACGAAAAATACTCATTGATGCCCTCCTATGATTATCATACACATTGTAAGGAGAGTGATCACTTTAGATAAGCTATTACCAGCAGGAGAGTGGGGTGGGAGGAGGTATTGTTTCATGGTCTCTGTGTATATAATGTCTTCTGCAGTTTCCACAATATGCATCCGATGAACTGAGCTGTATGTAGCTCACGAAAGCTTATGCTCAAATAAATTGGTTAGTCTCTAAGGTGCCACAAGTACTCCTTTCCCTACGCAGACTGGCATACCAACATTTAAAAACAAAAAAAACCCTCTCGCACTGAGTAGCTTGCAACAAACCAAAAGCCACACAGCAAAACCTACCATAAGTTAAACATAAAGTTTTTATGAGTTGAACCACGAACTTTAAAAAGTCTGAAATCTTTAGCAACTGCTTATTGCCTGCAGGATAGATCCAGTTAGTCTAGTGCCTTGTGGGCATGCCCTTAGCTGCAATCCTTATTGATGTTCCTTTGCTACTGCTTTCAAAACTGTTAAAATTCCTTTGCTCAAGTGTTCTTAGCACTTATGTTGATAGGGAATACTTCAAAGGATACATCTTTACTTTATCAAATCTGGTCTAATTTTGGAGATGGAATCAAAGAGGTTCATTTTAAGTCTAGTCAAGTTTGCCAACTGTCCTAAGCTCAAAAAAAATCAATTCTGTGTTACCGTGTAATCAGCCTAAATGAGAAGGCTGGAACACACTGGGCCAAAGTCATCCTTGGTGTAACTCCATTACTTCAGCAGATTTATACTAGGGATACACTTGGTCCACTGTGGGGTTGTTTTGTTGTTGTTGTTTTCTCCTTAAAGTTCGATTTGATGTATTCTGCTCTGTGGATGTCGTGATAAATGTCCTGCATATCAGCCCCCAAACATCTCTCTCTCTCTGTCTATTCATAATTCAGAGCAATGTAGGCTCTTCTCTTCTTCCCAAAACCCCACCCTCAGGAGAGAAGCACATTCTGGGTGTTCTGATGGAGTGATTATAACGACAGGGAATATAATGAGGTTCAATGTTCTTGGCTGCCTTTTATGAAGAAGTGGTATAACAGAAAACAGGAGTGTTGCAGCTGAAGCCTTGGGCATTAACCTCCACCTCGCGCTGTAGCAACAATGCCATTTCTTCGCTCCCAGCTCCCTTACTTTAAAATAATAAAATGAAATCCAAAACTTTATGTCAGTGCTGCTAACTTGTTTGAAGTCACATAGAGATGTACTTGTAGCCAGATAGGTAGGCTACAGTTTTCAGTAGAGTTTTCAGTACTATAATTTCTATAGTATCATTACGAAAGGTTTGTTTGCAGTAAAAATAAATAAATACTAGAAAGGGGCCCAAACTAGAAAAGCAGATGTGAACACACCAACAATCTTTGGGGAAAGGAACTCGTAACCTGAGATACTAGCAACATGTTTTATTTTTTTAGTCTTTTGTCTTCGTAGTGGAACCCAGAGAACAAAATTTAAATACGAGGGGTGGTCAAAATCCTAATTCAGACGCCAATCTTGCAAATCGATTCTAATCTTTATAAATGGCTCACTCCAAAATCCAGGACCTGGCCTACCGTGAATATTGGGGTAGTTCTTAGGTCAGCTCTAGAAATACAGAATCAGTTTTTTAAAAGTCGTTTCAATATATGTTCTGAAACGTTTTGTTTCAGGTTAGGTTCATAGATTTTAAAGCCAGAAGGATCTATTATAATCATCTAGTCTGACCTCATAACATAGACCAGATTAGATTAGATCCTGTATGGAAACTCATCACACACAGGGTACCCATAGCCATTGTAGAATCAGAGATGTTGAAGATAGGAAAAACCTATTATGCTCTCTAGTCAATCTCCTGGCAGATGCAGGATTAGCGCTTGGGTCACTCTATTAGGTACTCACCAGTTCCTGGAGCAGAGTATTCCATTGCTTAGTAAATCTCACTATCAGGAAGTTTATCCTAAGATTAGGGCTGGCAATTAATCGCAGTAAAACTCACACGATTAACTCAAAAAAATTAATCACGATTAATCGCAGTTTTAATCAGACTGTTAAACGATAGAATACCAATTGAAATTTATTAAATATTTTGGATGTTCTTCTACATTTTCATATATCTTGTATTCTGTGTTGTAATTGAAATCAGTGTCTATTATTTTTTATTACAAATATTTGCACTGTAAAAATGATAAACAAAATAAACAGTTTCAGGTTTATTTTTCAATTCACCTCATACAAGTACTGTAGGGCAAGCTGTTTGTTGTGAAAGTGCAACTTACAAATGTAGAATTTTTTTTGTTACATAACTGCACTCAAAAACAAAACAATGTAAAACTTCAGAGCCTACAAGTCCACTCAGTCCTACTTCTTGTTTGGCCAATCGCTAAAACAAACAAGCTTGTTTACATTTACAGGAGATAATGCTGCCCGCTTCTTATTTACAATGTCACCAGAAAGTGCATGGCACTTCTGTAGTCAGCATTGCAAGATATTTATATGCCAGATATGCTAAACATTCCAATGTCCCTTCATGCTTCAGCCACCATTCCAGAGGACATGCTTCCATGCTGATAACACTTGTTTAAAAAAATGCATTAATTAAATTTGTGACTGAACTCCTTGGGGGAGAATTGTATGTCCCCTGCTCTTTTTTACCTGCATTCTACCATATATTTCATGTTATAGCAGTATTGGATGATAACCCAGCACATGTTGTTCATTTTAAAAACACTTTCACTGCAGATTTCACAAAACGCAAAGAAGGTAGCAAAACAAAATTTCTAAAAATAACTATAGCACTCGACCCAAGGTTTAAGAATCTGAAGTGCCTTCCAAAATCTGAGAGGGACGGGACATGGAGCATGCTTTCAGAAGTCTTAAAAGAGCAACAGTCAGATACAAAACCTACAGAACCCGAACCACCACAAAAGAAAATCAACCTTCTGCTGGTGGCATCTGACTCAGATAATGAAAAGGAACATGCGTCGGTCTGCACTGCTTTGGATTGTTATCGAGCAGAACCAGTCATCAGCATGGACGCATGTCCCCTGGAATGCTGGTTGAAGCATGAAGGGACATATGAATCTTTAGCACATCTGGCATGTAAATATCTTGCAATGCCAGCTACAACAATGTCATGTGAACGTCTGTTCTCACTTTCAGGTGACATTGTAAACAAGAAGCAGGCAGCATTATCTCCTGCAAATGTAAACAAATTTCTAAAATTTTTCATTGTTTTGTTTTTGAATACAGAGGTTTTTTACATAATCCTACATTTGTAAGTTCAACTTTCATGATAAAGAGATTGCACTACAGTACTTGTATTAGGTGAATTTAAATATACTATTTCTTTTGCTTTTTAGAGTGCAAATACTTGTAATCCAAAATTAATATGAAGTGTGCACTGTACACTTTGTATTCTGTGTTGTAATTGAAATCAATATATTTGAAAATATAGAAAACATCCAAATAAATAGTATTCTATTATTGTTTAACAGTATGATTAATCACGCAATTAATCATGATTAACTTTTTTAATTGCTCGACAGCTCTACCTAAGATACAATCTCAGCTTTCCCTTTCATCAGATGATGATTTGGGCTGGATTCAAATCAGTGAGCTAGATATTAAATCTGTCCAAGGGAGTTGTTATAATTTGTATAGTATGAACAAAAAGAACAGGAGTACTTGTGGCACCTTAGAGACTAACAAATTTATTAGAGCATAAGCTTTTGTGGGCTACAGCCCACTTCATCGGATGCATCGAATGGAACAGTTAGATAGATTAGATAGATATATATACACACACATACACACAGATAAGTTGGAAGTTACCATGCAAACTGTGAGAGGCTAATTAGTTAAGATGAGCTATTATCATCAGGAGAAAAAAACTTTTGTAGTGATCATCAAGATGTAGACGTGATTATCACTACAAAAGTTGTTTTCTCCTGCTGATAATAGCGCATCTTAACTAATTAGCCTCTCACAGTTTGTATGGTAACTTCCAACTTATCTGTGTGTGTGTGTACATATATATCTATATATATCTTACTATATGTTCCATTCTATGCATCCGATGAAGTGGGCTGTAGCTCACGAAAGCTTATGCTCTAATAAATTTGTTAGTCTCTAAGGTGCCACAAGTCCTCCTGTTCTTTTTTGCGGATACAGACTAAAACGGCTGCTACTCTGAAACATAGTATTGACAGAAAGGGTGAAATGTTGGCCCCGTTGAAGTCAATGCTCAAACTCCCATTGACTTCAAAGAGGCCAGAATTTTACCCAACAAAAAGGGCTTTCCACTGAGCCAGCTAGCCCTCTGGATCATCCTCAATTTGCATTTGCTGCCAACCCCTCTCACTTTGCCAATGGCACGGAAGTCTAATGAGTTTTTGGAACAGATTCAGGAAATCCCCTTACCTGCCTGTATCCATTGTAACATGGCCACTTTTCACTGGGAGATGTGCTGCAATGCTGCATATCATCATCCTGTCAGATACAGGGCTAAGTATCCACAAAAGAGCAAGGCACAAAGCTGATATAAATACATACAAGCACAGTACAAACTTACGCACACACGTATATCTATAAAAATGTTGCCACGCCTATAGTGCATGTGTGCGTAAAATGGACACTGAGGCACAGAGTTTAGCTCTAGTGAAGTCAATAACGCTACGAAGCTACACTAATTTACCACAGCTATGGATCTGGCCTATCGTGTACATGCATAAATACATGTGTAAGTGTGTGTGTCTACTTAAGAAAGAAAGTGAACATGTGTGTCAATTAGGCTGACATCCCCTGTGCTGATGGACTGCCCATCTGAGCAGTTCCAGAAAGGTAGCTGTGTTAAGCAAAGTAGGCAGAATCACTGCCTTGTGGGAGACAGGCAGCCAGCAAAGAGAGAGCATGGAGATGACTGACACATAAGCACTGTGTTATATGAGTCTTTATCACGTTGCTATATGGCCTAATCTGGTTGTTCTGGCACTTCCTTAAATGTTGTTTTGTGGCAGCTCTGCTTGAAGTGACCCTGGCATGGGAGGAAGCTGGGGGGACGGGATGGTTTCCGTTCAAAATAACAAGATCCTTTAAAAGAAAAGTTGTCTAACCATTTTGGAAATGGCTTTGTGTTTCGCACAAGCAGCCGGGTGAATTAAGACTTTGGAACTGAAGTTATGAGAGCAAACAAGTTCTGGACTCTACCATTAAACGGATACATTTCCATTGTTCGGAAGCACCTTCATCGACCACTCCGAACGTGAGGTACTTTTCTTTAATAATCTTTTCCTTTCAGTTTGTGTCATTCCTGCCTGCTTTCCTCCAGGCATCCCCACGTGCCTTCTTCTCTCTTTTTCTCTTTGAATTGGGAGCACAATTAGCATCCTGCCTCATTCCAGCACCAAAGCAGACACATCTCAGGCCCATACCTGCTGTAAAACTTCCTAATCATTGGGGATGAAAAGGAGTGGCTGGCTTTTTAAAGGGTTAATGCATTTGCAAATATAAAATCATATCTCAGGCGAAGAAAACAGCACGCAGGATGAAAAAAAAAGAGAGAGATCCTGTTTAGTTTCAGTGTGTGACATTTGCCTGGGGGAAGAAAGTGCAGAGCTCATTTGAAATCCTATTGTTGAAACCCTGACCAGTCAGTTATAGAGTGTCATGATTTAATATGCCAGAGTTGTCTCCATTTTCAGGGTCAATCACTGCATGTGGGGGTGTGCGTTTAAAGAAACATGTTCTGGTTTTATTTGGCTAATTTCCTTTACAGGGGCCTATTTCATTTTCAACAGAACCGCTCTCCAGCAAGATTCCTTCCTTCATAGCATATGGAGGCACATTTTCAAATGTCAAATTCCTTGATCAAAGTACTGAAAATGAGAGATTGAAGCCATAATTATGACCTTGATCAGGCTGTTACACGATTAATCATATGCAGTATTTAAAAATATCAGGTGCCTTCCTGCTGCTGGTGTGAATTACAACTAAAAACACCACCTATAAAGCAGCTAGAAGAAAGGTCAACAAATCTGAGCCTGTTACAGCAATCTGCTATCCCTACACATTTCAGTGTTTAGACATCAGTTCAAGCTATCCATTTGCTTTTATGACTCTGGGCTTTGTAACCAACTTACCATTAATAGGTTCAGCCAATGCAGGTCTTTTGACTTTTCTTCTCTCTCTGTCCTCACCTGTCAGCCTTCTCTTCATCAACTATATTTATTACAATCAAGCCCTGTCAACTGTCACAGCTTACATACAGACTGCCAGTAAATATGTCTTTCCCGTCATTAGACATTCCTCCAAGTCACCTCGGGATTTCTACCTTGTCTGTCTCACTCCAAAAAAAAACTTTTGTTCAGAAGTATTAGACTCCCACAGAGCAGTGTCAGCTTGGGGCCATTACTGTAGGAAGTGACAGAAAACACCAAACTGTCACTCATTAGGATCCAGTTCTTCCAGAGCTGATGTAAGTCAGACTTAGCCCCAAAATGATTCATGATTTATTTAATATATTTGCTTCTACAAGTGTCAGCTCATCAGCTTAAAATGTTTCTCCTTTAACTCTACTGAGGCCTGTACAGAAAGTTTTCTTTGAAACCTAGTTTTTGCTCTAAGGCTTAATAATTAAAACAGAATAGAGAACAGTTGAGATTTTGCTCTGTAGCTGCACTTTATTGGCCCTTGGTTTAATAATTACACGTACAAAGCATTCATGTTAGAATTAGAGCTGGACACGCTTGGGAAAATGCCACCTGGTGAGAAAGCTCTTTTTATGCCAAGCTCCCAAGTCCAGGGTGAGATAAAATAAGTCCATGGACAGGTTTAAAGTGAGAAAAACAATTAGGGAAGCAAGGAGGGAGTGGGGAAAAAACCCTGCTATTTCCTAATTATGCTGTGAAATTTCTCTCCAGTGGATCCCTATTCCCAACTCACCTGAAGAAAAG
Organism: Eretmochelys imbricata; assembly: GCF_965152235.1. Lineage (NCBI taxonomy): Eukaryota > Metazoa > Chordata > Testudines > Cheloniidae > Eretmochelys > Eretmochelys imbricata. The sequence continues at coordinate 114,394,222 of NC_135578.1, forward strand.
CAATCAAGATGAGGTGTGTTCCAGAGATGCATCTGCAACTGTGCTTACAGCACTTGGGTTTTACAGTCCAATATGGACACAAATATGTCCCAAAATGGTTCCCGCATCTGCAGGAAACAAATGTTGGGCTTGTGTTTGGACTCGTATTGGAATCAAATCCCATATAAAGCTGAATGCAACAAGCAATGGAAGTGTGGACTCTGGGGGTAAAACATTTTCTAATAACGTGGTACATTAACATAGGATCATGGATCCCAATATAATTAACAAGGTATGGATTTCGTCCTGTGTAACCAACATCAGTAGGATGATGAAACAAACTATCCAGGGAAGTCATGGAAGCTCCCGTACTGGACGTTTTCAAAAGGAGGCTGGGTAGCCATCTGCCTCGGACAGGTTAGACACAGCAAATCCTGCATCTCGACTGGCAGGTAGACTAGGTGACCCTTGGGGCCCCTTCTAACCCTATCATTCTATCTCCAGTAGGGGCTAAGAGTCGTCATGTCGCATTGATAGCTCAGCATCTGAGATGGATATAAATATGACACTCTCTACATTAGCACATATCTGGCACACAAGTGTCTGATGACCAGATCCTCAGACAATGTAAATCTGTGTAGTGTCGCACCATTGACTTAAGTGGAGTGACTCCAATTTATACCAGCTGAAGTTCTCTTTATACGTGCTAAGTAACCAGATTTCGAGAGAGAAATATTTATAGGTATCATCATTAATGATCCACTTATAAAGCACCTATCATGAGCCTTATACCACTATACAAAATTATAAAAATAAAAGGATCACTTCATTTCACTAACTAGAAAAATGCAGCCATCTCTGGGGTGGAATGGCTCATAATATTGCCATGAAGAATAGCGAAACTCCACCTTAGAGAAATGTTACACAGGATTTTTAGAAGCCTCAGTGATCATAAGAGCAGAAGAACATAAGAACAGCAATACTGGGTCAGACCAAAGGTCCATCTAGCCCAGTATCCTGTCTTCTGACAGTGGCCAGAGGGAATGAACAGAACAGGTAATCAAGTGATCTATCCCCTGTCACCCATTCCCAGCCTCTGGCAAACAGAGGCTAGGGACACCATGCCATTGATGGACCTATCCTCCATGAATTTATCTAGTTCTCTTTTGAACCCTGTTATAGTCTTGGCCTTCACAACATCCTCTGGCAAAGAGTTCCACAGGTTGACTGTGCATTGTATGAAGAAATACTTCCTTTTGTTTGTTTTAAACCTGCTGTCTATTAATTTTATTGGTGACCCTAGTTGTGTCTTATGAGAAGGAGTAAATAACACTTCCTTATTTACTTCCTCTACACCAGTCATGATTTTATAGATCCCTATCATATAAAGTCGTCTCTTTTCCAAGCTGAAAAGTCCCAGTCTTATTAATCTCTCCTCATATGAAAGCTGTTCCATACCCCTAACCATTTTTGTTGCCCTTTTCTGAACCTTTTCCAATTCCCATATATCTTTTTTGAGATGGGGCGACCACATCCTCATGCAGTATTCAAGATGTGGGCATACCATGGATTTATATCAAGGTCACATTTCTATAACAAATCACAAAGATAGCACCTCCAGCATTATGATACTGCCTAACACCAACATGGGGCATTAATTACTGCCGAGTCAAAGGATGAATACAGTTTCCAAATCACCTACACCATTTACTGCATAATCTATTGTTTTCCTCAGAGATCTCCCATCAGACTACTAACCAGGCCAGACTCTGTTTTGTGTGTGAGAGGTAATAGGAGCACAACCAGGTGTGATGCCACTTGCACTATAGTGTGGTCTTATATCTAAAACAATGGGGTAAATCTTGGGTCATCAACACTGTTTCCAGTAGGGGCAAAAAGTGTGCAGTAGGGCTGGCACCTGCCAGGTGTGAGCTCACTGAAACGTTGATGAGCACTAGGAAATCTCAGTCCAACCCCTGGGAATGTCATCACAGGGCAAATTGTAGGAAAACACCTTTAAACATTGCATAATATTAACAGACCTTTCAATGTTGCTCTTTTAGCAAATAAGATCAGATAGAAATGCTTTTGACAGGGTTAAGTCCATTTTCTACCCTTTACATATTGCAGCTTTAAAACTGTCCTCTGTTTAAACCACAGAGGCTCTTTAATGTTTTGGTGGTTCTGGGGGAAGAATCTGGTTCTTATATTTTAGTGTTAAAACCCTAGGATGCATCCAATGAATATTATGTAGCCTTTTTTCTTTTTGACCCTGAAATGATGAAAAGCCATTACCTGCTGGTAACTAACTGCAATTCATCATCATTTACAACTTCTCAGTGAAAAGAAGCAGCCTTCATTCCAAAACAAGAGAATGGAGAGTGGAAAAGGGAGGTTACCATTTACTGTGAGATGAAAAGTTTGCTATCTGCCAAGACCATAGTCCAGGTTCTGTTGCAATAGTTGATGCTACATCAAGTGCCTTAGCAGTGCAGGGAGCCATCTTCCTTACATACTTTTATATGCTGCCCCATTCTAGTTAGCATCATTTCTATTTTATAGATGCTGAGCTCTTGTTAGGTCACTCATATGCACTCCATATTGGGTACACTGCAGGGCACATCAGCTCTCCACAGTACATACACATTAAACAGGAGAAGTATCAGGCTGGAACTCTGCAAAACCTTATATGTGAATGCCTTGGGATGCGTACGTACTCAGTCGTTACTCTCGGAGACAGTGGTGCAGCATGAAACCATGGAAAGGGCCAGTGGTGTCAAAGGCTGACAACAGTGCCTACGAAACCACCATGGGCTCTCCTGGATCCATTGTCAAAGGGGAATCATCACTCATAGTGAGCAATGCCATCTCCCTGTTAAAGCTGTGCCTGAAACCTGGCACTCAGGAAGAGATGGATCTGGTTTTCTCACAATTGCTTTGAGGAAAGGTCCATAATAATAATAAGCCTTAAATCAGCATTAAGGAGGCAGAAAGGTACAACACCAAAAACACTACCAGTTAGGACACAGAAATCCCCCCAAATTATGAGGGCTAGGCAAAACAACAACAAACGATATTGATTACTTCATCATGTGACAGGCTCGTCATGTGATGTTCCTCCTTCAGAGAGCTCTACAAACTTTATCTTTTTTATTTTTAACAGCTCCTCTCTGAGCCGAGTAAGTATTTACAGGTCAGGAAACCGAGTCTAGAGAATTTGAGTGACTCTCCCAAGATGAGAAGGAAGCTCATTGTCAGAGCAGTACTTAGAACTCCTTAGATCCTGGCATCTATCCTGGTGCTCGCTAAACCACCTCTCTGTCTAAAGGCCTGATAAAATGCCCATTGAAGCCAATGGACAGACTCCCATTGAATTGGGTAGGCTGGCATGAGTGATAACAAGAACTAGGAAATGGAGAAAGAGGGTTGGGAGAGACTTGTATAATTAGAGCCCTTCATGGATACAAAATTGATATCCGTGGATGTGGATAGCCATGCAGCTGCAGGGCTCTAGCGTCAATGAGTGAGACCAGCAGGGCCATGGCCAGCGACTGGGCTAGGAACAGCAGCGGTGAAAGCAGGAGCACGTCAGCCCACCGCTCGCGGGAGCCAGCACCCAGCCTGGACAGCTCCTTTGGCATGGCTGTGCCGCCCCCCCAGCCCTGCTCGCTGGGGAAGGCACCAGGCTCACCGGCAGCTGTCCCTGGTCACACTGGTCACTCCTGGACAGGAGTTGCACACCACTGTGCGGACAGAAGTCCATGCCGGGCTCTATGTGCAATCTCTGCGCCTGGTATTAAGACACAGGTGTCAAGGTTCCTCCCCCACTCTGAACTCTAGGGTACAGATGTGGGGACCTGCATGAAAAACCTCCTAAGCTTATCTTTACCAGCTTAGGTCAAAACTTCCCCAAGGTACAAAATATTCCACCCGTTGTCCTTGGACTGGCCGCTACCACCACCAAACTAATACTGGTTACTGGGGAAGAGCTGTTTGGACGCGTCCTTCCCCCCAAAATACTTCCCAAAACCTTGCACCCCACTTCCTGGACAAGGTTTGGTAAAAAGCCTCACCAATTTGCCTAGGTGACTACAGACCCAGACCCTTGGATCTTAAGAACAATGAACAATCCTCCCAACACTTGCACCCCCCCTTTCCTGGGAAATGTTGGATAAAAAGCCTCACCAATTTGCATAGGTGACCACAGACCCAAACCCTTGGATCTGAGAACAATGAAAAAGCATTCAGTTTTCTTACAAGAAGACTTTTAATAAAAATAGAAGTAAATAGAAATAAAGAAATCCCCCCTGTAAAATCAGGATGGTAGATATCTTACAGGGTAATTAGATTCAAAAACATAGAGAACCCCTCTAGGCAAAACCTTAAGTTACAAAAAAGATACACAGACAGAAATAGTTATTCTATTCAGCACAATTCTTTTCTCAGCCATTTAAAGAAATCATAATCTAACACATACCTAGCTAGATTACTTACTAAAAGTTCTAAGACTCCATTCCTGGTCTATCCCCAGCAAAGACCAGCATACAGACAGACACAGACCCTTTGTTTCTCTCCCTCCTCCCAGCTTTTGAAAGTATCTTGTCTCCTCATTGGTCATTTTGGTCAGGTGCCAGCGAGGTTACCTTTAGCTTCTTAACCCTTTACAGGTGAGAGGAGCTTTCCCCTGGCCAGGAGGGATTTCAAAGGGGTTTACCCTTCCCTTTATATTTATGACAACAGGAAATGAAAAATCAGGTAAACAAGGATATAGTGGGGGATAAAGGAACACTAGAGGGTAGAGGAATGGACACCAAGGAGAAAGAAAGAATAATATCCCATCAATGGGCATTTTATCAGGCCCTAAGACTTGACATCAATTAACAGAATCCCACCGAATTCAACAGGCTGTGGATCAGGCCCTACATTTTTCAGTGTACAAACAGTGGACCAGATTTAGCCCAGGGTCTTTGCCAGTACCAAACAGAGACATTTGATGGTGAAAAAAACTGTCATGGAGTGGGTGGCAAAGGTAGAAACTGACCACAACAATGTCCCCTCCAAACCAGAGAGCCGTTCAGGGACCAGCACAACCCCCAAAATAGGCAGCAAGAGGACATGACAAATGTATTCAGGGGTTGTTCCTATGGATCCTCTAGCAAAACTTAAAGCCACCCCAGCTAATGGAAAACACCAGGAGGCATGATGGCAGCAACACTGCTTGCCTTCCACTGAGTCAATCCCCTCCTGGGATTGAAGGAGCCAGGTTGGCATAGGAAGCACATAATTCACAGCTCCCTATGCCAGCTGAAGCGAATCTGTCACATATCCTTTCAGGGCCTGATCCAACTCCATTGAAATCATTGGCTAAACTCTCCATTGACTCTGGAGCTATGGAATCAGCCCCTGAAAGCTTTGGAATTGAAAGAAAAATTTCTAAGTGGGTTTTTTTTTCTTTAATTAAAAAACACCCCAACTCCTTCAAAATCTTATAATTGGCCCTAAAGAGGCATCATATAAATGGAACAGGAGATTCTGTTTTACAAATGACCTAACATACTTAAACAGAACTACCGTGCGCAGCCTCTTCAGTCTCGAATGAGGCTAAGTAAACGTTTGCATGATGACTGAGGCAACATAATTATACAAAATGCAACCAACAAAGGAAATAATAACTGTTGTAGGTTTGTGGGGAGAGGGAAATCAAAGCAGCCTCAAGGTTAAATGAGCAATGGGACAGGGTACAAAAAGAGACATAAACAAGAGACATCTTTCAGCATAGTAATTTTGAAAGTAATGGCAGACTGAGTCATATTACACAGGTGTACAGAAAGCACTTTGCTGCATTATTCCATCTCAAGTTCTTCCTCCCATATTTCTTTGTCAAGAGGTCTTTGACTGAAGACACAATTGTCTTCTAAAGAAAGGATAAAATGCCATGTGAATAGCTTAAGTGATAGACTGTAACTTCTTTGATGCAGTAAGAAAAAGCAATGCTAATGGATTTGTACATTAAATAATACAGGGGAACAATCAGGACTGGCACAAGTATGACAGCAGGATGTTTGAGCCTCCATAATTCAGCTTGATTTTCCTGGAGTTACTTGCATCTATAAATCTCCCCATGGCCTGATACTAGAGATGGCAAAATGGTAGGGATAAAATAAAAATAAAGGCTTTAGGATTTCCCTTACAAAAAGTGGAGGTGGCCAAGCTATTCACTTTGAACAATTTATTAGACGAATGTAGCCCTTTTTCTGATTAAGAATTGTCCACAAATACATTGTATTTTTATTCATTTGTCCATTATTCCAAACTGCTTGATGAAAAAATTTTACCAACACACATGAGCTACAGTTTGCTCACAAAATATTTGTAGCGAGTGCTCAGTCAATTATGTGATATAACGAATGTGCTAGTCCACCTTTCCGACTGATATCCTAAGTCACATGGTACTGATTCTGACTCACAATTGGATGATCTGACCTTTTATAAACCACTTTTATGACCATGTGGAATGAAATTTGTGTATGTACTACAGACATTTCATTTCTTCTTTAAGGGCCCTATCTTGCAAGGAGCTGAGCAATTCAATGGAAGTTAAGGACTAGGACTAGAAAGTAAACAGTTTTCCCATCCTGCAACAATTTTTGAGATTTTGAAAAATTTTCCCCTCCTGACTTGGGATGAAAAGTCAAAATCTCAAATCTGGGCTCTAAAAAGGAAAACAAAATGAAGATGGTCCCTCTGCTTCTTCAGAGGGTCCAGGCATGAGAGGCTCTTCAGCCTCTTTCTTGGAATTTAGCCCTCGTCTTGTGGCACTAGGGAGCTCTGTTGTCCTAGTTCTGTTTCCCTTGCACTGGGCTTGGATCCTGCCTTTTAAGGAGCTACCTCTCTCCAGGCATGGCATGCCTCACAGGTGCACCAGATTGGGGCTGATTGTGCCCACAGCAGCTTTTTAACCCCTTCCCTTCTGGGGTAGGAACCTACCCCAACACAAGATGCTGTGGGTGTGCAAAAAACTCAGTCAGCTGAAGTGCTACTCAGTTACAGGGATCTTTTCACTATTGCTCTGAGCAAACCACACAGCAATGTGGCCTAGCTATTTATGCACTATTGTTTATGGCTCATCTAATCCCAGCTCTGACACTGACTCCTTCTGTGGCCTTGGGTAAGACAGTTAGACCTCCCCCCGCCCCCACCACCACCACCAAAAAAATGTGTATGCCTAAACCAAGGCACCAAAATAAAATAGACTCATAGAGTTTAAGGCCAGAGTTTTTCTCGCTGATCCATCTCTTCTTCCATTCCTCATCAGCTTTCTGTTTTCTCTTAATAACCTGTTTGAGATGCTTATTCAACCAATTTGGTCTGCAACCCTTCCCAGTGAATTTTTTTCCCTTGCTTGGGATGCAAGCTTCAGATAGTTACTGCAGTTTTGACAAAGGAATTCCAAGTCTCCTCCACATGCAGATCCTTGAATTCTTCAGTCCAGTCCAGTCCACTTCCCTAACTAATTCTCTTTATTTTTTAAAGTTTGCCCTTTTGAAATCAAGGACCCTAGTTGCATCCCTATTTTTGTTTATCCTTCCGTTTTGTTTAAACTGAATTGTCCCATAATCACTTGAGCAAAGCTTGTCTTCTACAACCAGGTCTTCTGTGGTCCTGAGTTTCTGGGTATCTTATTGACTTCAGAGGGAGCTATGAGCAGTCGTCATCTCTGAAAATCACTCAGTATACCTAAGTGCCTAAATATGGATTTAGATGCCTAACCTGAGGTGCCTAAAGCATGAATATTTTGGGTGGGATTTTCAAACACGCCTAAGTGATTTGGGTGCACATGTGCTACTGACTTTCAGTCGGCGTTGTGCTCCTCAGTCCATTTAATGCTTTTGAACATCCCACCCTTTGGCCTTAAGTTTCTTTGCCTCAGTTTCCCCAACAGCAGAACAGGGATAATAATACCTACTTAGTAGGGCTGTTGAAAGGATTAAATATAGAATGAAAAGGACCATGTAAGTGATCATTTATTTGTTATTTTCTTTGATTAGCAAACTCTACTTGTGATATAATTACCCGGACAGTTCAATGGCCAGAAATGGAGGCTGTTCCAGGAACCCCATTAGCGTGGATTCCTAACTGACTTTTATATCCTACAGCAAAAAAAGATAATGACACTTTGTCCAAGGTTCACAGAAAATGGAATTACCATATCCCATCTTATTCCCCGCATCATGTAAAGAAGAGCAGCAAATCCAAACAATGTAAATAAGCAAAAGTGTGTAGCAAGCAACTTCATCTGCATATTCTCGACATCTTCTAGTCCCATTGTTGATGCCTCCCATCTGCCTCCAAACTCTCTTCCAAGTTACAGGTTGTTGTTTTTTTGTTGTTGTTTTCTCCCTAGGGTAACCGGCTAGGCCTGCAAAGCTGACAATAGCTCTCATAGCTATGCTCATGCAGTAAGGATTGCATCTCATCTTAGTCTCCAGCCTCCCTTGCTTTCTTCTATTCCTGTGAGTTTGGAGTGATTCCCTCCCTCCATTTTTTTCAAGAAAGCCTAGCTTGCCAAGCAGTTCTTCACCCCTACCATGCCCCCTCACCCCCACCCCAACCTGTCAGACTCCAGCCTTGACTCACACACAGAAATTCTGTTCAAAATTTCTGTTTATAATCTCAAACAACGTCAGCTGCTGTATCGGCAACTGGATCCTCTTCTTACTCAGAAAGGAAAACAAAAAACAACAGCCTCATAGTCTCACTCATAGTCTTATGGTACTGTCACTGGGCTGTGATCTACAGAGTACCAGGGGTTTAAGTGGACTGAGCAATGGGATAGGAGTAAATAGATCTGGGTTTCATTCCTTGACTCTGACAGTCAGTCTCTGTGTGACCTTGTGCAAGGGACTTAGCACCTCCCCGACCCGTGCCTCTGTTTCCTGTTTGTTAAGTAGTGTGATTGATAATCAAGGTCACTCCACACCTTTGTGGAGTTCTCAGAGATAAACCGCGAAGAAGAGCTACGTTCAATAACAGCAAAGAATTAAAACCACCGTGTAGTGGATAGTTAAGACCAAGATAACTAAGACCAAAGCAGACCCTGAAGAACTTCAAAAAGATCTCACAAAACTAAGTGATTGGGCAACAAAATGGCAAATGAAATTTAATGTGGATAAATGTAAAGTAATGCACACTGGAAAAAATAACCCCAACTATACATACAATACAATGGGGGCTAATTTAGCTACAACTAATCCGGAGAAAGATCTTGGAGTCATCTGAAGACGTCCACGCAGTGTGCAGCAGCAGTCAAAAAAGCAAACGGGATGTTAGGAATCATTAAAAAAGGGATAGAGAATAAGACGGAGAATATCTTATTGCCCTTATATAAATCCATGGTACACCCACATCTTGAATACTGCATACAGATGTGGTCCCCTCATCTCAAAAAAGATATACTGGCATTAGAAAAGGTTCAGGAAAGGGCAACAAAAATTATTAGGGTTTTGGAACAATTCCCATCTGAGGAGAGATTAAAGAGGCTAGGACTTCTCAGCTTGGAAAAGAGGAGACTAAGGGGGGATATGATAGAGGTCTATAAAATCATGAGTGGTGTGGAGAAAGTGAATAAGGAAAAGTTATTTACTTGTTCCCATAATATAAGAACTAGGGGCCACCAAATGAAATTAATGGGTAGCAGGTTTAAAACAAATAAAAGGAAGTTCTTCTTCACTCAGTGCACAGTCAACCTGTGAAACTCCTTGCCTGAGGAGGTTGTGAAGGCTAGGGCTATAACAGGGTTTAAAAGAGAACTGGATAAATTCATGGAGGTTAAGTCCATTAATGGCTATTAGCCAGGATGGGTAAGGAATGGTGTCCCTAGCCTCTGTTTGTCAGAGGGTGGAAATGGATGGCAGGAGAGAGATCACTAGATCATTACCTGTTAGGTTCACTCCCTCTGAGGCACCTGGCATTGGCCACTGTCGGTAGACAGGATACTGGGCTGGATGGACCTTTGATCTGACCCAGTATGGCCATTCTTATGTTCTTATATTCTTACTGCCTCACTAAAAATAACCTATGCTGTGGGCTTCATTTCATGTGATTCTTCTACATATAAGAAAGCTTCTTTAAAAATAAGCCTGTTTGAAGGTATTTGGGCCATTCTAGTACCATGCCATTTTTTTTAATTGAAGTCAGAACCGCACATCTTATAAAAATCAGACTAACAAGCCATATTTACAAGATACATTCACTTAGCACATTAATCTTGGCCTTCTAGTTCTTCTTTAATAATAACACACACACCCCTTTGCATTTGTCAGATAGAGCTTAAATAAAAATATTCAAAACATCAAATAACAAAGCACTGAGACTCTAAGAACGGTTGATTAAGATAAAATAACAAACATATAGCATAATACTCAGGACTGTACTGGACTTTATGAAATAGCGTAATATCTGAAGAATTCACAGCTCTCTTCCAGTGACACTGAAACCTTTGCTCATTCTATTCTTTTTAACAACTTCCTTAAAGAAGCATCTATTTTGTTTTTAGATACATATTTTAAGTTTAATCAAAAACGTCTTATTTTTTTACAAAACCGAACATGACTATCTCTATCATTGTTTTAATTTAATTTTAAAATATATGTATAAATATAAATATATTTGTGTCTGTATATACACACCTTATAGCATTATATATACAAAACCTGCTTTTGCTGATATTTAAAAAATCCAGTGCAAAAACTCCTGTGGATAGTTATATTAGGTTTTGTTAAACACTTTAAAGAAACTTCAATGGTAAAACATGAATTATGTATCTAAACAAAATTTTTATTAAGTCTGTTAAAAATAATAAAATCATCCGAGTCCTGTGCCAGTTGTTAGTAGAAAAGCATATCTCCATCCTTGTATCGAATTGAACCATCCCCATGAATCCCAATATAATGGTATTGTGCGATTACATGGGAACCAGAGGGGAAAACTGACCCGTCTTATGTCATCGAGCTGAGTGAATTGCAGCAAATGAAGAGCATAAGTACAGGGAAGTAAATGCAATGGATAAAATGTGCAGTTTTTGTTGTCTAAGATTTTATTCGTCATCAAGGTAAGGAAAATGGCATTTTAAATAGAAGGGAGGTTGAGAATTCATCCTACGCTAGCAAAAGTACCAACAGAGCAGCAGAGGAGAGGCACTTACTTTGGGCCTTTCCTATTCAGCAGCTGCTGAGGGCAGGTGTGGCCCCTTGCATGTGATAGGACTGCGGGCAGTTCATATAGGCCATTATAGGGTCACAGAGTCCCCACCAGCCATGGCCTCCTTTCACTTCTGGCCCACCATGACCTGCCCCACTCTGCCCCAGCCTGTCTCAGAATACCCCCAGTACCTTTGTGCCAGGTACTGGGGCCCACTGTGCCAAGGGGTATTCCACAGTAAAGGTGGCAGGCTTTACAGCCTTGCTGGCACAAAGTAGCTGTAAGGCAATACTAAACAGGGCCCAGAAATTTTATCTAGTGATCGATATGAACCAATACCCCTGAACTTTGGTGAGGAGGTTCATAATCGGAGGTCCAGAGGCACATTTCACAGATGCCTCCGCCTCTGTAGTGGGTTAAACCAAACCCCCCAGATCCAACCATCCACAAAGCTTTGGGCTCAGACCCCTCTAATTCGTATCTTGCCACTTACCCTTGAGCATTTTTCTCTGTGCTGTTACACCTGTTAAGGGCAGGAAGAGTTAAATCAGAGTATTTTCCCCCCTTACTACTTCCTATCACTGCTTAAATTACTGTAGCTATGTACATCTGGTTCAGTTCATTGCAAATCACTCTGGTTCTCATTTTTCCCCTCCCTCAGGGACACCTTCGCTGAGTCTCATTGAGGAGAATGACCCTGATGCCAGCAGGATGGAGCCCTAGGAAGTCCCAACAGCCTCATCCTGAGTGAGAATACCCAGCTGGGTTTTAAACTCATTGCATCAGAGAGCAGTAGGTCAGTGCATTAATCAGGAACTCTTAAATCCTCTGAGATACCTTGCTGGGAACTGTTACAGAATTCTGGCTAGTCTTAAATATAATTTAAAAGACTTGGTTTTTATTGGTTTTTTTAGGCTCTTTCCTTTCCTTCAGCTCTAGATCTGTTTGCTTGTAACAGATACATATAATTTTACTTCTCTGGCCCACTTTGTCTCAGATAAGTTTTGACTAGCCAAGTTCTCCACCCCCCCCCCCATTATTTCATTTTACATTTTTAATGCTGTGTTGTAAAACATCTTTCCTCTCCAATAGTAATAAACTCTCTTTTTTCCTCCTCCCCGCTTCAAATTGCTTTTATAACCCATTCAGCATTTTCTGGGACATAATTAAAACATCAAACAGTTTTCCTGCTGGTTATGCTAAAATGTGAATACTTGAGTCTGCTGGTATTATTGAAAATTAAAATGTACTATTCTTGAGTGTATTTTGGATGCCCTTAAATAACTATCAAAATGGTTTCATTCTGGTTATATAAAGACTGGCACCATAATGCTAACATACCTGCCTTAAATAATGGCTCTAATAGGGAGCATGAGGATTCTTGTAAAAAATATAAAATATGTATTTTTGTTCACTATTTTCCTAGGCTAATGTGGCTAATTTTCCCATACCACTTTATCCCCAAGGAAAAATATAGAAGGAAAGTCCATTACCAATACATGAAGTTCAGTAGTTCTCTCTCTTTAGATGTAATTGCTATCAAGGAGGCTGGCAGCAGGGTAATTTTAGTTCAAATGAGTACATAGCCTGAAAAAGGATAAATCAACCTTTGTAGGTCTGAAATTAGATCCCAGTGTGGGATTGTTCTAACTAAATGTACATCAAGGTCATAAAATATGGTTGCCAGAATGAAAAGCCTGTAATATCCAAAAGGATGGTGAGGGGAAGAGTGGTAGCAGGGGGCTGGAAGTGGAATTTTTTTGTGCTTTGCTAGAACATTCCCCCCCCAGTTTTCTAGTTATGGCCTCAAATTGCACTTTTGTAGCTAGGTACCTAGGATTTGGTGCTGCTCCCATTCAGCTCAATGGAAAAATGCCTATAGACTTGAGCGGTGCAGGATCCAACCCAGAGTGCCAGATTCTCCTGCTCTTACACTGAATAATAACATATTTCTCAATTAGTCCCATTCAGATCAATAAAAATTCTTAAGGAGAAAGGGTAGGAAAATTGGCTTCTGGTTAGTAAGGGAGAAAGAGATTATAAATGAGATAGGCCAGTAGGAAAGCAGAGAGACAGATAGACGGACAGATCAGACAAGGATAATTACCTCTTTATCAGTTTAAAACATCATGAAAAGATCCTTGAAATTCCATGAATTTTAAGCAATGTCTCTACTTCTTCCTGAAATGCCGATTTTCAGGGAATATCTTGGATCATGTTGAAATTTTGCCTTGTCAATTTCTTCTAAAGGTTCAGGTTTCGGCCACGAGAAAACGACCCCAGTGCATTAGTGTGAAGCTCTAAGTGACTCCAAGGTCCCATTGTATTCCCTACCTCAGGAGTGCATAAATAAAAGAGAATGAATGGCAGTCATTGTCACCTTTTCAATATGGCTGGTGGAGAATGCAAGTCCCAGCATGCACTGCTTCACCTTGAACTTAGTGGCCACTTGGAGCAGGCTCAAACTCGGAGTCCCTGTGGTTCACACCTCTATATTAAATATGGGGTGGATGCTGGATCTATTGTAGATGACCATTTCTTAATATTTGTGCTCCAATAGTGCCTAGAAGCCATAATCCGGATCGTTTTACTAGGTACTATACAAACACATAGGAAAATCAGATTCCTGTCCCAAACATCTTACAATCAATATAAGACAATACATGACACAATAAACTCTATGGACTGTGTCTGAATCACCCATGCCCAAGAAGGTATATCTAACTACTGATCCTGTACTTATATGCCCACTCTTGGCCACGTCTACACCAGCTCTAATGTTGGCAAAACTTTTGTTGCTCAGGAGTGTGAAAAAAACACACTCTCCCACCAACATAGTTACCACTGCTCATGAAGCTGATTTTATTATGTCGACGGGAAAGCTCTCTTCTGGCAGCATAATGTGGCTACCCAAGCAATCGTAAGCTTGTAAGCGTAGACATGGTTTTAGTCCCCTTTTTTCCCTAGTGTGAAGGGCTTGGGCAAGTTATTTATGGAGGATTAGCTCTGGGGAAAGTAATATCTCTAAGGACTGAGGCCCAGATCCTCCTTGAAATCAATGGAAGTTAATACATTTAGGCATCTAGGTCTCAGGGCCTAAAGATGCACATGGGCTCCAGTGTGATATTTAAAAGCACCTATGCAGAATATGTGCTCTCATTGGCACTGGGCACCTAACCCTCTTAGGCTCTTTTGAAAATCCCACGATCTCCATTTTAGGTGCCTAAATACCTTTGTATAACTGGCCCTCGATTTTCAGGACAGCACACTAGCATGTGTTTAAGTCCCATTAAAGTCAATGGATTTAAGCTTATGCTTAAATTTAAGCAAATGCTAAAATGCTGTTCTGAAAAGGGATTGATTTAAGGACCTGCTTAAGTGCTGACTCAAATAGGGGTCTTGATCCAAAGCCCACTGAAGTCAGTGCAATGACTGCCGTGATTTCAATGTATGCAGTGTTGTTGTAGCCGTGTCGGTCCCAGGATATTACAGAGACAACATGAGTGAGGCAATGTCTTTTACTGGCCCAACTTCTGTTGGTTGGATCAGACACTAAGTTCGCCTTTAGTCCCGATGCTTCACTTCTTGAGTCCTGCCGTCCTGTCCTCGCCTCCTACCCTCCATCATGTAAGGACAAACTGTTCAACCAAAGCTCAAAGAGCTGCTGCACAATGGGTCCTGTGTGGCACGTCTGCTCTCTGCCCTTGGCTCTCATTGCTTTCCAAATTATTACTAGCGGTAATAGTTAAAATAAAAGAAGAAGAAGAATTGCAAAAGCTTGCTGAACATATTACTTAAGCCAAAGAGTTCTGTCTCACTACTGTGTGGTGAAGTAAAAACATATCCGAGAGTAGTCCCTGGAGTCTCAAATAGTTCTCTCATCACACAAGGTTCAAAGACAATGTGAGTTGTGCAGCACAGCTAAAAGTGTCTGCATCAAGCATTGCCTTTATTATGTTATTTTGTTTCTGACTTGCCTTCACCTGGACTAGCTGAAGACATTGTTTGAGGCTAAGGAAAAAAAATGAATAAAATTGGGCCTCAACTTCAAAAATCGTTCTTATTTCCATAGTCGTCAGTAGCCAATCTCCCATGTGAATCTGTTCATTTCTGAAGCGGCACCACAAAGCTGGGTGTATTAGGTAGGACTCCTTTTTTAATTTTATTTTTCTCTGAGTTTGTTCTTCTTGATTTTTGAAGATGCTGAAAGCTTTCTGATGCAGCAAAACCAATCGTAAAAAGGAAAACACAAATTTAAATGTAAGATGAAAGTGGCTTTGCCTACATGCAGAACAAGAAATCCATTGAACAAAACAAATTACTTACCACCCCCACAGTGGTCCTCTGCCTTGAAACAATGGGATGGTTCACAATGAGGAGGTGATGGGGGTAATGTCACCGAATACTGTGATTAGAAATGCTGCAAAAGAAAAAAACAATATGAAGAGGGAACTACAAAGGGGGCAGGGGAAGGCTCAGTGGTCCCCTTGCACTGGGAGTGACTTTCCGTATTCCCCCAAAAGTTTCCACTTCAAACACTCACCAGGCCAAAGAGTTCACACTCTGTGTGCCAATCCAAGGCAAGGTAGAGGGGAGTTGGGTTTAACCACTGAATACTTTTTTATTCAGATTACTTTGTTCCCCATTTGGATGTGCTTTCTTTGGAATTCACTGCAACGGTAATGAGGTGTGAATTTTCCTGGTGTGGAGAGCAAAGCGATTCCTTGTATTTGAGTTTGTTTTTCTCTCTCTATGTTACAGCTTTCTTTTAACATTTCTGGGTCATAAATTATGCATGTTAAAGATGGGGAGAGGCCAAAGGGTGGGGGTAGGGGGTGTTTACAAAGTTCCTTTAAACCTTTGAATAGAAATTTTTAAAAGGAATTCCTAGACATTTTGGAAAACACTTAAAAGACTGTTTAGAACCCCATCCTCCACTGCTCCCAGATAGATAACGGCATAGAACCAAATCTATTTTCCCTGATTTCCCAGGATGGACATGTCACTATATCCAGGGCTTATCTCCTCAGCCTTCAGGTCTAGAAACTCATTTTATGCCCAAATGGAAAGCTTTCAATTCTATTTTCTTAATGCTGTACAGCAGTGTTTTCCGGATTGGGTGTTTTATGATCAAGTTATTCAAATAACACCCTTAATATTTGTCCATACACAAAATTTGGACTATACCAGTGTAATTACAATGATAAAATCCCTCCCTAAGGCAGACACAATTATATTGGTACAAAGGTCCTTTATGCCACAATGGCTGTTCCGATATGGCAGGTCTCAAACTGGGGGTCACAAGGTTACTACTTGGGGGGGGTCACGAGCTGTCAGCCTCCACCTCAAATCAATGGGAGTTAGGCACCTAAATACCTTTGAGGATCTAGGCCTATCTGACTAGATGGACTGTTACTCTGTTCTGATTGCAATTCCTATGCTCCTTCCTCCTTACATTCAGTGATTTACATTAAGAGTGTATCATAAGTATTCTCTTCAGCTCTTTACATAAACAGATCATTTTGAAGTGTGTGGAGAAAACTGTCTATCTGAAATTAATGTTTCTTCCGAGGTTGTCACTAAGCTTTATGGAAAATCCTGGTTTTCAGCTCATTCAGCAGAAGACTAGGTACCCGTGACACAAGCATCTCTCCCTGGCTGACCACAGAGCATGAAGTAGGGGTTGTGAAGTGCAATGCCTGGTTTGAAGAGAATCAATTTGCTCAAGGGTCCTTTTGTTACTTGGCACAACTGGCTTCTGAAGTCCTGCTGCTTCCTCTACCAGTGGCACTCGACCTTGAAGAGCTGGAGAACCATTTTCTCTCACTCAAAGGAGGTTCAGAGAATCACAGAATAATCACATGCAAATGTCACAAAGCAAAGCCAAGGCCTCCATCCAGGGTGCCCATTCATTTCACTGGGTATGATCTCTGTCCCCCTCTCCTCCTTCTGACACATTTTTGAATGCTGAGTGGGAGATGGTCCATCGCCTACTCTCCCTTGCTGTTGAAAGAGGGAATAATTTCTCCCCTCTTTCTCTTCTGGCTGCTGGGCCTAAGGGAGAGGGGTTGTTTCTCTTGTATGTCTCTTCGTCCCCATTCCCCTGATCCCGTCATGACTGCTTCAGAGGAGGGAGACGGATACCAGTTGACTCAATCTTTTGTGGCAGCAATGAGACAGCTCTTGTGTCAGGGCGCTGCTCGTTCTTCCTGAGGCCAAGCAGAGTGAGAGGACCTCAGGTGATACATTTCCTCAGAGTTTTGTGCAGACCCCAAAGCATCCACACTATGCTCCAAAGGTATCATTTGGCTCTCAGTTTTGAATAGACTTAAAACTTCGGTGGAAACTGTGAAGGACAGAAGGGTTCAGCTTATTTCTCTCCCTTACAGTCTGTGTGAAATGCTGGGCGCAGTCACTGAACAAGAACTCACAATGTTTGAGCTCTTGCCTAACCAAGGCTCACTGAATGTTAAGCACATTAATTCAGAAACTCTAGAGACCCAGCCAAAGACAATACAGCAGGCAACTTGGCTCAAGGATTCCCAAGGGAGGAGATGTGGTTGTAAACACTTGAGCATGTTTAAACCCAGTGAATGTCCCAGTTATATTCGGTAGGTCTGACAGGACAAATGGCCCTAACAATCCGAATCACTCTGGAAGAAAACATTTGCCAAAGATAATGAAAGCCCCAAGGCTTTTTTCTCCTGTCATCTGCCAAAACGTTGAGTTATCAGAGTCTCTGTGCTCTTGTAGGTGTTCTCACCTTCAAACAGCTCTGACCCAAAAGACACAGCCTCAGTTCTCTACATTACAAGATCACCTGGAAGGTGGCCTCACACAGTTATGTGGAGAGAAAAATATTCTTTTCAATGAAAACCTGTTGAGCAGCTAGGGAGCAACCACCTATGTATCCAAGACACTCTGCTATGAGTTGTGAAAGATTTAGAGGAAAAACTTAGGGGAAGAGCCTTAGACAATGGGGTTCCAGAGCGTTGCTAAGGTAGAAGCCACCTCAGATTCCTCAGAGGAAGTGTCAGGTAGTCTGAGTGACTGGGGCAGGCTACTCCTAAATCCTGAAAGTTATGTTCATGGCATACATACGGAGAGAAGTTAGAGTACTTTATGTTTTTATATCTCTAGAAGGTTGTACTGTAACACTACTTTATTTCTTAGAATCCAGAACTCTAACACACAAGAACCAAAAACAGAGAGAGATAAAGCAGGCTGCTCTCTAAGGCTCAGTCCACCTCTCAGGATGACTGTTTGCAGACTGACTGCTGAGGACACAGCTCACACATTTCCCAACAATGCCCCCTAGCATGCAAACAGGACCAGGAAACACCTTCAGATTTAAAGTGACAGCTTGTAATTTTAATACAGTGTTCAATACAACACACTGATACAAAGCCCACTGAAATCAATGCAAAGAGTTTCGCTGACTTCAGTGAGCTTTGGATAAGGCTCCTAAGCAGGATCTGGTTGAAATGGAATACTCTTGTCCCTCCAGGTAGAGAGTCCATCCAAGATGCCATTCCAGTGCAGAATTCCTGATTGCAAAGGCAGTTAAAGCCACTCTAAGTGTGGTGCTGAGGATTGCCCTGGTGCGGGAAATCTTTGGCAGGTATAGGTGACCTAGCATAGCCAAAGCTATACCATCAACTAACTCACCTAGCATAGGAGGAAGAGGGAGCATGGTCAGATTATTCTGTGCTCCAGTTATTCCTTCCAGTATAATGGTCCCATTTTAAGCAATTAGGGACAAAATCAGTTCAGGCGAAAAGACATCGCCAGTAAGCATGAGCTAAGTGAAGGTAGCATGGTAAGAAATATCTCTATAGACTGCAGGACTACTAAGGTATTAAATCTGGATCACAATAAAGTTGTACAATGTCACAACACTGAAATATATTTATAGTGAAAACCACTATACGTTTATTACCAAAAGTAAGAGCCAAGAGATAATGAGTATGGATAACAGAAACTATAGAGTTCCACATAAAGCAAAATCATAACATGACTTCTAGAGATGAAAGATGCTTGTCTCATCCCGGATGGCCTTTACAACCTTCCAGCCATGGAGGGTGTGATCCCATTTTCATTAATCTAATTGCACTGCCTGATTACTTCCTACATGCAGGACAAAGGGGTGTGTTCCTTACCTACACCTTATATTCCCCAAATTTCATTGCTTGTACCTCAGAGTCAGGATGACCCTGGTAGCTCATTCGTCAGTGTGCTCCATCCCTGTTGGTTTCACATTCCTTCCCCCCCTTAACTTTGTATATCCATCATGTCCATCGTGTTGGTTTACAATGCTTATTTTGCATGGGGACAGAGAGGGACAGGTGAATAAACATCATCTGTCTGGCAGGAAGCTGTTTGTCAACTCTGCCTTGATACAGACTTTAGGAACATATTTTTAGTACATATACATAACATCTGCACACACATTTCACATGATATTAATGACTAGTGTGATCCTGGCTTTCATTTAAGACCTCATGTGATATTCTTTGGTCTACCAGAATGTCCATAGCAGGAAATTCTTGTAACCCCCTTACCAGCTGGCACTGGTGAGCTCATGGGTCACAATAGTACATAGGCCTTTGGACAGATTAGAAACATGGACAGAAAAGTCAGAAAAAAATTCAGAGCTGGTCAGAAAATGAGAGACTATTTTGGTGAAGAATGTTTTCCTTCCCTTTTCTTATCCATTGAAATTTGAAATGTCAAAATTTGGATATTTTTTTGCTAGTTCGAGAAATTAGATTGAAAGGAAAGAAACACATGTAGAGGAAAACCATCCAAAAGCACAGATATTTCATGGGAGAAAGAAAACAATGGTGCTGAATGAGATCTAGTGGTAACAGGAAAGAGTAATTACTGGACATTCGTTTGCACAGACAGCAATAAAGGAGCATGAAATCTGGGCTACATATGAAATCTGATCCAAAGCCCATTGAAGTCAATGGAAAGACTCCCATTGACTTCTGTGGGCTTGGATCAGGCCCATACATAGGCATCTTATATCTGAACAAGGAGGTAATAGACCTTGTTTACACAGCTCTCTTAATCCACACCTAGAATATCTCATTCAGCTCTGGGCACCACATTACCAGAAATATATTGAGAGGGAGTTCAGAGAGGAGCAATTAGAATCATCAGGGATCTGGAGGGTCTGATTTAGGAACATAACTTAATACAGCTAAAAATAGAATTGCCAGGCATCTAGTTTTCAACTGGCACACCCGGTTGAAAGGGACTCTTGTGACTCCACTCAACAGTGCCGACCGGGCTGTTAAAAGTCCAGTCGGCGGTGCAGCAGGGGACTGGGGCTAAGGCAAGCTCTCTGCCTGCCCTAGCTTCATGCAGTTCCTGGAAGTAGCCACTGGATCCCTGCGGCCCCAGCCACATGGACAGGCAGGGAGGCTCCACGCACTGCCTCTGCCCCGAGTGCTGGCTGAGCAGCTCCCATTGACCAGGAACCGCGACCAATGGAGCTGCAGGGGCGGCATCTGCAGACTCAAGGGCAGCTCACAGAGCCTCACTGGCCATCCAGGCACCTAGCGGACGCAGGGACCTGGCGGCCACTTCCTGGGAGCTGCAGTAAGCACTGGTGGGACCCCACACCCTCTCCCACACCTCAACCCTCTGCCCCAGCCCAGAGTCCCCTCCTGCACCCAAACTCCCTCCCAGAGCCCACATCCCCACAATCCCCCCACACCCAAACCCCCTGGACCAACCCAGAGCCCTCTCCTGCACCCCAAAACCCTCATTCCCAGCCCCACCCCATAGCCACACCCCAAGCCAGAGCCCTCCCGCACTCCAACCCCCCACTCCAGCCCCTTGAAAGTGAGTGAGGGTGGGGGAGAGTGAGCGACGGAGGGAGCGGGGATGGAGTGAGCAGGGGGTGGGGCCCCCAAGCAGGGGTGGGGAAGGGGTGGGCCTTCCAGAAAGGGGCGGGGCAGGGTGTTCGGTTTTGTGCAATCAGAAAGTTGGCAACCCTATCTAAAAATGGGCAGGCAGTGTCAAAAGCAGGCCCTGACCACTGCTATGGCCCAGGGTATTAGTAGCAGCTATGGACATGGTGCATTGGTGCTGATCACCCTGCCATGAGGATGGGAATGAGGCAGGATTCCTTTCCTTGAAGCCCCATGTGGGTTCTTCACCCAACGCCCATTGTCTCAGGGAATGTGAATTTCATCCATAACACTCAGTCATAGATTTTTTTTTTTTTAGGTCAGAAGGGAGTTTGTCTATAAGATCAGCTAGTCTAACCTCTTTCAAAACACAGGGCATATAATTTCATCCGAAAAGATAAGGGAATATCTGTGACAGATTAGACTGAATTTGAACCAGAGACCACTGCAACCATTTGATCCTGTGGCTTATTTTGGGCTTCCAGGTGATTTCTGACACTTCTTAGGCTATGTCTACACTACAGCTTTTGTCGGCAGAATTCATGTTGCTCAGGGATGTGAATAAACCACCCCTGAGCGACATAAATTACACCAACATACGAGCAGGTGTGCCCAGCACTATATCGGCAGGAGAGGTTCTCCTGCTTGCAGAGGTGATTTTATTATGCTGATGGGAGAGTTCTCTCTGGTCAGTCAAGAGTGTATTCACCAGACAGGCTGTAGCAGCGTAGCATTGTATGTGTAGACATGCTCTCAATAAGAATTTTGAGAGGCATGAGGAGATGGAAAAGCCTGCTTTATAAACAGTTACTTTCCCCCCAAACATTGTTACTTGGAGGGAAAAAAGATGTAAATCACCAATTTTTTCCATTTATATTTCCAAATTTTATCAGGCATTCGATTCTTGCTCTATCCTTTCTTGACTCTTGTCAAAATAACTTGAAGCAAGCATACGGGAAACTAAATGATGGTTTGGTCTCCACAAGAAAACTTACTGCAGTGTGTTTCTATAGTAGATGTTATGCTTTCACCTAGTTTGTTCTAATGTAAGTCAGGCTTGAACAAATATTTTTTTCCTCAACTTGGTTTCAGGATAAAATTGTAGAAGTTACCGAAAGGTTAAAAAACTCAATCTTTTCAACTTTTTTGAAAAGACATGTAAGGGGGGGTCTAGCTGAAGTATACAAAAATCTTAGCCGAATGGATAATATCAATGCATGTTACTACTTTTGAAACTGCATAGATGACAGGATCAGGGGCATACATGGAAGTTCAAAAAAAACAAATTCAGAAGAGACGTAAGGAAGTGCTTTGTCACTCAGAGAATAATAAATGTTTGGAATGGCCCTACTGGGCAAGGTTGTTGAGGCAAAGACAGTGGGTTCGTTCAAGAAGCAATTAGATGCTATCCTGGGGGAACCGTTGTATTACAAGAGACAAGCATCAATGTGTTTGAATGGCCTTTTCTCATTCCTAACGTTTCCTATGTTCTTTTCTCCAGCTTGTACTCCTAAGGGTCTGCAGCCTCAGTGTATGATATCAAAACCAAAATCAGTCCCAGCAGTGTTCTCCTCTAAACTGGGCCAAGAGACATCATAAAGATTTGGCCTTGCTATAAATGTTCCGTGCTGTTCTGCTACCCTGCTTATTCCATGCCGGCATCTCAGCTTCTGATAAACAGAAAGGAACTGGCAGTGGGCCAACCTGCATAGGGTCAAATATTTTTATTACATCCCTGAAAGGTTTAATATCACTGCGTAGAGTCTGGGGTGCGCTGCTCAAATAGTTGTTGCTCTCTGGCCCACAGGTGGCACCAGTTTAGAGCTGGGTGAAATTATTCCAGTTCATAAAGTGCTTTTGAATCTCTCAGGACAAAACATGCTAGATATATGAAATTATTAATTGCTCAAAACCTTTGAGGAGTTTTCCATCCTCCTCCCATGCCATTTCTCCTCCCCCTTCTCTCCTAATGCTTCTCCCTTTCCCTCCAAACTCCCCTCTGATCTATCCCTCACTTTTCACATATAACAAAATGGAGAGTTGCCAAGAAAGCAAAGTTTGCATTTTTTTTCTTTTGTACAATGTGATGAAATGCTCTTGCACAATATAATTGCATGCATAGACTGATGGGGTCTTTGGCAATGTTCCCTCCAATTTTTGACAGGCCGTGTGCGCAAAAAATTGCTTCTGTGCAAATTTTTGTGAGCGCAGTGTTTCGCCATGTGCACGGGGTTCAGGATCTGTGTGCATGCTTAGAGGGAACAGTGGTCTTTGGATGGTAAATAACATACAGTGTGTGATAAAATGGGTGCTTTAAGAAAGAAATAGTCAGTCTGCAAGTGGAAAACATAGAATACCACCACTGGAATACAATGCAACAAATCTGTGACCATCTAGGACTTCACAGCCATCTTTATGCTGCATACCGATGCAACTCAAAACTTCCCAGCAGCAGTAAAGATAGAACCCACATCACCCTGCAAGAAAACACTGGCCTCTAGAACCCTGAGCTCCAGTTGATTAGCAGGATGGCGCCCGCGACACATGGATGACCAGGGTGGATTCCATCCAGAAGAGGGCAGTGGTACAGTATACTGTAAACTAGCTAGTTCATTACATGAATAATGATCCAATTATTATTGTTTACTTGTTATATGGGAAGCCCTAAGAGGCGCCAATCAGGGTCTGTGCTTCACATTGTAATAATGAAAAAGATGGTCGCTGCCCCAAAAAACTTACAATTAAACATATGAGAAGAGATGATAGGCAGATACACCTAACAGATTATACGAGTAAAGGTAACAGTGAGGCAATTAGTGTAATTAGCAGAGGTCAAAATGATCCAGCCATTGTCAAGTGTTTTATAGACAGAGATGAGATTTAAGAAGGATAGGTTAGTGGCTTGCAGATTTTTATGAGGAACTCCTCCTAAGCATAAGGGAGAAAGTGTGAGGGTGTCTGATGGAAAGCATTATTAATGTGAATAAAAGGCTGTCATTGTTGGCAGAACAGAGGTGGGGGATCAAGGTGGCCTCCTGTAGCTCCACCTGCCAGGAGGGGGAGCCAAGATGGCCTCCTGCAGCCCCACCTGCCAGGTTGGGGAACCAAGATGGCAGCCTGTAGCTCCACCTGCCAGGATGGGGAACAAAGATGGCAGCCAAATTTGAGCAAACAGAAGTCTCATTAATGGGCATGGTTGAGGTACTCCCTTGCATGTCCCACCCTCCCACCAATAACTCTTATTTCAAGAAAGGTTTATATTGGGGAGGGGATCGGATTATTATTGTTCTACTTATGGTAATGGTTAAAGTCTCTTTACTCATGGGAAGGTGAAGATTCAAAAAGGCTTAGCCGGGGCTGCCTGGGTCATTTGATGTATGCAATACTAGTTAAATTATTTGCTAACAAATGTTGGGACTTGTTGCACTTCCAAAGAAATTGTTTTACATGGTGGTTTTTGGCTGGTGTTACAGTGGCACAGCAATATTAACTTATCCTAGTGAAGAGCGTATTATTTTCAATGTCACTGCTGTTCTCCCATATGTTTCTCTGGATGATAACTGTTGGCACAAAAAGGAAGCAACTTTTTCAAACAATAAGTAATACATTGTGGAAGGCTGAGGTAAATATTTTTTCATGTCCCTAAACAATTCTGAGCACATTGTTACGGAGCATATTGACAGCAAAATGCCTTAAGAACGAGAAAATCTGTTGGAACAGGTTGTGGACCTTGTCTAGCTCATAATTTACAACATATTAAGAAAATTCCAAGCTATTTCTACCACGTCTGATTCTCTGGACACTGCAGGGAACAGCTTTAAGCAAAGGATTGAGAACGTCCACTACAGTAAGGAGTGATAACAATGAGATATTAATAAACAATAATAATAATTTGCAATATTATAGCACCTTCCATCTAAAGATCTCAAAGCATTTTGCAAACACGAATGAATTTAGCCTCTCTACATACCAATGAGGTAAGTATTATTATTGCCATTTTACTGAAGTACAGAGCTGAAATGACTTGCCCAAGCTCAGGAAAATACATGTAGAAAGTGAATTCTGAATTCGTAAACACAAGTATTCACACTGCAAACCTGATTCTCAGCATAGGTGCACCCAATCAATGAACAGAAACAATGTCGTGTGACCTGTGTGTCCAATCAAATTCAACAGACAGATCTCATTTAGAATGTTGGGTGCCAAATATTTGCAAGTGAACAGTCTACAGACCAAAAATTACCAGCAGAAATTATTTGGCAAAACTTCAATTAATTAATACATTAGAGAAAACCACAATCTGCTTGAGGACAGTCTCTAAACAGAACAAGATGGCAAAATTCCAAGGAAATTATTAATAACGAATTATTCTCCCTGTTTTCATTCCAAGTCATGAGTGCCTAATTTATTATGAAAATGATATTTTCATGACATTTTACCCCTGCAAGCACCTACAGAGCCAACACAGCTAAGGGGGGGAGGGGGTTAGAATGAGCTAGTTCTTTCCTGACTCCACCATCAAAAGAATTGTAAACTTAAGCACCAGTCCTGTCCTGAGAACTGCTTGGGTGCTGGGGTTTGTCTTAACATAAGTTGCTCTTTTGCTGGCCAATTTTTGGTCTCCCTTTCACCTCAGAGCACCTACTGAAGATAATCGAGGCACCACAAGAGTGAGTGAAAGCAGATCTAAATGACAATGGAGTTGCGTAGAGGCAACACAAGGCAGGATCTGTAGAGTTTTTATCACTGATGATGATGCATAAGCAGAAAGAACATACCTTAACTCTCAGGTCCCAGGGCTCGGCCATTATGAATAACCTCTTAACTTGTAAACCAAACCAGTTTGATGTGAAAATCATTGAGAGACAACCAATATGATACCATTTTTAAAGTCACTTTCTTAGTAGAACATCCCTTCCAGGTGATATAAACTGTAAAGAGATAGTATTTTTTACTGTAAAATGGAGACAACAGTTCTTCCCTACCTCACAAGGTGTTGTGAGGGTAAATATATTAAAGGTTCTGAAGTGCTCAGATACTGCAAGAATGCGGGCATACAAGTACTTTCGAGACATCAAAATACAATAAATCATCCATAGCAACTACACCTATCTGATGGTTGCTCCTTACAACATGGAAAATTCATTTTCTTTAAAATAATTCAGAACTAATTCAGAACAATATCTTCAGTTCAAAATTCCTGTTTTAAAACTTGCAGCCCTATAACAAAAATTTGCAAGCTGAAAATTTGTATCTGTGGGCTCTTAAGCATGTGCATAACTTTATTCACATGAGCAGTCCCACTGAGATCAATCTCTCATGCCTTTGAATTACTGTCCTGGCTGATTCCTCAAAGGACCAGAATGAGACCTGGGAACCCATAGCCATCCTGGCAGCATTCACATACAAGGATATCTCTGTCCATCTATGTCCTTATATGGTCCCCATCACGATGTTCTCTGAGGTCCTCCTAAAATTATTAATGGTCAGATTTTGCAATCTCACTTACATGAGTCATACCTTAATCCCCAAGCAGCTTTACTGAAGCCAATGGGACTAAGACTAAGGTACTACTGAATATGAGTAAAAGTGTCAGAATCTGGTCCTAAATATGCACACAACTATGAATATAGGCAGGGTTACCTGATTACATATATCTGACCAATTGCTGCACTGATTTAACATACCACTGACTTCGGTGGATTTGTACAATGTGTAAATAACTGCAGAATTTTTCTAGATTTCCAATTTTCTGTGCCAAAACTTAACTGTTTGAAAGGGAAAGGATGCATTCTCTACCCTTATAACCTGAAGAAACACCCAGTATATATACTCTATACCTGAGACATAAATAATAAAATATAATTTAAAGCGAAGAAAGAGCAGATTTCCATTAAACAGCTGATCCCTGTTGGATGGTCATGGCTTTTTATATCTAGCAGAGGGCTGTAGCTCAGATATGTAGACATCATGTAGAGATGGGATGTTTTGTAAGAACATTAATAATGATGTTCATACATTGCTCATGCTGTGGAAATGCTTCCTATTCATCTCATTATCTTCTGGTCCCACAATGGCATCATGACAAGTGCAGAGAAATGAGTGCAAACCTAGAAACCTTCTGTGTCTTTGTGTGCTGGGTACAAAATGGTTGCAAACCAGACGAATGCTTAAATACATTATCAGTTTGACATCCTCTGCTACCACTCTGGAAAGACCCCATCTTCAATATCAGAAGGGCAGAGAGCACTTACCATAGGAGAAAAATAGAATGACTGCTTTGTCCCGCACACTATATACCTAGGAAGCAGATCACAGAGGTCCAAGATGGCTTCCTTAATCCATTGAAAGGCACTGGCGACGGCCACATAACTGCCTAGGTAGATGTCGATTTCATTCACTTGTTTCAATGCTCAGGCGTTACGAGCCCCAGACTTGCTCTAAATCACTCTTTCCAGTCTCCTCCTCCAGGATTACAAAAGATGCTATGGTACAGAAGGTCAGAAATATGTTATGGCCACTGAATCACAAATTGATTTCCTCCACCCAGCCACCGGAACAGTCTTTGCATGCCCGAGAAAGGCAATTTCCCTATCTTGCCGAGGACCAAGGACCCATTGGCTACCATCACCTGGTTTAGCCCTCTCATTGAAGTGGTTTACTGGGGCGTGGCCGCTGTCGCACACAAACAGCTACTTAGAGCCACAGGTGAGACATGGATGTAAGTGGAGACCAAAGTGGATGAACTACTCCCTGAGTGCATTAAGTGTTCCTTCAATAGAGGTGCTACCCCTCTCTAATGCCCCCCATATACCTCCAAAAACATGATGATATCCATACAAAATATTACTACTGCAAATAAGAGTTATCTGTGTACAAAGAATGGCATGCCTAGAGATAATTTAGCTACAATCCCAAAAATTAGGCCCAAAATGTACATCTGGGGCCAGACCTAGAGCTGCTGTTAATCAGTGTAGCTTCACTAATTTCACTGAAGCGAGAACGCTTGTATAGCTTAATCTCTTGAAAAGCCCTCTTGCCTACACTACCAACAGGAGTAAATATATTTTTTTGGAAATATAAAATACGAATAAGCATTTTAAATAAAAGCGGATTGTGATAGACTGGCAAAGTGCCATGTTACTGTCTACTGTATACAGTGCTTCCTTCTTGTTTTAGGCTGGAGACTGTTAAATAGTGTCTTTTTGATGGAATCAATTGGCCTTATTAGCTGGAATTCTTGACCTATTATTTCTGATTTAATGATATGACAGTTTGGCTGAAAGTAGATGTTCTTCTGCCTGCCTGCCTCTTTTACCCTTAATATTCCTCTGTGGAGTGGGAGATTTTCTAAACTCTTCTATAAGATCCTTTTAGGGCCAGTGAAGTTAATGTGCATCTTTCTATTGGCTTTCATGTGCAGCATTGGCTCAGGCCCTTAAAGTTTTCCCATCACTGGAGCCCAATTTAGATGGCTGATTCTTTCTGTTTTGTTTGCAAAAAATATACCAAACATTTTCAAATAAAAAACGTCACTGATTTCAATTTCAAAAAGTCCGTTTTCTCCGAAATCTGTAAGCTGCCTTCACGTTACTCAAATCCTTGCATTGTGTGCACATCCTTTTCTTTGCAGATTGCGAACAGTGTCTTTGACCTCCGCCCTGATTAAAGCACTCAGTCTTGATATACCATTGCCACAGCTCCAATTCTGAAGACCACAAGAGCTTTGAATATGTAAACATATTGTATAATGCACCAATGTTCTTGGTTAACTAGTATCTTTTGCATTTTCATAGGGCTGGGTTCTTTTGTCACGATAAATTCTGTTTTCAAAAAAATGTTTTCAGAAAAAAGCAAAAAAACCAAACCAAACCAAACCAGAGAGATGATACGGAGAATGGTAAAGACGAAAAAGAAAATGAAAGGCCATATGGTACTGAAAGAGATAAAGTGGTGTGAAAGACTGAAATGCTCAGAGTCCCCTCCCCATGAACTGTTTCACAGCCACACTGGATAGACCAAATGTAAAAACCTAACTTCAACTCTTCTCTGGTGACTGACTCATAACACAAGAGCTAGGGGTCACCAAATGAAATTAATAGGCAGCATGTGTAAAACAAACAAAAGGAAGCATTTCTTCACACAACGCACAGTCAGCCTGTGGAACTCCTTGCCAGAGGATGTTGTGAAGGCCAAGACTATAACAGGGTTCAAAAAAGAACTAGATAAATTCATGGAGGATAGGTCCATCAGTGGCTATTAGCCAAGAAGGGCAGGGATGGTGTCCCTAGCCTCCGTTTGCCAGAAGCTGGGAGTAAGCAGCAGGGGATGGATCACTTGGTGATTGCCTGTTCTGCTCATTCCCTCTGAGGCACCTGGCATTGGCCACTGTCGCTAGATGGAGCTTTGGTCTGACCCAGTATGGCCATTCTTGTGTTCTTACTCTTGCAGAGGCCATTCTCTCCAAAGCTGTCACCCTGTGAAGCTCAATGCATGATTCCTCCATAAAATGGAAGCTTCCTAGTTTGTATTTAACACCACTGTCTACATTTTACACCTTGCCTCTACCTTTCTAATAGGCTCAACCAAAATGCTAATTCAAACACCCTTAGACACAGGGAAATTTGTAAAATTTGTAAAAGGGACAAGCCTTTACAGAGCTAGCTTCACTTCTGACCCCTTCTCTAGGCTCTAAGTACATTTCTCTCAGGTATGAGACCTTGTGCCTTTATAGCCCTGCCATGGAATCCAGCAATGCTCCCACTGCTAGCCTGGGTCCTAGGCTACAGCACCCTGTGGGTCCACCGGGATTACTCCAACAGGGTTTGTACACTTGTAGTTCTTCCCCTGTGGCCAGCAATGAACACAGTGATCCAAGTCAGCTTTCTTAAAACAAAGTGTTGTTTATTCCTAACAGTAGGAACAAAGCACAGCACTAGGGGAAAGGATTTTAACACAAGGCTGATAGGCATGTCTATCTTACCTAGAGTCTAACCATCCTCAGTCCTCCTCTTGGGGCCCAGTAGGTCTAATTTGTTCTACCTCTGAGGTCCTGGGGTGTCAGTCTGTTCCCCAACAGTCACTTTCCCTCCTGTCCTTGAGGGTCTCTTGAAATCCAGCCAAAGGTCTTTGTTCTCTCATCCCACAGGCTTGGACTGGCTGCCTAAAACCAGTTTGGTGAGCTCCAGAGGTTGGCAAGCCAAACAAAGCAAGTGGCTCTCACATTGTCTCAAGTGTTTGTAGAGAAGTGTATGTCACAGTCTACCTCCTCCATTTCTGGGTGCATTTCCTGACAATCCTGCTTATTGAATTAACTCAATATATGCAGACAGTAGACATCCTTACAACAATCAGACAACCAGATAAACCATAAAGCTCCAAATCCGTCACACCCAGCACATCATAATGCGACGTGTATGTTGTAGGTATGTGTGCGTGGAGGGAAGATCTGATCCTACGTTCCATGCAGACTCAAAACTCCCAGTAAAAATAATGTGCCTTGGGGTAAGAGAGTGCCACAAATTCTAAGGAGGAAATTAATATCATTTCAGACTTAAGCAGTAATAATTCAGTGCAGAGCAGTTAATCACATTCAGTTAATCACATTCACGAAATCGGCCCACAAGCACCACCTGTACTTTACTAAAGTGGAGGTGGGAAAGTGGGATGGGAGAAAAATTAGGACAACAAACAACCTGCGAAAAAAGTTAGACAAATTTATATTACTTTATTTTATTTTATTTTATTTTATTTTTTGGGAGAACTCAACTAAAAGCGCCCTTTATTCAAACTCCTGGGCTTCGTTTCATAATAGCTGCAGTTCATTGTTCCTTATTATCAGAGCAGACTATGTTCAAGCGAAGGCAGATCTTGTTCCTAAATTTATGGCTCTGTGTGTGACCACTACAATATGTGTTTTGTGTGCTTTTCCCTGAAAGCCTAATATACTGACACTGGTGACACGGCTTGGGCTTCCCCTTTCATGTCTATTACCAACTCAAACTGCAACCTGCTGGCAGATTTTTCTTAAACTCTAAAATGAGGGTCTAACCTTCTCTTCTTTTCCTTTTTCTTCTCTGTTACCTATAATCTTGATTTGACTCACACAAAAGTGACACAGTGGGAAATCCACTCAAGAAGACTTTGACGAATAACAATGGAAACCTACCTACACGAAAGCTGACTGGTGGCGTTTTCTAGTGAGAAAATGTATTAAAGTTTAAAGATGTCCTCTATGGTAACTGCTCGGTATTGGGTTTGGGCATTTTTGTCAGAGAAAATGTGCTGCAGAATTGTATCGATTAAGGGGGAAAAAAATAGCCAGGACAACAGCATGAACAAAGAAAGAGAAAGAACAGGCTATTGGGGAAATATTATTAATAACAACAACATTAAGAGTTAGGAGGATATATACACCGTTTGGCTAAGCTGTAGCTCACGAAAGCTTATGCGCAAATAAATTGGTTAGTCTCTAAGGTGCCACAAGTACTCCTTTTCTTTTTACTAAATTCACAGGCCATTTTGGTCAATTTCCCAGTCATAGGATTTTAAAAATCATCAATTTCATGATTTCAGCTATTTAAATCTGAAATTTTACAGCACTGTAATTGTAGAGATCCTGACCCAAAAAGGAGTTGGGGAAGGGGGGGGGGTTGCAAGGTTATTGTAGGGGGGGTTGTGGCACTGCTATCCTTACTTCGCGCTGCTGCTGCCTTCAGAGCTGGGCAGCTGGAGAGTGATGGCTGCCGGTTGGGAGCCCAGCTCTGAAGGCAGCAGCAGTACAGAAGTAAGGAGGGCAGGGTACGGTAGCAGCCGCCGCTCTCGGGCCGCCCAGCTCTGAAGGTCAGCAGCACAGAAGTTAGGGTGGCGTGGTACGGTATTGCCACCCTTCTGCACTGCTGCCGGCAGGGCACCGCCTTCAGAACTGGGCACCTGGCCAACAGCTGCCGCTCTCCAGCCGCCCAGCTCTGAAGGCAGCACCGATGTAAGGGTCGCAATGCCACGACACCTCTGCGACTCCCTTTTGGGTCAGGACCCCTAATTTGAGAAATGCTAGTCTCCCCCATGAAATCGGTAAATTATAGGGGAAAAACACACAAAAGACCAGATTTCATGGGGGGATGCCAGATTTCATGGGTCGTGATGCATTTTTCATGGCTGAATTTGGCAGGGCTCTAATGATGAGTCATGGGAAGGGTTCTGGGCATATGGAAGGAGACAGAGCTTGACAAGCATAGGAGAACACACCCACCCTACTTAGTAAAAGTAAGATCTCCATCTGCATTGACAGTCTCAGCTCATTGGCACTCTTCTCGGCCAAGTACTGCATAGGCCTGGAGACTGAACTCTACAGATAGTTCTTTGAGTCAAGATTATGGCCCTTTGGGGATGGAGTTGTGTGATAAAACTCATGCTAGTCCCAATTGAGCCATATCTGTTCCTTGGCTAAATGGAGGGCTTTAGTTTCCAGGCCTGGTAACAGGGCTAGTCACAAATTTTCCATTTAAACTGTTTATCAACAGACAATTCAGATTTTGACTCAATGAAATTTTTCATGAAAAGTGTCTACTTTCTGAGGAAAATTTTGATTTTTGATGAAAAATCTGAAAGTCCAAAACCCCCAGAAGTTTTCCAGAAAACAAAAAAAGTTGGGTTTTGGCCATAAAGTTTCAGTATTTGAATTTCTGACAAAAAATTGAAATTTTCTGTGGGAAACCCTCCCATTTTTTGACCAGCTCTACCTGCTAACCTGGCATTTTCATGAGCACTAAGTTCACTCTAATATGTTATTATAAAACATGTCTGTCCCAGGAATCCAAATTTTACTATACATTGATAGATATTTTCCCCATTCATTGTTTTGATTTTCTGATACTAAACTAATAATGATTTATCTGAGAGTCAACTACCTACATCTAATATGTGCAAGTATAGGCGAGCTCAGGGGCGAGATGGAAGTCTTTAGTTTTTGGGTCACAGATTTGGATCCTGCCTGGTCAGGGGTAACAAAGTTATTTGTCAATGCTTTGTTTGTGATCTGGTTGCTAGGGGAAGACACAAAACATAGGACAATAGGTAAACTTGTTGGCAATCTTAGCGGAGTATCCCTGGTGCAGAAATACCATGGTGAGGAACGCGGTATAAAAACCTGAACGGAATAGAAGAGGACTGAATGAATGGTTTTCTCATACCCAGAAATGGTTCCCGCAGATCAGAGTTGGCCTGAAACAGTGACCATGTGGTGGGGAAGGTTGCATCCTGCTGTCCATATTATGCTAAATAGAAGACTTTAGTCTTCAGGGATGTTAGCCAAACATTAATGAATGAATAGCAAATCTTTCTTAGCTATGGATTTTCTATACACCCTATCACTGTGGTATCTACATAGTAATGTAAATTCTCATGCAAACTTTTTTTAAAAAAGATCGGCTTCTAAAGTGGAGCATTGTAATGTCTTTCAGCTTCACCACACCATGTTGTTTTGTCATCCCTCATGTTGGAACGGAGGAGCTGTTTACAAGAGTGAGCTTTTCAGTTGCAGCGCTAAAAACTGATACAACAGTAGCAAGTGAAATAAAGTGAATGGCTGGTTCAAAAAGAAGTGGCCTAGAAAATGCAATTGAAAATCAGCACATTCATATGACTCATCAGAAATAGAGAATTACCATTCGGTCATTACTGTTGTGATCTTGGATTTGGTATATAGCTTATTGATATTTTTATTATTAATAGTACTGTGCGTGTCTGTAAACTGTAGTGCAACTCATCCAAAAATCTCAAAACACTTTATAACAGTTAAGCAAGTATCACAACTGCCCTGTTGTCATACCCATTTTACAAATAGGTAAACTAAGGGACAGATTTGCCTGCAATTTTAGACTGTTTCAGTCATAGGTGCTGGAACTAAAGGTGTGGGGGGGGAGGGGAGAGGCGTGCTGCAGCATCTCCTGACTTGAAGTGGTTTCTATTATATACAGGGTTTACAGTTCGGTTCAATGACTCAGTACCCCCACCATAAAAATTATTCCAGCCTCTCTGGTTTCAGTGACAGAATCCAGGTTGCTGACTTGACTCCTCGTCAGGAGGATGGAGACAATGTCTGTGCTTTTTAGCTCCAATGTCTGTTGTTTAAAAACCAAAAGTCCTGACTCCCCATTATATATTGGTTTAGAAACCAATATAGTGAAACTGACAATCCCCACCATCCGCTTTAACCATCACAAAACATTTTCCTCTACATCACAGCATACTTGATATGTGATACGCAGATGTTGGTCCTGACTCTATATCCAGCCCAGTCAAGCCAATGGGCACTTCGGATGCACAGGGAATGCAAGCTCAGGACCAAACCCAGAACTGGGGAGCTGCAGACGTTTCCTCAACAGCCTTTGTGTCAGCGGCGTCTCTGAATGATCTCCACAAAATTAAAGCAAGCAGATTCCCCATTAAAAAAAGAGAGAGAGAGAAAGAGGTGTCAGATTAAAAAACCAACAGCCTGCTTTAAAAGGATGAGTTAAAATGCAAATGGGAGCCATCGTGGCTCAGTAGCTGGTATCTAGCAGCCGGGGTACATGACCAAGTACTACCTGTGAAGAGATGACATATGAAATTCCTGTTTGAAACAATTAGGTACTTGACTTTAAAATGGGAGTTGTTGCTTTTCTTTTTTAGGAGTGGGGATAAAAGGGTTACAGGCCCTTTGAAAGCCCTGTTTGTGCTGAATTGGTAATTGGTCTCTTTTAGAGCCCAGAGGAAGGGAAGCTAAGATAACTTTAAGCCACCTTTGTGCCACTCTGAGCCCTGGCTGCTCTGCAGCCACTGGCATAAATTTAGACAGTTCTGAGGGGGCCTGTTTAAGGTACAGCAGCCTCCCCCCATTGCTTGCAATCTCTGCAGAGTGAGGTGCTGCAACCTGACCCCTACCCCCCGCCAGGATATCCCCTATGCCAGGGTTTGTGAGGGGGATCTCTGAAAGCAGCCGCATAGGTGCCCTCCCCAGTGCCTGTGCCGGGGAAATCCTTTCTGACCCACTCGTCCTTTTACATTGCAAAAGGCCCAGAGTGGGGCCAAAGATCTTTCCCTTCTAACTCTTCTCCCATTTCAGGTCATATAAAGATTTTGCCCTGGGTAATCTATTTTGGGCGGAAGGTGCTGAGCTACTCCAGCGACGGGTGACAGGACTCCACTGCTAAGATAGATAGAGAATATGGTGCTGGTTCTGGGGGCAGCGGTGCTGGAAACTGCAAGCTTCTTTCAAGCAGTGGCCCAAGAAAACGTCAGTCAGAGACTGGAACACTAGAAGACCAGGGAGCACCAGAGCACAGACCCAGGAAGGATGAGTGAAGATTTTAGAAATTGATTTTAGAAATTAATTTCTCCACA
Source organism: Eretmochelys imbricata (assembly GCF_965152235.1). Lineage (NCBI taxonomy): Eukaryota > Metazoa > Chordata > Testudines > Cheloniidae > Eretmochelys > Eretmochelys imbricata. The sequence goes on from NC_135578.1 coordinate 114,429,702, forward strand.
GGATTCACCCACAGCCTGGTTTGTAGGGGCGATCAGCACAGCATCCAGGGAGTTCCAACTTTCGCTGGAGTTGTGCACGTCACCTGTAACATTCAGGAGGCATGTGCCTAAAAAGGCAGGGCCTATGGCTTGGAGCTGGTAAAAGGAGGAGGCGGGGTTCTGAGCGGAAGGACACTGAAAGCAAGCAGCTTAGATATTCTGTAATGGTTCTTAGACCAGTGGTGTTTATACTGCTAGAAACTACATTGGTTTAGAAGAAACTGATAGTGTTCAAGTGGTACAACCTCTAGTCTGGACAAAGTTATTCCCATATAAGTGCCTTTATACCAGTATAACAGCGTCCACACAAGGAGAAGTCTGATTTAACCATCTCTGTATAAAATTACACTCCAAAATCGACACAGCAAAAATTGGTTCAAAAACTGTTGTGACAAAGTTCCTCCTCTACCTTGGTGGGTCTTGCGCTTATTGGCGGATTTGCTCACCTTGGAGCTTCACGGGAGCCCTCAGTTTGGCCGTTTTCGTGAGCCCACAGTCCAGGTCAACGCCTCCTGTGTCTGATCAGGAGTTGGGAGGATTTGGGGGGAACCCAGGCCCGCCCTCTACTCCGGGTTCCAGCCCAGGGCCCTGTGGATTGCAGCTGTCTAGAGTGCCTCCTGGAACAGCTGTGTGACAGCTACAACTCCCTGGGCTACTTCCCCATGGCCTCCTCCCAACACCTTCTTTATCCTCACCATAGAACCTTCCTCCTGGTGTCTGATAATGCTTGTACTCCTCAGTCCTCCAACAGTCTGCATTCTTACTCTCAGCTTCTAGTGCCTCTTGCTTCCAGCTCCTCACATGCACATCACAAACTGAAGTGAGCTCCTTTTTAAAACCCAGGTGCCCTGATTAGCCTGCCTTAATTGATCCTAGCAGCTTCTTGATTGGCTGCAGGTGTTCTAATCAGCCTGTCTGTCTTAATTGTCTCCAGAAGGTTCCTGATTGTTCTGGAACCTTCCCCGTTACCTTACCCAGGGAAAAGGGACCTACTTAGCCTGGGGCTAATATATCTGCCTTCTATTACTCTCCTATAGCCATCTGGCCTGACCCTGTCACATATTCCCCCCCTCCCCCGCTCAACACTACGGGGTTGGGCAACTTGGGACGTCAGGCAGTGTACTCGTGACAAGCCATCTGCATTGCCATGGTGGCTTCCAGCCTGGTGTTTTATGGTGAATTGGAAAGGTTGTAGGGACAGGAACCATATGGTCACCCTAGCGTTCTTCTCTTTATTTTGCTGTATCCACTGGAGGGGTGCACGTTCGGTCACAAGGGTAAACCATCATCCCAGAAGGTAATAACATAGTGTTTCCATGGCCCATTTCACAGCTAGGCACTCTCTTTCAACCACGGCATACTTCTGCTCTCTCGGGAGGAGTTTCCTGCTGAGGTAGAGGATTGGGTGTTCATTTCCGACCATCTGCGATAGGACAGCTCCCAATCCTACTTCAGATGCATCTGTTTGTAAAAAGAATTCTTTGTTGAAGTCTGGGGCTATAAGCACGGGATTACTGCAGAGGGCTGTCTGTAGATCCATGAATGCTTTCTCTGCAGCATCTGTCCACTTCACCATGTCTGGACCCAAGGCTTTTATCAGGTCTGTCAGGGGACTCGCTCTGGTAGCAAAATGGGGAATAAATCGTCGGTAGTACCCCACCACACCCAGGAATGCCCAGACTTGCTTTTTCCGATTCGGCTGTGGCCAATTTTGGACAGCCTCTAGTTTGTTTAGTTGGGGCTTCACCATGCCCCTTCCTACAATGTAGCCAAGGTTTTTAGCCTCGGATAGCCCTATAGCACACTTGGCTGGGTTGGCTGTGAGCCAGCCTGTCTTAGTGTGTCCAGAACCGCTTCCACCTTTCCTAAGTGGGTTTCCCAGTCGGGGGTGTGAATAATCACATCATCCAGGTATGCCGCTGCATAACTGGTATGGGACCGTAGGAGCTTGTCCATAAGATGCTGGAAGGTGGCAGGTGCCCCTTGCAGTCCAAAAGGAAGAACAGTATATTGAAACAGACCCTCTGGTGTAGAGAATGCCGTCTTTTCTTTTGCATCTTTGGCAAGGGAAACTGAAAGTATCCCTTTGTTAAATCAAGGGTGGTCAAAAATTGGGCATTGCCCAGGCGGTCAACTAATTCATCGATACAGGGTATGGGGTATGCATCAAATTTGGATATCTCATTCAGCCAGCGAAAGTCATTACAAAATCTAGTGGTGCCATCGGGTTTGGGCACCAACACAATCGGGCTTGACCACTGACTGTGGGATTCTTCGATGACTCTCAGCTCCAACATCCTTTTTACCTCTGCCTTGATCTCCTCCCTTTTTCTGCTGGGACCTGATAGGGCCTTAAAGTTACCTTTGCCCCAGGGTCTGTGATAATGTGGTGATATGCTTCAGTGGTCCGACCTGGTTTGGTTGAAAACACATCCTGGTATCGGTTGATCATCTCAGTTACCTCCTTCTTCTGGTTTGGTGTCAGATCAGTGGATATCCTGATCTGCTCCTGCATATTATTTTCCTGGATCGGCGTCTCTTGGGCCTCGTTGGTGCCAAGGCTTTAACAGGTTAATGTGATAAATTTGTTCTTGTTTCCAGTGTCCTGGCTGCCACACCTTGTAGGTTACTTCCCCCACGGGTTCAACCACCTCATAGGGCCCCTGCCATTGGGCCAAAAGCTTGCTTTCTGCCATGGGTACCAACACCATCACCCGATCCCCTGGTTGGAACTGTCGGACTTTTGCCTGGCAATTGTAATGGGTTCGCTGGGCCTCCTGCACCTTTTCCAAATGTTCCCGTACAATAGGGGTGATCTGGGCTATTCATTCTCGCATCTGCAACACATGGTCAATTATATTTCTCCCCGCATTGGGTTCCTCTTCCCAGATTTCTTTTGCAATATCTAGTATGCCATGGGGGTGGTGTCCGTATAATAATTCAAAGGGGAAAAACCCAGTTGAGGCCTGAGGTACCTCCCAGATTGCAAACATAAGGTAGGATAGTAGGGTGTCCCAATCCTTCCCATCTCAACTTACCACTTTCCTTATCATTGCCTTTATAGGGTTCGGTTAAACCTTTCTACCAGCCCATTGGTCTGCAGATGATAGACTGAAGTTCTCAGGGTATGTATATGAAGCAGCATACAGAGGTCCTTCATTAGCTTCAACATAAATGGGGTACCTTGGTCTGTAAACATAAATGGGGTACCTTTGGTAGCCCCACTCGGGCAAAGATCCCCACCAACTCTTTAGCTATCATTTTAGAGGCCGTGTTCCACAGGGGGACGGCTTCTGGGTAGCGAGTAGCATAATCCAGAACGACAGGTATATATTGGTGGCCCCAGGCTGTCTTCTCCAGAGGTCCCACTAGATCCATGGCTATTCACTCGAAGGGGACCTCTATGATGGGAAGGGGTACTAAAGGTGCCCTCAAGTGGGGACGGGGACTGTGCAGCTGACACTCCAGGCAAGATTCACAGTACCTCTGCACTTCTTCATATACGCCGGGCCAGAAGAATCGTTGCAGGACCCGTGCCAGGGTCTTCTCTACCCCCAAATGCCCCACAAAAAGATGACTATGGGCCAGACTTAATACAGCATTCTGGTGTTTTTGAGGTACTAGGATCTGCTGTACCTTCTGCCCCTGTACTGGTGCAACCCGGTATAAGAGATTCTTCTTCATTATGAAGTAGGGTCCTGGTTCCTGGGTTTTCCCTTCCACGGGGACCCCATCTATTTCGGTCACCTCCTTCCTAATGTTGTCATACCTTGGGTCTTCAGCCTGGTCCCGTCCAAAATTTCCTCTCCCGGGGCTAATCTGCCCAAGATCTAGGGGGCCAGTCTCTGTTGCCTCTACTGGTTCAGAGGCTTTAGGGTGTGGGTCAGACTTGGGTGCTTCTCCCTCCTGGGTGGCCTCCTTTTCAGCTGCTCGGGTCCGCCTACCTATGAGAGCGACCCTCTGGCTTTGGGCCAGTATTCAGGTTCCCGAGGCCTTAGCTGCCCTTCTTTCTCTTTTCATCTTTCTATGCTGTCTGGGAGTGGAGAACAAATCTGGGGATATTTCAGAGAAGGTTGGGGGTTGACAGTCTACTGTGGATGCCTCACTACTTTCAGGGCTTCCCCCTTTCTCCCATTCCCCTACCGGGAGTAAGTCTTCAAACCCTGGGAAGTCCCTCCCTATGAGCACTGGGTATGGGAGTTTAGGGACTACACCTGCTGCTACCTCAGTAGTGTTCCCCTGAATCTCGATTTTTACTGGGATGGTGGGGTAATAACCAACTGTCCCATGGACGCATGTTATCCCCGTAAGCTTAGCCCACAGCAGCTGACTACGCTTCATGAGCTTCCCCGAGACAAGCGTGATAGCACTCCCCCAATCAACCATTGCTGTGGTCTCTACCCCATTTAGCTTCACTGGTCTGGTGTACATATGTGGGGTTAGTGAGACCCCCACAAGGTGGATTAGGGAGCATGTGTCTGCCCAGTTCCCCATGTTACACTGCATAGGCTCCTCGGCATTGGGACACTGTGCAGCTATGTGTCCGCACTCCCCGCAGGTGTTACATCTGTATGGAGCCCCAGGCATTCCCCAGTCTCTTGGTTTGGGTAGTCTAACATCAAGATCCTCTTCCCCCTCAGTGCTCCGACTCTTTGTGGCTTCTGGTGGGCCTTCAGCCCCTCTCTTTTTCCACCTGGGTTCTCCTGGTCACCCAGTCATCCAAGCTCTAGGGCTTGGTGCTGCTAGTTTAACCCGGGGTGCTTCTTCCTTAACTGGTCGGGTCAGCTCCCTCACCATCCTTCGCCTTTCTACCAGCGCGACAACCTCGTCATAGGTGGAGGGTTCGTTCTGGCTTACCCAGGTGCGAAGGTCTGGCGGTAGTCCTCTCATGTACTGGTCGATGACCAGAACCTCTAATATCTCCTCCAGACTCTGGGATTCAGTTCGTAACCACTTTCGTGAGAGATGGATGAGGTCATATAATTGGGACCGCGAGGCTTTGTTTTCCTGGTACCTCCACTCGTGAAATCACTGGGCCCGCACTGCAGTCGTTACCCCAGATCTGGCCAGGATCTCTGCTTTCATCTGGGGGTAGTCTGCCGCAGCATCTTCAGGCAAATCATAGTAGGCCTTCTGGGCCTCCCCACACAGGAATGGAGCGAGGATGCCAGACCACTGTTCTCGGGGCCAAGCCTCCCGCAGGGCTGTCCTCTCAAAGGCCAGGAGGTATGCTTCTACATCATCCTCCCGCGTCATTTTCTGCAGCCAATTCCTGGCCTGCATGATCTGCGTCCCATCATGGCCGCGATTCAGCTCTGTAAGGGTCTTTACCTGGTTTACCAGTTCCCGCAACACAGCCTGGTCTTGAGCAGCCTGGTCCTTCAGCAGGTGATTAGTCTCTTGCTGCAGCCGCACTGCCTCCTGTTGGGAAGTTGCCTGGACACGAGTAGCCTCCTGCTGGGCAGCCGTGGCTTGTATCAGTGCCCGCACTATCTCCTCCATTGTTGTGAAAAAAAGAGAAAAATAGACCCTCTTCCCTTTTTTTTCCCCCCCTTCCAAACACCCTCCTTCTTCTGCCACACTGTGGGCACCAGATCCCACTGCTGACACCAACTGTGACAAAGTTCCTGCTCTACCTTGGTGGGTCTTGCGCTTATTGGCAGATTTGCTTGCCTTGGAGCTTCACAGCAGCTCTCAGCTTGGCCGTTTTTCTGAATTCACAGTCCAGGTCAACTCCTCCTGTGTCTGACCAGGAGTTGGGAGGATTTGGGGGGGAACCCGGGTTCCAGCCCAGCGCCCTGTGGAATACAGCTGTCTAGAGTGCCTCCTGGAACAGCTGTGCGACAGCTACAACTCCCTGGGCTACTTCCCCATGGCCTCCTCCCAACACCTTCTTTATCCTCACCATAGGACCTTCCTCCTGGTGTCTGATAATGTTTGTACACCTCAGTCCTCCAACAGTCCGTGTTCTCACTCTCAGCTCCTAGTGCCTCTTGCTCCCAACTCCTCACACGCACACCATAAACTGAAGTGAGCTTCTTTTTAAAACCTAGGTGCCCTGATTAGCCTGCCTTAATTGATCCTAGCAGCTTCTTGATTGGCTGCAGGTGTTCTAATCAGCCTGTCTTAATGGTCCCCAGAAGGTTCCTGATTGTTCTGGAACCTTCCCTGTTACCTTACCCAGGGAAAAGGGACATACTTAGCCTGGGGCTAATATATCTGCCTTCTATTACTCTCCTATAGCCATCTTGCCTGACCCTGTCACACTGTGCATAGATCAGGCTTTAGCCTGCTCCCCTCTGTGGTCAGATGCTGGCTGCATGTGTGTTCATTCAGCATGCTGTCCCAGCTCTGCGCAGATAGTGGAGACAGCAGACCTAAATTAAACTGCCCAAGAAATCCATAGACTTGGTTTTGAGCGAAGGCACCCCACCAGGTTTATTGTCAACGAGGCACGGCCCTAGTATCCTGCAGACTCTACAGGACCACTAATACTTGTATGCCTGTTACAATGTACCAGCTCTGTGAATGGTGGGACTTTCTGTTCCCCCCAAGGCCAGAGAAAAACACCCCCTCTGAGATACATCTTCATACACCAATACAGACAAGTCACGTATTGCCTCTCTGATTTGCCACCTATTACCTTGTACATGTTGGTTCAATCAAAACCTCTCTATTCTTCATGCTGTCATCCTGGTATCCATTCAGACCCCCTTCCAACTACACCCTTCACCTTCTTCCCACAAACGCCAGACTGATTAGCAACAAACTAAAACCTCTTCAGCAACCACAACTGCACTACGCAAGCCGTCTCATGAACCAACCGTGTTTTCCTGTTTTAATGGGACAGTTAGAAACTGCCTGATTCCTCCAGTCATCCTGCCCCCACTCGCCCCCCTCAGGAATGGAAAAGCTTTTTGTGAGCCTGAAAGTTGTATGCAGTATTGTGATCTAATTGGCTCCTGCTCTTGCTTCCCCTTGGGGACCATGAAAGAAGTCAATTACATAACACTAATGTGTATACATATGAATCTTTCAAAAGCAGACTGGCCCATGTCAAGGGAACAAGGAAGTTCAACCCTGTTGTTTCAGAGGAATTCAAACCATTAAAAAAACAAAAAACAAAAAACAAAAACTGAGCACCGATGTCTATGCTTTAAAACCAAAACAACTAAAAGACCAGTCAGTTAATTACACTTAAGCAGAGAGAAATCTCTAAGAAGATGTAAATATATTTTCTTGAACATTAGAAGCAAACTCCTCTCTAAAGTGTTTTTCTTGCGCATGCAAGCAAGAAAATGCACTGGATAAAACAAACTTAGCTTATTTGAGTTTCTACTCAATTACCTGTTAATGGAAAAAATCTGGCACCACTAATAATGAGGCAGGAATGAGATCACTGTTCTTGAGGCCTGGCTTGTCAGGGAAGCTTGCAACAAGAAGTGCATTTATCTGCCTTTCTATAACCCTTTTCAAGCACTCTGTCAGGGAGCCCAAACTGAACAGCCAGTTTAGAAGGAACTTGGAACCTGCTTCCAGGCCTCCTAGGCCCTCTGGGAAAAGGAAAATTATTGTTGGCAAGTCTGCCTGGCTCCAGAAGTTGATCCAGTGCCCCCCACTTGCCCATGCAGCAGCAGACAGAGCTAAGAATTTTGTTATAATTAAATAACAGAGTGCTGATTGGTTGCTGGAGGTGGTCTTGAAACTGGTGTTTAAGGCAGAGGAGAACAACGGTTACTATTCATAGGAAAAATGGAGTCTTAAATCCATCTGCTTCATTCCAAATTTAGGCCAAAAAAATGCTCACTCACTGTCTTTAAAAATACCACCTGCTTAGCTATTTTGTATAATGTGCCATTATATAAGTTTGACGGAGAGGCTGAAAAAAGCAAGAAAAGAGAAGCAGATTAAAAAGGTATAGCTGGAGCCAAATAAAAAGCAGCCACCTAGTCAAAAGAGAAGGTAAAAGAAGATAGAAATTGAGATGTTTTCTTAGGAGGCTAAAACAGGGTGCTTGCCAAAATCCAAGCACCAGCAGCTACAAATGAGCTTGTTGCAAATAAGATCGCCATCATTTTTTTAAAGCCTTTCTGCCATGCCTACCAGATAAATATATAGAACAGGGGTGCTCAAAGAGCAGCCAAGCAAGACATAACACACACAGCCATGTGTTGTAAAAGGCCACCGAGATGAATGGCCCTTGTACGCTACACAGAGGATCATGTGTATAACCCAGTTTGCTCTTGCTTCCCTGAATGTCACCAAAATGTGTTATTAACCACGTTACAGAATTGGGCAGCAGCCCTCGGTCTTTTCTCCTGCAGCACAATTCCATGGCATGGTTGGGTCTCTGCCAAAGGGGTAAGCCAAAGGGTATTGCAACACGCGACTCCAGCACAAGTGAGGAGAAGGAGTCAGACAAGCAAGAGCCAAAGCTACTATTCCTTGTGTTGTTTTCATTTCTGGTGAACTCATCCAACAAGAAACTTTTATCTCTCAAGCAGGGAAGGCAGAAGCACATGAAAGCACGGGGGATTCATGGGTTTTATTTTGCAGTTAAAAAATAATCAAATTATATTAAATGGCAACCTCAGGCAAATGGCAGATCTAGCCACGTGGGTGTAAATTAGTAATAAATGTTCGTGAGGTCGAGTCTTTGGGGTGAAATTGAATCCTGAGTTGAGGCCATCATAAGGCCTGCAAAACACTTAATCCTTCAGGGACTCTAAGTAGGAAGATAGTTAAAGCTGGACCAGTGACAGCTTCACCATCATGTTGGTAAATCTGGGCTGTTTGCATGTGCATGTTCTAATGTATCTAATCTACATTTAAAACTGTGCAAGAACATCTTAAAATAACAGCCAACTACCTAGCTAGGTTTTTTATAATGTTGATCATCACTATTGTATTTCACAATATGTCTACACTGAGATAAAAAACCACAGCACTGAGTGGCAGAGACCATGTCAGCTGACTTGGGCTCATGGGGGTCAGGCTGCCGGGCTCAAAATTGCAGTGTAGATGTTCATGCCCAGGATCTGAAACTCTCCCTGTGGCATGGTCTCAGAGCCCAGACTTCGACCTGAGCCTTACTATCTACTCTGCAATTTCAGAGCCATGCAGACCAAACCTCTCAATCCCAGATCAGCTGTTTTAGGTCATGGCCATGGCCTAAATGGCCATGCTGCAGGTCTTTTATTGCAATGCAGACATACTCTAAGATTGTTTGAGTATTCATAGATTTTAAGACCAGAAGGAACCAAACATCTGACCGACCTCCTGCATAATATCTAGTTCAGGGGTTGGCAACCTTTCAGAAGTGGTGTGCCAAGTCTTCATTTATTCACTCTAATTTAAGGTTTTGCGTGCCAGTAATACATTTTAACGTTTTTAGAAGGTCTCTTTCTATAAGTCTATAATACATAACTAAACTATTGTTGTATGTAAAGTAAATAAGACTTTTAAAATGTTTAAGAAGCTTTGTTTAAAATTAAATTAAAATGCAGAGCCCCCCACACCGGTGGCCAGGACCCAGGCAGCGTGAGTGCCACTGGACAACAGCTCACGTGCCATAGGTTGCCTACCCCTGATCTAGTTACTCCTCTATTGAGCCCAATAACTTGTGTTTTACTAAAGCACATCTTCATAGCTGTATGCAAATGATAGCTATGTTGCATCTTAGCTACAAACTGTTCTGTCACACACATGCACCAGATTTTTGTTTATTACTGTTTGTTTTCATGATTGTACAAATGGCCCATGTTGTTATTTTCACTGTGATTCCTCTTTTTACGGTCTAGTAAAACTAGTAGACCTCTGAAGAGTCTTTCTTTCATTCTCTTTCTTTCAATAAAGCTTAGAACCATGTGGCACTGGTTTACTGAGTCAGCAACTGTTTCAGCTTTAACTTCTTAAAATTCCACATATAATAAGTGAAAAATGAGATTTACAAAGCTCATGGAAAATAAATGTCTCCTGACTTGAGAAATATTGACTAGCTTCTTTGCCTTACCGGATAAAAACAGATGGAAGGAATAGCTACGGTGAATTGCTTACTGTATGTAGGACTCCATGCTCTCACGTGTAAGCCCCCCACACTATTAACTTCCCTGGTCATCTAAAGCCCCTTAATCAGCCCATCCCTTTGGTAAAGTCTTTGTCGTAACATAGGTTTGAAATTCACCCCTGTGCAGAGGGTGTGCAGTGGTCAGCAGCTCAGTCCCCAGATCAGGCTATGTTCTCAGATCCATCTTGGTTTATAATTAGATTGTAAGCTCTTTGGGGCAGGGACTTTTTGTGCTGGGTTTGTACAGCACTTAACACAATGGGGCCCTGCTCAATGACCGTGGCTCCTCGATGCGGTGGTTACACAAATCATCATCATCGTCGTCGTCGTCATCCTCAAGCCCTTGAACAGACTTTCGTCATAGAGGTGAATTTTAACCAGACGAAATATGGAGCCAACTCTATGATGTAAAACGACCGAGAGAAATATCAACAGTGCCTGCCTGAATTGTTTGAAGAGATTTCTCTCAGGGGCTGGGGAATGATACTCAATGATGACCTATGTTGTTTGTTTCCAAAATCTATATGATGGTTTCCCTCAACACGTCAGAAATATACCCCAACACCAGTTAGCCCACCACATACGAGACCTCTGCAACACTGTTGTGCATGGTGCCTCTCTCACAGTGTGCACATGAGGAAAACCATTGTGTCCAGGATCAGATTTTGGGTTTAGCTTTTCAAAAAGTTGCTAATAAAACAGCAAGCAAAACAACCCATTTGCTGAATACATGAATCATACCTTGATGGTGTCTCCTCTGAACCCTGGTTCTCAAAGACCTCCCTTGAGTGCCGTATTTCAAACTGGACGAGAGCAGCCATCCTCAACACTGATACAGCACATGTGTTTGTTCTGATGGATGGTTGTGTTCCAGGAAGAGTTTGAAACATAAAAAACCTCCCAAAAACCCTTATGTAGCTGGACAGTAATTCCAGCATCATGTTCAATTTCCTGGCTACCCACTGAAGTGAGGTTTGGCATTTTATGTGTTTCAGATGCATCAGATTCTTGCAGTCATGGGTGGTGACGTCTCTTTCACAAACATGGAAATAAATATAGTTTCACCAACACTGGAATGCAGCCTCAATGACTGAACCAGGCCGAAGGCAGATTGCACAGGAGGAAACGCCTTCAGCTTTATATACAAGTCTGGGAGGGGAAGGAAGGGGAAGGAAGGGAAAGAGTAGGGTCTGATCCTGCTCCCATGAAGTCAATGGGAGTTTTTCTATAGACCTCAATGAGAGCAGGATCAGGCCCTGGACCCACAGGAAAAAGGGAACTCATTAAATGTACATAACCACCAAACGGGGTTTGCTGCTTTGCTGCTTTGCATTAATCCCTTTAGAAGGAAACATGCCAAAATTCAACACACACTTTTTATGATCTATTATTAGCAATGTCAGCTTCAGAAACAATGCTGGCTGCTGCACGGCTTTATGGGATTAACCCCCTTTTTCCAACAGCGACAACAAAAGGAATTATAAACACTAAATACTTAGTTTAAATCTCTGGAGAGACTCGTATCAGCACCTCCCTGTTCAAGCCAGGCAACCTCATTCTCTAGCCGGCAGATTGAGTCTGTCTCCAATTTAGGCTTTATTCGGGGCATGGGTCAGCATTCTTCAGAAAAGTCGCTCTTCCTTTCTTTCAGAGAGGGCACAGATATTTTCCTTAGAGAACAAGTATCATAGAAAGCAATTAAGCAATCAGAGACAGATTAAATTGTTGCCTTAATGGATTTTGGTTTTGCTCTTGATAACACCCCAACACACTTCAGGCTGGGTCACACATGGTCGGCAGATAAATTACACCCGAAGGGATGCAGTATGGTCTAGGGCAGGGGTCAGCCCGCTGGGTGCTATTCCTGGCTCTGTGAGTGACCTTGGACAGGGTACTTCACCGATGTGCACCTCAGTTCCCATCACCTATAAAAGAATACTTCCCCTTCCTTTCGACGGTGCCCGGAGATCAATGGAGGAAAAGCACTGAAGAAGAGCTCAGTACTATGCAATTGCACTGAAGGATATGTTATGAGAGACTCACTTTCACAGTTCTCTTCAGGATAATATTCTAGCAATAATGGCGGAGATTTCAGATGACTAGGGGATTTAGCCACACAGTTCTCACTGGCATTTTAATGGGGAGTTGTGCAGTGTAATCTGCTGGTCAGCTTTGAAACCCTCAACAGCCATATTTAAATACACATTCAGCCAACACATGCATATACACTTATTCTCTTATCTACAGAACATCTAAACGAGCAAGGGCAATATACTGCAAAGCCTTGCTTATATGGATAGCTGCATTGATAGCAGTGAGGGTATATTTGTCTAAGAACTCCTTATGGGAGTAAAGGCTGGTAGCAATGGGCCCACTCTCTGTGCCTGAATTACTCAGCCCAACAAAGAAAGTTCAGATCCATTTCTCACAGGCTGCAATTCTCCCTTAGGCAGAGGGCCAGCAAAATGGCTATGTGACCATCTAAGTTCTACTTGAGCCCTATTTTGAGAGACTTTAAGTGGTGCATTGGCAGTAATTTCACTCTGGATAAACTTGCCGATTTAACTCATGGTGGTAAAAATGCCACAAGGAGTCCGGTGGCACCTTAAAGACAAACAGATTTATTTGGGCATAAGCTTTCGTGGGTAAAAAAACCCAACCCACGAAAGCTTATGCCCAAATAAATCTGTTAGTCTTTAAGGTGCCACCGGACTCCTTGTTTTTGTGGATACAGACTAACACGGCTGCCCCCCCGGTAAAAATACCAGGATTCATAGCTAGTGCCAGTGTTGGCACCATCAACAATGGGAATATTTGGGGATAAAATTATTACAAGAGACTGTAAAACAAGAGCATCATAATCCCCCTCCCCCCCCCCAATCTTGCTTTAGCACTGGACTATCATAGAAAATGGCCAGTGTTTAAGACTTAGGGGCGAGACTTTCAAAAGCACCCAGGACCCAGCTTCGCTATTCTCAAAGGGATCTGCTGGGTATCGAGCACTCATGAAAATATTCTTTAGTCCCTTTCGTTTTTTGATTGATAATAATGAATGTCGGGACAAGCTGGAAACTACCTTTTTTTTCCTTTTTTTAAGCAACAGTAGAACCTGGGAGTCACTCCCTCCAAATTGTAGTAATCAGCCAAAATGCTCAAAATGCCCATTGTAACCAAAACCCTTTTTTCTTTCAAACACACAACATGTGTCAATTCCTGTCAGTGTTGTGCAAAAGGGCAGAACACACAGTCTTATGCATGTGTACCAGGTCAGGCTCAATTAGGGGAATTTCATCCCCCTATGATGTGAAACTGACCTGATGAATCACTAGATTGCTGGGCTGAGCATATGGAGTTTGCTTTTAAAGTATAACCAATCAGACCTCTTTTCCCTCCAACTGTCAGAATCAAATGGGAGAATATCATTATTTTCAGTTCATGTTATTATTTATTAATTGCATAATGCCAGCAATGAGCTAATTGCTTAACATAAAAGTGATTTCACTGCTGTTTCACACACACACCCCCTCCAAACATACCAGTTTGCTGAGCAAGGTAAAGGCTTTGTCCACTGAAAATGAACAATTATAGGAACTCAGCTAGAATGGCTTTATACAAATTGAAAATATTTCCCATGAGTGGAGAAGGCAGAAAATCGGAAAAATGTTCATGAATACCAGAATTTTTTTGTCATTTATTTGTTGAAATTTTGAAATCATTTCATCCAACTCTTCTTATCAGACGCATGCAAAGTGAGTCCACATTTTAAACCTGCTTGGCCACAATAAAATGCAATCAACACAGAAATGAGTTGACAAGTCGTTCTCTGCACATACTAAGTTGCTTTTATTAATCCAGAACTGCATGCTACAGATACTGTACAGCATGAACATTTATTCATTACAAAAATGGCTTCCAAACCATTAAAAATGAAAATCGGAATAAGAGCATAAAACGGAACAGTAACATCACAACTGTTAGGAAACATTCAAAGTATTCACAAAAAATGTTATAGTTAGCATCTTAATAAACCAGAGAAAAATCGGAGACAGTTTTACAATCGCTTCATGTCAACTACAATGGCACTGAATGAACAGATGAACAATTTTTCAGCTTTATACAGCGGGTTTTTTTTTGTTTTTCTTTTTGCAACATCAACATGCCTAGGTTTTTTTTTTTTTTTTTTTTTTTTTTTTTTAAGTTTGCTACCTACCTGTATGTAGTAAGTGTACATAGAAGTGGCAGTCTGGTTTTCCCTTTATGAGAAATCTAATATACAGAATTTGGCCCTTAAGGGTTTATACCTCTTCATTTTAAATGCTTTCCGGACAATCTGCTACCAAACACGTCTGTTATAGGTGACATTAAAACTACATACATATCTACCTATGTAACATCACAGCAAAACATGATGAACAAAAAAATTACAGCATTTAAAAAAAATAGAGTTGTTGGGAGAAAGTTAAGTCACTGAGAATTTTGGCACATCAAAATTTTGCACACGGTCTACAGTTCTAATGTCGCAGGGAATTCAATTGCAGTTCTGAATGAGAGACACTTGGACGTTGCTATTTTTCAAACAGCGTTGCTACAAAGTCCCTTGCTAATTTTTCAAGTCTTTTTGTCTGTGTAATGGCTTTTAAAGCAATTTTTGTTTTTCATTTATTTACTTTTACACTATTGATCCTTTAAAATGCCCCTGCAAGTGTCCATTTGGTGGCAACTGTGTTTCATACAGGAAAAAAAAAATTCAAAACAACCCCCCCGCCCCCGGAAAAATATATATATACACATTTATATATAAACTTAAAAACCTTGTACAAATGAGTTGTTATATATAAGATGCTTACACTAAGGAAAAAAAACTTTATACAATGTTTCAAGAAAAAAAAAGGGGAAAAAACATATTTAAAAATGGACAACATACAGATACAACAAGCAATCTCTAAAGCAATAAATACTACTGGTCCAATAGCGTTGTGATACTTTTTAATTGTTGAGTAGCATTCCCTCCCCCAAAAAGAACAACACCATGGAACGAGGTTTATTCACACATTTTAACCCTTTTGTTTCTGTACATTTAAACAATAACAAGTAACATCACAATAAAAGTTGTTTCACACGAGGAAGGGGGGAAAAGGTAGCGGCACTGCATTCGTTGTGCCCTTAAAGGTTTAAAAACCAGATGTACAATGATTGGTTCGCAAGCTCGTATTTAATACAAATAATAAAGAACCAACACCTTCTGCAAGGGCTGTTTCAAAATCGCTTCTTCTTTTTTTTTTTTTTTTTCCATTTTTAAAATCAGTCTTTAAAACTAAGCTATCGGAACTACATAACAGTTATGTATATATATATATATATATATATTTTTAAACGCTACAAAGACTTTAAACAGCTGTTGATAAAAATTTTGGCAGAATCATGAGGCTTTTTCTCATCTACATATTTAAAAGGAGAAATTGAAATAACGATGGGTCAAATATTGACCAATGAACTCGATAAACAGCAACTAATGTAGCCATATGGCACAAATTAAAAAATAAAACAAAATTCAAAAAACCAACAAAAAGGACAAAAAAAAAACCAACCCAACACAATTTTAAAAAAAAAGCAAGGGCTAAAGAGGCTAAAGCTATTCTAAAGACTTGGTTACAAGTGACAGTGGCTGGGGCTGTGTCCCAGCCAAAGAATTATGGGAATGCAAGGAGGATGTCGAAGGTTGGGCTAACGACGAGGATGGTGCTGTTGACAGCTGTAAAGTGGCAGGCGGATGATCCAATGGCCCGTTCTGACAATCAGTAGCAGACAGGGCGCTGGGCTTGCTAGCAGAGCTTTCGGTCAGGACTAAGGAGGACGGTGGCGGCATCATGGAGAGGTGTGCCAGCGGGTCGGGTTTCAATGTGAGCGAGAGGGGTTGTGTTTGTTCAGTCTGTGGTTTTGAGTCTCTTGTGGGGGAGGCTAGCATGTTAGGAGAAGAAGGAGGAGAGTCTAGTAAGCTTCCATCTGAAGAGGGTGGGCTGATGCAGCTGCCTTCACCTTGTATGTAGCGAACGCACTTTTTTTTTCTCCTAGAAACAGGGAGAGAGTTATCTGTGAATAAAGGGCAAAGATGCTAATGGAGAAAGGTATCTAAAGCAACGAGCCATCAATAAACTACCCTGAGCTCTGAACAGGTTACACCCAGAGCCTGCACGGTACTTAAAGGGTTGCTGGGTGTGTATAAGCCACTAAGTCCTCTAAGGAATTGGACTTTCTGCTACCGGACTTGGAGATGATACGGATTCTCTCTTTGTTCTCCTGTTCAGGCTATTTATTAACAAGGTTCAGATTCAATTTCTTGTAGCCTGATATACTACTTGTTTTCCTAAAAAGGTCAATTCTCCCTACAAAAATTTAACCCCGATAAACTAAAACTTTAGAGAGCTAATAATTTATCATCATCGGCCTGTATCAAATTTTAAAAAGCTGACTGTAGCACCATGCACCCAAAGGCTGCTTTTAAGTGACTGACTTAAAGGCTTTGAGATACACCACCTTTCCGAGGCAGCAGAAGCTGTGGACTACCGCTCATATTTTTTTTTCTGTTAAGAACCACACCAAATCCAAAGTCAGACAGAAAGGAAATGTAATAGGAAGAACAAAAGGAAGGGAAATAAAAACAAAACAATAATAAAAAAAAAAAAACAGAAGAAGAACAAGATAAATGGAAAATGATTCCAAATAACAAGAATAACTGGTTGTATGGCCTGCAGGTTGTGGCTTGAAATTATTTTGTTTTGTTTTGTTTGTTTTGCCGGGAAGGAGTAGGTATTCTGGGTTGTTTTTTTCTGTATTTTAGGGACTATTCCTTTGAGAGGCCATTCGTGTAACTTCAAAGCAGGATTCAATCTCAGTAAGTGAACAGCACAACAACAGGTAAAAAGATGAGGAGCAACACAGAACTCAGTTCACACCAGGAATTATGGGAGTCTCACAAGAAATGCTGACTTAAAAAAACCCACCAAGCAAACAAAGATAATTCCCCCCCCCCCCCCCCGCACCCCTCACCATCCATTTTGGAGCAACAAAAGAGGACAGTTTCAGAATGCTTCTCTTGGCTGGATGTACGCAGAACAAAAATAATTAGGCACACCACTGAAGCATCTTGGCCAAAGTGGTGAAAGTCAAGCCACGCAAACACAGTTTTCCTATGGGAAGTGCTAAAACCAGTATCACACCATGTGATTCATTTGACAAAGTTCATTAAACTCGCAAGATAAAGTTAGCTGAGCTTTACAAGAAAAAAAAATGAAAGACTGCATTTTGAACTAATTCCACTGGATAGAACAGAACAGTTAAGCGACTCGGCAATGAATGGCAAAAGGAGGTGAACGGAAATAAGGGTTTGTTTCCCAATTTATCATGCACAGAATATCAATGTCAGTGGGTGAATTCTCCCCCAGATCTAAGCAACTGCAACTCCATTCAAGTAGATGGATTTGCACCCTCTTGTATTGACGGTGGATTTGGCCCAATCGGTATTTTGTTGTGTTAATCCAGGTGGGAAAAATAAGCCATCTCTCCTGCTTTGTCTTTGGTGCTAGTTTGTTTTTGTTTTTTACTATGAGCTGGATCTGACCTTCTGGGTCATAGAAAAAGATATTGTCTGGTACTGTACCCCACCTCGCACCTGCTTCAAAGAGGGGGTTGGCAGATTTCCATGTCATAACACTCCCTTACCAGAGTCAGACAATAGACTGAGGTTCTGCTCAAAGTTCCACACAGAAAGGTAAATGGTTAGGGCTATGAGAGTTTTTTTAACCACGTTAGCCTGCAGATCAATACATGCTAAAAACTAAGACATTCATGCACTTAAAAATGTAAAAGAAAGACACACACAAACACACACACAAAAAGGAGGGGGAGAGAAGGGGAGAGAGAAAAAAGAACAAGAGAAGAAAGAAAAGGTGAAGATGTCAGGCAGCAAACCATGCTTTATTAGGGCAAAGTTAAAAGATGGAAAAAGCAATTTGGTGGGCTCAAAACAGAACCTTGCTAAATTCCCCCATCAAATAACACTGGAAACCTGTGGTGTTAAGAGTAACTTTATTAACTGGTATGGATTAGTTCTGACATATCCTCCCCCCCCAAAAAATCTAGTTCCACATTACTCGGTTTCTAAATTGAAATTGTGCAATGCTATCTTATCCACAATTCAAACCCGGGCTTTTTTGTACCACAGCTGGACATTGGGCACGATGCCACGTTTTGGAACTGGCATGGCTAACGACTATGTGGAAAAGTAGGCATTAACGTTTAAGGAAGGTCCCAGGTAGTCAGAAATCTCAGTTTCTCGCACACAGAGGATTCAAATTCTGCTCATTTTACACGCATCAGCTCTTATGAGGTGCTTATTATCAAACCATTGCTGACTTCGGTCCAATACTGTAATATTCTGTATGATCAACTCTGGGCTTTTCTTTCTTTCTTTCTTTCTTTCTTTTTTATTATTACTAGCTTGACTTTCGGCCTATGGTTGAGAGTAAGAGCCAGAGCATCTCATGGCAAAGCGGAATATGGTTAGGGCACCACAGATGTGAAAGGTCTTCTTGGCTTAAATGTTAATACCCTTTCTAAAGTCAAATTCTGCCCCAGAATAATTAAACCAATTGCCTTTCATTTTCATTTCAGCATGATGTTTCTCCCTACTTCTATTAAATGTTCAATTCTTAATATTAAAGTGAAAGCTGGTAGTCTACAAACCCATTTACAAAAAACTTCCTGTTTAAAGGGAGGCCTTGCTCTAACTTCAGCTTCCCCTGGTATATTATGTGTGACTTCAATTAGTTTTTCCATGTTGAACTGGCTCTTTGTACGCAGTGTATTTTTTGTGTATATTTGCGCAGCACAGAACACTCAATAACTAATTACAAACACGAGATAAAGTGCCAAATTCACCACAGGTGTAAATGGGCACAACTTTACTCAAGGGAGTAATTGTGGCTTGAGGGAAAGAACACAGAGCTAGGTCTTGAGTTCCAATCCCTTCTCTGATGCACACTCATGATGTGTCCTTCGTTTCCCTGTCTATAAATTGGGATAATAGCACTATTTACCATCTCACAAGTATATTGTGAGGAATAGAGTACACGCAATGTTTTGAAAATGTTAAGAGCAATATAAATATTGTTACTGGAGTCAACATAGCATGTCCTTTTATATCTGCAGTGAAATTGGCCCTAAAACAGCATCTTGAAAACTAATGACATTGCTGTTACCAGAAACGAAAGCCATGGATAATGCCAAGGGTTTGCTGGGTTCCACCTACTATGACTAAAGATGTCTCAGTTTCTGCCCCATTATCAAACTTCATATCTTATAGACTCTCTCTCAAAGATCCACTACAGAAAACTAACACTCTATAAACAAGAAGCTACAATGACTGGCACCAGAACAAGAAATGCAGTGACCTATATTCTGCCTAATGAGAAAATGCCACAATACATGTAAAATAAGGGTCAATAAACATAAAGCTATGAGCTATGTCATTAAAAAGCGTTGTCCCAGTCAATGCTGATAATAAAGGTTGTCCCAACAAATAAAAAGACTCTGACCTGCAGCAAATATTTTTGAATAAAACTGAAATAATCTAAGGCAAAAAATGAAGACAAGAAAGGGCTTATTTCTCATCATACACAACTAATGCACTGCCAAAATGATAATCCTATAGCTCAAATGAAAAGCCCCTTTAATGATAAAATGTACCTTTAATAGTATGATGTTGACATAAGTGGACAGAGAATGATAAATGACACAAACATGATGTAGAGCTAGTTCTTATAATCACTCAGCATACAAAGTTTGACACATATGAAATACATTATCTATAGACTACATAAGTATCTATTGACACTGTATACTAAATTAATCATGGTATAAGTTTAATTAAACACATTATAAGTGTCTTTAGCTACATAAGATTCAAGTATTCTACTTCTTCACAGTGTAAGTGGCTATCCAGTGCCTCTAGATTGGATTTCCTCCCTCTTTTTAAAGCATTTTAAATTGCTATTTTCAAAAGGTATTTAATGTATGTATTGACACTGACATTTAACATGATTGTCTTTGCACTTCACACACAACTCACAGTACTGAGCATGCTTCTAATGGAACTTATAATTCACCAAATGGGGAAGAATGCAATCTTTTAAAGACATTTTACGAGCCTTCGCTTAGCGTAATGGTTAGACACACAGTACATTGTCAATCCATGTTTGTGCTTGGCATCGAGGAAAACAAAAGGAGTGTGTGCATGCATATAATATATGAACATCTAGTCTATCTTCTAAATGAAATGAAGCACATGGCAAGGGCATGAATAAGCGGGAAAGGTGAGAGAGGAAACACTACATACAGAGTGTGGTTTTGGTTGAAATACCTACCATCATAATATTCCATATTCAAAGACTGCTTGTATTAGAACAAAGAAACAACAAATTTAACCAAATGTGGTTATTACGGAAAGGGAATGAGAAAAAGAAGTAGCTGGTATCCCTCCACCAAGAAACAAGTACCTTCTGAGTTATCCATGGAACTACAGACTTGGTATAAACCTGCAGTAGAACATGGGCTGCTGAAATTTGGGTTGTTAGGTGCCTTTTACTTCCTGAAAACTGTCCTACCAAAGCTGCAGTTAGTTTTCTCTGGAGCTCATGTGTTTACAGCTCACTTTGCTGGGTTACACTTTTAAGAATTTCAGAAAAATGGTGTTAGAAAATGTAGATACGTTGCATAGATATTTTCAGGATTGATATATACATTTTTAAATTTTGCAAATAGGCTAATGGCATGACTACAATATAAGCTGTAAACATTGGCCTGTATTTATATATATTTGTGATGAAAACACCAGTGCTGCAGATCACAGAATCTTTTAACCCTTTGGAGATAGTGGACACACACACATACAAATGCAGTGTAAATGTCCACCTAAGCATTCATTTTGCTAACCGTCTGGACAGTGCCAATTTTATGTACCTCAGGGTTTGCTTGTTCCCAGTTCTACCACCAGGGAAAGGTTATTGGTAAAGAAAGAGAAGAAATGGCATTACATCAGCAAGAGAATTTAGCAATTAAATTTTGAGAATCAAAGATTATTAGCATTTGATGCTGTGGGAGAGAGAAGGTGGGAGGGTGGGGGAAAAGGTTAAAAAAAAAATAAATCACACAAATGCACTGAGAGGACAGAATGCTTTTATTTCCCCAAAGGCCTAATTGGGTAGTATACCTGCATGGTTTGCACCATAAACTCTGTCGGTCAAGCCCGAACAATGCCCGACACTTCTTTGGAGTATTTGCATCTGTTAGCATAAGGTAAACACAAAAAATACAAACACAATGGTGGATAGAGCTCATTTGGACGTGAAATCTTAGCTACAGCTATGTTTCTCTTTAATCGTGTCAGTTTTATTTGGTAATCTCCCCTTATACCAAGGGTATGAAAGAAAGAGGGCTTCCACACTGAGCCAAAGCAAACAAACAAAAAAACCCTAAAATGGTTACGCTGTTGTGCATTTGCTTCACTTAGCCCACTGTCTGTAACACGTTCAATGCTCGCATTATCAAAGGGCCTTGGACATGTTTGGAGTATGCAACATTCCTTGAGAGAAGGCTGGGAGGGCGAGATTGTGTTTGCAGTCACGGATCAGATATGCTTAGGCTGATGCTGTTTTACAGTGGGTTTTTGGCTAGCAGCAGCAAGGAAAGAGGGGGGAAAAAAGGCAAAACCCTTTCAGAGAGATGATCATTCATGGCAGCGTCCCACTCCCTTGTGTCTTCTAGATCACAACACAGAGCTACAAAGCAACAAGGCAGGAAAAAAGGGGGAAAGTACCAAATAAACCAGCTGCAAATCAGCCATAGCGAGTCTGGGAAAACTATACACACCTGCAGGGGCCGCACCAGTTATTCTGTTGATCAAGGCCAAAGCGCGCTCGGCATTTCTTAGGAGCGCTCAGGTCTGAATGAGTTCAAGAAAGAAGCGAGCAGAAAAAGGAGAGAGAGAAAAGGGGAAGAAAAAAAAAAGAGAAAGATAAAAATAAAAAAAATAAAAAAGGGAATAAAAATCAATGACCTCATTATTAATCGCAAAATATCGACGTTCGATTTAAAAGTTAAAAAAAATAGTGATAATCACATTCTTATTCAACTCTTGAAATTAGCTGTTGCAATTAAAGCTGCAGTATCCCTTTGTAAAGGACTGTCTCTTCTCATTTAAACAACGGAGGGAAGTTACCGTGGTTTGTTTAAAATGATGGGTTTTTGGCATATTTTTCTTCTCTTTTTTTTTGGGGGGGGGGGGGGCAGGGGAAGGAAGAAAAAAGAAGCTAAGTATGGAGGTTAGCTCTTGAACATGCTTTTTTCTTCAACTCAGACAAACACACACAAAAAAGAGAAAAGGAAAAAAGATATCTATTGGGATAATGCAGCTTTCAGAATAACATTCTTTTTTTTTTTATTTTAATTTTTTAATAATTTTTTCAACAACAACAAAAAAAAGAAAAAGAAAAAGAATGGATAAGAAGCAGCAGACTGCAGAATGGGCATGTTAGCATCAGCCAGAAAATAAATGTAAAGCATGGGAAAATGCGCCGAGTTAGTCAAGCTAGTGAATTGTAATGGACAGTCTTGAACAGAAAGGCAAAATAAATAAACCAAAACCAAATGACATAAAAAAACCAAACCAAAAAAAAAAAAAAAAAACCATACTGCGTAGACATGCTGATGTGAGAAGACTTAGTGGGAGCCGTGAAAAATGCCATTAGATTAAGGAGGTTCATTACTGATTTCCTTCTATTCTTTATCAGTCTCTTTAAAGAAATACTGCATATTCAATTTGCACAGTTAGTACAATTCTGAGATTTTTTTTTACTGAATTATTATTTAATAGCAACGTAACAAAACAAAACAAAACAAAAAAGAACAAAAGCAAAATTAAAAAAATACTACCAAACATATTATATAAATATATACTGTAAAAACGTGTGGATTTTTCCCATTTAATGTCATAAGTGTTTAATGTTAAAATCTATCATGGCAGGAAAAAAATTAAAAAGCAGTTTATAAACTATTCAAAATGACTCAAAATGACATTAGCACCTGTAATCGGAGGAAGTGAAAGGCAAGGATTTAGGAAACATTCGCTGTGTTCTGAAAAAAAAGAACAAATTATACAAAGGCTTCAAAAAATTTTAATCAGGGCTTCTGCAAAATTGTCTATGAGATTGCCTATGCAGTATTTCTAATTGCCTACAGAGAATGGCAAACCTCCTTAATTTAAAATGGGCGCGATTTACCACTGTAAGGCATGCATCAGAACACACAGGTACAGCCCAAATTAATACCAAACACACACACACGCACGCACAAAATAAGCGCATAATTTTATAACAATGGCCTAGGCATTACAACTCTACTTCTGAAGTTAATGGCTTTGTAATTATTAAGAACAAATTCAACTAATTTCACAAAATGCTTTACATGCAGTGATTTGGTGACTAGTTTTAGAAGGGCAGTAATAGGCAATTAATTAAAATGCATTAAACAAAAATAAAACGCTGACTACAATAGGGATCAGATGCCAAAGAGGCCAGGAGAAGACCATTCCTCCCTCCCTCCCTCCCCAAAACCTAGGAACAGAAGGTCAGATACTCCACTGTTCCACTAAGCAAGGTATATTGACTTATTTTACTTACCATTGGTCTCTCCTGGCTGCTTATCCCTTTTCCTCTTCTTCTTCTTTCCCTGCATGCAACATACACAAATAGAAAGGATTTGTAAGAACCCTTTTTGTAAGATGAGGCAGAGGGACATGAGGGAGGACTGTCCTGAAAGCTCACCCAACAGGGCTATGAATCACTGCATGGCAGACTGAGTGAAGGAGCGCACTTGTGGCTCTTGCTCATCTCAGGGAAGCTAGGGAAGTGACAGAGCCATGCGTCCAGGTCTGCCTGCTTACCTTGTTCTTAGCCCTTTATTCTAGCTGCAGAGCAGCTTCACCAGAGCCTGAAGTGTGAAGGCAGCGTCCACAAAATGCTGTAAGTGGCCGAGAGAGGGTATGAGGGCTAGAAGGGGCAACTTATTATGTTAGCACGAGTTAATAAATCTGACACCTCTCTTCCCTCTGCCAGACGTAATGCTCCTTGGCACATTTCTATGTTGAGAACAATGGAGAGACAGAGAGAGAGCTCAGACTTGGACACTGAGGGCTCCTCTACTGCAAAAAGTGACTGTTAAAATAGACAAGGAAGCCATATTGACATGGAAAAGCTAACATGCAGGAGTGCTGGTTTTGGAATTGACAGAAAACCCAGCAACTGTAGTCGAGGGGAAAATAAAATCAAACATGTGCTTTATCTAAGACATTCCACAGATTCTGCCCCATGGAAAAACCAAGGAACAGTAGGGTTTTACTAACCGTAGGTTTCCCAAACAGTACTTTCCAATAAGTAACTTGCTGTGTACTGTCAAAATCCAAGAGGACGAGATGGGTGGTGGTTGGGATTTTTTGCTCTTCTTATACTCACCTCAAACAGCATGGGACAAGCTATGACCACAAAGCTACTGTGAATCTCGTGGAAACCTAATTACTATTTCGACAACGGGAGGGTTGTAAGGGCTGACTACGGTCCAGAAGAAGAAAAGGCGATCTCTTCTCTAGTAAGTAACCTTTCCTTCCCTACTGTGTGCCTCAGCATTGACCAATACAACTTGCAGAGCAATACAAAGACTTCGAAGATTCTCAAGGCTGGAGCAAGGGGAATAGGATTCTTTCATTTTCATGGGCTCTCTGATACCCAAGCGATGATTTCTAGGCAAGCAGAGTTGTTTAGAAGCAGCACAGTGATCTCTGCCTTTGGAAGAAGTGGGAGTAAGAGGAATTAGTGAAAAGGCAGGAGGGAATCACTAAGGCCAGCAGTCTCTTGTGTCCAAGAGGAAACAAGCTTTATGTTCTCCAAGTAGGAACCTTGCAATGCTTCTGAAGCCCTGACTACATCTGAGGGGAGGACAGAAAGTTCTCCTAGACATAGGACAGCTTCTCTTCAGTAACTTGGTCTGGCACCCATCTAAGTGGTTAATTTTGGGGTTTAGCTCAGCATCTCCTCTAAGATGTTTATGCTCTACTTGTAAGAAGCAAAAATGTGAATGTTCTTTTGAAGCTGGAGTTTAAAAATCCTGTAGGGCTCCTGGCAAAGGGCCTCCGAACTTGTCTTTCCTTGCCTATTCAGGTAGTAAACTGCCACCCTGCTGTCTTGGATGTGACAAGTAAAGTCTTGTTCAGGAGAACCTTTTGCTGATAGAAGGAAGGCTGTGTGTGCAGGCAGGTTTAATGGATATGCCCATAATTCTGTGGCCAAGTTACTGCTATTGGGGAATTATCTCAGTCACATCTCAGGTGATTTTCAGAGGGGGGATGCTATCTTTGGCTATACTTTGAT
Source organism: Eretmochelys imbricata (assembly GCF_965152235.1). Classification (NCBI taxonomy): domain Eukaryota; kingdom Metazoa; phylum Chordata; order Testudines; family Cheloniidae; genus Eretmochelys; species Eretmochelys imbricata. The sequence goes on from NC_135578.1 coordinate 114,455,283, forward strand.
ATAGTTTATGTAAAAATACAGGAACCATCTCTTTAACAGAGGACTGCTGGCGCCATTCCAGTCACTATACCTAAAGACTTTGGGAACAGAGAGGCGACACCTTGCTAAGCAGTCCGGAGGCAATACATCACGCATACAAAACAGGGCTCAAAGTCCACTTTCATTTATACTGATGTAAATTCAGAGTAACTTCACTCAGTGGAGTAGCTCCACATTTACAACATTCTAACTGAAATCAGACTATTGACCCAGGCCTGTACATCTGTGGTTCTTATTTCAAGAGGTACTTGGATAGGTAACAGACTGAAAAGGCCCCCAGAGTAGATTTATTTAATTTTTGCAGTATGTTTCAGAGAGAATTCAAGTATTTTTTTTTCCAGTTGGAGAAATCAGAGCAATATCAGACAAGGACCAGCTGGGACACAGACATGAGTCTGTTCCAGCAGCTCCTTTGCTAGTAAACACAATAAAAAGAGGGAGTGGATTCTGAGCCTCCTGACCACTGTACCAAGCCTTCAAGCCAGGTATCAAAGAGCTATAATTAAAAATGGCTGATGAGTATGTTTTTGCCAAGGATATTTTTGGTTCCTTATCAACATGAGCTTGGGAAACTCTGTTCCACACTAACAAACACTGGAGAAAGATGCCAACAGAGTCCCTTCACAGTCTCTTAAAAGAAGAGGAAAAATCATTTAATTTCAAATTTCTGTACAATGGAGAAGATATTTGATTATACATTTAAATCACAAAGATAGCAGCTCTTACGGTGCCTCGCAGACAACACATTTCTCTTCTTTGCCTCATTACTCTACTCAGATGGAGATGGCAAGGTCCAAGGATTTTTCCATCCCTACACTACGCAAGTGCTCTGGCTAGAAGAGATCTAGATCTGGATATAAAACACTTACTGTCTATTTTGGCGTGTTCTCTTTCTTCTCCAGAATTAAGTCCACCTGCCTATTAGACCTTCTTATACTGATTCTCCTGTTAATAGCAAAGGTAATGTTGCTAGACCCATTCAGCATCCAAAGGAGTAGCATAGGAACTTGCTTTCAAAGGGAGGCATAAATTCACACCACTTCCCACAAGAGTTTTGTGATAAGTCCCACCCCTTTGCTGGAAGTTTACCCATAAGCGCCCTTGTTTACCAAGTTACGCTAGATCAGCACCTCTAGCCCTGATGGTTCAAAATCCACTTAAAAACAGGCTTTGTCTGACAAGGATCTGCAGAAACTTCCCCTGCATCTTTCCGGATGCAGGAGAAACAAAGGAGTCCTGCTAATATCGAGGCCTATGGGAGGTACAGTTTCTCAGATCAGTATGTGGAAGACTGAATGTGCCTGCTGACACCAATGAGACCCTGACAAGGCATTCCCTAAATCCGCCTGAACTGAAGAGGAGGCTGAAATCTGCAGTTGCTAGAATGTGCTGCTTGCCTCTCTGAAGAGATGGGCTATGTGTATCTAAGCCTCAATGCTTGATGTGAAATTGCTGACGATGGGGTACGATTTAACAAGCTTTGGCACCCCCATCATGCCTCTCTTCTAGATCTCTGGAAGGTCTGTTGTCCAAAGAAAGCCTGAGGGGGGAGGAAAACTCCAAGAACTCTGAATGGAATGAAGGAGAGAGAGACAGAGAGAAAAAAAACCAAACTGTAGATGATGTGTCTGTGTGATGCAAGGCTATTGAGCTCTCCTACTGAAGCAAGGTTCCCCCTGAAGGTCAGGGGGGGACACAGCATCAAGCCGCTGGGAAAGCATCAGCTTTCTCATCCTGTCCTTTTTAGCTTGAGAAGAAAGGGTTTCTCAGTGCTCACATGCTGAGGACAAATGTAAAGGTCCTAAACATTTAAGACACTGTACATGCCCATCTGTCAGCGACAGTCACTAAAGCAGAATGAACGTTCCTTGAAACCTCTTTTAAGCATACGGCAGGTCCTACCTCTACTCCTTATTGAACTCCCAAGAGGAAATCAGACTGCACAGTACCAAGAACTACTCAGCCCTATGGTCTGATGGTCTCAGTCCAGTCCATACCAAAAAGAATGTGTTTTTGCCGGAGGAGCTGGAATGAACTACCTCTGGATCCTAAGAAAATACCTCTCCTATGTCTCTGCCTATAAAGAGGATGCACAAGTATTGTTTTATGCCCAGGGAGCACAGAAAGATAAGGAAGAAAGGAGAGGAAGAGCTGGAGAATAAAGGCAGCTGCGAGGGAGGAGATGAGAGGATTTTGATACCACAAATGGCAAATACAGTTATTTAAATGGTAATATAACATTATTCCAGCACAGAGATATTTGGCATTCTATAACAAAGACTGCTACCTTTTAGTGTGTTGCAGACTGTGAAGTGTCTATCCTGTTCTGTACACCTCTGAGTGCACCTGCACATACAGTTATATGTTGCTATACACAAAGTGAACAGTTTAAATGATTCACGGCAGAGCAATGGTTTTGGCTATCCTAGGAACCGATTAGACACAAAGGAGACAGCAGCAAAAAAAGCAAACAAAAGTTTACTAAATGCAATTGACGTCAGTTTTACAGGGTTGGCCCCCAAATCTTCAGTGAGTTCTGCAAGGAAATACTCTACTGACAGCAATGGGACTCCACCAGAGAGTTTTCAAAAATCATAATAACTATATTATTGGGTAAGATTTTAAAGCTTCTTCTAAGCCACATGGTTTTGACAGCTACAAATCTCTTAAGAATTTTGGGAGCAGGGAATATCTTTCATACACGCAGATTTGAAGAAGAACTTGGTGTGTCTTGAAAGCTTGCCTCTCTCACCAACAGAAGTTGGTGCAATGAAAGATATTCCTTCCCCGCTTTGTCTCTAATATCCTGGGACCAACATGGCTATAATTATACTGCATACAAGCATTTTTGGGCTCAATCCTGTAAACACTACTACCAGATGTAGAGGAAAGCATGACATTCAACAGTGAGTGAGTGTTTTCAGGATTTGGCCTTAAGTTTGAAAGAGGAGATTTTATGCATATATGGTGGACATATCAATCATTAGGGAGAACTGGGATTGTACTATCACAAAGCGTATTACCAAATGAGCCTTTGGTAATCCCACTGGGGCTCCCCAGAGGAAATGGCCACACAAAAGAAAATGAGGAGTTAATCTCTCATCTGCTAGTAGATGCTAGGCTAGTGGTAGCCTTTCACAAGGAAAAGAAAAAAATAGTCGAACCGCAGCAGAATGGTTCAAAAGAAACATATGGGAGGTGACTTCTACACACCACTTATGTATCCAGCAAACTAGACAGAGAAATTTGGTTACCATTTATTTGGTACTCAGACAAAGTACATTCACCTGCAAAAATACCAGCCCACCTGTCAATTTTTTGTTATTATTAACATGTGATTGACATGCCTGGTCTGTTAAATATATTGTAATCAGAGATTTAATCAAATCACTAGAAACGACATCATAGGTGTTGTAATGATGCTTACTCTGTACTATGGTAAAACCATGTTAAAACAGAGAGCTCTGTAACTATATTCCTGTGTAACATCTCCTTAAACAAAAACTCGTTGCTGTAATGATTATCGTTTTGCTGCTGATATTTACATGCAAGTATCTGTAAACCTGTTAATACTTTCCAAATATAGGAAGAAGGGGCATTACTACATTATTGTGTTAGGAGGTTTTTAAGCTTCTACCAAGCCCCAGGACTGTAACAGCTATCAATCTGTTAAGAATTCATGGACTCAATTCTGTAAACACTTACTACCAGATATAGTGCTTAATTCTCATGGAAGAGCTACACTCAATAAGTAAGAGTGTTTGTAGGACTGGGGACTAAGTTGGGAACCAGACAGCTAACAGTAGCATATGCTGTGAACAGACTTTCTCAAGTGGGAAAATAAATAAAAATCAACCTGAATACATCCCACCAGTTGGCTGCAAATTGCAGTCTCAAGATATTTGTGTAAAAAGACCAAACAATAGAAGCATATTAAAACATGGCCACAGTAAGGCATAACATACGTGAAATATACAACAGTAGAGCGTGGAATAATTTATGTTAACCCCACTTGAGAGCAAGACTTTCAAACACAACACGCGTTGCCAGTCCTTCTCTGAAGCTAGGATAAGTCTTTCTTCCACTTTCCACTATACTCTCACACAGGTAAGCACAAGACACTAATGATTCATTTTTGGTGGGGAAAAAGGGGAGGAATCATGGGGAGATTTTTTTTTTTTTTTTAAAGGAACACATGCCTAATAGCATCTTCCAGAGATTGGCATACGGAAGGCAGACACCCTGCAAGATGTCTTCACAGAGCTTTAATCACATGCCTCACTTCTAACCTTTTACATTCTTTGCTATCTCAGGGAAGGAGCCTCTTCCAAGTGGAGGGCTGTTAATTGTACCCAATTGTTTTGGCAATGCGGGTGGAGCATCCGCTGTTGTTTCCAGACTGGGGTCCTGAGATGCCCTTTCAAAGTAGTGCTTGTACACGGTGTGTGGACGTAGGTCAGCAGGTTACAGAAAAACAATACATTTCTACAAACTCTACTACTGAAAAAAATATCCACCTACATAGCCACCTACATAGTTATCCCGTGCGGACCAGCCTGGGTAAAGCTGCATATGGAGCTGTCGTTCCTTTCTCGCTAGCTCATAGTATTTAGCTTGTTCTTCTCTGGATAATGCGTGCCACTGAGGTAGGGGAAGAGAAAAGAGAATCAAAAGCACAACTTTTTAAAATACAGTACATCAATAACAGTGTGTGTGTTCCATTTTCATAAAAACAGATTATCTGGCACACAGCCAGTTAATATTTTATTTATGACTCTGGTTTACCCAGCTGAGACTGAATTCATCATTTATATTCATTCAGTCCTTTTGTTTTTCTGAAGATGGGCCAAAACCACAATCATTTGTTAACGGGACCAAGATCTGAACCACCTCTGGTTTTGGAAAAGCATCCCTTCCTCATTATTCCCACACTCATTCCCGTATTCCGGTTTTTCCCCTAGTCCTTGTATTTACATTCTTCACAGCCACCCCACTTCCCCCAAAAAACCACAGTGAGCCATTTCTCAGGCCAAAATAACACGAAATCTGGGATTTCAAGTCCTTAGACCTGGAAATAGCATGAGAAGAATAGATCTCATTATTATTTCAGTCCCACAAGTGGCGCCACATAGCAAAATATGCTCATGAAAACAAAACACAAATACAAGCAGGAAGATATTCTGGTTTATTTTGATTTCTGTTGAAATAGAAGTTTCAACCCTATACGCTTATCAAAATAATCTAGCAAAACATACCCAAAATAAGGACAACACACTCTATCTTTGCAATAGATTTTTTTTCCTGAGGACTTTCACTTTCATGGTTTTCTCTCTCTCATTTTGGTTACATTAGTTACCTACCCTTCGACCAAGGATTTGATTGATGGCTGCACTCTCTTTCAACGTGCATTCTGCTACGACTTTTGCTCTCATTTCCTTCATATACAACATGAACGCATTAAGAGGTTTCTTTATGTGTGGCTTCTTTTTCTCTTCTTCTTTTTTGGAGTCCTGATGTTTTCTGGATGATGAAGACAAAACAGACAAAGAATCTCACAGTGAGAACTCTCGCAAGTTCATCATACTCATTCCCCCCAATCTCTATACATAAACCCTATTAAACAGCTATGCAGCAAAACTACCTTCATTTTATACTTGCAACTTTTGCAACTGGCCACTGAAAACTACAGGTTTCAGGGTTCTCTAGAGTCAGCGGGCTGCTACATGAGAACCATTTCCACAGTCTTACAAGAAACCCACTTGGTGTATAGGTAACCTAGCCAGATATATTTTTATCCCTTTGGGAAACAGAAGTAAGGATAATAGGCCCAGATCCTCACACTGGAATCAATGGGAATTAGGAGACTAAATACCTTTGAGGATCTGGGCCATCATGCCTAGCAAAATGGGACCATGGTCCATGACTGGATTTGCTAGGCACTAACACAATGCAAATAATAATAAAACACATTCCCGTGCCCCCAAATATCACTTATATTATTAAATGGGGAAAAAATATTCAGTCCAGAGTAGGGAGTACCAGGCATGTTCTGAGTACAGGGCAGGAAAAACAAGATTCTCCTTAATTCTAATCCCAGAGCTAACACCAATTCCCTCTGTGGCTTTTAGCATGTCACTTATGCCCATTCCATTCCCTTCCCCCCCCCCCCCCCACCCCCCACAAAAGTAGCCTCTAATTTTGGGTACCCTCATCTCTGAGTGCTCAGTTGGATGCTCTTATGTATCTCAAGCTGGGCATTTAAAAGAGAGGCAGACAAAATTATTGGACACCTTAATTATTGGACATCTTAACTAACACACTACATTTTCCCCAGCTGTGCAATATTAATAGCTACTCACCTACTTCTCAGGAGTGTTACAAGGAATTAAGTTATTTATTATTATTAATTATTATTATTATTGTTATTATTATTTTGATACACAGGGCCAATGAAATTATGGTCAAATACATTTAGCAAAACCAATCAAACCTGTTCACATATATTTTATAACAAAATCACAGCAAAGTAAAACCCGAATTTTAAAAACAGTGAGTGAAAACCCCCCTTGCAATTAGATTGTTCTAAAAATAAAACGATGAATGTAAAACTTACGAGCTGTGGAGTGAGCCAACATCACTCTGGGAAGATTCCTGTTTGACTGTTGGTGTGACTATGGCCGGATGAGGGATTCCAGTTGTATGTAAACTATGATGTGGCGGGACCATATGTGGAGGAAACCTAGAGGAGAGAAAGCTGTGTAAATCGTCAGAATAAAAATGAATGAATGGGGAGGGATGTATACACACATAAAAAAAGGCACATAACAAGCACAGAACAGCTAGACAAAGCATATGAAAGCAGCAGCATTAATTAGTGATAAATTAAACATAATGATTCTTCTAATGTCATTAAAGCCAATCTTCCCCTTCATTATCATTACTGACATGAGACATTATGATTTTTAATATCCTTAACAAAAGGCAAGTTCAACTGACGAACTTGGATTGAAAAGTGGAATTTCAGCTACTTGCAGGGAAAGCAGCGGTGGATCCACTGCTTTATTGTAAAATTACCAGTGGCAACCAGTGAACCAATTTTTATAGTTCTAATCAGGTTGAGAATTAAGGATGACATCTTTTGTTGCATATTGACAGCGAAATAAAATATTAATGCTGCCACAATTTATATGCATTTTCAACATTCCTTGTATGTGCCTCATTAGCCACATTTTATGGATGGAGCCAAATAATATATTTATTTGTGTTTGGTGAACCTCTGTGATATACTGTTTTACCAGAGGGTGGGAAGATCAGGGAATGAAGTGAATTTTGAACCATTAGGTTTACATAGGAAGGCTTAATCCCATTTAAAAAACAAACAAACAAAACGTCAAAAAAAACTTCAGATTTTTTTTAAATGACAAAAATGTAGAGAAACTCCATCTATGCTAATTCACATAGTCAAATACATAGACATAGGCCTCGATCCTACAGATGGATCCAAAAGGAAACGTGGTCCATTTTTGCGAATCTAACTGCAGCATCAGGGCCATAAAATATACACACTGAAGCCGTTTTAAGCATATTCACAGATAACTTCTATTAAAAACAGCAACAAATAAACAAGCTTTTAAAAGAGCAATTAGCTTTGTTATTACTCAGTGGTTTTAAAAGGTTTAAAAGTAAATAAGAAAAAGCATGACCACAACTTTCTCTCAGGCAACCTCACTGAAGTCAATGGGATTTCATAGGCTGTAATCTGGCCTAGACTTTTGGGCCAAGGGGGATTTTACACTCTACAAAAACTCCAACCCCAAAATGGGCTGGAAAACAAAGTTGTGTGTTCTCTACACAATGTTTGCTATTTGTAAATGCCTGGATTCTGAGAGCAGTGAAAGTTGGCCCAGTGAAAGTTCCATATGTATGTCATATGTGTACAGCTGTAATCTGTAGCTATATTGTATTGGCTAAGGATAGGATTTTTCTTCTCCCACGTGCATACAATATTTTCCTGCTAAATATCTATGTTGATAGATCTCTAGATTGATCTATGCTGCAATCTATACAACTCACTGCTATATTAAGTATGAATCTGTGCAAAGATCAGAGATGTGACAACAGCATTTAATGATATTTTAAAGTTAATTTTCTACCCTATATTAATACATTCTTTAAGAATGTACTGTCTAAATACTTTATACTGCATTTACCCAAGGACATGGAGTAACCCTTTGGTAGATAACCTTCCAGTACAGCTTTGCAGCTTTTTCTACTACCTCGTGGAGCTCAGGATTATTAGGAAGAAGGGGTGTTTTGGGTCTGATGGCAGAGGTGGGAAGAGATCTGACTGACAGGGGTGGAGAATTCAAAAGTGGTCAAAGCTTTGGAGAGGGAACTCAGGCCTCTGGCAGAAAGAGGTGGAGAAAAGGAAGGTGGTTTGGCCTTGATGGTAGGGGAAGAGGAGGACAGGGAGTAGACAGGGCTTATTATTTTTGACTTTTACTGTTGGTACCAAAGAGCCCTCATTGGCATGGGTCTCCAAGGAGGCTGTTCAACCACTCTTGTGTCAGAAGGTCTCTCCCTCCCTGCCCCGGAAAAGACAGGTGGATGGGAGCAAGCAGATAGAACATTTGAGCAGGGAAAGGAACTTTCTCTCTGCACAGGTTAGCACAATAGACAACACACTGGTTTTGGAGTCAGGGAGACCTTAGTTCTCTTTCCATTTCTACCACTCAGCTGCTGTATGATCACGGGCAAGTCACTTCATCTCTCTGTGTCATTTTTCCCCCTCCTATCTCTTGTCTGTGTACTCTATCTTGTCTGTGTACTCTTGTCTGTCATGAGCTGTAGCTCACGAAAGCTCATGCTCAAATAAATTGGTTAGTCTCTAAGGTGCCACAAGTCCTCCTTTTCTTTTTGCGAATACAGACTAACACGGCTGTTACTCTGAAATATGCCATGTATGGCACTGTAGGGCCCCAATCTTGGGCCTCTAGGCTCTAACAGGGTACAAATAATGAAAATAATCAATAGTGGGAACTCACTGTGAAGGGATGTAAGGAGATGAGGAGTAAATACAGGGTAAAATCCTGAACACACTGAAGTCAATAGGAGTTTTGACACTGAGTTCAATAGGGTCAGAATTTCAAACCCAATCTCCTCTCCACTCAAAGCAACCCCACAGAAAACTCTATATAAACAGATTCTATACATAAATTCTATATCCTTTAAAAAAAATAATCTAAACTCTAACTAAGGTTAAGCCTTTGCAAAAAAAAAACCAACAGACACTCCTTGTCAGAGAAAATGAGGATCGCACTGGCATCAAGAATCTGTTTTTAAAATAACCTGTCTATAGATAGATAGATAATACATATACACATACACAAATGATACATACCACATATGCCATATATTACATCTGGTCATAAAAATCTCAGTTGAAACAAATTTTCAACAAAAAATATTGGTTTAATTTTTTTTTTTTTGGCAGAATGTTTAATTGGAGCGGGTCAAAAAATGAAAAAAAAATCTATTTAACCATTGTCTTAATTTGTACAGAAATTTCAAAATCTTCTAAATTTTGGATCTAGCCCTTTTAACTGTGTGTGTGTGTATATATGCACGCATTAATTATATGTATGCAGGTGTATGTACATACAACACACACATATTGGGAGAAATCCTGGTCCCACTGTAGTCAATGGCAAAATCTTCCACTGACTTCAGTGGAGCCAGGATATCATCCATCATATTTTACATTTCAAAGACGTGGCAACCTCTATCAACAGGCAACTATCACTGAATAATCACTTGCTGATAGCTAAACTTTAGTAGTGGCATCTGTCCAAGGGAGGTTTTGTGTTTGCCAGGAACTTCTATTTATTGTTTAATAGTGAGAATGGCTTCCTTCTGAGTTAATAAACTGCAGATACAAAGTTTAGCTGCATTATGGAAAAGAGAGTAAGCTGAAGCTTGGTATTGCAAGTTTTTTGTTATGCTTTTGGCTTTGAAAGTACGATTCAAGGGTCTAATTCAAACCCAAAAGGTCAACAGAACCTTCCCGTTGACTTCAATGAGCTTTGGGTGAGATCCCAAGTCTGTTCAGTTATTTATTTATTTATAATCGCATGGAAGTCAGAGCTGGGGAGTGCTAACTATGGAGCTGGCTTAATTCCAGCTTGGGTCATTACATTCTGCAAAACTAAATTTCCCTTGAAATTTCCATTACAAAAGGTATTCTTCACTGCCACTGCATAACTGCTGTATAGTGTTACAGTGCACTGTCAAATTATTGCCAGGTTTCACTTCAGAGGTGGCTGCTTTTCAGTGGTGGGTGTAGTGTTTACCCATCAGTTTGTTAAGTTAGTTACACTTTGCATTAAGGATAAATTTATAAATAGTTTATAATGGGGTAATAAAAGATCAATAGATAATCACGCTGCAGTAATTAATAGTGTTTCCAGTGTCTGGTTGGTGTTATAAGGACATTATTAGAAAGTTATAAACAACTCCTGGACACTAACAATTGATTAAACAATTATTAATAATTTATTAACCCTTCATAAACTATTTATAGTTGTGTCCTTAATTATTAAGTGTGACTATTAAGATGGTAAAGACCCTTGGGAATATTCTGGGCAGAAAAGCACGAAAAACATGCAAGGTCAATATCACAGTGCAGGTAATTATGGGTAGACTTTTTAAAACTGTTTTTAAGGAATGTAGACTAGGGCCTTCGGAAGGGTGGGTATGTGAGCCTGGGTGTGAGAGACTGAGTATGCATGTGTGTGTGTGTGTATGAGAGAGAAACTGGAATATGCCACTGTTTTTACAGCCAGAGAGCGAGCACATAGTACATTTCAGAGCTACTTCCATTACACATTCAAAACTCCTCTCCAGCATTGTGCCTACGTACTGCAGGGTTTCCAGAACCGAGCAGAGTCATGACAGAACATGCTTCTTGAAGAGCCTGGGCACATGTGGGGGAGTTCATGATGGAATAGCAGCCTTTTGTCTGAGCTACCTAGCTTCTGAGGGTAAACATTAGACTTGTTCACATTGCTCACCTACGGATGCGTGCAGGTGTGTTTCATATGTGCACTCACAGATGACATGGCATGTGAGAAAACATGCGCATAACTACACATTTTAAGGGGGTCTGTCCATAGGAATTGCCCATACTTGGTAAAATACAAAAGGAGTTTTTGGGCAGCAACGAAGAATAAATATGTCTAAACATATCGCTCGGTATCCATATGTGTGTCTGTGCACGTGTGTGTAATATAAATACAGATAAAAAGAAAGATGGTGTGCGTGCGTGCACGCATATGCAAACACCAGCCGTGCCCCCAGCCCAGTACACACACCTTTGCCTGAGAAATTCCTTTCTTCAGACAAGATTCCCATGAATTGCAATAAACATCCTAACAATTCTAAGCAGCTCATTATATACCCCTGTCTGCTTTTATGGCTCCAAGCCAGAATATAATGATGAGCCTTAACTTGTTAAGGACAACTAATTTTTTGTTCCTAGCTGTCTCAGGGGCTTCTCCCTTACTCACTCTCACTTTACTTCACTGTTGACATGTTTCTGTTAACTGGATGTCATCTGCCTGCCTTGATTTTATGCACAAGCAGTGGGATGCATTTTTCTGTGCAACAATTCTGCTTTGAGTTGCATTAGATTTGTCATTATTCTCTCATTTCCCCCTTGCACTTGTAACATTTCATCTATTCCTGCCTTATTTTTTGAGCCATGGTGCACCCACATTATGGTTTATACATGATCTTGCTCCCTTTGAAGCCGGCAGATTTCAGAGCCAGCCCTCGTCAGGAGAAGTGCCTGCTACCAATTTAGCAGGCTGAGGGCCCCGAGCTCCAACATCTCAATCTAAAGGGGGTCACAGGGTGGCACAAGCGAGTGTCAGCAAGTGCTGTTTAATTGCCAATCTAGGCTTCTCCACGGTGTTTAAAGTATAATGACCCATCACTTAATTCTGCGAAGTCCTGGCCCTGCTGCTGAATGGAATGAATATCAAAGGGTGTGCTAGAACAGGGCAAGGATCCTACATTCCCTATAACTGCCATAAGTATAATAGACCTATGCTTCTGTAGTCCCATTACCACAATAATGTATTTAATTTGCTGTATACTTTTTTTAACTAGCTACCTTTCATAAGGCCTGTCTTGGGAATACAGCATCCCCCCAAAAGAAAGAAAAAAAGAAACTACCCCCACTAATAATAATTAAACTAAACCAAGTTCTACTTTGCCTCACCTCACACCTTCAAATCTTTTGTACATATTTTAAGGACTAAACAGGAATTGTCACTTAATTTGCAGCTTTTCCTCAGCCCTGGATCTCTGTCTGCACTGGGCCCTTTTATACAAATTTAGGTTTTCAGGCATCTCTTTTTATTCACTGTATCAACAAGTGAACGTTCTGTTATCAAGTTTATTCTTTCTTCTCTAACACATACAGAGTGTTTCCCCACTCACTCTCCAGCCCTGGCTACAGGTTTCTGTTACTCAAGGTAGGAGTTACCGTTCTCTACTCAAATCTTCCTCTGTACTCTAACCTGCATGTATTAACCACAGAGATGTAGGCGAGCGGGAAGCAGGGGAAAGAGACGTGGAACCTTGCTATGTAATGCATGCTAATTTAATTATGTGCCATCATCAAAATGGATTAGCTGTTTCAGCCCATCAGGAAAGTCTAAACCTCCACCGATTTAATTAACCAGACTGAAAATCAGATGAACAGAAAATAAAACTATCATTAGGAGCAATTAGTGATTACTTAAACATAGTGCTGCCAACCAGTTTGTAAATAAAACTAGCAGCCCCTGGAAAATTAGCTGGAATTAATTGGAGATAGGGAGGGGGACAAATATATACTTCTAAAGCTTTAGAGGGTCAGGAAGGTACTTTTATGTTGACTACTAGTGTTTTGAGCTCCGGAAAGGGAAAAAAGCACAATAACCTTCCTTCCAACTCAGCCTGAATAACAATAATACACCCACACCCTTCCCTTTCTTACACAGAGCACTGCTCTGGATGATAGCCACTGAGAAACCAGAACGTGTCAGGACTTCTTGCTTTTTCAATGTCATGGACTACCATATTTCTCAATTAGTCGGCTTTAAAAAACACAGCCCCCACCTGCCAAACCTTGATGTTCAATGGCTGTGCTGTGACTCCCTTTCTCATCAGATGGGACAATTCTGTTTTTTGAAAACTGGAAATGACTGCAAATCCAGAAATGCATTTTCTAGATGAAACACACTTCTCTACAGAGAATGTTAAGAGGAGTTACATTTGCCCTTGATTCAGGACCTCAGTACTTTGAACTCACCTTGACATGGAAGCATTGACAGTCAGAGCTGTTGGGTAGGGATGCCGGAATCCCCCTGTTGTGATTGGGTAAACTGGCTGACCTTGCCTGGAAAGAAGAAGGGAAAAAAATAGTGAGAGAAAGAAAAAAGGGCTTAAAAAAACCCCCCAACTTCTCTCTGCACAGTAAGCTTTATTCTCATTTGATCAGAACAAAAATCTTGGGGATTGTACAGCAAGGATCAAAGGAAAGAAACACAGAACAATTTGAATGCCATAAATCTGATAGGAATGGCTAATTAAATTTTATAACCTCTGCTTATGTCAATAGAGACCCTCTCCCCAAGCTGAAACTAGGTGTTTTGTTGTAATAATTAAAGGCGAAGTCTCGCTTGCTTTAATGGAGCCATCACACTAATTGAGGGCTACACATCCAAAGGAAAACAATAATGAATGTAAATTTATACCAAAATAAAGTACAGTGAATCAAAGGACTTCAGTTGCGCTTTGGGCCTCTTTCGGTATTTAGATCTCGGTGAGAAAACATTAAATTAACAGAGCTTAATTTGTAGCCTTTTGTCAGATTAACAAGTGTTGACAAGAGTTACCGGGGGAGAGTCCCCAAGAAGTATTGTGGGTAACCAATAGACAATCACACCTCATTACAATAATTAAAAAATACAGCAACATGCAAAACAGCATACTCATGAAAGACACACAACTTTTTCTGATTGAGATTTGTCTGTGTTGGCTAGTTCTTTTTATCTGTCCTTCAAATATATATCAGCTGTGCTGGTAGGATACTTATTATGTTTTGTTTTTTAAGCATAACCCATTTGAGATAACCAGGCCAGTTTAGGATAGGTGGCTCCAGTAGCTAATTGTGACCACAAAAAAGGTAGAGAATTTAAAAATAAAAACCCTTATCTACCTTTGCTGGATGTTTGTATTATTGTTTAAACTAAAAAAAGGATTTGTTTTTTTAATGATGGGATTATTGGTATCAACCCACAAAAAGAATGTAAAAATTGTGAGTAGATAAATAAATACAGCAGGGTAAATTGATGGTTTGGGTTGTAAGCCTCCTACCTGATATGCAGCTGAGTGTTTCCACATGCATTAGGAAACTGGCTACCAAATCCTGTGGTTATATGCACCTGCATATGGCAGACATGATCTAATGCCCAAAGGTGACACGTATGCCCACAAAATGCCAAGACACAATAAGCCTGCACTAGAAAGGAGAAAAAAAGGGACACCTGGCCATGGCTAAAAGATGAGGGCACTTTTATCCATTACTCCCTCACTTTAACTTTACAGTTTTTGGTCACAAGCTGAGTGTATTTACTTTATATGTCAGGAGTCCAAAAGACTCAGGTGATGCCTGAGAACTATACAGGTTGGATGTGAGGAAAAAAAAAAAAAAAAAAGCCAGTGCATACAAGTGTGGGGCCTGCATCCTAAAGGTAAGCTGGTTTACCGAGCAAGAGAGAAATTGCCACATACGTACAGGGATTCGGTTTAGATAGAACAATATCTTGGGTTTCTGTTTCTGCTAGAGCTGTGCATTTGTGGTGAAATTCACCCCTTTGGACAGGGCCAGCACAAGGGTGAGCTTCAAACCCCTCCTCTTCCTAGTGTGAAGACCCCTTCATGCCCTGTAAGCACCAAGCACCATAACCCTGTGAGGAGGGGAAGTGTGTGAAACAACCTCTCATGTGGGCTTCTGAGGAGGGATCACTGAGGCCAGGTCATGTCAAGGTCTCCCTGAATTCACATGTGCATATCCAGTGAATAGGGACTCCCCGTAGCTGGAATAGAGGCCATGGGAGGACTGCACTCCTCCCCCAATTCACGTCCTCGGGTCTAGGTATATGTATGAATTTTATGGCCTCCTACTCAGTTCCTTATATATATATATATGCCATTTCCTCAAGGACAGGTGAACTTCATCCTATGTGGCTAGAGCAAATAACCTAGAGCATAATGCAGTACTCATGCCCTTGGGAACTCAGCCTGAGCTTCCCAATATCAATGAGGCCTGAAATATCCTTTATATGTGAATAAAACATCTTATGGTAATAAAGAATTATACTGTAATGCAGAGACCCCTTTCTTCCAGGACCTCAGTGCACTTTACAAACAATAATCAATTAAACTGCATAGAAGCCCTGTGGGGCAAGGAGGTCTTATAAACCCATTTCAGAGATGGCAACATAAAGGCAGCAGGTACCAATGACTCACTGCATTTCTTTTGAGGGACTCCCATTCCCTACAAGTTCTACGTGTTCAAAAAATAATCAAATGGACATTCCCCATGGGGTGTTTTGTGGTGGGTTTTTTTGGCCACCTTTAATCTGAACTAATTCACTTTTCTTGTCTTTAATAAAAGTTCACTCCTAAGTTGCTACTTTTTCAACCAGGTGTCACCCATTTCGCCAGCCATCGTAAACTCTGCCCACCCCCACATGGAAAACAGGGACTCATAGCACAGAAGAGCAATGCAGTTGTAATTACAGAGTTACGTTAATGGTGACATGATTTAAACAAAAAAACAAAAAACGCACACCCCTGAAACTATCATCAGTCACCACAAAATCAAACTCAGGGGTGTGTGAAAAATGAGACATCCAGCAAAAATGTATTTATAAAAGTGTTTTAATGGCGGGCGGGGGGGGAGCGGCGGGGCTATGAATTTATGCTTCACAGGCCATCGGTTGGTTAAAGACAACATGTGTAGCAATGCCCTAGTGCCCATGTTTGCTTAATAGCATATGACTTGGTATCAGAGCCCCAGTTTATTTAATCTTTATTGAGTAGTTATCAGTTCACCCACATCATAAAGTGGCAGCTGGCAAATACACTTATCTCAACACATATACACACTTATTTTTACATTAAAAATTATACATGTCAAAAAACCAAAATGGAAATAAAAAAATGGAACTCCTTACTGTGGTACTAACCATCCTAGCGGATGGGGGATTTGCCCTACAGTGCCCGGTGATAACGGATAATAAGGAGATATATCCGGAGGATGCGGAGGCCTTGGAATTCCTAGGGAAGAGGAAAGTGAAATGGCATAAATACTGGGTCAGGAAAGGAAATAAAAGGGGGTAGAAAAATCAAATAGGTTTCTATGCCGTGACTTTGGTTACTAGTTCCAAGAGTTGGCCCACTGCCTCAACCTCCACTTGCCAGAATGGGCCACTTTGTATTGTAAGTAAATGAGATTCATCAAAAGACAGGGGAGGTTTGATCCTTCCTACCCTGACACCAATCAAAGACCATTATTAATTATTTGTATTGCAACAGTCCTTACAGTTCCATCTGGACCCGGACCCCACAGTACTCAGCGCTGTACAAATAGAACAAAAAGATGGTCCCCTCCCACAATCATTCCGGATTTTTCTCTGGATGGAGCCCTCAGCCATTCCCCTCCATTCTGAGTAAACCTCCAAAATAAACCATATATTTCCAAGTGGTTCCCCCCTTTTGGGTGCGCATGAGGCATTTGGTTTTGTGTCTCCACTCTATCCTAAAATCTTGAAGGCGAGAAGACAGAGTCCTGATAGTGTTTGGTAAAAAGAAGAGGCGTGGTGATATTTTAGTCCTGTTGCGGTACATATTCAGAGCTAAAGGAATTCAGCTCCAAATAGAAGATCTGATCTTGCAACCCTTACCTTTGGAGTCAATGGGACTTCTTCAGGTAATGGTTATAGGACTGGGACCTTCAAATAGTATGGCAGAAGCAGAATTAAAACAGAGAGCATTAAAAGGAAGGGGCACTGCATTCATGGCTGAAAAAGTATTTTTTTTAAATCACTCAGGAAGCTTTTAATCTCTAAATTAAATCTCCTTGTGTGACATTTTCATGCAGACACTGCTTTTTCTCCATTACAAAAACCAAACAGATTAACTGAGCTTTAACCATACAGTGAGCTATTTGCACACTTGAAAGAATGTTCACAGAAGAAAAGTAAACAGTCTACAGACGTTAATCATATGTTTTACGATAACCATTTAAAAGCTATTCCCTGTACTGCCATTATTTAAATGAGTGGTTGACTATGCCATTCACTTTACAGGGATGGCTAGATGGCTCCTTTTAAGCCATGCAAAGTTAGCACTAAATACAATTAAAAGAAAGCCCCAGCTGTGGTGTGTAAAGTGAACAACAGCTAATAGTGTACCAGTTCATTCACGGACTGGGGTTTAGATAATTTATCTGCATATGATAGGCACAGCATAGAGCAATTCTTTCGACAAACTCTGACATGTATTCACTGTTTCAAATTTGCCTTCTAATTAACTAGCAGGGATTTGGATTAACAAAAACAAAACACTGCCACTGAGAATTCTGTGGAGCTTGAAAAAAGGAAGACTGACTCTATCGGTATCAGGACACGCAGTAAAACACCCATGGCTGGCCGGGGTCAGCTGACTCCAGCTCGTGGGGCTCAGGCTCTGCGGCTATAAAATTGCAGTGTAGATGTTTGGGTTGAGGCTGGAGCCTGGGCTCTGGGACCTTCCAGTCTTGTGGGGTCTCAGAGCCCAGTCTGCAGCTCAAGCCCGAATGTCTACACTGCAGTTTTATAGACCCACGGCCTATGCTCCCTGGGCCCAAGTCAGCTGACATGGGCCAGCCGTGGGTGTTTAACTGGAGTATAGACATATCCTATATGACTTCTCTGAGGCCTCATGTTAAACAGAGACCCCTTTTTAAAGTTAAAATAACATGTAAATTCTATTCTGCTAAGACCAATAAATCTAGGCAGGGTTTTACATTGCTCTATATTCAAGAAGATTGCTCTTCAGGGTGAACTGAGACTTGGGTAGACCTACATTTTGGGGGGAAAAGCTGCAAGCGTGCAGATGGAACTAAAGCAGCACGGGTGGATGGAAATTCAACACTATAAGAGAAAAATGGCCAAACCCCTGACACAGAAACAATGGGTTTGGGGGAATCAGAGAGATTCATTTTGAAACTGGCTGCGACCTATCACCTTTAAAATTCCAGCTGCAATTTTGTAAGTGCAGATCACAGAATGAACATGTTTAACTCCTTGGGTTGCTCCTGCAAATCAGGCAGAGATCTAACTGTGTATTCTGTGCTCCACCTCTGCTGCACAGAAATACAGGCACATATGACTGCAGGCCCAGCGTTCCATGAGCAGCTTCCTGGGCCTTTCATGAAAACTTAGCCCAATAGGTTTATATCTAAAGTTTCACTAATTTAGGAGAGTGATTCAAAAGGGTATTTCACAACCATTTGCCACTGCAGCATGGGAAATCCACCCCTCAAAACAAACAACATAGACGACTTCCTCCAACCCCCTCCCAACGAGACTCCCCACCTACCTGTTTTTGGATCTACGTCGGCTGGTAAATGGGGAGGAGGGTTTCCTGGCGTGAAATGCTCATTGCTGTACGTGATAAGCGGCGTGAGAGGGTGTACGTGGTGTGGGTGCTGCACAACCGGCACTTTGTTAGACTGTCAAAAGAAAAAGGGGATGTGGGGGGGACACCCTTCGTTAGCAATGCTGCACACTCATCCCCCCTAACCCTTGGGGATTATCTAAAGAAACGTACGTTGCCACAAGGTTGTAACATGATCCTTATGTTTTCCCTCGTGTTTCTGCCGCAATTTCCTTCCCCCTCCCCTCATTCCTGTTCACAAGTAAGTGGGTAAGAATCTTTCTTTATTCTCTTTGACCCTTCGTGCTCCCTAATGGGGCAGTAGATTTTTTTTTTCTTACGACTTCTCACGCTTCACCTCTGTGATGCATGAAAGCTCTTCAGTGAGATGCTGATGGAGTCCCCCAGTTTAATTAGCAAGAGTCCCAAATGCTTAGTGACCTGAAGGTCTTCCCTTCTCTCCCAGCTACCAGTCAACATTTTACAATTCTTTTATAAAGAGCCTGCATAAAAAGTCCTCATAATTTTGGAGTATTCCCTTCATCTGGCAGCACTAAACTGCCAGATGATCACCTGCATATTTTATGCATATTATAAGAGACCTGATTCATTATCAATTCAACAGATAGCACTAATAAGATGCTGGATACTAATAACTGGATACTGATGAATTGTGCTACCAAAACATGCAGATTTTCAAATAATGGCAAGAATGTAGATACAGACACTGAAATGAAAACTCATTGGGTGAAAACAAAAACAAAAACCCCACCCCAGAAAGTCATGCAAATATCAGGGTTGGTTTTTTTTGTTATGTTTTCATAACTGGCAAAATTATTCTCTTTCTTTAGAAAGAAATACAGACCGAAAGAAAGAGCAGGTTGAACTGTAACTTACCCTTACAAGATCACAAAGAAAAAAATTAAGCTGAAACAAGTGAACTGCTGGACCATTTACTGCAAGTAATCCAATTGCAAAAAACCCTATTCCCCACAGAGGATTTTCACTAAAATCCTACAACAGGGACATTTAACCAGATTAGGTACCAGCAAAGATAAAGAGGCTAGTATTAGATGATGAATGGATTAGAGTCAAGTTTCATTTTAGAATGTGTCTTCATTTCCTTTTATTACTTTAAGTAAGGAACAACTTGCATTAACATCAAGTAAAAGGAATCACATTAAAAGAAAGAAGGGATACTTCAGCAGCACCCGCGAGCGCCACTACAGTTCAGGGTCTGTCAGCGTTTTCATTCTACACCCCGTTCCTAAAGGGCACGAGCATTCAGAGGGCTGAAACTTGCCAGTACAAGCTGTCGAGCAGATATTTTTTTCCCAGTGCTGTATTAAACAAAATATTACTTGAGCTCAGTCTGAATATTTTGGGCATCTCTTAAAAGCACATTTAATTTTTATTTCCAACTTTTGTTAAAGGGTGATCATTTCTACAGCAGGAAGGGAAAAAAGCATACTGAATTTTGAAAAATACCACACATCTCAAATGCAGGTTAATGTCTTACCTATCTTCTATTGGGGGCAGATTCAAATAATAGTTTATGAGCTATTTTCCATAACTTTTGCTTTGTTTTTATTTTATTTTTTAATCTCTTCACACAGTGGCGCAGGCCAAATAGTAGCTGTGTGACATAGATCATGGCTAGTATGTGAAATCCAGTGCTGCCAATTACAGTGTGTTGTGCTCACAGGATCATTGGTCGTGTCATACAGACTTCAACAATTGACCACAACAGTTACTCTGGATTTACGGCAGGGTGTCCGAGGGCTGGATTTGGCCCCTTATGTGAAAAAAGTCAATTGAACTATCCTAACAAAGTTCTGTGTTCTTAAGAGTGAACTATCCTAGGAAAGTTTGGCAATACTGAAAACTTTGGTAAGGGTTTCAAATAAGTCATATTAGGTATTGTTCAAAGAGACACACATTGTCCAAACTACCAAGCTTCTCCATGCAGCACCATGTGACATTCTGTGCAAAGCAACTGTCTAAAGACTACGGATCACCAAGAATTATAATTCCTGACAAGACAGAATCACTGGCCAAGAGATTTGTGAATCTTTATTGTTGGGTAACACATGGTGTGACTGGTAAGAGTGGCACAGAGAAGCAACTGGGAGGGCATTGCTAGACATCAGGTTGGAAAAGCATTCAGCCAACCCCAGTATGCTAACAAAATAAGGTATGGCTTTTACAGAAGGCTAATTTTTTGATAGAAACCATTAAACAACCCAAGCTGATTACCGGAAAATTAAAAAAAAAAAAATTACCGAGGAAACAACTTTGGAGGGTCAGACAAACTGACAAAAACAACAGCATTTAGAATAACACTGGCTTTGTATACTTATCAGCCCCTGTGGTGGCCTGGCTCTGACAGTGCACGTAAACTGTGTGAAACCACCACCCACTGCTCTGATGTTCCAAGAGCCCCTGCAACACCACTGCAAAATGGCGTGAGTTAAGCATAAAGAGACAAATTATCATTTTACTTAACACCTTGCCAACAAAGAAACGGAAGTCTGAGCCTGACCCTGCAAACCTTTCCTCAGGTGAATAGATTTCATTCATGCAATTGGGTCCCTCTGAAGTCAAAGGGACGACTCATGCGAATATGGGTTTATAGGATCTGGGCCTTTGGCTCTTCCCAGCCCTGTGATCATGCTGGAGGAGGCGGGGGGCAGGGAGGAGCGGATTTGGGGAGGTTGGGGAAATTACAGTTGCATTTTAAACACAGCAAAAAAAAACAAAAACCAATCAAGTCGGATCGGAACTGTATCACTACACTACAGCCAACCTAGATTTCTCTGCATTTGTATTATATTTAATATTCTGTATTTAGCAGATCAAAAAAGAAGGGGGAGGGGTCTTGCCTCAGTGTGAAGAGAGCCAATAATTTACAAGAGGAAGAGATGAATGGTTTAGAAGAACTGCCAATTATTCATAAACCAAATAAACAAGCTAGTCTTTAAAGCAGCATTACTGAACTATATTAAATAAGCGTCCTTGAAAAACAGCACAAGACAGGATTACGTTGTGGGCAAGGGCAAGCTTAATGCTGAACTTGCTTCTCACGATGAAGTCAATGGGAGCTTTGCCTGAGTCACAAGTGCCGTCCCTAACACTCCCCAGTGGCTATAACAAGGTGTATCATAAAAGTTACAGATAGTAAAGACCTATTAGATCATTTTAGCCCATCCCCCTTGTCAATGCATGATGGCTCTCTGTAGTATATTTTCTAGTACTTTGCCCAGGATAGTTTAAGATATGAGATAAAAGCCATTCTGAGAAAATGGAATTTCTTTTCTGGAAACAGCAACTTTAAACATCCCATTCATGGTATGTGACATGTGAAAAGTGGGGCTGTACCACTACATATAGATTAGCAACAATGTATGCAACAGCAGAAAGAGAATCCCCCAAAATACACATCTACAGCATACCAAGGAACCTGATAGGAAGCCCCTCCTCCTAACGCTCCTAAAGCAAGGTATTTAGTGCTTTGGATTGAAGGGGGGAAGAGGACAAAAAATACAAATTACAACAAAAGTTTGTTTTTCTTTATTGGCTATGTCTGATACAGGAAAGATGAAAAATTGGACCCATGTGGAATCAAACCTCTACACAGGAATTTGATACTGCTTTGGAAATGCATAACCAAAGATGACTCAAACCATAACTGAACCTTCAGTATTAAAAAGCAAAGCTGAATTGTGGACTGATACAGAGTGGGGAGACATGCAGGGTGTTGGGATGTTAAATGAGTGTGCATTAAATGCTGACAGGTGCCCCCCAAAAGAATCCGAATAATTTGGTTGAAACTTGCTGGCAATTGCATGTGAAATCACTGTGCATTAGTTTTTGCTGCATGGTAATGACATTAAAATGAAAGAGCTATATGTGCGTAGAACAGTCTGCTATGAAGGCAACGCATCCCTCCAATTAATATTTTCAATCTACTGAAGAAGGGAATATAAGCTGTATAATGATTAATAGCTCCTCAATCCTTAAAAGCACCCAACCCTCTAATCCTTGCCTGCTTGAGTGATAATGTAATAATCACACTTTGTTCATTTCACTGGAGATGCAAAAATAAAAACTTTTAATAGGAAGTTTCTGTTACTGCAATTCCTGTATATCAAGGCACAGTGTGACTCAGGTGAAAAAAACCTCTGTATATATTCAAAGTAATGTTACCAAGAACACAGAGAAAAGTATAGCACAGGAAACAGAAAATCAATCTATTGTGCCAGGTTAATATGGCATCTGAAAAAACGGATACACAAAAAATACAAAAACACAGAAAATTCCTTAAGACACTAAGGAACTTGGAATGTAGCTATTACATTGTTGATGCAGAAGCCTTTCTTGGCCTAACTAGCAAGCCAGGCACCCTAACCTTGAATCTCCCTTGTTTTCTTAGTCAATACCCATAATTATACACTGAATAGCTAACAGTGAGGGCAAAAGGGGCTTTTTGCAAGAAGCAAAGCTTAAAACCTTCCCGTTCTATACACACAGTTCCTGTGACTACAGTGTGGGGAAAGACCCCCTTGGCTGACCCCTAACCTTTCAAGTGTTCTTAAAGCATCAAGTTCTGCTAACCTGCAGGAGATGTTCTGCCACCATCCTAGACACTGCTACCCACCCCCCAAACTGTTCATAATTTGGAACGTGGCAAGTGAAAGATTGATTAGGCACTTGTATCCAAGACCCCCCACCCTTCCTCCACTATGGGTAACCTAAGAGGAATGAAAGCTTGCCATTCACCTCTAAACCTATTAATCAACAGATAGTGAAAACAAATGGAGCTATAGCTCCGCCTTGTCTTTTTTTGCCATGTCCTCCTCTTCAATACTCCCCTATTGCTTTTCCTTTCTGCAGAAGAAAGATGGGGTCTGAAAGTGCCTTTATGAGCCTAGTACAATAAAACAAAAGCAGCACAGAAGAGGGTTTGTCAGTCTTCTCCCCTCCTCCAGGGTGGATGTAGAAGATCTACAGTGGTCTTGAATTACGAGGCCCTCCCAGGGACTGCTCTCTCTCTCCGCCAGCTAAGGGTACTTATTCGGGACCAGTTTACAAGAAAAATAAGTGTATACCTTGTCTCCGTGTGTTCTACAGGTGCTGTTGTTATAGTTATGCTGATTACAACCAGTAAAATATTAACAGACGTTAACAGCTGCAGAGAGCCAGTTAAAGAGTAAAGAACTGTCTTTTCTAAAGGTTGATCTCTGATTGGTCTTACACAAGGGTGAATCTTTTTATCAGGAAACTAGGTCAACAGAAAAGTCTTAACAAACAGAAATATTCTCCCAGGATTTCAGTGTGCCCAGCAAGTCAGACCACCTGTAGACAACTGCTACTGCCTTCTTCACCATCTTATTCAAAATGATCAAGTAACAGCTCTTGCTGGGCACTGTTAACTTTCACAAGGTAACACCAAACCCAAAGTGCCTTAACATCAATAATTCAGACTGATTTCAAACAAAACAAAACAAAAACTAAACTAAGATTAAAAAAACACAGGTGGAGAATTTCCTTTAGGAATAAAGATTTAAGTCAATTCTGCTTAAGGTACTACCTGGACTTGGAATGTGTGTGTGTGTTTTTTTTTGTTTTTTTTTAAGAACGCTTAGTCAGGTATGAAAACATTTGCTCCTGAAATCTACTTCCCCTTGCCCCATTATAGCAAATACAGTGGCCTGAGCCCTTTCACAGTTTTACGTAGCTCATTTCTGCCTAAGGTCCTGCCCTAAGCTAACTGCCTATTGTAACAGAGGACAAGGCCTCTATTGATAACCAGAACTCTCCCCACTAAAAAAGTCTCATTTTCTTCCTTCACACAAATGATGACAGAAGCACAGACAACCATGTGTAGGGACAATATCCCCCACAGACAGCGCTTGACAACCCCACCTCCCCCCCAATACCCACAAACACTCTTGCACTTCTAACTGCTTCCTCTCTCTCTTTATTTCAGTGGCTTCTTCGTGGCTGCAGAATTGTTCTAACAAGGGCCTACCTGCTATAGAACAAACCAGCCAGCTTTCCAAAATCTGTCCTACCCTGAATTTCTCAAACAAACACAAAGACAGTTTCCTGGCTTGTAATGCTCCGCAATTCACTTAAGAAAGTGAATCCTTTTTTCCTTTTGAAGTCCTCTCTGAGTTTTGAAGCATCACACGTTTGCTCACCGCTCCGCACTCAACATTTTCTGCATTCTTCCTATAGGAAGATGCACTGAAGGGAAGGGGGGCGGGGGGAATCTTTAAAATGCGCAGGAAATTTCCACTTAAATTCACAAAAAGGAAACTGAACTGGTGACAATTACAAACTAGCTAGTTTAAAAGAAAGGGAACCAGATCTTGCATGCCTACCTACTGCTTGTTACGTATTATGCAGAACAATTAAAAATATTAGTAAAGCCTTATTATTTATTATTAATTGTTGTTATTATTATTATTATTACTATTATTATTAGAAGAAGAAGAAGAAGAAGAACTGTAGAGCTGGTTATCAATTAAAGCTGGCCGGGATGCTAATTTTGCAGCAGTTAAAAAAAAAAAGAGAGTGAAAAAATGATACTTGGTATCAATGATACTAGGTAAACAGTGCTAGAGTTCTTGGGCCATGTGGAGTTACAGTAATGATGGGTCTGAAGAGAAAAGTGCCCGTTCAGACAGAGTAGAACCTTTAGAGTTCTTTCAAAACCTGCTTCCCGTTAAGTTTATGAAAGTCAATTTTTGCCTTTGCCAGTCATTCCCAATTTTTTATCAATAAAAGAGAACGCTCTCGGTTGCATTTCTTCTACCAAATCTTTCTAACACTTCAACGAATCAGCCATCCCCCGTGTACGTGAGTTGTGGCCTACACAAATCCAGACTTCTTTCTCTTACCATTATTTTACCGCATCACAAAATTATAACCAGTTAGGTGAACAAGAAGATTTCCAATATTAGCGCCACTGGCTAGATGCTTGGTTTCCTGAAGTTTGAGGCACCTGAAAGGACCTTTAAACCACAGACCATTTTTCCCTCTCTTAGCATGAAAGAAAGAGGGTACATTGATCCTTTCCCAACTTGGCAAATATCCTTCACCCGCTTCAAACACAATTGTTGATTCCCGAACAGACAGGATCCACTTTAACAGTGAGCAAAGAAAAGGAACAGCATAAGGGCCAGAACAGGAGGACATGTGAATCACAGAGACTAATGAAATTGAAACAGGCATAAGAGAAGAAAAACACAGATCCTAATTTAAGGATGAGAAGGGGAGAGAAAACAAATCTCTGGATTAGAGTTCAGAAAAGGTGGGGAGGCGGTAGAAGTGACTGAAAAAATGGGTGATCATGCAACTACCTTATCTCAATTTACTTAGCACGAATAACTTTTTACATAACAGTTCCAACAGTGCAGTGATTAAGCTTTTACCCACCGCATAGTACTGTGTCCCTGTAAATGCCACATCATACGGAGTTTCCCCTCTTACATATAAATCACACATATTTCAGCACTAAGCATATGCTGCAGGAGAAATAACTACATTGATTTTGTACAGAGATCAGTTACGTGATCTAAAGCGACAGCCAGAATATAGGTTTTATTTAAAAAGCCCAGTAACTTTCTTAAAATAAAAGGAAGGACTTGTGTGTATCCTTATGCATTTTTGACTATTTCAGTAATACCAAAATGATAAAGCATTAACGCTGACAAACATGGATTAAATAAACTGTGACGCCATATTTCTATTACATTTTTCAAAATACAGAATTCTCAGATTGTGATGTACTGCACTGTGGACAGCATTATTTAATGATAATATCTGACTGTACCAAGTGACAAAACTTCATCCTCAAAACACTTCCATTTTTAACTGTGATCGTTGCTCATGTGCTAAAAATTGTATGCAATGCAAGAAAACAATGGAGTCATAAAAATGGCCTGAAATTAAGTTCCAATCAATTATTTTTAAGACACTAAACCTTTACATAAATGTGTGTTGGGTCACGTATGTTAGAATTTGAACACACTCTAAAATATCGTAGTGGGAAAGAAATTAATTTATACAGAACTGTCAGGCCTTTCGCCCAAACCTCAATGAGAGCTTTCCCTAAAAATACAAGTCAAAAGGCTTTTACACTCGTCTCACAGAAATTGTGTTGTGAAAGAAGAAAGATATGAATAACTATCATTTTCACCACTGGAAGAGAATATACACCTTTACAACACTTCACCACATCAAGACTTTGTAGCAGAAAAGGCAATAAATCCACTATCAAGGGAAAGTCATCAGCGCCTCTATTCCAAGGGCATAAAATAACTCCCTCTTCCTAAAGATAATGACAATACAGCAGACAGGAAAAGAAAACTTCCTGTCAAACTGGGCTGCTTTCTAAAAACATTAGCTGTATAATTTCTCTCTCTCATATGTATAATTAAGGAGAATGTACAACTGGTTAAATTGGCTGGGGTACTTTTTATAATATATACTAATATGAGAAAACAACCGATGGAGTTCTTTTGGTTATAAATATAGAAACACTGCAGCAAGGTACATTCTACTCTGTATTAATTATAGTTCAATTAAAAAAAAAGTTTTTTCTTTCGTCACTGAGCAAAGAATCATTTCTATATGGACTCCCTAAAATGTGCATCTTACGTGCCTGGGCTATGTTTCTGAAGAATCCTTTCCTATAAAATTTAAATGCTTTTTACAAAGTACAACAAAAACAAGGGATTAAAAACCACTAGACAAATATATGTAACAATTTCCAAAGAAACTTAGGCTCGTTCTTATACTTCAAGTGTTGAATCATGTCATTTCCAAAAATCCTAATTGTTATACACCTGCCAGGCTTCAAATCAACCTTTTCCCTTAAAAACAAAGAATTTTCACATTCAGGGTTCTCAGTAAAAGAAATAACAGGACTGAATTCTTGAAAGCTTTGAACTAAAAACACACACAAAAAATTTAAATGAAAGATATAGGGTCATATTACCCGTGTGAATATGTTACTGCGTGTATAATATATACATAATACAC
Source organism: Eretmochelys imbricata (assembly GCF_965152235.1). Lineage (NCBI taxonomy): Eukaryota > Metazoa > Chordata > Testudines > Cheloniidae > Eretmochelys > Eretmochelys imbricata. Next base: position 114,483,126 of record NC_135578.1, read on the forward strand.
TCATACTTTCCCCTTGTTGTTAAACATTGTTCAATAACTATAACATATACACACACACCCCAAAAAAGAGAAAAGGAATTTTCTCCCTTTCCAAAACACAAAACAAAAATGGGGGGGGGGGGGAACCATCAAACCATCTTTGGATTATTGCACAGCTTTGTATGTGGACAGAGTCTTGCTTCACATTGTTTTGCAACTATTACAGCATTAAGAAGCATCACTGAAAAGTCATGCCACCAGCACCCCTTTACAAAATGCTCACTGTAAAAAAAGTATCTAAAAAAGGTCACAGCTTGAGATGCCTGCTTTATCTTTTTTTTCCCCTTGCACGGACCAGAATAAAAAAAAAAGAGTCACATAAGAAGTTCAGTGGTCAAGACTGAAAAGCGCGCACACGCGAAAAAGTGCTACTCACCCAACAATTCAAATTGAGATGCCAGCAGCCGAACTGCTGGAACAGAGAGAACCCAGAGGCAAGCGCTCCTCCTTTACCACTCAAATCTTCCATTCCCACTAAAATTGCATCCCGCGGGTACATAACAGCTTTGTCTTTCCTTCTCTTAACCTCAAAAACTTTTTTCTTCAATGTCTAGATGCCAATTGTGCTGGCTTTGTATTATTTTCCTTGCAGCTTTTCTCTCTCTCTTTTTCTTTCCCTCCCCCCACCCTTTCACTTAAAGTACTGGAAAAGCTGTCTTAAAAGATCAAGATGTCTCCAGTTTTTTGGCCTGGTGCTTTCTGAATGCTCAAAATCCATTGTCATGTTGGCTGCAAAAAGTGTCTTATTTCTAAATTGTCAGCTGTGGATATCAAAATTTAGAAAAACCTCCTCTATTTTCTAATATACCACTTCACCATCCTGTCAGGGAGGGGGGTTGTGGAGGGGAAGACTCATTTTCCTGCTCAGGTATGCCTGCTAAGGACAGCTAAAAAAGCAGTTACCTTGGAAGTCAACGACAATACTACTACAGCTCAGGTTGTACAGGTACCACTAAGTGAAGCGAGGAAACAACGGCTAGTTGTGAGGGAGCATGATCAGCTAAGTGTAGCAAGCAGTCACTTTATCTGCAAGATTGTCATCTCCCTCAAAACAAATTTCTTAGGGAGAGAGCTATGAAATAAAAAAGTATATTTTCTTGTCACTGTAACACAGAAGTGACACTTTATAGGTCCTTGCCATTAGCTCTGGTTCCCCACCCCCGGCTCCTTCCTTCCAGCGTTAGAGATTTTTTTTTAAACTGACCCCCACTGAAGAAGAAAAATGCAAGAAGAGCCTTCCGTATCGCTGGACTTTCAGCGTCTAAAGAAGTTCACCACAGCTATTGTATTTTCACAAGCTGCCTCTGAACAAGGACCAAAAGGATTCCCATATATCATCAATGAAATGAACAACGGTGACAGTCTCCTTACATCTTAAATTCGCCAAGTAGACTATTATTGCCCGATACATAGTCACCTAAGATGGATAGCTGCAAGGACTGTATTCTAAATTTGAGCTGAGTAGCAAGTGCAATCCACAGTGACCAGTTCACCAACAGTAATTTCTGACCATTTCATTTTTTTTTTTTAAGTTGTATTGAAGTTTAACCACTCTGCAAGAAAATGCCATAAAGGAGATATAACCATCAGCAATTACAAAACCATCACCCACCATCCTTAGTGAATGAGTTTGTTAATGCAGAAAGACACTGCACATATTGAACGCTACCATCATCATGCGGGATTTACACCTTTGGAGTGGACATGAAAAAAGAAGAGTTGAAAACATTTATTTCCCTATATATAGTAGGATGACTCATACAAAGTTTACTTTTTATTTTTTTAAATTAAGACACTGTTTCATGCAGCGACACCTTAAATAGCTCCAGGTTTATTTTTGTGATGTATGTTTTTAAGCAGGGCTTAATGAATATGGATTAAAAAAAAAAAAAACCACCAAAAAATCCAACATAGAGAATTTGGAAAGATTTAAGGGAATATAATCAACAGAGAGAGAATTCTAACAATTTTCTTTTCTTACTACCACCCATTCCCCCTCTTCTAGACTTATCTGGCCTTCCCGTGCAAAGTGTCAGCCAGCAATCTTTAAGGGCCTTAATACCAAAACAAAACCCCGCGATTTCCCCTTACATGGTAATAACAAAAGCAACGAGACTCCAGTTTGACAAGTAAAAGCCCCAACAACACGGCAACTAATTGCCTTCCCTCCCTCTATTCACAGCGGCCACCACACTCCAGCGGCTGCCTTTGTCACACGTGCAATTTCTTAAGTAAACTGAAAGTTCTCTTGCTGGTGATGGACAGTTCCCAATCATTTAGTAACAATAACTTATAAAATGCAGCACATGGGATGGGCTTTAAACCAGAAATTTGCTTTCTGGTTCTTCCAAAAGACAGAAGGAAAATGGAAACAACATGATGAGCCAACACATCCCAGACCTCCTGTTTCCACCCCCTCCCCTTAAACAGCTCATGAATCTAGGAAGTTTCTTCAAAATAGCTCCTGCCTGAACTTACTAATGACTCAACTGGCTCAGTGCTCTGGTTGTGATGTCCTGCAACTACGTTTTCCAAAATGTTAGGGAGTGACGCCCTAAGTGAAAAGGAAATATAACTAAATTAATGAAATGATCAAATGTTAGAAAAAGTAGAAGAATGAGGCAGAAGCCAGACCCTCCTCTATGAAAGTATGAAACTCTCTCCTTAGCATGAAATTGCAATCACACAGGGGAAGGAAAGACCAAACAGAGCTGTGGGTCACATCACACATTCCTAGATCCAGAACACAGATGCTAAAATGAAGTTTGATTTTATGGGAAGAAATCATTTTAGGGGAAAACGCATGCCATGGCATTTTTCTAAAAAGTACAAAACAAACCAAAAAGCTCTTGCTTGCTCACACAATGTTTTGGCAGGGGGAAATTGCTCTGCTAGTTTAACCTTGAGGGGGAGAAAAACAAAACATAAATGCCACAAACATCATGCATTTCTAAGTTAAAATAATACAGCAAGTTTCAACCTACACAGGAGAAAGTTGGAAAAACACAAAGGCATTTTTATCTCCTAAAACTCCAAATGTAATATCATTAGCTACAAGTACATCAATCTTAAGTTATTTCAAACTGGCAGAGAACATTCTGGAGGTTAAAGAAATAAAACATGCAACAGAAATTAAAAATATAGATCCACATTAACAAATCAAAGTCGTTGTCCTCCTAGCACTCATGTGAAAGAAGTAAAAGGTATAGCTTACCATTTACAACAGTTTTAATCAGGGTGCTTCACGCTGCCTGGTTTCAAGCATGCTGCCGTTTGGTATATTAACGTACCTACATGATGTGCAATAACACTGCAGTTGGTTGATCCACTGGAGGGCAGCACCCTACCTAAACCATTCACAACTGAGCTGCACTGAACAGATAAACACACACAGGAGCCAGCTCTACAACGCCAGCCCTTCAGAAAAGATGCTCAAGTTCAGTCCCATTCATAGAATTATCTCGCTTGGTAGGGACGGACACAATAACTTGCATCACCCCCCGATTCAATAACAATCCACCAAAAAAGGAGGGGAAAAAGGGGGGAAGCTCTTTTTTCCCCCCAACCCCGTACTCCGTCAAAAGAACAAAAGCTGATATTTTGTTTGCCGACTTGGCAAATATAAAGGCAATCTCGATCCTCCAAAGAAGTTCACCTAACTTGGTGAAAGCAGGGCTTTGCAGTTCTCCGGTGAAATTAAGCTTTAATGGCTATTTGCTTCCACTCAATGGGGGAAAAAAATCTATTTAAATTTGGGTAAAGTTAGAAGACCGTTCTGCTGTATATATTTTTTGCCAATTAAAATTTCCCCAAAATTTCAGACAATATCCATAACTGAATTATCTTGCTGAAACCATTCTTAAAGAAAAAAATAAACCCTGAAACCCTAAAATAAAAAAGCAAATATTAAAAATGTCAGAACCATTTAGTGTATAAATTTTTTCCTGTGGCTTAAGTAAAAACCACAGAAACTTGCGGATGTCTTCCTTTAAAGCAAATGGTCCTAACACATATTAAACCACCGCTGCGCGTCTTCTAAGCTTAGTAGGAAAAAATGACTATTGATCTTCAAATAGCGATAATTGAAAAGATCAAAAAGATTAAACAAAATCACGAATGTGCTGACTTACCATGCTATGCTTTTTGTTGCAACTTTGTAGAAATTTCACTCAAAGAAACTGCATCAGAGGTGTCAAATTTTTTAGCGGACTGTGATCGTATTATTTCCGCAGCCCTGCCTTCCAATGCTTCAGAACTTTTTTCCCTTTCTCTTTTTTGTTTGTGGTACCTAGCTTTTTGCTATAGACTTTAAAAGCCTTCAGCTCAGCAAACCAGCACAAATTATCTTGCCACCTTGCGCAGCTCTGATGCTTTGGCCGCTAACTTTGGAAGGCCCTTTACTACTGCATCAAAATTAGCATTGTCAAAGCAGTTAATGAATATTAATATTGTATTTGTCATTGGAGCTGGCCCGTTGCTGAACTCCGAGTCATCCATCAGGGACAAGATTAAGAACACAATTATTTCTGACTGACAGGGACCAAATCTGCTAGAATTTTTTTTAAACAATTCGGGGGGAAAAAACCCCCACAATATCATCTTAAGGTGTCTCCCAAGAGACCGGGAACCAGATTAATACGCTTTTAATGAAGTAGAGATCATTATGTATGAAGAAAAAAAAGATGTACTATTCAAGCTATTTAGTTATGGTGGCTGTTAGAAATTTAAAAAAAATGCAGACGGCATATCTTTTTCAACAGCTGTCCAGATTTTTATTCATACTGTTCTAAGGAAAAGAAGACTTTTTCTGAAATCTTTCTTTTTTTAAAAAAGAACAGAGAAGCAGAGATTCATCCCATCTGGGATAATTTTCCATGTCTTCACTTTTACTATAGCAGCTGAGAAAAGACAGCACAGTAAATAATTCCTACACAAATTTGACAAGAAACACCTTCATCAGCTACAACTCCTTCCACCCGTATTCCCCAGTTTCCAAGTACTGTCTCACTCACTTTATCCTGGATGAACCATTACGTTTATAGAAACTCTTAAATTCCCTTTTAACAGTGACATCTTTCTGTAATAAACACACTGGAAACAACATTCTCTTGAAGAACCCAGGAGCCGCCAACTAACCAGCGAACAGAGAGGTGTCTCCTTGTGCTCTGAAGAGCTCAAATTTGCTAATTTAGAATTCAACCAGGTCTGAACTTTTGAACATGAAAAGTTTTCTCTTATGCTTAACACAACATTTAAAGCCATTGTTGAGTCAAACGGGGTGGGGAAGAGAACTAATAAGTGCAGTTTGAAGAAATTACGTACAGTATTTTGTTACTGAAACAGGTTAAAACTACATTTAAGTACAATTAAAGTTAAAAACTTGCTGCTTACCTGATTTAACCAATTTATCTGAATTCACCTTGTTCATTTCAAATCAATAACTTAAAATTGATACACCTTGTCATATAATTTCATAGACCTTTTTCAGACATACCTTCAGTGGCTTGTTGCGTATAAATTGTTCCCAGGATGATATTTTTTCCCCCACTCATGCTTTTTTTTAAAAAAAAAAAACTTTCTTATTTTAAATGTGGTAAAAGAGGAGAACTAAGGGGGATAAAATGACAGATGTGACTGTTAATCTGTCCAGTGAATCGCGGGGGTCTAGGTAAAGCTGCTCTGGCTACTGCGCTAATCTACAACTCCCACTGACCCCCTAATACCATTATCAACCCTTAGATGAACATTCTAAATTAGAGTTTTGTTTGAAAAGGGTGTGAATTTGACCTCTGGTGCCAGGGACCTCTCCCGTACATACAGATGGCAAAGTTCTTATAAAAATAAAAAGGGGATTGTGTGTGTGTGTGTGTGTGTGTGTGTGTGTCTGTGAACGCAATTTGCATGGTTTACATCAACTGTGCCTTCCCCCCACCCACACCCCCATTACGCCAGCATGAGAAAAAACACTAAAAACCCCTGCACTGCCCTGGTGTAATTTTGTTGTTCTTTAAATAGCTATTTGACACCATTCTATTGTTTTGTTTACAGCTTTTTAAAAAAAATTAACTTTACGGAGGGGTCCAATACCCTAACAAATTGAATAAATAATCACTGGCTTTTTAATGTACCAGAATAGAAGAGGCGGTGAGGGAAATCCAGGAAGAGAAGAGGTTTACAACAAGGCCAAATTACCTCCCACCCTCCCTTTATTTGCACACATACTACTAAATTTTGCTTTGGGAATAAAAGAAAGTGCGCACAGAGGCTACTGAAGAAGGCTCTATGAGTTTGATCATCACAGGACGCGAGAGGTTGTCTTAGAGAATAAGAGTTAAGATATAGATTTATATACCCCTACTGGGTATATTTAATAAAATGTCACAGGTCCCACTTCATCTAAAAATACAGTATTTTCTTGTGAGCTATGAGAAAGCAAGATAGCAAAGGATAAAGAAACGAGCAACTACTATCCATATTTTAGGACTTTAGGGGTATGGGGTGGGAGAGGAGATGATGGGGGAAATATCACCAAGGGATGTTATGCTTTTGGAAGGGAGGGTTGCATGTATTTATTCTACCTTCTAAGGTGAACTTTCATACAACTTTGCATCACTTGGCCAGAGAACGGTTATAGCACAAAGCCTCTTGTCTACAATCCTCCTCGACAAAGCAAACACCGTGGCTTCTTAATACACTGAGCTTTCAAATTTAAGGTCAATATTTACGGTTTGGTTTTTATGGATACCCATCAACACCACTGTGTACCTCTCAGTAACAGCTGTTAATAGGCAGCTCGCTCGCTCTCTCTGTCTCTGCTTCCCCAGCACGACCGCATCAGCACTAGTATCAAATTAACTCTCCGACTTTGAAACTTATTGATCTGCTATTAAGACACCAGTGAACCTGATGAAATGAGTGCTGTAGGTGCAGTCAAGACTTCAAAGTCTCACACAGCCACATAAAACAAGTGCCTTTGATCCTAACTCCGATCTGCTCAGGGTTTAAAGCCCAATTCTCCCTAAGCTGCCCTTCTCACTCGTCATGTCTGATGTATTACCAACCAGCGACTTGATAATGTTAATAATGTAAATTTTAGCAAATGATTTTTACAATGGCAAAATTAATTATAGGAATGTATGCTTCTTTCCATCTGGATGTCTGATCTACAAAACAATAATAATAACAGTAGCAATTACAGTTGCAAAAGATACTGTGTGCATATTCAGCTTTTAAAACTCTAACTGCATTTTCCTCTGAGCTTTTCATGTCTCATTTTGCTCCTAAACCTATAATTATTTATTATCAATTAAGCTCAACGCTGGTTTAAAAGTGCTGCGAGGGAAGTCTATCCAAAATCCACTGTTGCTACATATGCATTTTTAAAGAAAAGCTATCTCCATGCTTTATATTTCTCTTTTCTTCATTTTACCATTTGTTCTATCACTGATATCCTATTTCTTGTTTATATTCTGTGATGCACTGCACCTCAAACTAGTACCCTGTAAGTCCCATATTTATCATATTCATTCTACATGTATTCACAAAACATCATGTTTATTGTTAATGTAGATTTAAAAAACCTATATTTCTGGATCTGCATCTATTATCAATTATGAAAGCTTTTGCTAAATTTATGAATGGGAAAAAGAAGCAGGTTTAATGGTAAGTGACAAATATACATCAACTCTTCTGTATGCAAAACTTAAATACAAATTATAGTTACAATATTATGTAACTAAAATCCAAATTTTAGGTAAGTTTATGGGCTAATATTGTTTCCTGACTAAGAAGAGAGTCCTTTTTAATTACATATAGATTTTCTGAATATTCACATATAATTCTTGAACACAATGTAATCGCTAAAGTACATCATATTATTTTTGATAACATTTTGTTTGAAAACACTTACAATGATTCCATTTTCAATTGGGAGACTTTTATCCTAAAGCCTGCTGCAAGTCTGTATATTTCACTTCTGATTTTAAAAAACACAAGTCACTAAAGTTAACTCATTCATGGTTTGTGCAAGTGTATGAGTACAATATTCCTGGATATTTTACTTCTTTTTTTTCTTTTTTTTTTTTGAATAGTGCATAATTAAAGGATTAGAAAAGTTCCTACTCAAAGATTATTTTTTTGTTTGGCAGAAGACAATGGTTTGCAATACCTTAAATGAACTGAAAAAAAAACCTTTGTATTGTATGTGAAAATAAATTTGCAACCACTGAAAAGCTGTTACATACATTCATGTTGATTTAAGTGCAGAGATATGGCATTATTGCTGTAGTTCAGTGTTTCTTACTATGCAAAAAAGAAAACAAGAACTCCAGAATACGTCTCTTCCTTTCACTATTCTTTTGAAACAGAAATATGGTAGAATGCTTTGACAAAAAGAAGTTGAAAAGAAAGATTATTTTAATTGAATCATTCATATCAAAATATTCTTTTTGATAACTCCAAATTCTATTTTAATAAAATTTAGATAGTAATAGCTTGTTTTTTTATGTTGATACTCACTTAACCTACTTGCAATTCTAAAGAAGTCAACACTTGATTGTGACAATGTTCAAAAGAATTTCCTATGCCACAAGCACAGTAAAAACTTTCACCAATTAGTGCAGGAAAAAAGGAGGGAAAAGCCACAGCGCTGGTGCTCAAAGAGCCAGGCCTTGCGGCAAAGCTGTCATGTCGAGTG